>NC_089598.1:56682344-57426796 GCF_019320115.1 Miscanthus floridulus | reverse complement strand
GTCCTATATCTCCCGTCCTCCCTGATGGAGGAAGTGCATCCCCTTTTATAGATGAAGGGGCTGGCTTTACAAGGGTGAGGGCTCTAGGATGTGTACTCTACTTAGTCATGTGGCTCACGTTTACCTGGTCAGGTCCTCCATTCTGATGAGTGCGAAGGAAGATAAGTGCTTAGCATGTTGTCGATGTCTCTGTAGGATGTTAGATTAATCACAGAATGCTGCCCGCAGGGTATGGGCCGTAGTATAGTGATTTTGACTTATGAGCCTCCCTCCAGCCTTGCTCTGCACGCCTTCTGGTTCCCATGATTAGAATTCGGGGTCGGGGTCCGGTGTAGCGCCGTGGCCAAGGCCTTCTGACTGGGAGGACCTGAGGGATCAGGAATAGGGCGCCGCTCCCTTGGGTCCACAGCGTGGTGACGGAATATTCGTCGTTCATGGAGATAGCAAATCCGTTCTTGGAGCGTAGCGGTTGTCATATATCTTCGTTGGGTTCCGTGTCCCAGAGCTGAAGACGGCGCCTACAACTCTATAGGGTGAGATGCACGCACCTGTAATACCTTTTGGGCTCTGCGGCGCCCGGAAGGGTCTAAAGCATCAGTCCTGTCGTTCCCTGGCAGTCCTTTTCCTGCCAGGGCGCAGGGTATGGTCGTTGGAGCCATGGTTGACCCGAACGTCTTGTCTCGTCCTATACCCATCATTATGAGGGATAGATATCGATCAGGGCGAGGCTCGTTCTGGGCCGTCGGGTGAGGCGAAGACCAATCCCTATCTCTTGCGCGAGACTAACCCTATCCCTCTGGGATCGGGCGAGGCGGAATCCATCCCTTTGCCTTTGGGCGAGATCGAGCCCGCCCTATAGGCGTCGGGCGAGACAGAGATTAGCCTTGAGCTTTTGGGGCGAAGCAGGGTTATCCCACAAAGGCGTCGGGTGAGGCTGACCCCGCCCCTCCGGGGTCGGGCGAGACGGAATTCATCCCTCAGCCCTCGGGCGAGACCGAGCCCGCCCTCAAGGCGTCAGGCGAGACGGAGTTTATCCCTCGGCCCTCGGGCGAGGCCGAGCCCGTCCCAAAGGTGTCGGGCGAGGCGGAACCGAACTCCTGTTACTCGAACAAGGGATGACATGGAGCCCTTATGCGTCCAGAAGTTTTTCACGTTCGGTGGTTATCGGTTCCACCTTCTGGGGTACCCTGGTATTAGGTCCCCGACAGTATTCGAGAGCACTAATCTGTGTATTTGTTCATATCATACTATGGGACAATCTAGTTTTCTATTTTTGTGTGATAAAAGCATTGATTTCAATTAAAATTCATACAGAATAGCCTTTCTTTATGTGTTCTTTACTTTATCATATATAGAAAATGGAGTTCTATAATCACAGAAGAAGGTACTCTTACCTTTGTTCTATGAACTGGCATGGCTCGGCTGCAAGCCACCTCTGCCGTGGTGGCACACACCTGATCACGCGGACGCCAATGCCACCACGCTCCACTAGGAGAGCCCCGCCATGCGACCAAAAGGACGCCTAAGCCACCATAGCAGACTAGGGATCCTCTACCTCCGCCTTCGCCATCGCTGCTATAGCCACCACAAGTCCAGCGGGCACATATTTGTTTTCACTTGTAGGGGATATATCCAATTTAGGTCAACCTATAGGGCATCCACACAACCAATAGGATACTATAGCAACTCCAAAGAGATGTCAGCACAACCAAGCGTCTAGCGCAATGGTAAAGACGCTCCAATCCTTGGTCCAGATCTCATGTTCGACTCCTAGGTATCAGACCTTCTTTTTGAGAAATTAAACCCTGACGACACACATGGTACAAGTGACACGCAAACCATCAGGTCCCATAGGCCAGATGGAGATGGAGAAATGTCGCATAGGTACATGTGATGTGGTAGAACCGCCTAATCTAATGCCTCCTAGGAGTGCTCGTCTTCCATTAGACACTAAGCACTCAAGGGAGAACACTAAATTACACAGTTTCGTCGGGCACACCACAGGGGAGAACCCAAAAATCCACATTTTTCCATCAGGATCACAAATGAGGGAATAAAGCTTACATCATTCTTAACCATTTCTTACATCACTTTTAATACAACATCAGAGTACAATATTTATTATTATAATAGCGGAATGTAATCATATTATCAGAGTTATGAACAATTTCATGTAATAGCGGAATGTAAACATGTGATCAGAATTACAGTGGAAGTAAACATCTATTTATGACATGATAAAATATTGATATATAAACTACGACAACAGGTTATAAAACTTTCATTTATAAAAATATTTAGTTAGAGTTATAATTAAAGACTATGATCGCAGCATAAAGAAAATTCTCTCTGAGCCCACCAGGAGGAATCCACACACAAAGGTCAGCTCTAGCGTCCACCTATCACCTGCAACAGGGGGAAATAAAACCCTGAGTACTCAATTGTACTCAGCAAGATTTACCCGATAGGAGGAAAGAAAAGACTCTAAGGGTATGCAAGGCTATCTAGCTTGTGGGTTTATTGCATCTGCAGGAAGCATTACTAAGCGTGCATCCTTATATTCAATTTTTATTAACAGCCGCATTAGTTTATTATCTAACCATTCTATGTAAGCACCTGTATTACTTTCAAGCAAGTGGTAAGCAATTAGAATTTCCTTTTCCTATCTTTCATCTTTCAGTTCTTACTACGGTGCTAGGCCATAGACAAGCCGTACCGGATCGCCCTATGATTCACGAATCAATGCCCCTAGCTGGGTACCCCAAAAACACACGCCCCGCTTATACCCCGAGCATAAGCAGGACCAACCCACTACCCCCCTATCATAGGGTCTAGGTCCCCGTCCAAACTAGGACTCTAAGCCCCCGCCCTTGAGTCTTGGACTCAGTACGGTGCAAGGACCTCCTAACCCAAAAAAAACCACCATGACAGTCGGTCTGAAAAGAGCTGGAACCCATGATAAGAGAGTAACAAGTCTTCCAAGCGTCCATACCCAAGTATATGCTCGAGATAATAAGTCTGTGACTTGCCTAGAGTGTTATGCAACGGCCGGTCCTTAACCAACATGGACATGGAAAGTAGTGTAACCAAGCTATGTCCCATGGCCGCAGGATACAACCTCTTACACCCACCAATACCCAAACCATATCCCTGCCCGGTCACCATTTTTCCTTTCCACCATTTATATTTTCCAAGTGATAATAATACAGTAATATATTTCCTATATCTCGCGAATGACAGAAAATCACACAACTTCTACCGGAGTCGTGTAGCATAGCAATCTACACGAACCTATCATACTAGTAAGACTCATAGGATAAAGATATATATATATGCAAGTGGGTTTCATTTAACTCCTTAAAACTTAATGCACAAATATAATTTAAAGTGCAGAATAATAGGGGTTATGCATCGTGGCTTGCCTGGATAAGATTTAATCAGAAGTTAGCTTTCCATCATGGCGACACAATCTCCAAAAGCACCATTTGTCCAGCAACTCCCAATGACTCCACGATCCATCGACGTCCTTATTATGATATGCAATGCGATGCAATGCAAAGACATAATTAATTGACTGCACTCGTGACTCGTAAAATACGATTTACGCCTCACAAGTCAACGAGCTAGTTCTAACGACGACCGTACTTATCTACGTATCAACATCGTCAAGAAATGTGTCATTTCCCAATTAGTATTTCATTTATACAAACCCTGTTGTTTCTTTATTTCATTCTATTGATTTAATCATTATTCGAAATAGGGCATCATTATCTATCTAGCAAACTAATTATTCTGGTGCTATAAAAATTACAGTGAGCAGATAATAATATTAGTAATTTACTGTAAAATTTTTAGAGTCAACACTGTCACCTATTTATCACAGAAATTCCTACAAGTTTACCTTTTAATAATATTAAGCATGTTAAAATAATTAAAGCAACCCTAAAAACATACCGAACCCATGCGAACAAAATACACTATTAAGTAGATCATGATTTTAGAATCTCAACAAAACTAGTTTGGCATTTTTATGATTTTTGTATGATTTACTACAAAATTTACAAGTTTACCTTGCAAGCTAAATTAGAAAGTGCTCTACAATTCAAAAAGGCCGGCGGCAACAAAACTGGCCCAGCAGCGGCGATAACCGCACGGGCGGCCTAGGCGCACAGGCAACCGGCTGGCCTAGCGTGGGGCGAACGGACAGTAGCCCAACGGCAGCGGAACGACGTGGACGGCCCACGTGGACGTGTGGCCTAAGCGCGGGAGGGATCTACAGCGGCTGCAGCAAATTTTTGAAAGTGTCCTCGTTATATACCATAATTGCAAAACCATCGAGGCCACTATTCCTGTGAGTCATACTATTTGCATTTTACTCCCTAAACAAGTCAAATTTATGTTTTAGCAATTCCCTGGGAATCCAGAGTAGAGTAGTGCATCAGGTCTTGGCCGGCCAGCACTGGATCTGACCGGGAGGGCTTGCCGATGGAGCAGGGCAGGCGACGAGGCGTATGGCCCCCCGCACGGAGAAAACGTGGCCGTGGTGAGAGACCAGGGAGGGCCAGGGCACCCGACAGTGGTAGGGTGCAACTACCTACGTCGGCGTGGTTCACCAACGGCGGCGCACACGCTCTGGCATGGTTGCGGCAACACTAGGTGAACGGCGGGGAAGGGAATGAAGCAAAAGCTAGTTAGGGACGGTCGTGACGATTGGTTGGGCCAGATAAGGTTGGGACCATGCCGGCCATGGTTAGCGGCCATGATGGCCTAGTTCACCACCGTGGCGGCGGCGTTCTGGCGAACTAACTACGAACTCATAAGAGCGAAGGGTAGCGAAGGTACCAGAGCATGACCTAGATCCGACTGCAATGGTTGGTTGGTGCGGTGAAACCGCAGAGGGGGTTGGCCATGTGCAGCGGATAATCATGTCCATGGTGGTAGAGACGGCGCTCCCAGCGATCCAACACAGCTCCGGCGAACCGTGTGAACAGGAAGAGGATGAGGGCGCAAGTGCGGGAGCCTCCCGGCTCGAGCCCGTGGCCACAGCAGAAGCAACGGCTGGCGACCATGAGCATGACCTGCTCAGCGGGGAGGAGGAGTGCACCAATGCCATAGCCCGTGGCAATGTTGGAGTCATAGACACGGTAGTCGTACCCTTGATGGTGTCTAGGGTGACGGTGGCCTGGCTCCAGCGCTGCTTGGCGGCCACACCTAGGCCAAAAGCGATGACGTCCAAGAGGATCACCACCGGCTGCACGAGGATGGACGCCATCACGATCGATCGAGCGAGCGAGCTAGTCCGGCTTGCTCCTATCAGTCGGTCTCTACTAGCACGCGGCTGAGCTGCTAGTCTGGGCTGGGTACTGCTGGGTGAGCTTGGCGAGCCTCAAGAAGACAAAGGATAGGACAGACAGCAACATTTGCGGCCACGGCTATGTGCGGACGTAGGCGGGTGCTCGGTAGATGTAGACAGAAGAAATCAAGGGCAGATAGAGAAGGAAAAGCAAAGGTCGGGGATAGAGCGAGCAGCGACAAGCAAAGACAGACAAGACAAGTAAGGTCAGAGAGCAGAGAGCACGACAAAGGCATTGATGGTGCTACAGGGTGAAGCGACGGAACAAGCAGACGAACGGTGGTGCTTAGCGGGGCGTGGCACGACAGAGCAAGTGCTCCCATTAAAAATTTGGACACGACGCAAGCGATGGGGAGAGAGACAATGGCGCAGGCAAACCGACGCGTCAGGGTGCAAAGCCACGATAGGAGACGAGACGGTGAATAATTGCCATGCAACGAGTACGCTGTACACCGCGCTAGTAAAAGTAAATGAAGCTACTGCGCTATCTCTCGTCGTGCTTTCACACCAATCACGTTAAATTTATGAGACCGCCAGACGGGCAGTTGTCGCGGGTATGTTACCAACTTATCATAGGGGCTAAAACGAATCTATACGTAAACATGTCACTAGACCAAGGCTTTTCAACTGAGCGTGCTTCTCAAAATAAACACGTGAGTGTGTGTGTGTGTGTATATATATATATATATATATATATATATATATATATATATATATATATATATATATATATATATATATATATACTTACAGATATTTCTATCGGTTTACTAATTTAGACAATTAGCAACATCTAGGCATAAGGAGATTTTCAACAAAGCGTGAATTTAAATTAGATTCAAAAACTATATATGTCATTCTATTTATTAATGGATTTTATTTTATTTATAAAAGTCGCTTTTCATGCTTAATCAAATAGAACAAACCGTTCGCTATCTATTGGCTAGAATTGTCGCTCGGTTTTCCTAAATATCTTTACGCACTGAGTAATTTAACTTGGACGTTGATTCGAGCCACAAAACCGAGTCACCGGATTTACTCATCGCATCAAGTACGTTTTAAATCAAAAATCCGAAAACTCGTTTAGAAATTTTTTACTTAGGCCGAAATCGCGGTGCTAAACAAGATCGTAACACCAGGGTGTTACATGTGACACGTAAGCCGTTGATTCCCGCCGGCCGGATGCAGAAGGACCGAGCGGAGACTTTTATGACGAATTGCAAGCGTCAAGTGACACGCAAGCCGCCGGGTCTCATAGGTCGGATGGAGATGAAGAACGGTCCCATAGGTACACGTGACACATAAGCCGTCGGGTCCCATGGTTAGATGCTGATGCAATGCAACGAGAGCTTCCTCAATCCCCCGGATGAGGTGATGAGGCAGAAAATATTATTCCAAGATGAAGCTGCCTGAAAGTGTAGGCCAGTAGGCCGCAACAGCAACTTGCGCGTTAGGAGGTGTTTCAATACAGGGACTAAAGTTTAAGAGGTGTCTCATCAGATGTCACATGGGGTGTCGCATGAAGTGTTCGGATACTAATAAAAAATAAATTACAGAATCCGTCAGTAATCCGCGAGACGAATTTATTAAGACTAACTAATCCATCATTAGCACATGTTACTGTAGCACCACATTGTCAAATCATGGACTAATTATGCTTAAAAAATTCGTCTCGTAAATTAATCTCAATTTATGTATTTACTTTCGTAACTAGTCTATATTTAATACTCCATGCATGTGTTAAACATCCGAAAGAACAGCGACTAAAGTTCACCCCCTTAGATATTTGCGGAACGGTATGGCGGCGGCAAGGAAACTATCCGGTGACATGGCAGGGCGCTTTGCGGCTTTTCCTGTGTATCTGCACCCGCTGCCTCACGTACGCCTGAGGTTCCAAAGGTGCAACGGCTAAGGGGGGAGTGGCAACGACTGCCACAAAACCCACCTCATGCTCATGCTTTGGAATCCCCCTGCCCTTTCCCTTTTGCCAAAGACCTGCTCTGCATAAAGAGAAGGGCAGCAGCATCTTCTCCTCCCCCTCCCTTTGCCTCCTGCCTTTATACTATACCATACCACAACAGCTTCAAATTCTCTGCCTTTAGATTAGCTTCAGTCCAAGGAATGTTAGTGCCAATCATGCATATACTAGGTAGGACATAACACACCAGATAATTCCCTAGCTCGATCAGCAACTTGTCCAGTTCAGATGATCCCCTAGGATTTCTGTCTGCAAACACCAAACATGCTTGCATATATATATACTGCTTTCGCTTAAAAGTTCCTAGAGAAGCAAAGCTCAATGCAAGTCAAGTATACTCAGGCCTGCTTATCTGCCGGTCTAACTATCCGGCCTTGCATCGCCAAAGAAGCATCAAATCTTTATCTGAAAACGACTCCTCGACGTCTGAGCATAGGCGCTCGCGGTCGCGACATCCAAAGCCGACCACAAGATAGGCCACACAGCGCTGCTCCGCCCCAGGAATGGCGCCAAGTGTCACGCCCTGGATTCCACTGACACCCACCCTCCTATTAGTACTACTCTGCGCTGCACCTGCAGCTAGCGTTGGTGACTTCACTTCCCCCTTCGTTCCCCCACAAACTCATACGACAGTCGATCCATCACTCCCTGCAACAAGACACATAGGATAGGAGCCAGCCAGCCAGCCATGAGAGGTAGAGGAACAGGAGAAGACATATACACCCACATAGAGTGAAGGGAACAGTCGCCCAGTCGGTCCTGCAGCTACAACAGGCTGCTGGTCTGGTCTTTGTGGTGCAACAAGTGCAAGTGACAAAACCTCCCCGATCCCTTCATGAATTATAACTTCGGCGCCAACGTTCTCGACGAGGAGGTCGCTGCAAGAGGCGGCGGCGGAGGCGGGGAAGGGAGCTGCCCGGCACCAGCATGGGCCAGGCCCTGCGACGGGTGCCGCGCGGTGCCCAGCGTGGTGTACTGCCGCGCCGACGCCGCGTACCTGTGCGCGTCGTGCGACGCGCGGGTGCACGCCGCCAACCGCGTGGCGTCGCGCCACGAGCGCGTGCGCGTCTGCGAGGCCTGCGAGCGCGCGCCGGCCGTGCTGGCGTGCCGCGCCGACGCCGCCGCGCTCTGCGCCGTCTGCGACGCGCAGGTCCACTCCGCGAACCCGCTCGCGGGGAGGCACCAGCGCGTGCCCGTGCTGCCGCTCCCCGTCGCCGCCATCCCGGGCGCTTCCGTGCTCGCCAAGGCAGCAGCCACCGCCGTGGTCGTGGGTGACAAGGAAGAGGAGGTCGACTCGTGGCTGCTGCTCACCAACACCAAGGATCCAGTTTCAGACAACAACAACAACTACAACTGCAGCAGCAACAACAACAACATCAGCAGCAACACCAGCACGTTCTACGCAGATGTTGATGAGTACTTTGATCTCGTCGGCTACAATTCTTACTGTGACAACCAATTCAACATCAACCCAAAACAGTACGGGACGCAAGAACAGCAACAGCAGCAGCTGCTGCTGCAAAAGGAATTTGAAGACAAGGAGGGAAGCGAGTACGTGGTGCCTTCACAGGTCGCGATGGCCAATGAGCAGCAGCAGAGTGGCTATGGAGTTATTGGGGCAGAGCAGGCTGCATCCATGACTGCCGGGGTCAGTGCTTACACAGATTCCATCAGTAACAGCGTGAGTCCATCTATTACTACTATTACTATCACTATCTATGCTGTCGTGTGTTTGATTTGAGGTTTCAATGTTATTTTATACGTATAAGAGGGAAGTAGTCCAAATTTATCCCTACCATTTTACACTTCATTTTGTGTTTTAGGAGTACTTTGCAACAGTTAAAAAAACATTGCACCTTTTTCAATCTTCAGAATTAACGTCCATAAATTAAACCCCATCTACTGCATATCATCGCAGGGTCGTCTATGACACCTGCAATCCCCTTATGATTCGCATATTTCAGTGACCATTTGCCTATTCCATCTCAGATATCTTTCTCATCATCAGTGGAGGTGGGTATTGTACCAGACAACATGGCAACGACAGACATGCCAAACTCCGGCATCCTGCTGACACCTGCTGTAGCCATCAGCCTCTTCTCGTCAGGTCCTTCGCTTCAGATGCCACTTCACTTGACCTCCATGGACAGAGAGGCCAGGGTCCTCAGGTACAAGGAGAAGAAGAAGAGCAGAAAGTTTGAGAAGACCATACGTTATGCGACGAGGAAGACATATGCAGAAGCAAGGCCGAGGATCAAGGGACGCTTCGCCAAAAGATCTTCTGATATGGAAATCGAAGTGGACCAGATGTTCTCAACTGCAGCTCTGTTGTCTGATTGTAGCCATGGTACCGTTCCATGGTTCTGAAAGAACTTTGGTGAGACATGATTACCATATATATATGTAATAGGAACATGTGTTCCATAGTGATAAGGTCGAGTACGTATAAGTAGTTCTAGGAAACCGATGCTATGAGTGGTATTGTGTTTGTTTGACAACTTAAATGAACAATTACCTTAACATTTGACTTTTGGTTTGTAATTTCATATAGCAGGTCTACATATACTGTTAGTACCTGCTCAGTCACTCTAACATTTTTAAGTGAACAGAGAGCAAAATAAATAAATAAAATGCAATTGAGAATTAGTGTGCAAATCATTTTTTTTTGCCACAGATTAGCAGCAGCATATAGCAGTAATGCTATGGAACAGGGGCATGACTTCATGATTCGAAACACTGTAGCTTGGATGGTCCATGTAAGAGGCGTGCTTGGGGAAGGGGTTGGCGGCAGCTGTGGAGGTGGCGGCTAGGGTTGGGAGGCGGCGAGGGAGAGAGGGCGGCACAGGCAGAGGGGAGGCGGCAGGTGCAGGGAGAGGAGAGGAGGAGATAGGAAGGAGCAATCGCTCGTCTATTGCTTAGTTGGATTGATTACATCCCCTAGTATTTATAGTCTCTATAGGACTTAGACTCCACGCAACCTACGGGAGATCCTTATAGGATTGGATTCTTCCTTCCATACTAACAAACTCCAATTCTATAACTAACCAAACTCAATCCAAACTCTAATAGACTCGATATAGTAACTTGGGTAGCGACGGTGGGATCGACGGCGCCCTCCCTCCTAGGCCGCGCGGCCCCTAGGGCGCGCTGGTGGTGGCGCCTGGCGCCCCTCTTTGGGCCCCTCTCGGCCCGTTAGTTCTAGGTTGGGGGGCCTCCATTGGGCGTATGACACCAGCCCCCTTCTCCACTCAGCGCGTCCTCGTGCCAAAGTAGGGTCTAGTCGTCGACGCTAGCTGGTGGAGAAGCTTCGCCGGGAAGAATAGCCTCGATGCGGCCAAGCATGCTGCCGTAGATGGGGCCAGCGATGATGATGTGTTTCCCATGTGTGTGTTGGCGAAAACTCGAAGCAGTAGAGGAGATTGCTGATGTAGCCGTAGAAGAAGTAGAGGTGCGCGCCAGTGTTCGTGCCGGCTCCTGTGGTCTGGCTAGCCGCAACAAGTAGAGGTCATGGTATGGCTGCCCTGAATATGAAGTGTGCCATCTCTCTTGGTGGAGCAATGAAGTCCTGGATGCGGGTCGGTATCGGGGGCGAGGTAGGCAGGGATGCGTCGCCAAACCGTGGCGCTTGATCCTGTTGTTGGCGACGTCGTCAAGTCTAGCATGGTGGCGAACATGAAAGAGCCCAAGTCGAACTCGCTTGGCGAAAGACGGTGTGCGGTGGAGTCGGGTCGGAGAGCGATGTCACTACAAGAATCCTGTTAATCCGTGATGAAATTTTTTTCGTCACGGATCACCAAAAAAAACGTCACCAAGCATCATCTGTGACGATTTCATATATCATCACGGATTGAGCGTCATGGATTAACGTCCATGACGTTTTGTCGAAAATCATCGCGGATTAACGGAATCGGTGACGATCTTAAATTGTCACGGTAGAGCCCGATGCCTAGTTAGCCCAGCCCAAGTCCATTTCCTGTGATGAAAAATAAACATCACGGATGAATTGCCACGTCATCATGGATGCTTACGTGGATGATGACGTAGACACTACCTTAGCCCATTTATTAATAGGCCAAAATCTAAGATAGGCCAATTTTTGGTCCAATTTTAGCTATTTTCGCAGCTCTTTTTCAGCCATTTTGGCAGCCAAGTTTCAGCCATTTGCAGTCCTATTTCGTCATCGATTTTTAGCACTTTTCAGCCCACTACTTGTCGGGTACCGCGAGAAGGGGTACCCTAAGCAAGACCCAAAAAACAACTGCTTAGACTTCGTAAAGATCGAAACCAGCTAAACGCTGCCGGCCTCGGCCGATTCTCAGACTCGCCCGAGGCTCCAAGGGCCTCGGCCGATTCTCCGACTCGCCCGAGGCCCATCGCCGCGGGCCTCGGCCGATTCTCCGATTCGCCCGAGGCCCCCTCACTACTGACCCCGAGCGATTCCTCGCCAAAGGCCTCGGCCGAGTCACCGACCCTCCGTCTCGCGCAAGGCAGGCTCGGCAGCACTCCGCTGCCTCTTCCTTCTCCCGTCCCTCTGACAAAACGTCGTGTCGCCTCAACTCAGCCAACTGCTGCCCCTGACGACAACGGCATGCTCGGCACAGTACAGCAGAATGGCCGATGGGACAGGAGGCAGGACTGGGCAGGGGTTACCCGCCACTGTACTATCCACCGTGCACATGGGTTGACGCCCATGCCTCACTGTGCTGCCAACTCCTGCTCCGAGGACAATGCAGCGTGGGAAGCCACGTCTGGGCTACTGTGGCCTCGGAATCAGTACCCAGGACCAATAATTCCCTCCAAGGCCTCGGCAGTTTGCTTCAGGGGCTCGACAGCCTGGGGACCCATGTCCGCCAAAGCCCCCCGCGATGGCTTGGCCTCGGCACCTACAGAACCACGGCCCCCCACGACGTCATCACGCGATGACCTGCACGTCCCTTGGACTGGGCAGGGGTTACCCGTCACTGTGCTAACCACCATGCACATGGTTGACACCCATACCTCATTATGCTGCCAACTCCTGCTCCGAGGACAACGCAGCGTGGGGAGCCACGTCTGGGCTACTGTGGCCTCGGAATCAGTACCCAGGGCCAATAACTCCCCCAAGGCCTCGGCAGTTTGCTTCACGGGCTCGGCAGCCTGAGGGTCCATGACCGCCGAGCCCCCCACGATGGCTTGGCCTCGGCATCTGCAGAGCCGCTGCTCCCTATGACGTCATTACACGGTGACCAGCACGTCGCCCGCCATGTCCTGCATCAAGCTGTACTGGAGCCCCACGACGCACAAGATCGAGTATGACCGGCGTGTCACTTTTGCACGACAAGGACGGAGCCACTCCATCGACCATACCACAACAACAGTGGCCGGCTACGGGGCTCGGACATGACACCCCATTTGCAGAAGCGCTATGTAGCAACCTATGTACGTTCCCGGTCCTCCCTTAGAGTATAAAAGGGAGGGACCGGGGCCATTTCTAGGGAAGAAAAACGAACACGCCGATAGAACTTCGCACTCCTACGCTGCTTGGGAACAACGCCTCAAGCAGCCCGCACCACCCACGCCGAGACCTGGGGCTAGCTCCCTCTCTCACCTAGCTTGTAACCCCCTACTACGAGCACTCCGGTGCGAGGAATACAAGATCGATCTCTCGGACTGGACGTAGGGCCTCGATTGCCTGAACCAGTATAAACCTTGTGTCTCTTTGCATCACCATCCGGGATTAGGGGCACGCAGCACAAATTCACTCGTTGGTTGAGGGACCCCTGGTTCCAAAGCACCGACAGTTGGCGCGCCAGGTAGGGGGCGCTGCGTGTCAGCTTCGTCATCCTAGCAAGTTTCGGATGGCAGACCCCATACGACCATTGCGTCTCGGCACCATAGTTTGGTTCGGGAGCCTAGAGTTCATGTCTCTAGGGCATGAGTACGACATGGTGCTCCTCACTCCTCGAGCCCCACCGTCCGACGATGAAGTCGCGCCCCGGCAGCCCAGGCGCAGGCGGCTCCAGGGCGGCCGCTCTCGCCACGCTCGCTAGGCGCGACGCGGGCAAGGCCACCCCGAAGCTACGCGAGCCCAGGGCGGCACGCCCCTCCCCGCCGATGCCCTACGACCAGCTGTTGGTACGGGGTCCCTGGCTGGGGACCTGTCTGGCCTGAGCATGGACGAAGGAAAATCGCCGGGGGCTCGCGGCGACGCCCAGTCGTCTAGCTCCGCTCCACCACTCCCTGAAGAGCCGACCCGGGCGGGGCAGAATATGGAGACGGCACCGTCCCCATACCCCTTTGGGTTGAGAAATGCCGCCGCCTCTTACGCCTACGCATACGCTGCCACTCACGAGCACCCTTCGGAACGCCGCCAGCGCTTCGCTCTCGACCTGAGCACCCGCTCCGACCCCTCGGACTGAGGACGAGGCATGGCCCAGGGTGGATTTCTCCGAACTCCACAACCCTGGGGCTTTGCGCCAATTCTTGGCCGCAAGCGACTACTGCCTCGGCTACTCCGACTCTGACGACGAAGGGACTTACGATCCATCTCGTGAGTGCTTCCACTGTCGGGCTCGGGATGCCAAGGGCGGGTGAAGAGGACGAAAGGATAGGAAACCATTCCCCGCCCCGGGCAGGGGCGGGCGACGCCACACCTCCGCGTCTCGAGGCCCCGGCGGCACGGAACGAGAATCCCGTTCATGGGGGGCATCGACGCCCAGACCTGGAGCAGCTCCGCGAGCTTCGAAACAAGGTCGAACAAGACCGACTCCTTCTACAACAGCTTCGGGACACTCTCGAGCAGGAGCAGCAAGGGCGCGGTGAGGGCGGAGGGGCCCGAGGGAGGGCCCGTGACGTCCATCACCGCATCAACGACAACGAGGGGGGAGAGCCACCCCCAATCTTTAATCGCGCTAGCCAGAATGTCGCAGCAGCTGCGATGCTGGTCCGAGCGATGCCCGAGCCCTCCACCACCGAGGGGCGACGGGTCCGCGGAGAGCTCCGCGATCTTCTCGAGACCGCAGCGGTGCAGCAGGCCGAAAGTTCCGCCTCCCGCCGGCGCGGAGGCACCTCGGAGCAACCCACAGCGCAGCCTCGCCGGGGCCAGGTTGCCTCGGTCCGTCCCGAGGACGCTCGCGCGCCAACGGTCAACAGGGCCCCCTCGGTGCGCGACCGACTTAGGGACCAACGCGAGGCACAGGGCGACCACGAGGTAGTTGGCAGGCGACGGCGCCACGACGACGGAGCCGCCCGGGGCTACCACCCACACCGAGGCGGTCGCTACGACAGCGGTGAGGACCGCAGTCCTTCCCCTGAGCCGCCAGGACCTCGGGTCTTCAGCAGGGCCATCCGTGTTGCTCCTTTCCCCGCCCGGTTCCGACAGCCGGCCAACCTCGCGAAATACAGCGGCGAGACCAACCCGAAACTCTGGCTCGCCGATTACCGCCTGGCCTGCCAGCTAGGTGGCGCGGACGATGACCTGCTCATCATCCGCAATCTCCCTCTGCTCTTGTCGGACTCGGCACGAGCCTGGCTCGAGCATCTCCCTCCCTCGCAAATCCACGACTGGCGCGACTTGGTTAGGATCTTCGTCGGGAACTTCCAGGGCACATACGTACGCCCTGGGAATTCCTGGGATCTGAAAAGCTGCCGCCAGAAGCCAGACGAGTCTCTCCGAGACTTCATCCGGCGCTTCTCCAAACAGTGCACCGAGCTACCCAGCGTCGGCGACTCGGAGATCGTCCAGGCTTTCCTCTCCGGCACCACTTGTCGGGACTTGGTCCGAGAGTTAGGACGCAACGTCCCGCGCTCTGCTGCCGCGCTCCTCGACATCGCCACCAGCTTCGCCTCAGGGGAAGAGGCCGTCGGAGCCATCTTCCCCAACACCGATCCCAAGGGGAAGCGGAGGGAAGAGGCCCCCGAGGCCTCAGCCCCCCACCTCCCTAAGAAAAAGAAGAAGGGTCGCCCAGGGAAGCAGGAAGTCCTCGAGGCCGTCCATGTCGCCACAACGGATCGCAGGAATCTCCGCTGGTCCCCGCGGCCCCGGGCTATTTGACGACATGCTGAAGAAGCCCTGCCCTTACCATCAAGGTCCGGTGAAGCACGCCCTCGAGGAGTGCACCATGCTCCGGCGCTACTACGCCAGGCTCGGGCTCCCCGACGACGACGCCAAGCAGAAGGGCCCCGGCGGTCGGAACGAGGACAAGGACGACGGGTTCCCCGAGGTACGCAACGCTTTCATGATCTTTGGCGGACCCTCGGCATGCCTCTCGGCGCGCCAGCGAAAGAGGGAACGCCGGGAGGTTTTCTCGGTCAAGGTAGGCCACCCCCCGGTACCTCGACTGGTCTCGGGAGGCAATCACCTTTGACCGGGATGACCACCCCGATTATGTTCCAAACCCCGGGCGGTACCCGCTCGTCGTCGACCCGATCGTCGGCAACACCCGACTTACCAAAGTGCTCATGGACGGAGGCAGCGGCCTCAACATCCTCTACGTCAACACTCTGGAGCTCCTGGAGCTCGACCAATCGCGGCTCCGAGGCGGTTCCGCGCCCTTCCACGGCATCGTGCCAGGAAAGCGCACGCGACCCCTCGGGCGCATCGACTTACCCGTCTGCTTCGGCACTCCCTCCAACTACCGCAAGGAGGTCCTCACCTTCGAGGTGGTTGAATTCAAGGGGGCTTACCACGCCATCTTGGGGCGCCCGTGCTACGCCAAGTTCATGGCGATCCCCAACTACACCTACCTCAAGCTCAAGATGCCAGGCCCCAACGGCATCATCACCGTCGAGTCCACGTACGAACATGCATACGACTGCGACGTCGAGTGCATCGAGTACGCCGAAGCCATCGTGGAGGCTGAGACCCTCATCGCCGATCTCGTCCAGCTTGGTGGCGAGGTTCCCGACGCCAAGCGGCGCGCCGGGACCTTCGAGCCCGCGGAGGCTGTCAAGCCCGTCCCCGTTGATCCCACCGTCCCCGACGGCCGAGAACTGAAGATCGGCGCCACCCTCGACAGCAAATAGGAGGCCGTGCTCGTCGACTTTCTCCGTGCGAACGTCGATATGTTCGCATGGAGTCCCTCGGACATGCCGGGCATACCCAGGGAGGTCGCCGAGCACGCCTTAGATATCCGGGCAGGCTCCAGGCCGGCAAAGCAGCGCCTGCGCCGATTTGACGAGGAGAAGCGCAGGGCCATCGGCGAAGAAGTGCAGAAGCTCATGGCAGCCGGGTTCATCAAGGAAGTATTCCATCCAGAGTGGTTGGCTAACCCTGTGTTAGTCAGGAAGAAAAGTGGCAAGTGGAGGATGTGCGTGGACTACACTGGTCTAAATAAAGCGTGCCCGAAAGTCCCATTCCCACTACCACGAATCGACCAAATCGTCGACTCCACTGCAGGATGCGAAACCCTCTCCTTCCTTGATGCGTATTCCGGTTACCACCAAATCAAGATGAAAGAGTCCGACCAGCTCGCGACTTCTTTCATCACTCCATTCGGCATGTACTGCTACATAACCATGCCGTTCGGCCTCAGAAACGCAGGGGCTACTTACCAACGGTGCATGATCCAAGTCTTTGGTGAACACATCGGACGAACCGTTGAGGCCTACGTAGATGACATCGTAGTCAAGTCCAGGAAGGCCGGGGATCTCGTCGGCGATTTGGAGATTGCCTTCACATGTCCTCAGAGAGAAGGGCATCAAGCTCAACCCCGAGAAGTGTGTCTTCGGGGTTCCCCGAGGCATGCTCTTGGGATTCATAGTCTCGGAACGTGGGATCGAGGCTAACCCGGAGAAGGTCTCGGCCGTGACCAACATGGGCCCGATCCGGGACCTCAAAGGGGTGCAGAGGGTCATGGGATGCCTTGCGGCCCTAAGCCGCTTCATCTCGCGCCTCGGCGAAAAAGGCCTGCCCCTGTACCGCCTCTTGAGAAAGTCCGAGCGCTTTTCTTGGACCACCGAGGCCGAAGAAGCCCTCGCCAGGCTCAAAGCACTGCTCACCACCCCCCCCCCGTCCTGGTGCCACCCACCGAGGGCGAGCACCTCTTACTCTACGTCACTGCAACGACCCAAGTGGTCAGCGCGGCCATAGTAGTCGAGAGGCAGGAGAAAGGACACGCTCTACCCGTCCAACGACCTGTTTACTTCATCAGCGAAGTGCTCTCCGAGACTAAGACGCGTTACCCCCACATCCAGAAGCTGGTTTACACCGTAGTCTTGGCTAGACGCAAGCTGCGTCACTACTTCGAATCCCACCCGGTGACTGTGGTGTCGTCTTTCCCTCTGGGAGAGATAATCCAAAACCGGGAGGCCTCGGGTAGAATAGCCAAGTGGGCTGTCGAACTCATGGGGGAAACCTTATCTTTCGCGCCTCGGAAGGCGATCAAATCACAGGTCCTGTCTGACTTTGTAGCCGAATGGACCGACACACAGCTGCCACCCGTTCAGATCCAATCAGAATGCTGGACCATGTACTTCGACGGGTCTCTGATGAAAGCTGGGGCTGGCGCGGGCCTGCTCCTGGTCTCGCCCCTCGGAGTACACATGCGCTACATGATCCGGCTTCACTTCGCCGCCTCCAACAATGTCGCCGAATACGAGGCCCTCGTCAACGGCCTGCAAATCGCCATCGAACTTGGAGTGCGACGTCTCGACGTACGGGGTGATTCGCAGCTCGTCGTCGATCAGGTGATGAAAGAGTCAAGCTGCCATGACCCCAAAATGAAGGCGTACTGCGCGATAGTACGTCGCCTGGAGAACAAGTTCGACGGTCTCGAACTCAACCACGTTGCACGAAAGTTCAACGAGGCCGCGGACGAACTAGCAAAGATGGCGTCGGCACGGACCCCGGTTCCCCCGAACGTCTTCGCCAGAGACCTCCACAAGCCATCCGTCGACTACGCCTCGGCGACGGAAGAGGGCCCGTCAGCCGAGCCCACCGCAGGGCCCGAGACCCCCTCTGCCACCGAGACCTCGCCCGCCGGGCCCGAGGCCATGGCAATTAACGCAGAGCCTCCCGAGGCCGATCAAGGAACGGACTGGCGAGTCCCTTTCCTTGATCGCCTCGTTCGAGGAGAGCTTCCTGCTGACAGAACCGAAGCCCGGCGGCTTGCGCGACGCGCCAAGACTTACGTCCTCTGCGACGGCGAGTTGTATAGGCGTAGCCCATCCGGAATTCTCCAACGATGCATCACCGCCGAGGCTGGCCAATCCTTACTTTGGGACTTGCACGCGGGAGTCTGCGGGCACCACGCGGCGCCTCGGGCGCTCGTGGGTAATGCCTTCCGCCAAGGTTTCTATTGGCCGACGGCGGTGGCAGACGCCACGAGGCTAGTACGCTCCTGCGAGGGATGCCAGTACTACGCTCGACAGACGCACCTCCCGGCCCAAGCCCTCCAAACCATCCCCATCACATGGCCATTCGCTGTATGGGGGCTGGACATGGTTGGGCCTCTGCAGAAGGCACCCGGGGGCTATACCCATCTGCTGGTAGCTATCGACAAATTCTCCAAATGGATCGAGACTCGTCCGATCGCTCAGATCAAATCCGAGCAAGCGGTGCTGTTCTTTACGGATATCATCCACAGGTTCGGGGTTCCTAACACCATCATCACCGACAATGGGACACAATTCACCGGTCGCAAATTCCTAACTTTCTGCGACGACCACCACACTCGGGTGGCCTGGTCGGCCGTAGGGCACCCAAGGACGAATGGCCAAGTAGAGCGTGCCAACGGCATGATCCTACAAGGCCTTAAGCCAAGGATATTCAATCGGTTGAAGAAGTTTGGCAAGAAATGGCTTGCCGAACTCCCGTCAGTCATCTGGAGCCTAAGGAATACCCCGAGCCGAGCCACGGGATTCACACCGTTCTTCCTGGTCTATGGAGCCGAGGCCATCCTCCCCACTGACTTAGAATACGGTTCCCCGAGGCTACAGGCGTACAACGAGCAAAGCAACCGCACTGCCCGCGAAGACGCCCTCGACCAACTGGAGGAAGCCCGAGACGTCGCGCTGCTACACTCAGCCAGGTACCAGCAAGCCCTACGACGCTACCAAGCCCGGCGCGTCCAAAGACGAGACCTGAAGGTGGGCGACCTGGTGCTGAGACGGAGGCAGAGCAACAAGGGCCGCCACAAGCTGACCCCACCCTGGGAAGGGCCGTACATCATCGCTCAAGTGCTGAAGCCCGGGACCTACAAGTTGGCCAACGAGAAGGGCGAAATCTTCACAAACGCTTGGAACATAGAACAGCTACGTCGTTTCTACCCTTAAATTTCCAAACGTTGTTTACATTGTTTCTCGAAATACAATAAAGAAGCGTTCTTAGTTGTTATAATCTTTCGAGGAACCCCCCTTATAGACAAGTCGATTGTATAGAACCTAAGGACCGCACGATCGTCTCAAAGGCGAAAAGACTGGCCGAGCCGTGAGAACGACCCACGCCTCCGGGCTACGGCAGCTCCCTCACCACCTTTTCACCCAAAGGACAGCGTAGGCTCCGAGGAAGTTCTATGCAGAGAGCTTGTCTATCAATGGGGGCTCGACGTCACAATAGCGCTATAAGGGAGACTCGGCTCTGCCTCTGCAAAGCCGAGCCCCCCTCGGGGGCTAAAAAGGGGGAACCCCCTAAAAACCCCCCTAAGTCTCGAATACCGTTTGTTAATGGTCTTTCAAAAAATTTCTACGCCAAACTCTCTCGCACTCCGACGGGACCCTCACAAGAAACCCAAAGACCAAAAGTTTGTCTGGAGGCCAAAGGGCCGGTCGAGACGTGAGAACGGCCTACGCCTCTGGGCTACGGCAGCTCCCTCACCACCCTTCGCCGAAGGACGGCTTAGGTCCCGAGGGATTTCTTTGCGGGTTCCCAAGATCGAGACAGAGGGCACAGGCTCGGAAGTAGAACAGAAAACGATTAAAAGACGCACGTACGCAAATACTTTACAGGCCTCGACGGCCACAAAGACGTCACGATATGACAACTAATCCAATCCGGTTACACGACCCCTTTTGGCCCAGATCAAAGCTCAAGGACCGGCGGCCGGCGCGGGAGGGACCACCTCTTCTTCAAATAGACGGGCCAGCGCTGTGCCAGGTGCCTCGGCCGCCTCCAACAGCTTCACGACCTCCGCATCCGCCTCGTCGTCATCTTCTGGCAACACGTAGCCGTCGCTGACAGCCTCGAGGTTGATGGCGTAGTGCGAGGAGACGACGGCCAGGGCACGCTTGACACCCGTGTGCAACGCCCCCCGGAGCCTCTCGTGGACGCGGCCGCTCAATGCAATCAGGCGGCTCCCAAGGGAGCTGGCTGATTGGACCTCCTCGACGTCCAGGGCCTCGCAGGCGGTACGAACAGCGCTGCACAGCGCCTCGTGCTCCCGGACCTCAACATCCAGCGCCGCTTGCGCTGCGACGGAGGCCTCAGCCGCCTGGGAAGCCTCTTTCTCCAGATCTACGTCGCAACGAAGGGGCAGGAGTCAAACGCGAACCGGAACAAATGAACGAGGAACACGGTCCAGCGGAACTTACCCTCGGCCTTGTTCTTCCAGGCTAAGACCTCGACCCGAGAGGCCTCGGCCGCCTTGGTAGCCTCTGCCAGGGCGACTTTTGTCGCCTGATGCTCACTCTGCTCCGCACCCAGCTGCCCGGCTGTGGCCTTTGCAGAGGCCGTTGCTTCTTGGGCCCGAGACCTGAAGGAGTCTCGCTCCTCCTCCAGTTCCTTGATCTTCGCCACCAGAGGGGCAGCCTGGCCCTTAGCCGTGACCAGCTCGGCCTGAAGGTCAGCACAACGAAGGCGGAGGTCCTCCACTTCCGCACTCCGCGCCGACAAAAGCCCCTGGGCATCGGCAAGCAGGCCCCTCTGCCGCCGGAGCTGGTCCCAGACACCCCTCTCCCTCCGTAGGAACACCGATTTCCCAAGGGACCGGGTCTCGAGCTCCTAAAGAGGTAAAAAACGCACGTCAAACACTGCGAGGACAACTCGGCACGAGACACGAAAGTACTTACCCGAGTGACACCAGGCAAGTCCCCTTCCATAACAGTCATCGCTGTCTGCAACGACCGCACTGCCAGTTGGCGGTACTCCTCGAGGGTATCCCAACGCCCCCCCTCTGCGATGTCTTCAAGGGCGAACACAGGCTCCCCCTCGGGATCAGCCTGGTCCCGCCAGAAAACACGCGGGAAGTTCCACCCACGGGGCTCGGGCCGTAGCGGGGCAAGGGCCGAACTCCCCTCGGCAGGATCTGGGACTGGCTGCTCCGCGGCACTGGCCGCCTCGACGTCCGCCGCCTCCTTCCCTCGGGAAGAATCATCAGACGAGATTGTCTGAACCAGGGGCGGCGCCAAAATTTGCTCCGCCTCCACCTCCATCGCCTCGGTCTCGACGGACCCGGGGGCTCTGGCCTCCGCCATCTCTACCTCGATGGCCCCGGCGTCCACCGCCCCAAGACCCACAACATCGCGAGGCGTGGGCTCCCCCTCCTCCACTCGCTCCACGGCCGCCTCGGCACCCTTTCCCTGGGCAGCTACCTCCTCCGAAACGGCCTCGTCCGACGCCGCGCCACGCTGCACGCCAGCCTGCGCCTCCGCTGCCTGATGGGCGGAGGAGCTAACGTTCACCTTGAGCGCCTTACGGGGCGCCAAGGGAGGATCTTCCACCAGATGCGTCTGGCTGGAAACAAAGACACTCCCGAGGTCAGCATGCGATCAAGGGGCAAACAAGAAGTACTACGGACTCCACCGGAGAAGACGCTTACCGCGAACGGGGATGCAGCCGCTTCGACACCGCCTGCCTCCTCTGCGACGGTGGCGGTGATGGCAGCAGCGCGGCCTCGGTGTCCACCAGTGCCAGCTGGCCTCCGTCGGACCCCGGCACCTCCTCGACCCTTCGCGGAGACAATGGGGTCGCCCCCACCGTCACCCGCTCCATCTCCACCGTCGAACCCATCGGGCTGACGGCACGCTCCTCCGACACCCGCGCCTCGGGTGTGTCGGCCTCGGCCCCGGGACGGGCCGCCACTGGCCCCGGGACACCTCCTCCTCCTCCTAGGGGCGTCAGGCTCCTTGCCGGCGCCCCGGGTACCATCTCCCTGATGTCGGGGAGGTGTTCCAAACAGGCCGTCCCCACCTCGCGCCCGCCGCCGTCGCTCGAAGAATCCGACACCGACGACGAAGGAGACGGCTCCAACGGGAGACCGTCGAGCTTCTGACGCCGGCGACGGGCGTCCAGCTTTTCGCGCGCAAGGATCTTCTTCGTGCGCTTCGCCTCCTTGGCATCTTTCTTCCTCTTCTCCTCCTCGGCACGCGCCCTGTTCACGGATCGCCGCCGGGCGTCCTCGGGTACGGGCGGCGGAGAGCCTCGCACATCTCTTATCCCCTGAGGGAACGACGAAGTAAGACAACAGACGAAAAGGCAAAAAGCAAGAAGGCCGCGAAAGCCTCGGCAACTTCCAACTTACCAGCGAGACATACCCCCGCGACGGGCGCATCGGAACGGCATCAAATCCTCAATCTTCGGCTTCACGTCTACCGTTTCCCTCACCCGACGCAGGGTCTCTTCGTCGGTAAGGGCGAAGGCGGACATCTTGGTACCGGCAATCGGATCGCTCGGCGTCATCTCGAACAGCCGCCGCCGCCGAGCCATCAGCGGCAACACCCTCCGGCGGTGAAAAGCCGCCACGACCACGGCCGCCGAAAGGCCATGGTCACGCAGCTTCCGCAAGGCCCTCAAAAGCGGTTCCAGCCTAGGCTGGTCGGCCTGGACGACGCCGTACCCCCATTTCTCTGGTTGACTCTCTACAACCCGCCCGGTATAAGGGGGAAGTCCTCCGCCGTCGTTGCGGAGGTAGAACCAGCCGTCATACCAACGACGGTTGGACGATGACAGCTGGGCCGGGATGTAGAGGGACTGCCGGTCCTGGCGCACGTGAAGGGTGCAGCCGCCGGCCCTCTGCACCTTCCGAGCCCCCCTCGTTCCCCCCGGCTTGGTGGTGAACGTCGCTCGGAACAAGTGGAGCCACAACTCCCAGTGGGGAGCGATCCCCAAGTACCCCTCACAGACGGCGACGAAGATGGCCGCCTGCGCGATGGAGTTGGGGCTGAAATTGTGCAGCTCCACGCCATAGTAGTGCGGGAGCGCCCGCATGAAGTTATCCGCCGGCGACCCAAAGCCTCGCTCGTGGAAGACGACGAAGCTCACCACGTAGCCGTCGCGCGGCCTCGGCTCCGACTCGTTCCCCGGAGCAATCCACTCCGGCTCGTCGGGGTCGGTGATCGGGCGAAGAAGACCGGCCTCCACGAGCGACTGCAGCTTCTCCTCGGTGACGTCAGACCGCTCCCAGGGATCCGCCGCAAGGATGACGGGACCACCAGCCATTTGCGCGGCGGAGGACGCTGCTACGGCGGTAATCTCTCTCCCTCTCTCTTTTAGTCTCTCGCCCTCGCCCTTCTCCTCCCCGGCGCTCTATGCTCTCAGCAACAGCACGGAGGCAGCAAAAGCGAATGCGGAAAGAGGTAAGAAGAGGAAGGGCGAGGTTCTTTGCGTATTTATGCAGGGACAAGACGAAACCGCCGGGCGACGAAATCGGGGAAGTTTCCCCCAAAAGATCCGGCGCGGTTATCCAGATCCGGTTTTACCGCCCACGCGCCCACTCCCTCCTCATTAAATCGTGCGTGCAGATACGTCCCGTCGGCTGACCCCACGTCGCGTCCAACCGCAGCAGCAGCAGGCGCCGTTCCGCCTCCCCGAAAAAGTCGCCTCAAAAGACGCGCCTGCCGTTGTTAGCCGTAGGGAGAGAAATACCCCCCCCGATTCCTTTCAGGCAAAGGAACTGGGCACCGAGCCCGCTACGGTCCAGGGGTTCGAAGGCTGGGCCCTTAGGGGTTTCGACAGCCGCCCCAGGGCAACAGAGTCAGGGGCGACTACGGGCGAGCCTATACGAGGCCGAGGCCCAAGCAAGCGAAACGCTTGGGACGCCCTGTGTCGTGTCCGAGACCGGTAGGGAGGTCTCCGAATGGGATCCCACCGTAGGGAGGCACCGAGCCACCGAGGCCCAGCGAACGGCCTCGGCACCCACTAGAGAAACCCTCCGGTACTCTTGGAGCGCGTCTCCGGACCGCTAGCCGACCCCCAGCGAACGGGGTACGGGCCTCCACTCGGACTTACCCGATAACAGCTCACCGGAAATGTCGTCGCTCGCGCCCACCGAGGGTAGCACGGCATCTTCCACCCCTCCTTCCGAGCGAAAAGGAAGCGCGAGGGTCGAATGAAAAGTCAGGAGAATCCCTGACGGCCCTCTTGCCCCGCGCAGAGGCTAAGGGACCCTTCCTGCAAAACATTGCCGAGGCCCAGCGGCTTAGACTCGCACACGAGGGGGCTCGGCAAAACAAACCCTCCTTCCGAGCGAAAAGGAAGCGCGAGGGTCGTTCAAAAAGCCAGAAGAACTCCTGACGGTCCTCTCGCCCTGTGCAGAGGCTAGGGAGCTCCTTCTGCAAAAGACGCCGAGACCCCGCGACCTAGCCTCGCACCCGAGGGGGGCTCGGCAGACAGACCCTCACGCGCGAGGGGCGAACCAAAAGCCAGGGGGACCTCTGACCGCTCTCTCGCCCTGTGCGAGAGACTCGGGGGTTCCTCCTGCAACTTTGCCGAGACCCAGCGGCTCAAGCTCGCACACGAGTGGGCTCGGCAAACAGCCCCCCCGTCCGAACGAAAAGGACGTGCGGGGGACGAACAAAAAAAAAAGTCAGGGGGACCCCTGACCGCCCTCTCGCTCCGTGCAGAGGCTCGGGGGCTCTTCCTGCACCCAAGATAAAGACAAAGCGACCCAAGCCCGTTACGGTCCAGGGGTTCGAAGACTGGGCCCCCAGGGGTTTCGACAGCCGCCCCAGGATAAAGGAGTCAGGGACGACCACGGGCGAGCCTGTACAGGCGCGCCCCGGGTCGTGTCCGAGACCGGCGGGGAGGTCTCTGAATGGGATCCCACCGTAGGGAGGCACCGAGCCACCGAGGCCCAGCGAACGGCCTCGGCACCCACTAGAGAAACCCGCCGGTATTCTTGGAGCGCGTCTCCGGACCGCTAGCCGACCCCCAGCGAACGGGGTACGGGCCTCCACTCGGACTTACCCGATAACAGCTCACCGGAAATGCCATCGCTCGCGCCCACCGAGGGTAGCATGGCATCTTCCACCCCTCCTTCCGAGCGAAAAGGAAGCACGAGGGTCGTACAAAAAGCCGGGAGAACCCCTGACGGCCCTCTCGCTCCAGGCGGAGGCTAAGGGGCTCTTTCCGCGACATCGTCGAGGCCCCGCGATCCGAACTCGCGCCCACGGGCCCGGCAAACACGACGAAAACACCTCACTCGAAAGAGAAAAAAGCCCCTGAAGAAGTGAAATCACTCCTCCAGGGCCTCGGGGGCTACACCCGGCGGGTGCGCTCGCGCGCACCCACCGAAACCTCGAATACAAAACACCATCCCGACAGGAACTATCAAGAGCCAATTCTCGTCGGAACCTCAGGGGGAGTGCCTCCACTCCCCCCAAGGCTCGGGGGCTACTGTCGGGTACCGCGAGAAGGGGTACCCTAAGCAAGACCCAAAAAACAACTGCTTAGACTTCGTAAAGATCGAAACCAGCTAAACGCTGCCGGCCTCGGCCGATTCTCCGACTCGCCCGAGGCTCCAAGGGCCTCGGCCGATTCTCCGACTCGCCCGAGGCCCATCGCCGCGGGCCTCGGCCGATTCTCCGATTCGCCCGAGGCCCCCTCACTACTGACCCCGAGCGATTCCCCGCCAAAGGCCTCGGCCGGGTCCACCGACCCTCCGTCTCGCGCAAGGCAGGCTCGGCAGCACTCCGCTGCCTCTTCCTTCTCCCGTCCCTCTGACAAAACGTCGTGTCGCATCAACTCAGCCAACTGCTGCCCCTGACGACAACGGCATGCTCGGCACAGTACAGCAGAATGGCCGATGGGACAGGAGGCAGGACTGGGCAGGGGTTACCCGCCACTGTACTATCCACCGTGCACATGGGTTGACGCCCATGCCTCACTGTGCTGCCAACTCCTGCTCCGAGGACAACGCAGCGTGGGAAGCCACGTCTGGGCTACTGTGGCCTCGGAATCAGTACCCAGGACCAATAATTCCCTCCAAGGCCTCGGCAGTTTGCTTCAGGGGCTCGACAGCCTGGGGACCCATGTCCGCCAAAGCCCCCCGCGATGGCTTGGCCTCGGCACCTACAGAACCACGGCCCCCCACGACGTCATCACGCGATGACCTGCACGTCCCTTGGACTGGGCAGGGGTTACCCGTCACTGTGCTAACCACCATGCACATGGTTGACACCCATACCTCATTATGCTGCCAACTCCTGCTCCGAGGACAACGCAGCGTAGGGGAGCCACGTCTGGGCTACTGTGGCCTCGGAATCAGTACCCAGGGCCAATAACTCCCCCAAGGCCTCGGCAGTTTGCTTCACGGGCTCGGCAGCCTGAGGGTCCATGACCGCCGAGCCCCCCACGATGGCTCGGCCTCGGCATCTGCAGAGCCGCTGCTCCCTATGACGTCATTACACGGTGACCAGCACGTCGCCCGCCATGTCCTGCATCAAGCTGTACTGGAGCCCCACGACGCACAAGATCGAGTATGACCGGCGTGTCACTTTTGCACGACAAGGACGGAGCCACTCCATCGACCATACCACAACAACAGTGGCCGGCTACAGGGCTCGGACATGACACCCCATTTGCAGAAGCGCTATGTAGCAACCTATGTACGTTCCCGGTCCTCCCTTAGAGTATAAAAGGGAGGGACCGGGGCCATTTCTAGGGAGAGAAAAACGAACACGCCGATAGAACTTCGCACTCCTACGCTGCTTGGGAACAACGCCTCAAGCAGCCCGCACCACCCACGCCGAGACCTGGGGCTAGCTCCCTCTCTCACCTAGCTTGTAACCTCCTACTACGAGCACTCCGGTGCGAGGAATACAAGATCGATCTCTCGGACTGGACGTAGGGCCTCGATTGCCTGAACCAGTATAAACCTTGTGTCTCTTTGCATCACCATCCGGGATTAGGGGCACGCAGCACAAATTCACTCGTTGGTTGAGGGACCCCTGGTTCCAAAGCACCGACACTACTACAGCACATACGGCCCATATACACAACCCATTTTCACACATACAACCCATATACACAGCCCATAAAGCTAATAATTATAGCAGCACATCAAATAAATAATCTTATGCTTCCATCAAACATATCACATAAATTTTCATCCAACGTCAGATTACATAAGTTTCCATCCAACATCCCATTCAACCTTGCAGTTTACAACAAATAGAGATTCTAAAAATACATACAACTCCATCTTATTCCATGCAGCAGTGGCAAAATGCATTCATGCGGCAGCAACAGTGACAAAATGCAAGCACCAGCAGCAGCAAAATGCAAGCACCAGCAGCGGCAAAATGCAACCAGCAGCAACGGCAAAAGATATACCATGTATAGCTTAACTTGATCGAATTTGACTTGACACAAGTTAGCAGCAACAAGATGCATGAAGTTAGTAGCAAAAGATATAGCACATGCATGTCTTAACTTGGTCGAACTTGACTGAGCAAAAGATCAAGTTTTGCTTCCATCTCAGATTGAGTCCTCTTCATCTCCTCTCGGTCCATAATCCTTGCCTCATCAGATTCTTGCACTTTCTTTGACAAATCAGCCACCTGGACACGAAGCTCAGCATTGGCCCTTTTCTCTGCTTCCAGTTCTGCCTCAGTGTTCTGCTCACTGGATCTAGGCCGAGCATTCTTGAACCCCACATTCTGCAAAAACTTATTATTCTTGGTGTTCTCAGCAAGCACATCACCAACAACCTGAGCCGCAGACTTGATTTCTTCACCTTGTGTTGTTGTAGACAGCTTGTTTTCCATTTGAGTCTAGCAAGCAAGTAGCAAACATGGTTGATGATGAGAGAATTAAAAACAAGCATTACAAAGAGCAAAGTCTGAAAGTAATCTTACAATAGCCTCCTGTACAGCAGGGGCATAGCATTTTTTTTGGTTGCGATACTGGAACTCTTTGAACAAATCAAATGCATCAGGTTCTTCATCATCGTATTTGTCTCTCTGAGAACAACATTTATATGCATCAGGTCCGGCATGAATCAGGGCTTACAAAGATCAAGACAGAATCAGGCATACACATATAGAGAATTAGGCATACACATATAGGACAGCTACTGTTCAACTATAAAGAAAATAAAAGTAGCAGCAACTGATGTTGAACTCCATGGAAAAAAAACACAGATGCATCAGGTGCTCATGCTAAGTGTTCTAGAGACAAGTAGCCTGCCATGAATTACGTGGAATGCCTATTTAGTCATGTTGCCTAGCTAGCTTCTCATGCTAGTGCTCAGGTGATCAGTATGCTAGCTGTTTTGTTCTGTTCATAGGTCTGCACAAAACACAGGGTGCATGGAGTGGAAAGCCAGCGACATGTCACCATAATACTCGGTTCAGGCGTCATTGAAACATATACTAATACTAGAAAATACTTGATCTAAATCACTTAATTTTCATGAACACACATGCTGTAGTGCTTACTAGAGTAGTAATTAGGACATTAATGTTTATTAGTGGATTAGCACCCCCCCCCCCCCCCCCCCCAGTATTCAGCCACGCTCTGCCACTGGCTACTGTTGAAATGAAAAGAATCCTAAGTAGCAGCAGCTCACTACATCCATATAGCAATAATTTCTCCTGTAGCAACACAGATTTATATATGGACGGCACAGATTTATAAATGCCAAACAAGTGCCATTTATATATATGCACAGATTTATAAATACCAAACAAGTGCCATTAATATAAATTCCAAACAAGTGCATCAAATGTTGAGTTACAGCAGCTACTATTCAAATGAAAAGAATCGTAAGTAGCAGCAGCTCACTACATCAAAACAGGAATAATTTCTCCTACAGCAACAGATATTTATATATGTGCAGCACAGATTTACAAATGCCAAACAAGTGCCATTCATATATGTGCAGCCCAGATTTATACAGCAACACCGATTTGCCATTCATATATGTGCAGCAACACAAATGGACATGGTTCACTTACCAAATTTTCAACATGAACCATGTAGGCACGGGATCCAGTTGTATGATGGTACTTAACATTCCCTCAATGGTCTTTGTTCTTTTGACATGTCTCCTACATCAAAGACAAAATACATGTAAGGTTGGTGATAAATTAGCATGTACAAGGCAACAATCCTTCTTTCAGAGAAAACATACCATCTTTTTGGGACTCTTCCATAACTCTAAAAGTTTAATCCACTATTCATTACTCATGCATTTGAGAGGAGAAGTTTTTGTAACCAAATGTAGTGGAAAAGGATCAAAATATTCTTGCTTCAGCCTGTATCTTTGTTGGTGAACTGCAGACTTCATCATCTCACGACAAGCCTTTTTAACTGTCGCATCCTCTGTGTTTATGTCAAACTTGGCCTAACCGAATGGAAGAACATGTATAAAAAAGAATATCAAATCAGTAATTTATGGCACAAAACAGTTTACAAACAATAGTTCTCATATTGAGACTAAATGTGGGAAGGACTGGAGAATGTATGTACCTTTAGTTTTCCTATGAATAGATCAACGAACGCAGATTCAGGTTCTTTCTTGTATAGCTTCCAGTGCGTGAGTAAAGGCACATGGTTCCTAACTATGATGTTGCATTCAGTTGCAAACTTTGCAGCAACAAGAGGAACCACTGGCCTTATATTCCCTTCAGTTATGACAACTTGTAGCTTTGCCACGGCGCGCTCGGTTTGACCTTTGGAGACCACGTCCCATATTAAGTCCCCGGTCTCTTCTCCCCTCTCCCCCTAGTTGGAAATGTACATTGAAATTAAAATTAGTGAGGTGAAGCACACATTGATCCAAGCTGATCATGAATTTAAAGCTTTGCATACAAACATTGATCCACTGAGGCAATATGGAATATGGAAAACAGATGAACAAACTATCACCTTCGTTGGTAATCTGGTTGTGGTCACCATGTTGGGTAATGCCATCAGCTACGTCAGCCACGAGGGTGTTGTCATCATGATGGGTGAAGCCATCTAAAAAGGGCAGCCAGTAAGAATGCATTCATCATATAAAAAAAACATATGGAACGACAGTAAGAATCCGTCACCTCCATTGTCCATATGGCTGTGCTGATTAGGCTGGTCAATTGCATCAGCCCCAGTGGTCATGTCAGTGTTGTCAAGTAGAGCAGAGATATCACCTAAAATTAATGGCAGTAATTAAGGGTAAGTTCATCATGTTACCAAGTAGGTGCATATCTCTTCTCCGGCAGAGAAGGCAAGATTTTAATTCACCTAAAGCATACTAGTTTCTGGTATGTTCAGTATATCATCAAGGTTTCATAAGACACCACAGCATGATCAAACAACCATTTACAGGAAAGGTTAAAAGCTTAGCAAGCAAACAAGTAGGAAGCATGGAAAATAAGAAACTGTATGAAAATGGATTTTTTTATACAGGTTGAGCCCACTTTTTAGTGTCAAACAACAGATTTCAAAATTTTGCTGCATAGAGCATGTTACCAGAACTGTGAAAATTGGTTTCATAAATTTTTTATACCTAAAACTCTAGTTAACATTTTCACAAGCTAAACAATCATTAAACTTACATAAACAGATACAACATATAGATAAACTTGAAATAGCAGGTTGAACATTTTTCATAGCTGACTCAGTAATGGAATGAAACTAAGTAATGTGGCAGTAGAACTAGCCTTCAACAGCAGCCTGTGTGTGGTCATCTAAGTTGCCAACAAGTTCTCCAGCGTGGCTCTCATTAGCTCGAGATGGAGGTGGCACACAAATGTCACTTGGTGTCAGACTTACATCTTGCTGGGCAATGTTTTTCTTTGACCTTGTAGTAACTCTAGGAGATGTTTGGTCTACAAAAACTCTCTTACGAGACCAAAACTTGACTCCACCAGGGTGCATGCTTGTAGTTTGGTTGTTAGTTTTCTTGCAAGTCTTCTCCTTAGAGCACTGCTAGAAATCAAAGCATGGATTAGTCAACATAGTATTAGAGAGTTATATTGAATTAGGAAGAAAAACAACAAGTTAAGACTTGACAGGATGGAGGAATTAGCACCTTAGCATTGTCATCATCAATCAAACCTCCTTCACCATTATCATCCTGTAAAGGATCATACTCAGACTCAGAGTCTCCACTTTGATACTAGTCAGAATGAACGTCTTCACTTGGAGCCACCGGTCCGCCGCGCTGCTGGTTCGCCGTGCAGTGGGTCCGACACGCCGCCGGTCCACCGCGACGCGGGTCAATCGCTCCGTCGTCGTCGTCAGAGCCCGGGTAGTAGCGGACAACATAATATTAAAACGTAAAATTACAACAGATCCTTGCAACAGAACAGCTATTCGTCGTCACTGTCCACCTCCATAAGTGTGTCGTCTTCTTCGCAAAAATACTCCATAAGTGTGTCGTCTTCTTCATCTTCATCACCAATGACATTCACTTCTTTCCTAGACTCTTTCATCAACCGGTGTAAGGACCAAGGCTCAATTGGCGGATATCTTCACTAAACCGCTAGATGAGGCAACATTTTATCGGTTGAGGAATGAGCTCAATGTGCTTGATTTTAGCAACTTCACTAGAAAATGACCTTGTGTTGTCCCTTGCATTGTATTGTAATATACAACATGTTTACTTTGTGGTAATGCATTTAGGGCTTGTCTAACATGGTTAAGATAACCGCCGAAAAACGTGTGAAAAAGCTTAACCTTGGATCAAACTTGACAAGCAACTAGAATTACTTTCAAGTATTGCATTGCATATGCATGAATGTTGTTTTGTCGTTTCTATTCAATCACCCTTTTATTGCTTATTTTCTTAAAAAGAATTATAGCCTAAGGCAAAATATTTTGAAAAAATTTAGGGTTTGAGAGAGGTCACTCACATCAGTCCCAATTGGTGTTTATTTGGGTCTTATTGAAGTTGAGACTTGATTGGGAACAGGTAGCACGAAGGAACTTTGAAGATTTGCTAAAAAAGAGTGACCGAACGCTGCACCGGACTCTGATGTCCAGCGTCCGGTCAGTTCACAGGTGGTGAACCGTTGCTGCGAAGGAGTGACTGGACGCTGAAACAGCTCTTTCCCTGCGTCCGGTCAGAAGGTGATCCTACGTCCGGTCATGCGAAGAAGATGAAGACAGGATCGACCGGACTCTGGTTACGTCCGGTCAGTAGGATCGGACGCGTCCGGTCGCGATTTGGGAGGTTTTGGACCTCTCTGTTGTCGACCGGACTCTGGGTGGCAGCGTCCGGTCGTTGCCACCAGAGCGTCCGGTCAGTAGAGAACGTGCAAGTTTCCAACTCTCTGTTCCGTTTCCTTTTCTATTCCGTCGGGGGCCACCATATAATCCAACCGTCGTACGTGCCGCTTGACCTAACCCGCATCCACGCCGACATCGCCGTAGCGCCTTAGCCGTGCCTCCACTGCTCGCCGCGCCGCCTTGCTCCTGCGCCCGCGCGCCGTCCGCACCCGCGCCACTCCCGCATTGCTACGCCACATCACGCCGCCGCATCCCGCGCCGTCGTGCCCACCGCAGCAGCGCCGCCTGACCATGCCCAAGCCATCGCGTGCTCCCATGCCCTAGCTCCGCCATGGTTCGACCACTCCTCTGCAGCGCAAGCTCGTGCCCTATGCCACCATCACCAATCCCATCCAGTGCCGCTGACCAGCGCCTCATTGTTGTCGCCGTAACCCTAACCTGCAGTTGCCGATCCGGTGGTTCTCTGATTCGTTCCTCTTCTCATCGATTCGCCGGTTCGTCAGGTAGCAAGCCCTCGATTCTAATTTCATACCTAATGCTTGGTTCTTAGGGTTTCATATCTCTAGATGTATATTAAAATTATTCATATTTCCTATCTATTCTAACGTGCAGCGAGTCGGTGTTATTGAGGACACTTTGGCATTTGTCAGCTAACTCGGGGCCAAGCCTCGAGAGTGTCAGTGACAGTTGTTTCTTGTCCGAAACAACAGATCGTTCCAGATGGCTCGTGTCAAGAACGCCGAAGGTGGTCCAAGTGATGAGGATCCGAGGCCTCCGCCTCGCTTGCCTACTGATGTGAAAGGCAAGGCGACGAAGAAGCTTGCGACAAAGAAGAGGAAGTATGCAGATGCTGATACAGAGATAGCAGTAGCAGTTGTAGCCACCGTGGAGCGTGTAGAGAGAGGAGGTGCTCGAAGTGGTGTTGTCATTGCAGATCAGCTTTCACCAGCACAGAGGGCAGCCATTGAGCAGGTTGAGCGTCGTCATGGTAGTCCAGCTGGGACTGTCATGCTTGAGGTACGGCGTGTTGCTATAGAGGAGACTCAGCCTCAGGGGGAGCCACAGCAGCAAATAGAGCAGACATAGGAGGCAGAGCAGACCAAGGAGACAGAGCCGGCATCTCAGCCACAGCTTCACCGCTCTAGTCGTACTCGTACCCAGGTGTCACTGAGGCTAGAGACACAGAGGAGGGGTTCTCATCCGGACTCATCTGGATTTGAGGGCCGTCACAGCCAAGCAGGTGCCACAGCTTAGATTTATGCAGTTTGAGGAGTGGTTCCCGCCTAGGAGGGATGAGCGTGCTTCTGAGGGGTTCTATACACCACTGTAGGAGGATTTCTATAAAGCATATCTTAATAGTGGGGCTACATTTAGGTCTCAGAGGGTTTGCTCCATTGAGTCCATTATAGCAGCAGCAGGAAAGCAGATTCGCCCTTACCTATCTTACTTACCAGGGCTAACAGACTTACTCGGACGGACTGACAGATATGTTCCATCATGGGTCCGTGAGTTCTATGCTACACTTTGGATTAACCCACAACATAGATTTATACATTTTGCATTCAGAGGCAGAGACTATAGGCTGATGAGCTTTAGGGTCAGAGAGATACTCAGGCTTCAGGAGCAACCCATCCGGCTACATGAGGTTTGCTATGGTCAGACAACACCTCCCAGACTCCCTCACGGCAGTCTTGTGCCTTCTACAGATCTGGTCCGTCATTGCTTCATAGAGCCATTTGGCGAGGGGTCGAGCAGGACACCCAGAGACCTCACTCCTACAGCTAGACTACTTGATGCTATCATGAGGAGGACCCTACTTCCGAGGATGGGATATCGTGAGGGCTTGACTCACATTCAGTTGTGTCTACTGAACTCTCTGATGCAGCAGACTGTGTTTGATATTTGGGATCTTATTCTATCAGAGATGGAGGATACTCTTGCAGAGGGGTTCAGGGGTCATCGTCAGCTGCCTTATACTCACTAGATTACATTTCTGATTCACAGGGTAGTTATAGTGAGGCCTCCAGAGATGTTGGTAGAGTATTCTAGTGCTACTACCGAGTTCCCTGCATATAACATGACCCAGATGCTCCGTCATAGTAGGACAAGTGCACCTAGCCAGCCACGAGCATCACCCGGAGGTGCTAGAGACTGCAACCCAGCAGGATGAGACTATTCAGGGGCATTACAGCTACAGAGGAGGAGTAGTTAGATGCTTAGTAGTAGGGTATGGTAGAGAGCGACCCTAGTGACAGCTCAGATGATGACTACCAGGATATCTCTCAGATGCCTCCTCGATGACATGACCATGAGGCTGGTAGCTCTAGTTCAGCTCCACCTGCACCGCAGACAGACCCCGCTCTACTTGCTATTCTTGAGCAGATGAGGCAGGATCAGTGTCGGGGACCTAATACCGGGGTACCCCAGAAGGTGGAACCGATAACCACCGAACGTAAAAAGCTTCTGGACGATGGGTGCCATGTCATCCTTTGTTCGAATGACAGAAGTTCGATTCCGCCTCGCCCGACACCCTTGGGACGGGCTCGGTCTCGCCCGAGGACCGAGGGATAATCTCCGTCCCGCCCGACGCCTTGAGGACGGGCTCGGTCTCGCCCGAGGGCTGAGGGATGAGTTCCGTCTCGCCCGATCCCGAAGGGGTGGGGTCAGCCTCACCCGACACCTTTATGCGATAACCCTGCCTCGCCCCAAAGGCTCAAGGCTAATCACCGTCTCGCCCGACGCCTATAGGGCGGGCTCGGTCTCGCCCGAGGGCTAAGGGATAGATTCCGCCTCGCCCGATCCCGGAGGGATAGGGTTAGTCTCGCCCAAGAAATAGGGACTAGCCTCCGTCTCATCCGACGGCCCAGAACGAACCTCGCCCTGATCGATATCTGTCCCTCATAACGATGGGTACAGGACGAGACAAGACGTTTGGGTCAACCATGGCTCCAACGACCATACCCTGCACCCTGACAAGAAAAGAACTGCCAGGGAACGACAGGACTGACGCTTTAGACCCTTCCGGGCGCCGCAGAGCCCAAAAGGCATTACAGGCGCGTGCGCCTCACTCTGTAGAGTTGTAGGCGCCGCCTTCAGCTCTGGGACGCGGAACCCAACGAAGATATACGACAACCGCTACACTCCAAGAACGGATTTGCTATCTCCACGAACGACGGATACTCCATCACCGCGCTGTGGACCCGAGGAAGTGGGGGAGGCCCTCTTCCCGACCCCTCAGGTCCTCCAAGTCAGAGAGCCTTGGCCACGGCGCTACACCGGACCCCGACCCCGAATTCTCCCAACAGGAATCATGGAAACCAGAAGGCGTGTGGAGCAAGGCTGGGGGAGGCCCCCTAAGTCAAAACCACGGTACTACAGCCCATACCCTGGGGGCAGCATGCTGTGACTGATCTGACATCTTACAGAGATATTGACGACATCTTAAAACACTTATCTTCCTTCACACTCATGAGGAGGAAGGACCGGACCAGGTAGACATGAGCCACAAGGTAAGTAGAGTACGCATCCTAGAGCTCTCACCCTTGTAAAGCCAGCCCCTTCATCTATAAAAGGGGAGGCATATCCTCCATCAAACGGACGGCAAAAAATAGGACCGAACAATAGAACGCACTTACACACATTCAAGCAGCTACGAAGCTCTTGACCACCTCTCAGCCCTTCGATCAAGGGACTTGGGACAAGTCCCTCTCTCGGCAGTTTGTATCCCTTACTACAGATCGAACACGGTGCTAATAACACAAGCAGCAACAAACTGGACGTAGGGACGTTCCGCCCGAACCAGTATAAATTCTGTGTCCTTTAGCACACCATCCGAGCCTAACGCGCATTACTATAAATTTACTTGCCGGTGCTTGTACGAAACACCGACAGTTGGCGCGCCAGGTAGGGGTCTTGCGCGTTCCAAATCAGGTCTCGGATGGCCACCCACGCAATCACCTGGACCCCGGGCGCACACGTGCGTTTCGGCAACCTGGATTTCATCGTCATGCTAGGAGGAGAGCTGACACTGACTCACTCAGCCGCCCCCTCTCCCCCTTCCATCAACCTCAACCGTCTCAGGCTTGAGGGCCCACTAGACAACTCCCGGGGAGTCCCGTCACCCAAGGGGGCTTCCCACGACGCCACCATGTATCCGGAAAGGTCCGTATGGAGCACCCCGACAGCGTTTCCATTCGGTCTCCGCAACGCTGCGGCGACCGCCGGCCGCCCTTGGGCGCTACGTGTGGTTCAATCACCCACGGATATCGAGTTCGTGGGGGTGATTGAGCGCGATTCGGAGACCCTCTATGAGCTCCTCAACGAGAAGCCTGTATCGCTCTCCAGCTCAGATTCCAGTAGGGGGAGCCACCACCCTTCCCGGGAATGCTACATGACGCAGACCCCCGAGGGTCACGTCGAAAGCGCCTCCAGGGAAGAGGCCACCCCTACAAATAATCCTGACGGCAGATCCGGGGAGGATGGGACAGCCCCATCTCACCTAAGGATGGAGCAGCTAAGGGCTCGTCAGCAAGAGATCAATGAGGCCGGGCAAGGGCTCGCACGGGAATACGCGGACATCAATCGCGAGATTGAACGCCGCAAAGACGGGGGGCGCGCGCGCGCCACAGCCCGCACCGTACATCAAAGGATCCTCACCGACGATGGGGCCCTTCCTCACTTTGCTCGAGCCAGCCAGAACATCGCTGCAGCAACCGCCTTGCTGCATGGCCTCCCGGAGGCCGCAACGTCCGAGGATCGACGCGCTTATCGGGAGATTCGCACGTTGCTCGAGCGTGCAGCCGCGCAACAGGCGGAAAGTTCGTTGTCTCGACGACGCGAACCGGACACCAGCCAGCACGCACCCTCAGTACGTCCCACCAAGGATGCATCCGTACACCAAACACCGCCAGCCGGCGGGCAGCCCTCCGTCGTCCCTGTACATCAACGCCTCGGCCGTGGCCGCGACGTGCGCAGCATCATCGACGCTCGGAGACGTGCCCACGGCGACGAGGGAGAAGCAGCGCGCCGCGGCTATCATCCCCGACGTGGCGGGCGCTACGACAGCAACGAGGACCGAAGCCCGAGCCCCGTCCTGCCAGGCCCTCAGGCCTTTGGCCGGCACATCCTCAACGCCGCGTTCCCTCTAAGGTATCGACCACCCACGAACATTCCTAAATATTCTGGCGAAACAAATCCCGGGCTTTGGCTCGAAGACTATCGGCTTGCATGTCAGGCCGGTGGTGCGAATGAGGATAACTTCATTATTCGCAATCTCCCGCTGTTCTTGGCCGACTCGGCACGAGCATGGCTGGAGCACCTGCCGTCCGATGCTATTCAGAGTTGGGCGGATCTTACTGAGATCTTCGTGGGTAATTTCCAGGGCACGTACAAACGCCCTGGAAACCCATGGGACCTCAAGAACTGCCGTCAGAAGGCCGATGAAACCCTCCGCGGGTACATCCGGCGCTTCTCCCGACAATGCAACGAGCTCCCGAACGTCGCCGACGCCGACGTGATAGGAGCCTTTCTGTCCGGAACGACCTGCGAATCCCTGGTCCACAAGCTGGGACGCAGGGGCCCGCGAACTACCAAGGAACTTCTGGACATCGCCACCAGTCACGCCTCTGGCGAGGAGGCGGTCGGAGCCATCTTTGATCGCTCCGACGGAAAGACAAGGCGGGACGAGGACGCTAGCGAAGGCGCCTCCAACCGTCCCGCCAAAGGAAAAAATAAGAAGCAACGGCGCGACAGCTCACTCGCGGCCGCTGCCGACCGCAAAGGTGGCCGGAAGCCCGCGGAGGGCACCCCTAACCACTTCGAGAAAATGCTCGAGGGGCCATGCCCAAATCACGCCTTCCCGGCCAAGCACCTATACAAGGAATGCGGCCTTATGCGCAAATACTTGGCCGGGGGTCTGAACAAGGAGGAGCAGGGGAAGGAGCCTGTTCCCACCACTAACGACACGGAGGGGAAGGACGACACCTTCCCAACACCGACCGGTGCCCTCATGATCTTTGGAGGATCAACGGCCTACGACTCCAGGCGCCGCCAAAAGGTCGCGCGTCGAGAGGTCTATACCGCAGGACCGGCTATGCCTGCATATCTCCGGTGGTCGGAATCCGCCATAACCTTCGACCGGACCGACCATCCGGATGCCATCCCACACCCGGGAAGGTATCCGCTTGTCGTCGACCCGATCGTCGGTCCAAAGCGGCTCACCAAGGTACTGATGGATGGGGGCAGCGGCCTCAACATCATGTACGCCAAGACACTCGACGAGATGGGCGTCGACCGAACGCGCCTCCGCCCTGTCCGAGCACCTTTCCATGGCATCGTGCCAGGAAGGCAAGCTGTGCCACTAGGGCAGATTGACCTGCCCGTCACTTTTGGGGATCGATCCAATTACCGGACTGAGACCCTCACCTTCGATGTAGTGGGATTCCCGGGGACTTTCCACGCCATTCTGGGGCGACCATGTTACGCGAAGTTCATGGCCATACCCAATTACACATACCTGAAGCTGAAGATGCCGGGCCCCCGTGGGGTCATCACCATCGGCACCTCCTTCCAGCGCGCTTACGAGTGCGAGGTCGAATGCTGCGGACACGCATCCGCGGTCATCGCGTCCGAAGAGCTCGCCACCCTCAGGGAGGAGGTCACTGAAGGGACACCCGACGCAAAGAAGTCGTCCGGATCGTTCGAATCAGCAGAGGGTTCCAGGGACGTCCTCTTGGATCCCAGTAGCTCCGAGGGCAAAAAAGTCCGAATCGGGACCGCGCTCTCCTCCGCATAGGAAAGCGCGCTCGTCGACTTCCTCCGCGCCAACAAGGACATCTTTGCGTGGAAACCCTCGGATATGCCGGGCATCCCGAGGGAGGTCGCCGAGCATACCCTCCAGATCCTCCCGGGCTCCAAGCCGGTGAAACAACGCCTGCGCCGCTTCGACGAGGAGAAACGCAGAGCCATCGGCGAGGAGATAGCCAAACTACTGACCGCAGGATTCATTAAGGAAGTATACCACCCAGAGTGGTTAGCAAATCCTGTTCTTGTCCGAAAAAAGAGTGGGAAATGGAGAATGTGTGTTGATTATACTGGTCTCAACAAAGCGTGTCCAAAGGATCCATTTCCTTTGCCCCGAATAGACCAAATAGTCGATTCCACCTCGGGGTGCGAAACCCTCTGTTTCCTCGACGCATACTCAGGCTACCATCAGATCGCGATGAAAGAGTCCGACCAACTCGCGACATCTTTTATCACGCCCTTCGGATCATTCTGCTACGTTTCAATGCCGTTTGGTTTGAAAAACGCTGGGGCAACATACCAGCGCTGTATGCTTAGTTGCTTCGGAGATCTCATCGGGCGAACCGTTGAGGCCTATGTCGACGACATCGTAGTCAAATCCAAGCGGGCTGACCACCTTGTCGCCGACCTTGAGCGTACCTTTGCGAAACTCCGGGCGAACGGCATCAAGCTCAATCCCGAAAAATGTGTTTTCGGGGTCCCGAGGGGCATGTTGCTTGGCTTTATCGTCTCCGAGCGTGGCATCGAAGCCAACCCAGAGAAGATATCAGCCATCACGAGGATGGGCCCGATCCAAAACATAAAGGGGGTTCAGAGGATCACCGGGTGCCTTGCCGCTCTCAGTCGATTCATTTCACGCCTCGGCGAACGAGGACTCCCCCTTTATCGACTCCTGAAGAAAACTGACCGCTTCGAGTGGACAGCCGAGGCTCAGGAAGCACTTGACATGGTTAAACGATTTTTAACCAAGCCGCCGGTCCTAATTCCTCCATGCGATGGAGAATCTCTCCTACTATATATATCGGCCACCACCCAAGTGGTTAGCTCCGCCTTGATAGTAGAGCGAGAAGAAGAGGGGCACGCCTTCAAGGTGCAGCACCCTGTATATTTCATCAGCGAGGTGTTATCCGACTCCAAAACCCGCTACTCCCAGATCCAGAAACTCCTCTACACCGTCCTCATCACCAAGAGGAAGCTACGCCACTACTTCGAATCACACCCCGTGACAGTAGTGACGTCGTTCCCCCTCGGCGAGGTCGTTCGTAGCCACGACGCTATGGGAAGAACCGCAAAGTGGGCACTCGAGCTGATGGATCAGGGCATTTCTTATGTGCCCCGAACGGCGATCAAATCTCAGGCACTGGCTGATTTCATCGTGGAGTGGACCGAGGTCCAGATGCCACCAGCAGCCGTCGATCAAGAGTACTGGATAATGTACTTCGACGGATCGCTGATGAAGAAGGGCGCCGGAGCAGGACTAGTCTTTGTATCCCCCCTCGGGGTCCACATGAGGTACATGGTTCGGCTTCATTTTCCCTCATCAAACAATACTGCAGAATACGAAGCGCTCATCAACGGCCTACGAATCGCCATCGAGTTGGGCATCCGACGCCTTGACGTCAGGGGCGACTCTCAGCTGGTCGTCAACCAGGTCATGAAAGAGTCGGGCTACCACGACACCAAGATGGAGGCATATTGTCAAGAGGTCCGACGTCTGGAGGACAAATTTGACGGCCTCGAACTCAATCATATCCCCAGGCGCCTCAACGAAGCGGCCGATACACTCGCAAAAGCAGCGTCCAGCCGAGAGCCAGTTCCAACAGGCGTCTTCGCCAGTGACCAACACAAACCCTCGGTATGCTACACGGGGTCGGAACAAGCCGACGATGGCCCTTCTGCTCCGACCCCCAAGGCCGATCCGCCAACTGATCCTCCCGGCCCCGAGGTCATGGAACTTGAAGAAGACCCAGCAATGGAGTCCAATCCTCCCGATGACTGGAGAACGCTTTACATCGACTATCTCCTTCACGACGCACTACCAACCGACAAGACAGAAGCCCGATGGCTCGCGCGACGCGCCAAATCCTTCGTTTTTGTAGAGGGCGAACTCTACAAACGAAGTCACATCGGAATTCTGCAACTTTGCATCCCTGGCGAACAGGGAAAACTCCTTCTGAGCGACATCCACGGTGGGGCATGCGGTCACCATGCCGCACCAAGAACCTTGGTGGGGAAGGCGTTCCGACAGGGTTTCTATTGGCCCACCGCAGTGGCCGATGCCGAGCAAATTGTACGCACCTGCGAAGGGTGCCAATACTACGCTCGGCAAACACACCTCCCGGCCCAAGCTCTCCAGATGATCCCCATCACATGGCCCTTCGCGGTCTGGGGGCTTGACCTGGTTGGGCCACTTAAAAAGGCGCCCGGGGGCTTTACCCACTTGCTTGTCACCATAGACAAGTTCACAAAATGGATTGAAGCTCGACCGATATCCACAATCAAATCCGAACAAGCTGTGCTGTTCTTTCTCGACATCATCCATCGCTTTGGAGTACCGAACTCCATCATCACAGACAACGGCACGCAGTTCACCGGTAGGAAATTCGTTCGTTTCTGTGATGAACAACACATCCGAATCGATTGGGCAGCCGTCGCGCACCCCCGAACGAACGGCCAGGTCGAGCGCGCGAACGGCATGCTTCTTCAAGGCCTCAAACCCAGAATTTTCAACCGGTTGAACAAGTTCGGCGCACGTTGGCTCGCTGAGCTCCCGGCTGTGCTCTGGAGCCTAAGGACGACTCCCAGCCGGGCCACCGGCTACACACCCTTCTTCATGATCTACGGTTCCGAAGCCGTTCTCCCGACGGACCTTGACTATGGAGCACCAAGAATAAGAGCATATGACGAACAGGGAACCGAGGCATCTCACCAAGACGCCATGGACCAGCTGGACGAAGCCCGCGACATCGCCCTCCTCCGTTCAGCTAACTACCAGCAAGCGTTACGGCGGTACCACAGCCGACAGGTGCGGGGTCGAGCCTTCAACGTCGGAGACCTCGTCCTCCGTCTTGTGCAGAGCAACAAGGATCGCCACAAACTCTCCCCGCCCTGGGAAGGGCCCTACATCGTCGCGGAAATACTTCGCCCAGGCGCCTACCGGTTGAAAACCATTAAAGGCGAGGTCTTCACCAACGCCTGGAACATTGAGCAGCTACGTCGTTTCTATCCTTAAAATAAGCTTACACTTTTCCTTATCAGTTTTTGTCTTAAGAGAGCCCCATTCCTTAGTGACTACCGACCCCTGCAAATCGCGAGGGGTCAGGCCTCACTCGGGGGCTGGCATGTGATCGTAACATATGTCATGTGTAATACAAGTATTACGCTTGTAAAAAATCCCGTGTTATACTTGCAAACATTGTCTAAGTTTTCCATTCGCCTCGTGAATAAGTCTCGAGGGCTAAGATCTTGGGAACCAATTCTGAATACAACTGGTAGGACTGCGAGACACCCACGCCCCAGCGGCTGCAACCTCTTTGCTCACCAGTTCAATCAGAATTAGTTTGCCCACGTTCCTAGCTTCCTATGACTTAGACCATGAAAAGAGCTGGAAAGCGCTAAAATGACTTGCCACATGCGAAGGGTGTAATCTTATTCATTTTTTGCACGAATTCACTACTTACAAAGCGATGTCAGTACCAAAAAGGAACAATAATACTCTGAAGACTGTTTACTCGGGGGCTTCCCCACAACGTTATTTCATTACAGTCTTGGCTCAGCTCTACCACAAGTGCCGCTGCGATCGCCGCGCCACGCTCTCCATCGGCGACGTCGAGGGCATGTACACGGGCCAGTTTGTCCACTGCGGCCGCCGTGCCACGCTCTCCATCGGCGACGTCGAGGGCATGTACACGGGCCAGCTCGTCTACCACGGGCGCCGCACCACGCTCTCCATCGGCGACATCTTCGCTGGATTCACGCACCAGAATCACGAGCAAGTTTGTAAGTCCTCTATTTCTCTCTCTGGCATTACTCTTCCACACTCAGGAACCACCGCGACGCACGGACGCGTTTGGCGAAAAGGAAGAAGAAGGAGAGATAGCGGCTCGGAGGCAGAAGGGGAGGTGGGATGAGAACTCCTCTCCCCCTCCCTATTTAAGGAGGAGGCGCAGTAACTCAGGAAAGGCGAAAGGTCGGACGAAAAACCCTCTCCCTTCCCCTTTTTTAATACGCAATCAATGCTGATTGATATCTGAGGGGACGCGCCGGAAGTAACGGGACGAGCCCCGGTCTACGAAGCGTCCCTCTTTGATCAGACTGAACACTGCCTGGGCATGGCCCGCCACTGACCCGCTTTGGACGCGGCGATTAAGGCGCCCACATAGGCAGACAATTTTTTTTTTTTTTTTTTCGCCTCCCCATGCAGGACCACGGACGACTCAATGACGGGACCATTCAGATCTTCTGGGTCGACCGTTCGGCCCGGAAGACACGACGAACGAACGACCAAAGAAAGATAAGCCTCTCAGCTTTCATATTTTATGCGTTAAAATTTGTTCGCAAGATTCCGACCCCGTCAAATAGCAGGGGCGCGAACATCACTCGGGGGCTGTCGAGGATGACTACCAATCCAGACATCCTCTTCATCCGACCCCTCCGTACGCTTGAAACTAAGGGCGCGACATTCAGGCACAAAGCTTTGAGTAAAACTGGATGAACTAGCAAACCCTACGCCCCGATAGCTACGATGTTTCTGTTCACCAGAAAAATCATGCTCAAACGCCTCTCGCGTCTCTAGTTCCGACGTCCGCCTTTCTCAAAGAAGGAATCGGAGGGGTCCGCCTACAGCTGTCAGATTGCCCAAGTTAATCGAACGGCTCGGATCGTCACCGAGACACAAAAAAATGGGCAATTCTTACGCAGGTTTTTCCAACCTCGTCACAAACGTCAGGACCCGAACCCATCTGGTAGGAGCTTTTCCGCCACTCATACCACCAAGGTAACGTCACCGCCTTTATTTTCAATTAAATCTTGCATTCAAAACATTTCATATGCAAAAAATTGCATCCCAATGATTCGTGTCGCACCACGAACCGGCTGTCGCCTTATCCGATATAGGCAACAACAGGCTGAGGTTCGAAGGTCGGCCCGCGAAGGGCTCGAGGCCGCCTCACGCCGAACAGAGCCAGGGAGAAATAACCGAGACGAGCCTCAGCGGCCCTGCCCGACCCCGCTCAGAAGCAAACCGGGACGTCTCGACCTTTTCTCGTTCGATTCTAACCTCGAGCCAAACCCACAGAATCTCCATCGAGGAGAGGCCATCGGGCCCCCTGAGCTTATCGAACGACTCAGGCATCTGCCGGGAGGCGGGTTAAGAAGTTGTGGAGTGCCACCAGAGGGCTCTGCCGACCCCATCAGCAAATGATGGACCCGGATTCCGCACGAACGTACCCGTTAGCGAGCTCGTTGAGCACGGTACTCAAGCCGTCGAGGCAAGTGTCGTTCACTCAGCCCCTCCGATTGCGAAAACCGAGGACGGGGTAACACGCAAATAACGGCCGACCCCTATCAGACCCTGACAAGGCTCGGGGGCTCGGGCCAAACAATGCAGGGACAAAGGCCCTACCTTGCCGAGCCCATAGAGTCCCCAGTTGGGATTTCTGTTGGAAGACAGGGCGGGGATTATTGCGATGACGTCCATTGTCACCAAAACCACGATTCCGGTCTCCAGTAACACCCGACCCCAGGCAGGTGCGGGGGTCGGACCTTACTCGGGGGCTGTTAAGGTACGGCTACCTCCTCAATCTCCTCGCATTATAATCAGCGGCATAGTTCAGGGGAACATATTGGTAAGACCGTAAAAAATCAAATCGCAAAAAATCAAACAAAACGAAATTAAGACGCAAAAGCGCGAAAGGCGTCCAGACTCGAAAATACCGACACTTGTCCACATATTACATATAAGCTGTTCTCAAAATTGTTCGACTAATTACTCCCGCGAAGGGAGAACCATTTCTTTCAGACTGTCTGCCAGGTTCTTCGCAAGAGGAGCGACCATCTTCTCCATTTCCTCCAGCTCTTCATCCTCGTAGGTGGACGGAAAGCCTTCGCTCATCACCCTCAGGTTTATTTCCTTCTCATAATGGGCGTGGGCGACGGTGAAGGCCTGGGTAATCCCGGCGTGAAAGGCACTCTCCTCAAGTTGGCCCACCCGAGCCGTGATACCTCCGACACGAGCCGTGAGCGGGCTGGTCTCCACCGGCTCCGTCACACTCAGGGCGTTAAGGACCACCCCGACCGCAGTTTGTAGAAGATCATGCTCATCGCTCTCCGCCTGAAGGGCCCTGCGCGTATAGGCAGCCTCTTTCTCCAGCTTGGTGGCGGCGTTCTCGGCACTCAACTTTCCTTTCACCGCGTCATCAAGCTCCGCCCGGAGAGAGCGGATCACCTCGACGTCCTCGTCCACCCTCTGCTGGAGGGCTGTGGCCCTACTCTCGGCCTTCTGCCGGAGGTCCCGCTCCATCTCCAGCTCCTTCAGGATTTCGCCGGCCTTCTCATTGGCCGCGGCATTCCTCTGCAGCAGCTCGTCTCGCTCTTTTGTGAGTTTGGCAATCTCCTCTCCATCCAGTTTAGACCTCGCCGACAGGTCCTCGAACATCCCGTGCGCCTCCTCCGCATCTTGACGTGCCTGAGCCTCCCGCTCCTGGACGATGGCAAGCTGGGCGGCCATGTTTGCTCGCAGCCGGGCCTCCTCGGAGAGGCGATCCCGCTCCGCCTTCTGCTCGCGGAGGAATTGGGATTTTTTCCGGCTACGAGCAACAAGAATCTGAAGAAGAAGACTGATATCAGAAATGCGAGAACCCACAAACACACGAAGAAAGAAAAAAGAAAAGTCCAGAAAATACCTGAGAGGTAGGGATAACGATCTCACGGAGGGCTCCTCTGGCCTGGTCCAGGGCGTTCAGCATGGTCGAAATCCCGATGTCAAGACCTTCTCGCTCCATACTCTCGGAATGATCATCGAGCGAGAAAAGAGCCGACGTCGGGTCCTGAGCAGCCATCCACTGAAGCGGCGGCTCCCCCCGCGCAGGGGAGCGGCTTCCTCCCGACAAAGGGGCCGGTGGTGGCTCCCTCCTGACCCTGTGCGGCACCACCGCCGTACTCAAGGACCCTCCGGCCGGACCCTCCTCCGTCTGGACCACTTCGGGCGCCACGGGCGGATCCACATGGGCACCTGGCGGCGCGGATTGCACCACGCTCTCGGGTGCCACCCCGACCACGCCCAGCTGATCCTGGCTCGGCGCAGTCACGATCACCGGCGGCACACGGTCCTCGGCCGGCTCTTCCACGCCCGCCACGAAAGAAGCCGCTCGTTCAATAGCCTCCGCGGGCGTGGGAGCCGCCGTGGACGCCGTCGGTTCGGCCAACGCGGCCCCTACATCGGCACCATCCCTGCCCGAAACAGGGGTGACTCCAGGCGACGCCGTCTGTCCCGCTTGAAGGGCGAGACTCTTCTTGGGCGCCAGCCCCAGGGGGTGACCCGTCCGCAGGAACCTACACAAAGGTAATAACCGATTAAGTCAAAATAAAAATGGAAAAAAGGTGAACACAGAGGAGTCAGGAGCTTACGTTGATGTCCTCGGCCGGCGGAAGCGTTTTGGGGACGGATCCCCAGATCCCTGTCCTGACTCGTCCGGACGGGACCGTTTCTTGCCTGCCCCCTGCTCTGGGGCAGGAGGGTTCATCTCGTCGGGCGCAGCGCCGGAGTCACTCCCCTCTATCGTCTCGTCGGGCGCGGCGCCGGAGCCGTCCCCCTCCCTCGTCTCGTGGGGTGTAGCACCAGAGCTGCTCCCCTCCATCACCTCGCAGGGCGCGGCATCAGAGCCGGGCGCGGCCCCGGTACTACCCTCTTCCACGATCGCCTTAGGGTCGGCGGCAGCAGGCCCAGCGCCCCCCGTCCACCGATCTTCGGCTGGCACGCCGTGCGAAGCGGCGGACTCGCCGGCCTCCACCGATCTCATTGATTCACTTCCCTCTGCGTGAAAAGCAAAGGGCCCCTGCACGGATGGGTGGCCACTTGTCAGCGTTTCCTCATCCTCCAGGACGCCCCAATCCACGTCGACGGCTACCTCGTCGTCGCCATCATCATCATCATCATCATCATCGTCATCCTCACTACTCACGTCCTCTCCCCGATCCCGTGCCTCCTGCTTCAGTCGTTTTGCCTTCTTCATCTCCTCCTTTGCCTTCTTGTCCCGCTCGGCCGCGAGTCGATTCGCCGCCGCCACAGCCCTGTCCTTCGGCAGCGGAGCCGGACTATCCTTGAAGACTAGCCCCCTCGGCTAGCCCCAACATCACAAAAGCAAGTATTAAAAAGGGAGATTCAGGAGAAAGAAAAGAGCGCAGGGGAGGAGGGCTTACGAATTCGAAGAACCCAGGCTCCGGCCGCATTGGAGGATGCCCGGGCACCGGATACACGATGTCGAGGACCATGCCAGCAGAATCCTTCGTCGGCTCCGTCGCCTCCTTGACACGCTGCGCCACTTCCGAATAAGGGAGCGCCTCGTCAACGAGCACCGTTCCCTCGAACGACATCCCTGGCATCATCCGATGCAGGGGAAGCACGCGCGCCATCAGTGGCGCCACCCTCCTCGCGTGGTAAGCACCGATAATCCCCGACCCCTTTACACCCCGACCCTTCAGAGCATGGAGGGCGGAGAGAAGGTCGGAGATGTGCTTCTTGTCTTTAGTCTGGACGCCCCAGCCCCATGACGCCGGAGCATCCGCAATAAGACGTCCGGTGTACTTCGGCAGGGGGGCACTCGCATCATCCCTAACATAAAACCATTGCGAATGCCATCCCTTGTTGGAGGTGGCCAGACGCATGTACGGGTAGCCCTTCGATCGGGTATGGCGCAGGTGAATGCTGGCACATCCCATCGGTGCGTCCACTTCTTTCCCCCCAATCTTCCTCTTCGACAGACTAACGCTAAAGAAATGCCGCCACAGATCAAAATGGGGATCGATCCCCAGGAAACCCTCGCACAGGGCAACAAACGCTGCCATATGCTGTATCCCATTGGGAGTTAGATGCTGCAGCTCTACCTCATAGTAATCTAATAGCCCCCGAAGGAATCTATGCGCGGGTACCCCGAAACCCCGCTCATGGAAGAGGGCAAAAGAGACGACATACCCTTCAGGCGGCACCGGCTCGCCCTCGTCGCCAGGAAGCAACCACTCCTGGACGGCGGATTGTGGGCGGAGAAGGCCACGGCGAACGAGGCCCTCCAGACGCCGGGAAGAGATGCTTGATCTGCCCCACAACTCCATTGAGGCAGTAGGGGGGAAGGGCAGGCGCGAGCTTAACGGCGGCTGGAACACGAACGCAGGCCGGTCGACGGCGGCGATGCGGGCGTGAGGAGCTGGGAAGATTGGCGGCGGATGTCTCAGAACGCAAAGGAAGGGGAGCGAAATACGGAACCCTGGGGGCGAACCCCGCGGTTTTTATAGGGGGCGACGGACACGAGAAAGGCAACCGTCCGCCTCGATCTCCGGGCCTGCCACGCGCGCCCCCGCGTCGCGTCGCGGGACACGCGCCCGCAGTCCCTATCTCCTTATCCCAAAAATCTCGGCGGACGGTTCGCCTTCCCCAAACAAATCCGGACTCTCTACCACCAGGGAAGCGCAGGCCACAAAGGCCTGTTCCTTTCTCTTTGGCCCACCTAGAGCCCAGAAACTCGCCGGCCGGCCCAACTAAGAAGGAATCCGCGAACAAACCGCCATCGAGGGCAGAAGCGCCAGTTGGGATAGCTCCGAATCAGTCCCTAGCGAACGGGACGCCATGACCCACTCGAAGAAACACCCAGTTGATGCAAAACTAAGTCCTTCAGCCTTACCCGCGAAGGGGCCGATACAACCCCCCGGGCGACTCTACTCAAGTCACCCGGGGGCTCGGGGGCTACACCCATCGGGTGCGCTCGCGCGCACCCTCCGGCAATTTAGCTTCGGCAAAATCAAAAAACACCCTCCAGGCGGTTCTGCCCGAATCACCTAGAGTCTCGGGGGCTACTGTCGGGGACCTAATACCGGGGTACCCCAGAAGGTGGAACCGATAACCACCGAACGTAAAAAGCTTCTGGACGATGGGTGCCATGTCATCCTTTGTTCGAATGACAGAAGTTCGATTCCGCCTCGCCCGACACCCTTGGGACGGGCTCGGTCTCGCCCGAGGACCGAGGGATAATCTCCGTCCCGCCCGACGCCTTGAGGACGGGCTCGGTCTCACCCGAGGGCTGAGGGATGAGTTCCGTCTCGCCCGATCCCGAAGGGGTGGGGTCAGCCTCACCCGACACCTTTATGCGATAACCCTGCCTCGCCCCAAAGGCTCAAGGCTAATCACCGTCTCGCCCGACGCCTATAGGGCGGGCTCGGTCTCGCCCGAGGGCTAAGGGATAGATTCCGCCTCGCCCGATCCCGGAGGGATAGGGTTAGTCTCGCCCAAGAAATAGGGACTAGCCTCCGTCTCATCCGACGGCCCAGAACGAACCTCGCCCTGATCGATATCTGTCCCTCATAACGATGGGTACAGGACGAGACAAGACATTTGGGTCAACCATGGCTCCAACGACCATACCCTGCACCCTGACAAGAAAAGAACTGCCAGGGAACGACAGGACTGACGCTTTAGACCCTTCCGGGCGCCGCAGAGCCCAAAAGGCATTACAGGCGCGTGCGCCTCACTCTGTAGAGTTGTAGGCGCCGCCTTCAGCTCTGGGACGCGGAACCCAACAAAGATATACGACAACCGCTACACTCCAAGAACGGATTTGCTATCTCCACGAACGACGGATACTCCATCACCGCGCTGTGGACCCGAGGAAGCGGGGGAGGCCCTCTTCCCGACCCCTCAGGTCCTCCAAGTCAGAGAGCCTTGGCCACGGCGCTACACCGGACCCCGACCCCGAATTCTCCCAACAGGAATCATGGAAACCAGAAGGCGTGTGGAGCAAGGCTGGGGGAGGCCCCCTAAGTCAAAACCACGGTACTACAGCCCATACCCTGGGGGCAGCATGCTGTGACTGATCTGACATCTTACAGAGATATTGACGACATCTTAAAACACTTATCTTCCTTCACACTCATGAGGAGGAAGGACCGGACCAGGTAGACATGAGCCACAAGGTAAGTAGAGTACGCATCCTAGAGCTCTCACCCTTGTAAAGCCAGCCCCTTCATCTATAAAAGGGGAGGCATATCCTCCATCAAACGGACGGCAAAAAATAGGACCGAACAATAGAACGCACTTACACACATTCAAGCAGCTACGAAGCTCTTGACCACCTCTCAGCCCTTCGATCAAGGGACTTGGGACAAGTCCCTCTCTCGGCAGTTTGTATCCCTTACTACAGATCGAACACGGTGCTAATAACACAAGCAGCAACAAACTGGACGTAGGGACGTTCCGCCCGAACCAGTATAAATTCTGTGTCCTTTAGCACACCATCCGAGCCTAACGCGCATTACTATAAATTTACTTGCCGGTGCTTGTACGAAACACCGACAATCAGTCTCGCTAGGCCTAGGAGACCGCAGCTACATTTGCAAAGTTTAGGCCAGATAGGACAAGTTCCAGCGACAGCAGCAGGCTATACAGCAGTAGCAGCAGGCCATGCAACAACAATAGCTCCTCATGTAGCAGTAGTTACTTGGATTTATGCAGCATGTAGTTACTGCTATTGGGGCTCCACTGCCACAGCCTTCACCCTAGATCGGCTAGCCTACCACCACTTCTATGACTCTAGCTTTATAGCCTAGTGGGCTTCAGAGTCAGGGACAACTAGCGACATAGTTTCCTTCACCTATAGAGTAGGTGTCCCAGTGGTTTGCCTTGCCAGTGCCAGCTCCATAGTTCACACCTCTTCATACGAGCTTCACACCGGCTCAGAGTTCATCGTTACTTGTGCCAGATACCCCAGTCTCTAGGAGCCTTGGTGTGACATTTAGTGAGTTGATAGGGCAGCCTACTCCGCCAGATCTACATGTCCTTGGTCCTTCCATAGTTGCTCCTATCACTAAGACTATAGAGATGCTCCCTTCATCAGTTGCATCATCAGAGCCGCCTGCTTTAGTGATACCTACAGAGTCATAGGCCGCACCAGTACTAGATCCAACCCAGACCGCTCAAGCGTCACTTCCAGCGATAGAGGGTCATACAGCTCAGATCTCAGGATCAGATGATGATGCTGCCTAGTTCTAGATCGTTCATCACACCTCAGCGCTCGACTCGTCCGCTATAGCCCCGCCAATCGACCCTTAGGTTTTGGTGTTTGATGCCAAAGGGGGAGAGGGATCGAGTATGATAGACATAGGGGGAGCGATACATCTAAGGGGAGTTATCTATTATATTTGGCTTTTTATGTGTGATACACTATTATGCATTCATGTTTACTTTCATGCATCGAACTATATTTATGTGATAGTGATATCTACGTGATGTGATATTTATGTGATATGTGACATTTGTGCTCTCTACTTTGAATTATTTATATGTCATGTCACTTGACTATGCTTAATTGTTTTGCTTCTGCATTTTACTCTGATGCAAATGTGCTTTATTTCTTGTACTCATGCTTATTTCACATCTATTGAGTACATCATGTTGGCTTGGGTCATATAAGCTTGCCTAACTCCTTTGTTCTTATTGTTAAAAGTTTATATGAACCAAGCATGTTGAAAACCTCATCTCTTTTACATACTCGAGGTTGTATTGTCATCAATCACCAAAAAGGGGGGAGATTGAAAGCATCTAGGCCCCTAGTTGGGTTTTGGTGATTAATGACAATACGTGATTACTATGACTAGCGTGTATTTTATAGAGGCAATTAAGTTAGGTCATGGTAATGACAATTTATTGGGCAATCATGGTTGTCATGCCCCTACGATGGAAATCATTTTGGTTTTCAAAGGATGGATGACAAGGTTAATGATGGACTAGTTCTAAGTGTCGTTTGGTGTTGAAGAGACACTTAGAGTAGTTTAGGACTTTGTTTTCCTTTGATCATACTATTAAGGGGGTATGGATGGGTAGCTTGACCTAGGTGAGTCTTGTGGATTAGGTGTGGTGCACACTTGTCAAATCTAGCACTAGGTAGCTCCTAAGTAGCCCAAATATCAATTGGAGCGAACTTCATTCACATATGATTTTGAGTTGGAAGTGAATGGAGGGTCAAATGTTGATCGGATGCTGGTTCTGGTGTGACCAGACGCTGGCGCAGAGTCCAGTCAGTTCATTTGATCAAGGTGAAGTCATCTGGATGCGACCGAATGCTGAGTGAAATGTGACCGGACGTTGGGTGCTAGAGTTCGGTCAACTCTAGTAAGGTTCTAGAGAGGGAGAATCCTGATCGGACGTGTCTGGTCAGTGCTGACTGGACGCTAGTCAGGTTCCAGCTACTGACCGGACGCTGAGCAGCAAAGTGATTGGACACTAGGTTCTAGAGTCCGGTCAACATCAGTATGGTTCAAGAGGGCAGTTTTCATGACTGGACGCTGGTCAGTGTCCAGTCACAACTTAACTGCTCAGTGGCAGGAAGAACTGATCGGAGCATCCGCTCATCTTGACCAGAGCGTCTAATCACCCTGCAACAGCACATAACGGTTCATTTTGAATGAGGGGTTATAAATACTTCCTCTATTCACTCAAGGGATGACTTTTGCTCATTTCAACAGTTGAGAAACACCCTTGAGAGTGCCAAGAAGAGCAAGGTCCTAGTGAGGTGATTGAGATTTGAGAATCCAAGAGAGAGGCCTCATTAGTGAAAGCAAGAGTAGCAAAGTGTGCATCCACCCTTGTCATTAGGCTTGTCATGGTCAAGTTAGAGTTCGTGCTTGTTACTCTTGGTGATCCCCATCACCTAGATGACTTGGTGGTGATTGGGAGTTTGGTGATCATCTAGCGGAGCTTGTGGATGACCCAACTCAAGTTGTGAGCAGTTGTAGGTGATTCACCATGACAGAGTGTCGAAGAATCAACCCGTAGAGAGCACTTGATCCTTGTGCGGATCAAGGGGGAGCTACACCCTTGCGTGGGTGCTCCAACGAGCACTAGTAGGGAGTGGAAACTCTCCGATACCTTAGCAAAACATCGCCGTGTTCCTCCTTCTCTCTTTACTTTAAGCATTTACTTTGAGCAATTCAATTCTTATTTTTACATTCATAGAATTGTCATGCTAGAGTAGGATTGGAACTTAGGTTGCAAAACTTTTGTGCAGTAGAACATTAGAAACACTTTCTAGGCACAAGGGGTGAAGTGGGCTAAGTGTAGGGGTTAATTATTGCAAAGAATTAAAGAATTAGCCCAATTCACCTCCCTCTTGGGCATCTTGATCCTTTGCGGATGTACTGGAGTTGCATGGTGGTGAAGGTGAATAGGCACCCATTGCGGATGTACTGGAGTTGCATGGTGGTGAAGTCCCAAGTCAGACAGCCAAGGCTAGCCAACCAAGGTGTACTGAGGATGATGTCAACGTCGTTGCCAATGTCTAGAAGGTAGGCATCTGTGTCGAAGACGTCGGCGTTGATGTGGAGGGGTACGCTAAAGGTTGTAGTGCGACAGGGAACCTCGTTCCCGCTCTCGACGAGTATGGCGATGTTGATGCACTGCTCTTGTAGACCGATGAGGCGAGCTACGTTGATGTCGATGATGTTGTGCGTAGCGCCCGTGTCAACGTGGATGTGGATGCCTGTGCCTGACATGACCCCAGCCAGGTACATGGGCAGCCATCCCTAGACCAGAGACTGGCCAGTCCCAATCATCATGAGGAGGCTATTGTCAACGTCAGTGTCAGCGTTGTTGTTGTCATAGTCGTTGATGGCCGTAATGTCAAACAGGTGCTTGCACTTATGGCCATGCGTGAATGGCTCATCGTAGTTGAAGCAGAGCTCGGAGCATCGTCGTTCTACCATCTCCTCGATAATGAGGCGCTTGAATGGGCGTGGATGAGCTAGTGGTGTAGATGATGTTGTGGTCATCGAGGTTGGTGTTGATGGGGGCGCCTTCAGGGGCAACACCCGTAACACCGGCTTGGTTGATGGCTAGCACTACAAGGCGGTGTTCATACGCCCAAGCCAAGGACATGGCCATCTCCATGTCGGTGGGGTTCTAGAGCTCGATGTCGGTCTTTAGGGTTTCGAGGAGGCTAGCGGTGTAGATGTTCACTTGTTCATCGAGGGGCCCAGCACGAGCCACGTGTGCCAGGAAGCATTTTTTGTAGTCACCAACCATTCCTGTCTTGCGAAGGGAGGCAAGCTCGCCGAGGGGGTTACGCCATGTAGGGGACCTAAAGTGCTTGTTGACACACCAAGCGAAATACGCAATGTCCATCACCATCTTGTCCTGCGTCATGTGCATGTACCACTGTTGTGCGCCACCTGTCAGATGATAAGATGCATACCAGACTTGCTCCATTTCAAGAGTCTTCTGACCTCTAAAGAATTGCTCATAGTGGTTAATCCATGGCAATGGATCTTCCTTGCCATCGTACATGGGGAAGTTGAGCTTGTGGAGCCTGGTAGTGTCCCCTAGTAGGGGAACGGTGGAGGTACATTGATCTTGGGGCCCTATGGGGGTATAACCTCAAGTACCCATGGCAATGGACATGGGCCGCACCGCCAGGGGAGGTCCAGCCCATAAGATCAAGGCCTACAGTGCCTAGTTCTAGTTGGCATGCACAGCAAGGCAATCAGAAGACATCTTGGTGGTGAAGGAAGATCTTTTTGGATATGATAGATATCGTATTCCTTGTAAATACTTACCATATAACCGAATAGATCTAGGACTAAACTGACTTGTAATCCCACCCCCTAGACTATATAAGGCAGGTAGGGACCCCCTCGAATTCATCTCATATTCAATACAATCCAACAAAGGCACAGGACGTAGGGTATTACGTTGATCAGACGGCCTGAACCTGTCTAAATCGCTGTCTCTGTGCCTTGTGTCACCATCTGGTTCCTATTACATGCACCTCCCCCAATCATCTACTATCGTGGGTATACCCCTTGGTAGACTGCCGACCAGATTTCATCGATAGGCCCTCCATCTTGTCCGTGAAGACCTTGCTCTCCAGATCATCTGCAATCTCAGGAATTGTAGATGATGGAGATGCCTCCTTTTGCTGCTTGAGGAAGGCGCATCCTGTGTCCTCCATGGCTTTCTTGGTGTCGACCTCGAGCTTGGTAGCGATCGCTTTGCACTCACATTCGACGCGAGCAGCAGCCACGATAGCCTCCGCCAGGCCATCGCGTTGCTCGATCGTTGTTAGACTATTGTTGATGGAGGTGAACTCGCTCTTGATGTCGTTGAACTACTGGTGGAGGTCAGCAATGAGCTTGTCGAAGTTAGCTTTGAAGTTAGCATTGTTGGCACCCATGGCAACGTCGTGGGATCGAATCGGTCTCCGAGATACCAGGTGTAAGAGGCGTGCTAGGGGAAGGGGCTAGCGGCGGCTATGGTGGTTGTGGCTAAGGTTTGGAGGTAGTGAGGGAGAGAGGGCAGCATAGGTAGAGGGGAGGAGGTAGGCACAGGGAGAGGAGAGGAGAAGATAGGAAGGAATAATCGCTCGTCTATTGCTTAGTTTGATTGATTACATTCCCCTAGTATTTATAGTCCCTATAGGATTTGGACTCCGTGCAACCTATGGGAGATCCTTATAGGATTGTGAAAGGATCAAGATGCCCAAGTGGGGGGGAGGTGAATTGGGCTAATTACAAATTTCTTTGCAATAATCAAAACCTATGGTTAGCCCAATTGACCCCTTATGCCTAGAAAGTGTTTCTATTGATCTAATGCACAAAAGTTTAGCACCCTAAGTTCCAATCCTACTCTAGCATTGCAATTCTAGGAATGTAAATGACAAGTAATGAATTGCTCAAAGTAAATGCTTAAAGTAAAGAGAGGAGAAGGAACACGACGATGTTTTGCTGAGGTATCGAAGAGTCGCCACTCCCCACTAGTCCTCGTTGGAGCACCCACGCAAGGGTGTAGCTCCCCCTTGATCCACGCAAGGATCAAGTGCTCTCTATGGGTTGATTCTTCGACACTCTGTCGCGGTGAATCACCCACAACCGCTCACAACTTGAGTTGGGTCATCCACAAGCTCCGCCGGATGATCACCAAACTCCCAATCACCACCAAGCCATCTAGGTGATGGCGATCACCAAGAGTAACAAGCAAGAACTCTCACTTGACCATGACAAGCCTAATGAGAAGGTGGATGCACACTTTGCTACTCTTGATCTTCACTAATGAGGGCTCTCTTTGGGATTCTCAAATCTCAATCACCTCACTAGGACCTTGCTCTTCTTGGCACTCTCAAATGTGTTTCTCAGTTATTGGAATGAACAAAAGTACCCCCACACACAAGCGGAGGTTGTGTTTATAACACCGGTTGAAAAACAAACCGTTATGCGCCTCTACGGGGTGACCGGACGCTCCGATCATGTTGACCGGACGCTCTGGTCAGTACACCCCAAACACAGTGGTTAAGAGTTGACTGAACGCTAGCCAGCGTTTGGTCAGCACTGACCGGACGCGTTCAGTCACGTTTTCCCCATATTGGAACCTTACTGATGTCAACCGGACGCTAGACCCCCATAGTCCGGTCGTATGCTGAGCAGCGTCCGGTCAGTAGCCAAAACCTGATCAGCATCTGGTCGGCATTGACTGGACACCTCTAATTAGGATTCTCCCTATCTGGGACCTTACTGGAGTCGACCAGACGCTGGCCCTCAGCGTCCAGTCACATGACCTCGCAGCATCTAGTCACTTCCAAATGCTTTCACCTTGGTCAAATGAACTGACCGGACCCTGAGCCAGCGTCCGGTCACACTAGAGCCAGCGTCCGGTCAGTATTTGACCCTCCATTCACTTCCAACTTTCGATCATATGTGAATGAAGTTTGCTCCATTGGATCAAAAGGCTATTATGGAGCTACCTAGTGCTAGTTTTAACAAGAGTGCACCACACCTAACTCACTAGACTCACCTAGGTCAAGCTACCCATTCATACCCCCCTTAATAGTATAGCCAAAGAAAAAACAAAGTCCTAAACTACTCTAAGTGTCTCTCCAACTCCAATTGACACTTAAAACTAGTCCATCCTTAACCTTGTTGTCCATCCTTTGAAAACCGAAATGATTTCCATCGTAGGGGCATGACAACCTTGATTGCCCATTCGATCTCCATTACCGTGACCTAACTTAATTGTTTCTGCAAAACACACGTTAGTCACAGTAATCACGTATTGTCATTAATCACCGAAACCCAACTAGGGGCCTAGATGCTTTCAATCTCCCCCTTTTTGGTAATTGATGACAATACTACCTCGAGTATGTGAAAGAGATGAGGTTTTTTAACATGCTTGGTTCATATAAGCTTTAGGCAATAAGAACAAAAGTGTTAGGCAAGCTTATATGACCCAAGCCAACATGATGTACTCAAAAGATATGAAATAAGCATGAGTACAAGTAATGAAGCTCATTTGCATCAGAGTAAAATGCGGAAGCAAAGGCAAATGAACATAGCACAAGTGATATGACATATAAAGAATACAAAGTAGAGAGCACACATGTCACATATCACGATCACGTAGATATCACTATCACATAAATATAGTAGTAAACATGAATGCATAAAGTATCTCACACATAAAAACTCCAAATGTAGATAGATAAGCTAATATAACTAAGCTCCCCCTAGATATGTCGCTCCCCCTAAGGCTAACATACTCAAACCCTCTCCCCCTTTGGCGTCAAACACCAAAACCTAAGGGTCAGTTGGTAGGGCTACAGCGGACAAGCTGGGCACTGAGGTACGAGGAGCGACGTGGAACTAGGTGCAATCATCATCTGATCCTGAGCTCTGAGCTGTCTGACCCTCTATAGCTGGTAGTGATGCTGAAGCAGTCTGGGTCAGATCAGGAACTGGTGCTATTGTAGGCTATGCTGGTATAACTGAAGTAGCTAGCTCTAATGATGCCACTGAGGAGGAGAGCGTCTCTATAGTCACTGTGATAGGTGCAACCATGGAAGGACCTAGAACATGCAGGTATGGAGGAGTGGGCTACCCTATCAACTCGCTGAAGGAGGCACCAAGGCTCCTAGAAACTAAAGTGTCTGGCACTAGCAGCGACGACGTCTGTGTCGATGTGAAGCCCATCTAAAGTTGTGTGAACTACGGGGCTATCACTGGCGAAGCGAACCATTGGGACACCTACTTTGTAGGTGAAGCATACTATGCTGGTGGCTGTCCCTGACTCTGAAGCCCACTAGGCTATAACGCTGGAGTCATCAAAGTGGTGGTAGGCTGACCAAGCTGGGGCGAAGCCTATGGCGGTGGGGCCCCAATCGCTGTCACTACATGCTGCATGAATCCGAGAAGCTGCTGCTGGAATCCGAGAAGCTGCTGCTGCATGAGGATCTATTGTTGACGCATGGCCTGCTATTGCTACTATAGCACCTGTGTCTGCTACTGAATAGCTAGCTGCTGTCGCTGGAACTCATCCTGTCGAGTCTAGAACTGAGCAAATGTAGCAGCTATCTCCTGAGCCTATCATGCTTGGTCCTACCTCATCTGCTCAGGTATAGCAAGAAGAGCAGGGTCTGTCTGCAGGGTAGGTGGTGCTGAACTGGAGCTACCGGCCTCAGCATCATGTCGTCGTGGAGGCATCTGAGGAATGGGCTGGTAGTCATCATCAGAACTGTCACTGGGGTCGCTCGTGACCACCCCCTCCTGCTGAGCAAGCTGCTCCTCCTCTATAGCTGCAATACCCCTGATAATATCATCTTGCTAGGCTACAGACTCTGGCACCTCTGGGCGACGGCGCGGTTGGCTAGGTGCCTATGGTGTACTATGGTGGATCATCTGAGTCAGGTTATAAGCAGGAAACTCTATAGTGGCACCACTGTACTCAGCTAGCATCTTAGGCAACCTAACTATAACAGCTCTGTGGATAAGGAATGTGACCCAGTGAGCTAGGGTAGCTGCTTGTGACCTTTGATGCCCTCAGCTATAGTGTCCTCCATCTCTGACAGAAGAAGATCCCAAATATCAAAAACTATCTGCTGCATCAGAGAGTTGAGAAGCCAGAGCTGTATACGAGTCAATCCCTCTCTATATCCCATCCTCAGAAGTAAAGTCCTCCTCATGATAGCCTCAATCACGTGAGCAGTGGGAGTGAGATCACTAGGGTTCCTTCGTGACCCCTCACTAAAAGGCTCTGTGAAATAGTGACAAACCAAGTCTGTAGGAGGTACCATACCACCATGAGGGTGTCTGGGGGGTGCGGTCTATCCATAGCACACCTCATGGAGCCTGACTGGCTGCTCCTGAAGCCTGAGAATATCCCTAACCCTAGTAGTCGTCAGCCGGTAGTCTCTGCCTCTGAATGCAAAGTGTATAAACCTATGTTGCGGGTCAATCCAGAGTGAGGCATAGAACTATTGAACCGAAGATGGAACATACAGCCCTATCCATCCAATAAGATCAGTCAGCCCTAGTAAATAGGATAGATGTGGGTGAATGTGCTCTCCAGCCCTATAGACTCTATGTTGCATACTCTCTGTGATCTAAAGACTGCTCCACTATTGAGATAGGCATTATAGAAGTCCTCCTGCAAGGGTGTATAGAATCCCTCTGAAGCTCTCTCATCCCTCCTGGGTGGAAACCACACCTCAAAGTCCATGAACCTCAGCTGCTACACTTGCTTGGCCATGGTGGCCCTCAGGTCAAGATGGGTCACTGGAGGCGGATCCTGTGGTCGAGGCGGTGGATGAGAACCCCTCCGCTGAGTGTCTGGCCTTGGTGTAACTGGAGCACGGGTATGACTAGAGTGGCGTAACTATGGTTGTGGTGCCAGCTCTGTCTCCTCGGCCTGCTCACCCTCCTAAGACTACTATGATGGCTGTGGCTCCTAAGTCTGCTGTGCTGGCTGTGGCTGCTGCTATGGCTCCCCCTGAGGCTAAACTTCATCAATGGCAACACACCGTCCTCCAATAATGAGGGTCCCAGCTGGACCACCATGAAGGTGCTCAACTCGCTCAAGTGAAGCCCTTGCTTCTAGTGAAAGCTGATCTACAATCTAGACTCCACTGTGAGCACCTCCTCTCTTGGCATGCTCTGTAGCCTCTGCAACTGTGGCAACTCTCGCTGTATCTGCATCTAGATACTTATGATTCCTTACTACCAACTTCTTTGTAGCCTTGCCTTTCAGATCTATAGGCTAGCGAGGCAGGGGCCTCAGATCCTCGTCACCGTGACCACCTCCGACATTCTTCGTACGAGCCATCTGATGGATCTAAGATGAATCAACTGTCGCTGACAAAGAAACAACTGCCTCTAACAAAGATCAACTATCACTGACACTTTCAAGGCTTGGCCTCGATCCTTACTCGTGAGCTTGGCCCCGAGTTGTCTGACAACTGCCACTGAGACCTCAACGGCACCAACTCGTTGCACGATGGAATAGATAGGATATACAAATAAATACACTACATCTAATAGATACGAAACCCTAGGATGCAAGCAATTTAGGTATGAAATTGAAACAGAGGCTTGCTATCTGATGAACCGGTGAAACGATGAGACGAGGAAAGGATCAGGGAACCACTGGGTCGGCAACGAAGCTAGGGTTCTGACTCGACAAAGATCGGCCATCGAGCAAAGCAATGAGAGCACTCGAGCTTGGCTGCAGCGAGGGTGGAGCGAGGGTGGAGCTAGGGTTATGGCACTTGGTGGCTCTTCGGCGATGGACGGCACATCATGATGGTGCTAGGGCTTGCTGCTAACACGAGCGAGGATGGCGTGGGCCGACGCTGCGGTGGTGGCAGGCGGCGCAGGATGGTAGCACGGGCAGGCGGCGGCTAGTGGCGATGTTGTGGTGGGCACTGCGGCGGTGCAGGCTTGGCGTGCGGCGGCACGGGGGTGGCTTGGGAAGGCGCTGCGGCGGGCAGTGCACGGGCGCATGGGTGGCTACGGTGGCACAGGAACCTACGGGAACGTCGCTCGGGAGCTGCTGTGGCGGTGCGAGCTTAGCATGCGGCGGTGAGGGAAGAAGGCGGCTAGGGTTACATGGCGGCGGTGATGAGGGAAAAAAGCACGTCGGCTCACGATTTAAAGGGGTCCCCGATGGAGTGAAATAGGAAACGGAGAAAGATCTGAAACCACATGATTCCTATTGACCGGATGCTCCGGTGGCAGCGACCGGACGCTGCCACCCAGTGTCCGGTCGATTCCAGAGAGGTCCAATTCCTCTGGAATCGCGATCGGACGCGTCCGGTGGACACCGACCGGACGTAGCCAGAGTCCGGTCAATATAGCCTTTGTCTTCTTCCACACGACCGGATCCTGAAAGCCTTCTGACCGGACGCTGAAAGCCAAAGTTCGGTCACTCCTTCGCAGCAAGTTCACCTCCTATGAACTGACCGGACGCTGGACTCTAGAGTCCGGTGCAGCGTCCAGTCACTCTTTCTTCAGCAAATCTTCAAAGTCCTTCGTGCTGCCTGTTCCCAATCAAGTCCCAACTCAAATAAGATCCAAATAAGCACCTATTGGGACTGATGTGAGTGACCTCTCTCAAACCCTCAAGTTTTTCAAAATATTTTGCCTTAGGCTATAATTCTTTTTAAGAAAATAGGCAATAAGAGGGCAATTTGAAGACAAACGACAAAACAACATTCATGCATATGCAATGCAATACTTGTAAGTAAATCTAGTTGCTTGTCAACTTTGATCTAAGGTTAAGCTTCTTCACACGCTTTTCGGCGGTTATCTTAACCATGTTAGACAAGCCCTATATGCATTACAAAACATTAAACATGTTGTATATTACAATGCAATGCAAGGGACAACACAAGCTCATTTTTTAGTGAAGTTACTAAAATCAAGCACATTGAGCTCATTCCGCAATCTACAAAATATTGCCTCATCTAGCGGTTTAGTGAAGATATCCGCCAATTGATCCTCAGTCCTTACACCTTCTAGTGATATATCATTTTTAGCAACATGGTCCCTAAGAAAGTGATGATGGATATCTATGTGCTTGGTGCAAGAGTGTTGAACCAGATTATTTGCAAGTTTTATCGCACTTTCATTGTCGCACAAAAGAGGTACTTTATCTAGAACTACACCATAGTCTAGCAAAGTTTGTTTCATATAAAGTATTTGTGCACAAAAAGTACCCGCGGCAATGTATTTCGCTTTGGCGGTGGACAAAACCACACTATGTTGTTTCTTGGAGGACCAAGACATAAGTGATCTACCAAGCAAATGACACCCTCCGGATGTGCTCTTTCTACCAACTTTGCAACCAGCATAATCCGAATCAGAATAGCCAACTAACCCAAAAATTGCTCCTTTGGGATACCAAAGGCCAATGCTTGGTGTGTGCTTAAGATACCTAAGGATTCTTTTTACAGTAATCAAATGAGTTTCCTTAGGATTAGCTTGAAATCTAGCACACATACACACACTAAACATGATGTCGGGCCTAGATGCGGTCAAGTATAACAAGCTATCAATCATTGAGCGGTAGAGAGTTTGATCCACCGGGTTACCTCCCTCATCTAGGTCGAGATGTCCATTTGTTGGCATTGGTGTCTTGATTGACTTACATTCATCCATCTTGAATCTCTTGAGAAGATCATTAGTATATTTCTCTTGAGAGATGAAAATCCCTTCGCTCATTTGCTTGACTTGAAAACCAAGAAAGAATGTAAGCTCTCCAATCATTGACATCTCGAACTCCTTCGACATCAATTCACCAAACTCTTTGCATGAATCTTTATTTGATGATCCAAAGATGATATCATCAACATACACTTGACAAATGAAGATATACCCATCAAGCTTCTTGGTGAATAGTGTGGTGTCGACCTTCCCAATGGTGAAGCCCTTCTCAATGAGGAAGTCCCGAAGGCGCTCATACCAAGCTCTTGGGGCTTGCTTAAGCCCATATAATGCCTTGGACAACCTATAAACATGATTAGGATATCTAGGGTCTTCAAACCCGAGAGGTTGATCAATATAGACTAGTTCATTAATAAAGCCATTTAAAAATGCACTTTTCATAATCCATTTGATAAAGTTTTATTTCATGATGTGATGCATATGCAAAGAGGATACGAATGGCTTCTAATCTTGCAACCGGGGCAAAGGTCTCTCCAAAATCCAAACCTTCAACTTGAGAGAACTCCTTTGCAACTAGCCTTGCTTTGTTCCTCCCAACAATGCCTTGATCATCTTGCTTGTTTTGGAACACCCATTTTGTTCCAATGACTCTTGCACCTTTTGGCCGCTCTTCAAGAGTCCAAACTTCATTGTGGGTGAAGTTGTTCAACTCTTCATGCATTGCATTTATCCAATCCGGATGTTGAAGAGCTTCTTCTACCTTAGTAGGCTCAAAGCAAGAGACAAAAGAGTGATGAGCAATAAATGAAGCAAGTTTTTGTGATTGAGTCATTACACCCTTGATGGACTCCCTATGATGAGATCTTGTGGATGATCTTGAAGTAGAGGTGTATTTCTTCTATTGACCACTTGAGGGGGAGGTTATGGAGCATCAACATCTTGTGCTTGTACCACCATTTTTTATGGGAGGCATGAGTATCTTCATTTTCTACTCTTCCATCTTTTTCACCATCTTGTGGCACACTTGATGAAAAAGGTGGATCAATTACTTGTACATCATCCTCATCATCTTTAGGATTGATATCTCTAACTGGAATGTTCTTCATAGCCTCCCTCAATGGTTCATCACCTACATCATCAAGATTCTCATGTGCTCCTTGGGAGCCATTAGATTCATCAAATTCCACATCATATGCTTCTTCAACCAAGCTGGTGGCATGATTAAATACTCTATATGCTTTGGACTTTGATGAGTAACCAATAAGGAAACCAATATCACAACGTCTTTGAAACTTCCCTAGGTGTTGCCGCTTCTTGTAGATGTAGCATTTGCAACCAACCACCCTAAAGAAGGAGACGTCTAGCTTCTTCCCATTGAGCAACTCATAAGGTGTCTTGCCAAGGAACTTTTGAAGGAATATGTGGTTTGATGCATAGCATGTGGTGTTGATAGCTTCTGCCCATAGAGCTTCGGGGGTGTTGTACTCATCAAGCATTGTTCTTGCAAGAGTGATCAATGTCCGGTTCTTCCTCTCAACTACACCATTTTGTTGAGGAGTATATGTTGCGGAGACCTCATGTTTGATTCCAACTTCATCACAATAAGCTTCTATGTTTGTGTTGTCAAACTCCATCCCATTGTCACTTCTTATCTTGTTGAGCTTCACTTCAAATTTATTTTGTGCTCTCTTGGCAAACTTCTTGAAGCAAGATGCAACTTCGGATTTGTCATGAAGGAAGAATACCCATGTATACCTTGAATAATCATCAACAACCACAAGACAATAAATATTTCCTCCCAAACTCTTGTATGTTGTTGGTCCAAATAAGTCCATGTGAAGGAGTTCTAGCACTCTTGTGGTTGACATGAAAGCTTTTGTTGGATGGGTATTTGCAACTTGCTTGCTGGCTTGACATGCACTACAAAGCTTGTCCTTCTCAAACTTCATATCCTTCAACCCTCTCACCAAATCATTCTTCATTAGCTTCTTGAGTGAGCTCATCCCAACATGAGCAAGTCTTCTATGCCATAGCCACCCAAGTGTTGTTTTGGTGAATGGGCATGTCTTCAAGTTGGCATCTTTGGAGGTGAAGTCCACTAGATATAAGTTGTTGTACCTAAATCCTTTGAATATCACATGATCATCATCCTTCTTGGATACAACAATCTCCTTCTCAGTAAACAAGCATTGTAAGCCAAGATCACACAATTGTCCAATGGATAGCAAGTTGAAACTCAATGAAGCAACATATAGCACATTGGAGATGGAATGATCATTTGATATAGCCACTTTGCCAAATTATTTGACCTTGCCCTTTGAGTTATCTCCAAATGTGATTCTTTCTTGTCTATCTACTTCTTCATCTAGTGAGGTGAACATACGAGGATCACCAGTCATATGTTGTGTGCAACCACTATCAATAACCCAATGACTTCCACCGGTCTTGTAGTTCACCTACACACAAGAGATCAAGCTTTAGAAACCCAAACTTGTTGAGGGCCCTTCACCTTCTCAACAAGTGACTTTGCAACCCAAATTTTCTTAGACCTATTCTTGTTGGGAGGACCTAAGAACATGACTTTCATCTTTCCACTAGAATTCTTTCTAAGCATGTAGTGAGCATTGAAGGCAAAAGGTCTAGCATGCTTGGGCAAGGGTTGTGGTGGTGGAGTTTGGCACTCATGAGCAAAGTGGCCTTCTTGTCCACACTCAAAACATCTCTTTGAATTTGGCTTGGACTTATGTTGTTGTTGAGCTGGAGCCTTCTTCTCTTGATTTGCCAAGTACCCAATGCCACTTCTATCCATCTTTATGACGGTGTTCATTAGTAGCTCACTTTGAAGATGCTTGCCTCTAGTGAACTTGCTCAATCCAATCTTAAGATGCTCTTTCTCCAACTTGAGCTTCTTGTTTTCTTCCTTGAGAGCATCATTGTTTTTCTCTTCATTAAGCTTCTTGTTCTCATCTTTGAGCTTCTCATTCTCAAGGATCAAACCATCACCATGAACAATAGTTTCTAGCACAATAGACTTGGTGGTTTTGAGTTCTTCAAGATCTTTCTTGAGCTTCTCATTGTCATTCTTGAGCTTGACAAACTCATCATAATCATCGGCTTCAACCACTTACTTGCCCTTGCTACTAGAACTTTGCTCAATGCTCCCAATAATCAAGTCATCACATGATGTAGCTATATCAATCTTAACAACATTGTTAGTAGCATCATGTGGCTCATTGGATAAGAATTCTTGAGCAATAACAAGATTATCATGATTAACCTTAAGAGTAGTATATTCTTCTCTTAGCTTGTTGTGGCTAGTGATGAGCTCATTATGTGTCCTCTCAAGTTTATCATGTTTATCTTTAAGCTCTTTCTTAGAAGATTTGAGCTCCTTGAGTTTGGATGATATAGCATCATTTGCTTCTCTAAGCTCAACACTAGCCTTTTCCGCTATATCATATTTGGCTAAAAGAGAGTCATTTTTAGCTTCTAGCTTTTCATTTTAGCTCTAAATTTTATATGATCTTAGTGTATTGTTTTAGCAATCTAGCAAGATCATCATAAGAAGGTGATTCATATTCATCATCATCACTATCGCTATCATCATCACTAGCATGCTCATCATCACTACTATCATCATTGTTAGATACCTTGCGGTCACCCTTGGCCATAAGGCATAGGTGTGTAGAGGATGATGGCGGTGGTGGTGATGAAGATGATGAAGAGTTGACAACAATTGTGGCCACCTTCTCGTTGTCACTATCATCATCAAATGAGGCACTAGATGAATCAATGTCTGTGAGCCAATCATCGACAATGTATGCCTTTCCACTCTTCTTCTTCTTGTGGAAGTCCCTCTTCTTGCCATCTCTCTTCTTGTATGGCTTGTTCTTCTTCTTCTCTTCTTCTTCTTCATTGCTTGAGTCATCTTTCTTGCCCTTGTATTTGTTCTTGAACTTGTCTTTCTTGGGCTTAGTGCATTGGTGTGCTAGATGACCAAGTTCTCCACAATTGAAGCAATCCATATCGGAGATTGGCTTCCTTCTAGAGCTAGTGAAGAACTTCTTCTTCTTGACATCAAACTTGATGCCACTCTTGTTGAGCTTCTTTAGCATCTTGGCGGTCTTCTTTACCATGAGAGCAAGACTTTCAACATCAACTTCATCATCACTTGAGCTCTCATACTCAAGTCTTGCTTTGCCCTTCTCTTAGCTAGCTTTGAATGCTAAGTCCTTATCTTTCTTCTTGGTAGAGGATGAGCCATCTTTTGGCATGATGTGCATGTACATCTCATGAGCATTGATCTTCCCCAAGATTTGTGTCGATGTAGCGGTGGAAAGATCACCTTGGTGTAGCACGGTCACAATGTGCCCATATATGTCAATGGGGAGGACACTCAAGATCTTTCTTACAACATCGGAAGGTTGCATTTGAGTAAGTCCAAGCCCATTGACTTCCTCTACAAGAACATTCAAACATGAATACATTTCATTAGCACATTCTTTAGGAAGCATTTCAAAAGAGTTGACCTTTTTCATGACAAGATGATAGCGTTCCTCACGCTCACTCTTAGTTCCCTCATGGAGTGCACAAACGTTTGACCATAGTGCATGGGCGTCTTTGTGGTTCCTCACCCGATTGAACACATCTTTGCAAAGGCCTCTAAAGATGGTGTTTTGAGCCTTTGCATTCCACTTCTCATAATTCACCTCATAGCCTTGTAGGTGAGTAGCATATTGAGGTTTTGGGAAGCCTTGTGAGGCGGCTCTAAGTATATCAACATCTAGAGCTTCTAGATACGCCTCCATGTGAATTTTCCAATAAGGAAAATCATCTTCCTCAAAGATAGGAGGAGGTCCATCCCCATGAGATATCTTGCTCTAGGTGGTTAAGCCTAAATATGTGAGCATGAGGCTCTGATATCAATTGAAAGGATCAAGATGCCCAATAGGGGGGGTGAATTGGGCTAATTACAAATTTCTTTGCAATAATCAAAACCTATGGTTAGCCCAATTAACCTCTTGTGCCTAGAAAGTGTTTCTATTGATCTAACGCACAAAAGTTTAGCACCCTAAGTTCCAATCCTACTCTAGCATTGCAATTCTAGGAATGTAAATGACAAGTAATGAATTGCTCAAAGTAAATGCTTAAAGTAAAGTGAGGAGAAGGGACGCGGTGATGTTTTGTCGAGGTATCGGAGAGTCGCCACTCCCCACTAGTCCTTGTTGGAGCACCTGCACAAGGGTGTAGCTCCCTCTTGATCCGCGCAAGGATCAAGTGCTCTCTACGGGTTGATTCTTCGACACTCCATCGTGGTGAATCACCCACAACTGCTCACAACTTGAGTTGGGTCATCCACAAGCTCCGCCGGAAGATCACCAAACTCTCAATCACCACCAATCCGTCTAGGTGATGGCGATCACCAAGAGTAAGAAGCACGAACTCTCACTTGACCACGACAAGCCTAATGAGAAGGTGGATGCACACTTTGCTACTCTTGATCTTCACTAATGAGGGCTCTCTTTGGGATTCTCAAACCTCAATCACCTCACTAGGACCTTGCTCTTCTTGGCACTCTCAAACATGTTTCTTAGTTGTTGGAATGAGCAAAAGTACCCCCACACATGAGCGGAGGTTGTATTTATAACACCGGCTGAAAAACAAACCGTTATGTGCCTCTGCGGGGTGATCGGATGCTCCGGTCATGTTGACCGGACGCTCCAGTCAATACACCCCAAACACAGTGGTTAAGAGTTGATCGGACACTGGCCAGCGTCCGGTCACATTTTCCCCTTACTAGAACCTTACTCATGTCGACCGGACGTTGGACCCCCATAGTCCGGTCATATGCTGAGCAGCGTCCGGTCAGTAGCCGGAACCTGATCAGCGTCCGGTTAGCATTGACTAGACGCGTCTGATCAGGATTTTCCCTCTCTGGGACCTTACTAGAGTCGACTGGACACTGGCCCTCAGCGTCTAGTCACATGACCTCGCAGCATCCGATCACTTCCAGACACTTTCACCTTGGTCAAATGAACTGACCGGACCCTGAGCCAGCGTCCGATCACACCGGAGCCAACGTCTGGTCAGTATTTGACCCTCCATTCACTTCCAACTTTTGATCATATGTGAATGAAGTTTGCTCCATTGCATCAAAAGGCTATTATGGAGCTACCTAGTGCTAGTTTTAAAAAGTGTGCACCACACCTAACTCACTAGACTCACCTAGGTCAAGCTACCCGTTCATACCCCCTTAATAGTACGACCAAAGGAAAAACAAAGTTCTAAACTACTCTAAGTGTCTCTCCAACTCCAATCGACACTTAGAACTAGTCCATCCTTAACCTTGTCATCCATCCTTTGAAAACCGAAACAATTTCCATCGTAGGGGCATGACAACCTTGATTGCCCATTCGATCTCCATTACCGTAACCTAACTTAATTGTTTCTACAAAACACACATTAGTCACAGTAATCATGTATTATTGTTAATCACCAAAACCCAACTAGGGGCCTAGATGCTTTTAGATTGGATTATCCCTTCCATACTAACAAACTCCAATTCCATAACTAACCAAACTCTATCCAAACTCTAATAGACTTGATATGGTTGAAAGCATCTAGGCCCCTAGTTGGATTTCGGTGATTAATGACAATACAAGATTACTATGACTAACGTGTGTTTTGTAGAGGCAATTAAGATAGGTCATGGTAATGGGGATCGATTGGGCAATCGAGGTGGTCATGCCCCTACGATGGAAATCATTTCGGTTTTCAAAGGATGGACGACAAGGTTAAGGAGGACTAGTTCTAAGTGTCGATTGGAGTTGGAGTGACACTTAGAGTAGTTTAGGACTTTGTTTTTCCTTTGGCCATACTATTAAGGGGGGTATGGACGGGTAGCTTGACCTAGATGAGTCTAGTGAGTTAGGTGTGGTGCACACTTGTTAAAACTAGCACTAGGTAGCTCCACAATAGCCCTATGATCCTATGGAGCAAACTTCATTCACATATGTTTGAGAGTTGGAAGTGAATGGAGGGTTAAATGCTGACCGAACGCTAGCTTCGGTGCGATTGGACGCTAGCCATAGGGTCCGGTCAGTTCATTTGACCAAGGTGATTGCGTTCGATGTGACCAGACACTGGAGTGGTCAAGTGACCGGACGCTGAGAGGCAGTGTCCAGTCGACTCCAGTAAGATTCCAGAGAAGGAAATTTGTGATCGGACATGTCCAGTCAGTACTGATCGGACCCTGGGGGTTCAGCGTCCAGTCAAGTACAGTAAGCATCCAGTGAGGGTTTAATGCGACCGGACGCATCCGGTCAGTGGTGATCGGACCCTGCCAGCGTCCGGTCAACACTTAAACACTGGTGTGTGGGTTGAACTGACCGGAGCGTCCGGTCAACATGACCGGAGTGTCCGGTCACCCCGTAGAGGCACATAACGGTTCGTTTTTCAGGCTGCCTTATAAATAGAAGCTACACTCATGTGTGGAGTCACTTTTGCTCATTCCAACAGCTAAGAAACATGTTTGTGAGTGCCAAGAAGAGCAAGGTCCTAGTGAGGTGATTGAGATTTGAGAATCCAAGAGAGTAGCCTCATTAGTGAATCAAGAGTAGCAAAGTGTGCATCCACCGTTCTCATTAGGCTTCGCGTGGTCAAGTGAGAGTTCATGCTTGTTACACTTAGTGATCGCCATCACCTAGACGGCTTGGTGGTGATTGGGAGCTTGGTGATCACCCGGCGAAGCTTGTGGGTGACCCAACTCAAGTTGTGAGCGGTTTTGGGTGATTCACCGTGACGGAGTGTCGAAGAATGAACCCGTAGAGAGCACTTGATCCTTGCGCGGATCAAGGGGGAGCTACACCCTTGCGTAGGTGCTCCAACGAGGACTAGTGGGGAGTGGTGACTCTCCGATACCTCGGCAAAACATCACCGTGTTTCTCTCTCTATTTACTTTGAGCATTTACTTTGAGTATTTAATTTGAGCAATTCAATACTTGTTTTTACATTCATAGAATTGCCATGCTAGAGTAAGTTTGGAACATAGGTTGCAAGTCCTTTGTGTGTTAGATTAATAGAAACACTTTTCTAGGCACAAGGGGTTAATTGGGCTAACCGTAGGATTTAATTATTGCAAGAAAATTTATAGTTAGCCCAATTCAACCCCCCCCCTCTTGGGCATCTTGATCCTTTCAATTGGTATCGGAGCCTCGTGCTCACGTTTTTAAGCTTATTCGCTTAGAGCAAGATGTCTCACGGGGATGGACCTCCTCCTATCTTTGAGGGAGATGACTTTCCATATTGGAAAATTCGCATGGAGGCGTACTTAGAAGCTCTAGACGTTGGTATACTTAGAGCCGCCTCACAAGGCTTCCCAAAACCTCAGGATGCTACTAACTTACAAGGCGATGAGGTTAATTATGAAAAGTGGAATGCAAAGGCTTGGAACACCATCTTTAGAGGCCTTTGCAAAGATGTGTTCAACCACGTAAGGAACCACAAAGACGCCCAAGCTCTATGGTCGGACGTTTGTGCGCTCCATGAGGAAACCAAGAGTGAGCGTGAGGAACGCTATCATCTTGTGATTAAAAAGCTAAATTCATTTGAGATGCTTCCCAAAGAATGTGCTAATGAGATATATTCACGTTTGAATGTTCTTGTAGAGGAAGTCAATGGGCTTGGACTTACTCAAATGTCACCATCCGACATTATGAGAAAGATTTTGAGTGTCCTCCCCACTGACAAATATGGGCATATTGTGACCGTGCTACACCAAGGTGATCTTTCCACCGCTACACCAACACAAATCTTGGGAAAGATCAATGCTCATGAGATGTACATGCACATCATGCCACAAGATGGCTCATCCTCTACCAAGAAGAAAGAGAAGGACTTAGCATTCAAAGCTAGCCAAGATAAGGGCAAAGAAAGACTTGAGTATGAGAGCTCAAGTGATGAAGGAGATGAAGATGAAGATCTTGCTCTCATGGTGAAGAAAGCCGCCAAGATGCTAAAGAAGCTAAACAATAGTGGCATCAAGTTTGATGGCAAGAAGAAGAAGTTCTTCACAAGCTCTAGAAGAAAGCCAATCTCCGAAATGGATTACTTCAATTGTGGTGAACTTGGTCATCTAGCACATCAATGCCCCAAGCCCAAGAAAGACAAGTTCAAGAACAAGAACAAGGGCAAGAAAGATGACTCAAGCAATGAAGAAGAAGATGAAAAGAAGAACAAGCCATACAAGAAGAGAGATGGCAAGAAGAGAGACTTCCACAAGAAGAAGAAGAAGAGTGGAAAGGCCTATATTGTTGGTGATTGGCTCATGGACATTGATTCATCTAGTGGATCATCTGATGATGATAGTGACAATGAGAAGGTGGCCGCCATTGCCATTAATCTTTCATCTTCAGCACCACCATCGCCATCATCCTCTACACACCTATGCCTTATGGCCAAGGGTGAATGCAAGGTAACTAATAATGATGATAGTAGTGATGATGATCAAGCTAGTGATGATGATAGCGATAGCGATGATGATGATTCACCTTCATATGATGATCTTGTCAAAATACTAAGAAAATACACTAAGATCATTAGAAAGAGTAGAGCTAAAAATGAAAAGCTTGATGCTAAAAATGATTTACTCTTAGCAAAATGCGATACATTGGAAAAGGCTAATGTTGAGCTTAGAGAAACAAATGATGCTATATCATCCAAACTCAAGGAGCTCAAATCTTCTAAGAAAGAGCTTAAAGATAAACATGATAAACTTGAGTGGGTGCACAATGAGCTCATGACTAGCCACAACAAGCTAAAAGATGAATATACAACTCTTAAGATCAATCATGATACTATAGCAGAACCTCCTAAGAAATCGGGCCCACATACATCTATCGTTGTCTCAACAGACCTCTGATAGCGTACACGAGTTCCCAACAACTTAATAGGTCTGTCGGGTGTCCTCGGGGAACCCGAATCATCCATGAATCTTTTCCAAATAGGATCCCAATCACAGACATTGCAGATTACAATAGTTTTCAATATACATATCAGAGATTTTAAAGCGGAAGATTTAAGTTTTAATATTACAAACCAGTTGTTTCAAACTTACAAAACCATAAGTGTCATACAACCATAGTAGCGGGATAATATTACATTAACATTATTTTTCATATAAACTAGTGCCTTGTCCAAAGGTCATTCATCATTCCTCATCGTCATCGACTTCAAACACAAACATGCAGCAGGGACCAAAACAAGCCTGCGCATGTGACTCACCTGCAACAAGGGTTAACAAACCCTGAGTACAAAAGTACTCAACAAGACTGACCCGACATAAAAGGGGGGTGAAAAACTTTAGAGATACAGGTGTTGGGGCAAGGTAAGGATGTAGCAAGATTCAAAAGTTCTTTGCCAAAAGCTTACTATTTTTGATCCTATTTTCAAGTTTTACCCCTAAGTCTTCTTAGTTCATTATCTCAAACTAAGTGTTCATATCCCATGTTCCAATCCTTTTCATTCCATTCCTTTTCTCAAATTTTAGTAATTCACCAGTCCTGCATTGCTTCTGTAATGAAACGAGTCTCCATATCCGCGGAGCACCGGCAATTCGAATTGATTCAAGTCCCAGCTAGGGATTCCTTATCACACGACATATGTAGAACTTAATCTTGCATATATCAACCTCGCTACCAGATCCTCCTATACTAAGCCGTCTCCACGCCACCCGAGAGCACAGCACACCTCCAATCCAGCCACATTCCAGCCACGAGGGTACACGCTACTCCTGCCATCTCTCCACTCCCAGTGCGTGGGCATTCGTCTTAGTATCGGATTAGCCGAAGTAGGTTTACCAGAGTATGTGACTAGTACTACAAAGTGTCTCGTTTAGAAGATCCACAATGACTGGCCTTTAAGCGACATAGTCGGCAACATTACCCAATATTCAAGATAAGTCACCCGACTAGTCTCTAGTTCATTCTACCTTCTTTCTTTCTTTGGCCAGGATGCCATCTTTGATTGTATCGAAACTTTTACTTTGATAGCCTACCATAAAGCATACTAAGCATTCTACGCCTTTGTAAATGAAATCATCTTCAAGGATGGTAAACAATTAACAAGGTAGGCAATGTATCAAGTAGGTAACATTCGAAATAATCAACTTAATGCAATAGGTAACATAGGTGATAAACTTTTCAAAGTAAACAAGGTAATGGTTCAATGCATAAACCAGGGCTTGCCTTTATTGACGATCTCAGGTTCTAGATCAGTACCACAAATATCGAATCCCGAGACAACCGGGGATTCTTCCACAACTTGCTCAACTAGGATCGGTTCACTCTCGGATTCTACACGAAATAATAACATATGCTTCAACATGATGCTTTCATGGTGCATGAAATATAATAACACCTTGAGTACAACTTTCCTTCATGGTACAGTTGCAAGCCAACAAAACCAACTTGCAATTCTACCATCAAGGACCACACAAAAATGTTTACTAAGAAACCCTACATGCTTCTAAAGAACTATCCAAAGTTTCACTCCAAAGTTCTTCCTTTAATGAACGAAATCATTCATTAACTATATTCTAACCAAACTTTAATGACCTAGGGCTTATGACCTAAGTGACTTGACTAAATTGATCATGAAACCCTACTGGTCACAAAACATGACCAAAACAAGATCAAATCCTAAACTAACACTTAGGGTTTGCTTTTATCCATTTTTGAATTAAATTTGGAATTAAGCTCAAAATGAACTTGTTCCAAATGACCTCAAAATTTTATGTAAGCTTCCTCATAACAAATTAGTGTACCAAAACAATTTTTATAATTTTTGGAGTTATACAGTGGCCTACAAAAATTATGGAAATTATATTTATCAATTAATTGACTGAATTTTTGAACATTAAAAATTTATTCAAATTTCAAGTTTCATATTTTTAAACCATAATAGAACAGGTACAGAAGCTACACACAAATTTTCAAAATTTTTGGAGCTGTAATTATTTTCCTACGAATTTCCAAAGTTACTGCACTATTCAAAATCCAAAAAATACAAAATCTCACTGTTCTCTCCCTCTTCTCTCACTGACAGCCAGGACCTGCTTGTCAGCGACACAAAATAGGACACGGCGGCGCTGCCGGCTCCGGTTGGCCAAAACACGCTGACGGCGAGACTCCGGCGAGGCGGACAGCACCATCATGATCTACAACACCTCGCAAACCTATCCCGACCCCCAGAACAGCGGCAGGCACACCGGAGGAAGCTCTACACCAGCCATGGTGGCCATGGTGGTGCAGACACGGCGGCGCATGGCACAACACCGGCTACAACGCGGTAGAGACTAAAACGGAGAGAGCATTATGCTCAGGAGCTCACCGCGAACACGACGGTGTGCTTGGTGAAGGCGGAGATGGACTAGAGCGTCCTGGCCATGGTGAGGTCGGTGGTGGTGGTACTTCGGCCAGCTCTAAGGAAGAAGACGTTGTGCTGGGCGATTCTGGCCAACTTGAGTGATGCGAGCAAGCCGAAGAGAAGCACTACTTCGAGGCGATCATGTTGGCATAGGTAGACACGATGGGAACGGTTCAACAGTGGCTACGACGAGTGGCGGAGCTGAGCGGTGGCGGAACAGAACAGAGAAGAAAAAGAAGAGGACGATGGCAGCGGGTGCTCCTATTTAAAGGAGAGGGTGCGTCCAGCTTCGCTAGCTCCCGAACGAGGTCGCCACGGAGACAAAAACGTGTCACCGTGCGAGGAAGCGGTGAAGACAGTCGACGGCAGCAGCTTGGTGGCGAGCAGGCGGTGGTGCCCTGCTGTAAACGGATTTTTGAAATATTTACAGAATTGCCACTGAGTTCATTTTACAAATTACTCCCAAATTCTCTAAAGAAGTTGAAAATCTCCAAAAATAAAAGTTATCCAACATTTCAAGTTCTACAACTTTGCTTAAATGAACATTTTCAAATTCTACCTCCATTTTGAAATTTGAATTTGGGGTGCATTTGAATCATTTCAAAATTACTCAAAATTTTATATGTAAACTTTAAAAACTTTGAATACCAAAGTTCACCCTTATAAAATAAGCTTCAACTTTGCTTGTTTTCACACCCCCAAATTTCAAATGGATTTTGAAATAAACAGAAGGGGCAAAAAGGACTTTTATGATTTGAATTTGAATTCACATTTGATTTGTTTACCTTTTTACTTAACTATGCTTTTTGACCATTAACATGGCCCATTAGGGTTATTTGAGTCAATTGACACATGGTCTCACATGATCACATGAAATTTGACCCTTGTGGTCATGATCTTTATTTAGAGTTTTGGATCACATTACATCACATAAAATAACAACTTATGAAATAAAGCTCATTTAGTGAATGCATTCAAAATTTTCTACTTTATGAATGCTTTGCAATGCATATGATGACATGTCAAGTTTTAATGCTAGGTCAAAACACCAGAGGTGTTACAGATACTCTTGTTATTGCTCAAGAAGTTTTACCAAATGAGCCACATGATGCTACTAACCATGTTGTTAAGATTGATATAGCTACATCATGTGATGATTTAATTGATGAGAGCATTGAGCAAGGATCTAGTGGCAAAGGCAAGCAAGTGGTTGAGTGCAATGACTGTGATGAATATGTCAAGCTCAAGAAAACAAATGAAAAGCTCATGAAAGATCTTGAAGAAATGAAAAGACACAACACCATTGTGCTAGAAACTCTTGATCATGATAAAGAGTTGATCCTTGAGAATGAGAAGCTCAAGGAAGAGAAGAACAATGATGTTCTCAAGGAAGAGAATAAGAAGGTCAAGATGGAGAAAGAGCATCTCAAGATGGGATTGAGCAAGTTTGCAAGAGGCAAGTATCTCCAAAGTGAGCTACTCATGAACACCATCATGAAGATGGATAGAAGTGGCATTGGATATGTGGCAAGTATAGAGAAGAAGAAGGCTCAAGTTCAACAACAACAATCAAAGCCAAAGCCAAAGCCAAAGAGATGTTTTGAGTGTAGAAAAGAAGGCCACTTTGCTCATGAGTGCCAAACTCCACCGCCACAACCCTTGCCCAAGCATGCTAGACCCTTTGCCTTCAATGCTCACTACATGCTTAGAAAGGATTCTAGTGGAAAGATGAAAGTCATGTTCTTAGGACCCCCTAACAAGAATAGGCCTAAGAAGATTTGGGTGGCTAAGTCACTTGTTGAGAAGGTGAAGGGCCCTCAACAAGTTCGGGTTCCTAAAGCTTGAATCTCTTGTGTGTAGGTGAACTACAAGACTGGTGGAAGTCATTGGGTTATTGATAGTGGTTGCACTCAACATATGACCGGTGATCCTCGTATATTCACCTCACTAGATGAAGAAGTAGATGGACAAGAGAAAATAACATTTGGAGATAACTCAAAGGGCAAGGTGAAAGGATTGGGCAAAGTGGCAATATCAAATGATCATTCCATCTCCAATGTGCTATATGTTGCTTCATTGAGTTTCAACTTGCTATCCGTTGGACAATTGTGTGATCTTGGCTTCCAATGCTTGTTCACCAAGAAGGAGGTTGTTGTATCCAAGGTAGATGATAATCAAGTGATATTCAATGGATTGAGATACAACAACTTATATCTAGTGGACTTCACCTTCGAAGATGCAAATTTGAAGACTTGCCTATTCACCAAAACAACACTTGGGTGGCTATGGCATAGAAGACTTGCTTATGTTGGTATGAGTTCACTCAAGAAGCTAATGAAGAATGATTTGGTGAGAGGGTTGAAGGATATGAAGTTTGAGAAGGACAAGCTTTGTAGTGCATGTCAAGTCAGCAAGCAAGTTGCAAATACTCATCCAACAAAAGCTTTCATGTCAACCACAAGAGTGCTAGAACTCCTACACATGGATTTATTTGGACGAACAACATACAAGAGTTTGGGAGGGAATCTCTATTGTCTTGTGATTATTGATGACTATTCAAGGTATACATGGGTATTCTTCCTTCATGATAAATCCAAAGTTGCACCTTGCTTCAAGAAGTTTGCCAAGAGAGCTCAAAATGAATTTGAAGTGAAGCTCAAGAAGATAAGAAGTGACAATAGAAAAGAATTTGACAACACAAACATTGAAGCTTATTGTGATGAAGTTGGGATCAAGCATGAAGTCTCCGCAACTTATACTCTTCAACAAAATGGTGTAGTTGAGAGGAAGAACCGGACTTTGATCACTCTTGCAAGGACAATGCTAGATGAGTACAACACCCTCGAAGCTCTATGGGCGGAAGCAATCAACACCGCATGCTATGCATCAAACCGCCTATTCCTTCAAAAGTTCCTTGGCAAGACACATTATGAGCTGCTCAATGGGAAGAAGCTGGACATCTCCTTCTTTAGGGTGTTTGGTTGCAAATGCTACATCTACAAGAAGCGGCAACACCTAGGGAAAGTTCCAAAGATGTTGTGATATTGGTTTTCTTATAGGTTACTCATCAAAATCCAAAGCATATAGAGTATTTAATCATGCCACTAGCTTGGTTGAAGAAACATATGATGTGGAATTTGATGAATCTAATGGCTCCCAAGGAGCACATGAGAATCTTGATGATGTAGGTGATGAACCATTGAGGGAGGCTATGAAGAATATTCTAGTGGGAGACATCAAGCCAAAAGATGATGAAGATGATGTACAAGTCATTGATCAACCTTCTTCATCAAGTGTGCCACAAGATAGTGAAAAAGATGGGAGAGTAGAAAATGAAGATACTCATATCTCCCATGAGCAAATGGTGGTACAAGCACAAGATGTTGATGCTCCACAACCACCTCCTCAAGTGGTCAATAGAAGAAATACACCTCTCCTACAAGATCATCCACAAGATCTCATCATAGGGAGTCCATCAAAGGGTGTAATGACTCGATCTCAAAAACTTACTTCATTTATTGCTCATCACTCTTTTGTCTCTTGCTATGAGCCTACCAAGGTAGAAGAAGCTCTTAAAGATCTAGATTGGATCAATGCCATGCATTAAGAGTTGAATAACTTCACTCGCAATGAAGTTTGGACTCTTAAAGAGCGACCAAAAGGTGCAAGAGTCATTGGAACAAAGTGGGTGTTCCGCAACAAGCAAGATGATAAAGGTGTTGTTGTGAGGATCAAGGCAAGACTAGTTGCAAAGGGGTTCTCCCAAGTTGAAGGTTTGGATTTTGGAGAGACCTTTGCACCGGTTGCAAGTTAGAAGCCATCCGTATCCTACTTGCATATGCATCACATCATGAAATGAAACTATATCAAATGGATATGAAAAGTGCATTTTTAAATGGCTTAATTAATGAACTAGTCTATGTTGATCAACCTCCCGGGTTTGAAGACCCTAGATATCCTAATCATGTTTATAGGTTGTCCAAGGCACTATGGGCTTAAGCAAGCCCCAAGAGCTTGGTATGAGCGCCTTCGGGACTTCCTCATTGAGAAGGGCTTCACCATTGGGAAGGTTGACACCACACTATTCACCAAGAAGCTTGATGGGCATATCTTTATTTGTCAAGTATATGTTGATGATATCATATTTGGATCATCAAATGAAGACTCATGCAAAGAATTTGGTGAATTGATGTCGAAGGAGTTCGAGATGTCAATGATTGGTGAGCTTACATTCTTTCTTGGTTTTCAAGTCAAGCAAATGAAAGAAGGCATCTTCATCTCTCAAGAGAAATACACAAAAGATCTTCTCAAGAGATTCAAGATGGATGAATGTAAGCCAATCAAGACACCAATGCTTACCAATGGACATCTCGACCTAGATGAGGAAGGTAACCTGGTTGATCAAACTCTCTACCGTTCCATGATTGGTAGCTTATTATATTTAACCGCATCTAGGCCTGACATCATGTTTAGTGTGTGTATGTGTGCTAGATTTCAAGCTAATCCTAAGGAAACACATTTAATTGCCATAAAAAGAATCCTTAGGTATCTTAAGCATACACCAAGCATTGGCCTTTGGTATCCCAAAGGAGCTATATTTGAATTAGTTGGCTATTCCGATTCGGATTATGCCAGTTGCAAAGTTGATAGAAAGAGCACATCTGGAGGGTGCCATTTGCTTGGTAGATCACTTGTGTCTTAGTCTTCCAAGAAACAAAATAGTGTGGCTTTGTCCACCGCTGAAGCGGAATACATTGCCGTGGGTGCTTGTTGTGCATAAATATTATACATGAAACAAACTTTGCTAGACTATGGTGTAGTTCTAGAAAAGGTACCTCTTTTGTGCGACAATGAAAGTGCGGTAAAACTTGCAAATAATCCGGTTCAACACTCTTGCACCAAGCACATAGATATCCGCCATCACTTTCTAAGAGATCATGTTGCTAAAAATGATATATCACTAGAAGGTGTAAGAACCAAAGATCAATTAGCGGATATATTCACTAAACCGCTAGATGAGGCTACATTTTGTAGATTGTGGAATGAGCTCAATGTACTTGATTTTAGTAACTTCACTAAAAGATGAGCTTGTGTTGTCCCTTGCATTCATTGCAATATACAACATGTTTAATTTTTGGTAATACATATAGGGCTTGTCTAACATGGTTAAGATAACCGCCGAAAAGCGTGTGAAGAAGCTTAACCTTGGATCAAACTTGACAAGCAACTAGATTTACTTACAAGTATTGCATATGCATGGATGTTGTCTTGTCGTTTTGTTCCATTTGCCCTCTTATTGCCTATTTTCTTAAAAAGAATTATAGCCTAAGGCAAATTATTTTGATAAATATGAGGGTTTGAGAGAGGTCACTCACATCAGTCCCAATTGGTGTTTATTTGGATCTTATTTCAAGTTGGGACTTGATTGGGAACAGGCAGCGCGGAGGAACATTGAAGATTTGCTGGAAAAGAGTGACCGGATGCTACACCGGACTCTGCAGTCCAACATCCGGTCAGTTTACAAGAGGTGAACAGAAGCTGAAGGAGTGACCGGACTCTACGTTTGAGCATCCGGTCAGGAAGGGTTCCAGCGTCTGGTTGATCTACATGGCATTAAAGGTAACTAACCGGACTCTGGTTGTGTCCGGTCATGGACCATCGGACTCGTCCGGTCGCGATTCTGGAGGAATTGGACCTCTCTGGCATCAACCGGACGTTGGGTGGTAGCATCCGGTCGCTACCACCGGAGCGTCCGGTCCATAGATATCGTGCAGCATCAGGTCTCTTCCCTGGTTTCCATTTCTGACTCGTGAGGGCCACCGTATTTAATCAAAGCACTAGGTTTTTCTATGACCTAATCCGCCGCCGACGCCATAGCCACCGAGCCCTGTAGTCGCCGTCTCCAGTCAGCCAGCGCGCCCACCACCGTCAGCCAGCGCACCCACCGCCGCCAGCCAGCGCGCCCACCACCGCTAGCACGCCGTCACCAGCCTACGCGCACGCCGTCGCTAGCTCACGCGCACGCCATAGCCTCCACCCATGAGCCTCCGTTCTTGCGCCACTGAGGTCCTTTGTTGACTCTGCCGTCCAGCGCTGGTAAGGTCTTGCTCGTGCTCGTACATTCTCGTTGCAACTCGCCCATAACCTAGCCATTCATCTCTGCGCCAATTTCACAGGGCCGTCGATTTACTGCTCATCGCCAACCCTAGCCCTAGATTCGGTGGTTCCTCGCGTGTCACTTCTCTTTTCATCAGATCGCCGTTTCATCAGGTAGCAAGCCAGTCGCTTCTATTTCGCATCTAAATTGCTTGCTCTCATAGGGTTTCGCGTCTATTAGATATATCGTATTTACTTGTATATCCTTCTATTCCATCGTGCAGCGAGTTGGTGCCGTTGAGGTGTCTATGACAGTTGATAGTCAACTCGGAGCCAAGCTCATGAGTACGGTTTGAGGCCAAGCCTCAAAAGTGTCAGTGGATAGTTGGTCTTTTCAGCGGCAGTGGTTCTAGTCAGATCAGATGGCTCGCACCAAGAATGTTGGTGGTGGTCCAGGGGATGACGATCGGAGGCCCCCACCTTGCCAGCCTACATGACATAAAGGCAAGGTGACAAAGCAGGTTGTATCAAAGAAGTGCAAGTACCCTGATGTAGAGACAACGAGAGCAGCAGTAGTCATTGAGGCCGCAGAGCATGCCAAGAGAGGAGGTGCCCGCAGTGGAGTTGTCATTGCAGATCATCTGGCACCAGACGTGCAGGGTAGACTTGAGCGCGTTGAGCATCTTCATGGTAGTCCACCTAGGACTGTCATGATGGCAGGACGATGTCTTCTTATTGTGGATCCTTAGCCTCAGGGGGAGTCACAGCAGGAGTCACAGCAGCAGCCCCCACCAGCAGAGCCTTAGCTAGCTTAGGAGACACAGGAGGGACAACAGTCACAACAGCCTCAGGAGGGTGAGGAGGGCCAGCTGGCCGAGGAGATTGAGCAGGCACCCTAGCTACTGCTATGCTGCTCTAGTCATACCCGGGTTCTAGTGTCACCGAGGCCGCCGACACAGCAGAGGGGATCACGTCCACCACCTCATCCATAGGGTCCGCCTCCAGTGATTCACCTTAACTTGAGGGCCGCCATGGCCAAGCAGGTCCGACAACTGAGGTTTGTAGAGTTTGAGGTGTGGTTTCCTACGAGGAGGGATGAGATAGTAGCAGAGGGTTTCTATACACCGCTCCAGGAAGACTTCTACAATGCATATCTAAATAGTGGGGCAGTCTTTCGATCTCAGAGAGTCTATAGTATTGAGGCTATTATGGTAGCAGCCGGAGAGCATATCTGCCCCTACTTATCATATTTGCCGGGGCTAACAGATCTGATTGGCCAGACAGGATTATGTGTACCATCTTGGGTTCGGTAGTTCTATGCTTCGCTCTACGTTGACCCACAGCATAACTTCATACACTTTGTATTCAGAGGCAGAGACTACAGAATGATGAGTTTTAGGGCCAAGGAGATACTGAGGCTACAGGAGCAGCCTATCAGGTTACATGAGGTTTGTTATGTACAGCAAGAGCCTCCTAGGCATCCTCATGGAGGTTTGGTGCTCCCTACTGATCTTGTACGACATTGCTTCAAGGAGCCCTTTGGTGAGGGGTCGAGGAGGAACCCTAGTGACCTTACTCCTACAGCTCGAGTGCTAGAGGCTATCATTAGGAGGACACTACTTCCTAGGTTGGGATACAAAGAGGGCTTAACTCGCCTCTAGCTTTGGCTCCTCAATGCCCTGATGCAGCAGACTGTGTTTGATATTTGAGACCTCCTTCTATCAGAGATGGAGGATACTATAGCTAAGGGCTTCAAGGGTCGCAGGCAGCTTCCATATGCACATTGGATCACATTCCTTATGCTCAAGGCTATGCATGTCAGGACACCAGAGATGGTTGCAGAGTATAGAGGTGCCACCATTGAGTTTCTAGCTTATAACATGGCACAGAGGATCAGGCATAGCACACCACATGCATCCACTCAGCTTTGCTGTCGTCCAGATGTACCAGAGTTAGCAGCTCAGCAGGACGAGATTATCAGAGGCATAGCCGCTACTGAGGAGGAGCAGCTTGAGGCTCAGGAGGAGAGGAGCGAGTCTAGTGACAGTTCGGATGATGACTACCTACCTATTCCTTAGATGCCTCCACGCAGACATGATGCAGAGGCCGGCAGTTCCAGCTCAGCTCCACCTACACTGCAGACGGACCCCGCTTTGCTTGCTATTCTTGAGCGGATGCAGCAGGATCAGACACGACAAGCTCAGGACACCGCTGCCAACTTTGCACAGTTTTAGGCTCGTCAGGACGAGTTCTAGCGACAGCAGCAGGTCCTCCAGTAGCAGCAGCAGTAGATGCATCAGCAATAGTTACTCATGTAGCAGCAGCTTATGGGATTTATGCAGCATGTAGTAACAGCACTTGGGGCTCCACAGTCACAGCCTTCACCCCAGCTTGCTTAGCCTGCCACCACTACGATGACTTCAGCAGTACAGCCTAGTGGGCTTCAGAGTCAGGGACAGCCTCTAGCTCCGTTTGCTTCTCCCATAGTGTAGGTGTCCTAGTGGTTATCCTCGCTAGTGGTAGCCCCACAGTTCACACCATATCATACGGGCTTCTCACCAGATTAGTCACCCTCGCTATTTGTATCTGACACGTCAGTCTCTAGGAGTCTTGGAGCATCTTTCAATGAGTTGACAGGAATGCCTACACCGCCACATATGCATACTGCCGGTCCTTTTACAGTAGCTCCCATCGCCGTGACTACTCAAAGGCTCCCTTCGTCTGTCGCATCTTCAGATCCTACGATAGATATACTAGCAGCATCGCAGGCAGCACCTGCCCCAGCTCCGACCCAGACCGCTTCAGCGACACTTCCAGCCACAGAGGGTCAGTCAGTCTAGAGCTCAGGGTCAGATGATGATGGCGCCCAGTTTTAGCTTGCTCCGCGTACCTCAGCGCCCGGCTCGTCCGCTGCAACCCCGCCGACCGACCCTTAGGTTTTGGTGTTTGACACCAAAGGGGGAGAGGGTTCGAGTATGTAGACTCAGGGGGAGCGAGTTTTAGGGGGAGTCTAGTTAGCTATTAGTCTATTATATACATTTGGAGTCTTATTTGTGTGATACACTATTACTATTATGCATTCGTGTGTTTACTTTCATGCATATTATTATATCTATGTGATAGTGATATCTATGTGATTGTGTTATATGACATGTGTGCTCTCTACTTTGAATTCCTTTATATGTCATATCACTTGTGTTATGCTCATTTGCTTTTGCTTCCGTGTTTATACTCTGATGCAAATGATCTTTATTATTTGTACTCATGCTTATTTCATATCTTTTGAGTACATCGTGTTGGCTTGGGTCATATAAGCTTGCCTAACGCTCTTGTTCTTATTGACAAAAGCTTATATGAACCAAGCATGTCAAAAACCTCACTCTTTCACATACTTGAGGTGGTATTTTCATCAATCACCAAAAAGGGGGAGATTAAAAGCATCTAGGCCCCTAGATGGATTTCGGTGATTAATGACAATACAAGATTACTATGACTAACGTGTGTTTTGCAGAGGCAATTAAGATAGGTTATGGTAATGGGGATCGATTGGGCAATCGAGGTGGTCATGCCCCTACGATGGAAATCGTTTTGGTTTTCAAAGGATGGATGACATGGTTAAGGATGACTAGTTCTAAGTGTGGATTAGAGTTGGAGTGACACTTAGAGTAGTTTAGGACTTTGTTTTTCCTTTGGCCATATTATTAAGGGGGTATGGATGGGTAGCTTGACCTAGATGAGTCTAGTGAGTTAGGTGTGGTGCACACTTGTTAAAACTAGCACTAGGTAGCTCCACAACAGCCCTATGATCCTATGGAGCAAACTTCATTCACATATGTTTGAGAGTTGGAAGTGAATGGAGGGTCAAATGCTGACCGGACGCTGGCTCCGGTGCGACCGAACGCTGGCCGTAGGGTCCGGTCAGTTCATTTGACCAAGATGATTGCGTTCGGTGCGACCAGACGCTGAGAGGCAGCGTCCGGTCGACTCCAGTAAGGTTCTAGAGAAGGAAATCTGCGACCGGACGCGTCTGGTCAGTACTGACCGGACCCTGGGGGTTTAGCGTCCGGTCGAGTATAGTAAGCATCCAGTGAGGGTTTAATGCGACCGGACGCGTCCGGTCAGTGGTGATCGGACCCTGCCAGCGTCCGGTCAACACTTAAACACTGGTGTGCGGGTTGAACTGACCGGAGCGTCCGGTCAACATGACCGGACCCCGCAGAGGCACATAACGGTTTGTTTTTCAGGCTGTCTTATAAATAGAAGCTCCACTCGTGTGTGGAGTCACTTTTGCTCATTCCAACAGCTGAGAAACACGTTTGTGAGTGCCAAGAAGAGCAAGGTCCTAGTGAGGTGATTGAGATTTGAGAATCCAAGAGAGTAGCCCCATTAGTGAATCAAGAGTAGTAAAGTGTGCATCCACCGTTCTCATTAGGCTTCACGTGGTCAAGTGAGAGTTTGTGCTTGTTACTCTTGGTGATCGCCATCACCTAGATGGCTTGGTGGTGATTGGGAGCTTGGTGATCACCCGACGGAGCTTGTGGGTGACCCAACTCAAGTTGTGAGCAGTTTTGGGTGATTCACCGCGATGGAGTGTCGAAGAATCAACCCGTAGAGAGCACTTGATCCTTGCACGGATCAAGGGGGAGCTACACCCTTGCGCGGGTGCTCCAACGAGGACTAGTGGGGAGTGGCGACTCTCCGATACCTCAGCAAAACATCGCCGCGTTCCTCTCTCTCTATTTACTTTGAGCATTTACTTTGAATATTTACTTTGAGCATTTCAATACTTGTTTTTACATTCATAGAATTGCCATGCTAGAGTAAGTTTGGAACATAGGTTGCAAGCCCTTTGTGCGTTAGATTAATAGAAACACTTTTCTAGGCACAAGGAGTTAATTGGGCTAACCGTATGATTTAATTATTGAAAGAAAATTTAGAATTAACCCAATTCACCTCCCTCTTGGGCATCTTGATCCTTTCAATGGTAACTTGGGTAACGACGGCGGATCGACGAGAGCGACGACGCCCTCCCTCCTGGGCACGCGCGGCCCCTAGGGGTGCGCTGGTGGTGGCGCTTGGCGCCCCTCCTTGGGCCCCTCTCGGCCCGTTAGTTCTAGGTTGGGAACCTCCATTGGGCGTATGACAGTTCAATTATACCATGAGTGGTCAGTGATCAGAACTATCTGATATACTATGTAAGTCAAAAGTACCTAAACCATTAATATATCGAAAAGCACCTCAGGCTATTTCCTGAATCAAACGGGAGAATAAATCAGAAAGTGTTTTCTCATGCTCAGTGCATTATATTCCTCTTTCCTTTAACTAGTTAAATGCCCGTGCGTTGTTGCGTTGCAATGGGTACACATAATATCATGATAACATATGTATGAGCGCGTGTTATACTGTATCTAAAATAGATACTGCAATCATGATGTTTTACAAGTTGCAATACACAAATAATCACCTTAATCATAATAAGTTTGTGTTTTACAATACATGTTTTACAATATATTGTACAATTAAGAATCTAATCTCTCAATATTTCGACCAAGAGAACGTGCTTTGCACGAACACCCAGCTGTAGCTGGTCACCAATCAAAGATAATCCAGAAGATAATGTACAATTAGGATCATGCCCGTGTGTTGCAACAGGAACAAACTAATGCTATGATAATTTTGAACATGTGTATTAACCTGTGAGCGCCATTTTTTGTGCAATTGCGGCACTTCACCGGGTGACATTGGTAAGTGGGTTCCATTTTTTGTACAATTACCTCTATTTTCTAAGGTCCATGTACATCATGTTTTACCTTCAATTTTATCTTAAAAAATATTATAGGTACAATAATATATGCAAGAGATGGAGCCAGAATGAACAGCTTGTTCAGAACCCCTTCCGTGTAAGACTACACCCAAAACTCCTCACAAAAAATGTAACTGCGTCAATTCTGCAGTGACAGTAACTATAAAAAAAAATCCACAGTGACTATATGATAAACTCCCTATGCCAAATCCTTCCCAATCAACCAACAACCACAGCTGGTATCCATCATCACTCGCGTTGTGGTTTTGGAGTTCAGACTGCTGCTCTGCAGCCGTCTATGAACTTCGACCTTGATCCTGCAATCGCTGCCCAATTCTTTGTATTGCTTTGTCATACAAGATCCCTCTAGAGATATGTTGGGTGTCATCACCAACAACCAAAATCACCTAGAAATCAAATAAATAGTTTAGAGTTATGCAAATATTTTGACAGAATTTGATGAGTCGTGTAGGTTAGAAGCACACACCCTTTCTCGGGGGTGAAGCCAGCCGAAAGAATCAATGGGGTTTTGAAGAATGTTCATATATACAATTTGAAGGCACTATTTTCCAGAAAATTCAGTATGGTTTTGAAGGCACTATTTTCCAGAAAATGAATAGTTGATGTTGATCTCACTTGCTTAATATGCACAAATTGGAGGTTACCTGACAAAATCATATTTGTCTGGTACCTTTTACTCTATTTTATTGCTTCTCCACTAAAGTTACATGATAGTATTGAAAGAGGCATAGTTGGCAGTTGATGAATCGAAACCTTTCCCTTTTAGCAGGCAAAAATTTCACTGGCTATAAATATTGGGAACCAGCAAACAAAGAGCTACGCTAACAAATCTACCAAGATCTAGTTAACCCAATAATGCTGATACTGAATAATGCAGATGCATATCAGCATATGTAGACCACTAACCTTCTTTTCTATAGTTATAGGATCCTTGCCTGCAGCCCAACAACAACCATTGTAAACTGAAATGTCATATCGACATTGCACGTAATTTCAGCCCAACAGCAAGGGTTGAATTTTGAACCTAGCGGAAAGACTCTGTACCACATGGAAGAAGGTTAAAATGGAAAGCAGGAGCTCTGGCATTCAGTGACAAAGGGAGAGTGCTAAATAAATGCAACTGAACAAGAAAACCGTAAGAGACACCTTTCTAGTAAGCACACCTTTCTAGTAAGCACCAGGTGGATGAGATGGCCCAGTGCTATGACACTACCAAACTTTTGAATGTCTTCATTAGTTTTCTAATTTTATATATGCTAAAACTGCATCTGCAATATATCCTTGCACCATGAATTTTAAAGAGATCATACATCATAGATCTTCGAGTGGCCTTAAAAATCGGCATCAGCTACCCCCTATGATCGGAGAAGCGAATGAGATCATGATTTGACAACGCAAAATTCATAGGAAGGAAAGTCGGATGGGGGCTCACCGTGCTTCCCCAGCGGTCGTGCACATCAATGTTGGTCTTCCAGTTGAGCAGCCACTCTGACACTGTCACGGTGGCCCTCACAGGCAGCAATGTGCAGCGCAGTACCGCCGTCAAGGTTGATGCTGCAAGAGCAGTTCCCTAGACATCACACTACAGGTAAATAGCATAGAAATGTGTAACACAAAAACTCATCTTCAACCTCAGAGTACAGGAAACTTTCAAAATTTGACACCTGAGTGATTATGGTTTGGAAATTTACACTCAAACTGTACCTCGCCTCAGAGCAAAATGAACATCACTCTCTCTTTTCAAGCTTATCCATGAGCTAATGCCAAAACCTCTGCTACATACAGAACATTTTAATTGCTAAAACATCTATCTTTTGCATCAGACCATCCACCACAATGAAATTCTCACAAAGGTAATCTCAGGAAGCCCTAGCTTACACTTCCTATCTCCAGCAGTTTCATAAATAATGCATGCAAAAGTTCCTAAAATAAAATTAAGGATCCTAAAATTTGGATTTTTTCAGCATTTCAAGCAAATTCAGCAGGCTTTCTTAGTAACTGTAACCTAATAGTAGTAGTACTATTATTAAATAGAATGCAGGCAGTAAAGCAGTAGCTAACAGCCAAAAAAAATGCCACGTAACAGGCATTACAGGTCACTACTGGATAGATTCAGGAGCTATCAGATGGTGTGACTACAACCTCAAGCTGCCCTGGTAACAAAGGTCTCAAGTTCGTGACGCATGAGCCATCAAATCACATCGCAATCCCAGCATTATAGCAGCAGTTACCCAAAGTCTCCCACACCTATGCTGTGTTCCATAGATAAACACGAAACGGCAAGGTAAACGCTACCGAACCAATCTTTGTATTACGGGGATAAAAACAATTCGGTCGCAAATGAGATAAGGAAGCAGAGAGGGGGCGTGCTCACGCGTGAGGAAGTACCGAAGTAGGAGACGGCGACACTCTCCATCCTCTTCCGCATCTTGGCCTGCACGCGCGTCGCGGTGCGGCCCGGCCCGTGGGAGGCGGCGGGGGCACCAGTGGGATCGAGTCGGATGTTGAATCCCCAAAAGGGCTCGGCCGTCGCCGGCGAGAGGGGCAGCGGGGAGAAGATTTGGAGTTCGTGCATCCTGGTAGAGCAGCGGCAGCAGAGCCAGCGTAGGTGGAATCCGAGAAGGAGATACAGGGAGAGGGGTCGGCAGACAGCCGCAAGACTCACCTGGATCACACGTGCGGTGGGCGAGTGTGGCCGCGGCTTGCGACGGCGATCGAGGCGGGCGGGCGAGGGCGGGGGCGACGTCGGAGGAAGACCAAATCCACCGCGCGAGGAGCGAGCAGGCGCGGTGGCGACGGGGATCACCTTGGGTGCCACCCGGCACCTCACCCGCCGCCGCCTGATCCGTCGCGGCGACGCGACTCCCTCGGCTTCAACGGCACCCCATCCGCCACCCATCCGGTCTCTTCCTCCCTAAATCTCGTTTTTTTTTCCGGAAGAAGAAATTGGGGTGAGGGATGCGAATCGAACCTGTGCGGTGTGGTGTTTTGGGGTCCCGCGGGAGCGGAGGGCGCGCGTGGGATCGCACGCAAGGCGGACGGACGAAGCGAACGCGGGATCGCACGGGGAGACAGAGGGAGGACCCAAAAAAATTGTAGCACGACGTCGGGTCCACTGCAGGCGCGAGCTAGCGCCGGGCAAGCGCAGACGCGAGCGATTTTTCACACGGATGTCAACGATTCTCTTATGAATATTTTCGGCCTGCTCGTTAGTTGGTTTCTGGACTAGTTTAAACATATTAATTTATTATAAGAGAAAAATAATGTTGACTGATTATTTTGGACTGACTGAAACTAATAAGCGATCAGGCTGTTTAGTTGTACACGAACCTTGGTGACGAGGCCTTCGAGGAGGCCTGTTATCTTGGTTTAAAGCTCACGTCGTGATTTGTGTTTGCCATGGGTAACGAACACATTTTTATCTGGAATGTGCGCGGTCTTAACGCGCGAGCTCGTCGTAACTCCGTCAGGGAGTTTGTCGTTCAAGAGCGTGTCTCCATGCTCTGCCTACAAGAAACTAACGCCTTGTTTAATTTCACCTCAAATTCCTAAAAAGTACTATAGTACCTATCACATCAAATGTTTGTGGCCCATGCATTGAGTATTAAATATAGACAAAAAAAAAAAACTAATTACACAGTTTGATGGAAAATTACAAGAAAAACGTTTTAAGCCTAATTAGTCCATGATTAAACACTAATTGTCAAATAAAAACGAAAGTGCTACAGTATCCCTTAAATTCCAACTTCCTGGGACTAAACACACGCTAAGTTGCAAGATGTACCAGTAGCAGTCGTTAATGAAATGATGGCAACACCGTTTGATTACTCCTTCCTCCCTGCTATTGGTTCGGCTGGTGGTGTGCTCCTGGTTTGGCGTTCGGACATCTGGGCACTGTCCAACATTTCCATCCAGCAATTTTCAATCACTGCATAGGTTGTCGAGGTGGGAAGTGGGGCCTGGGGGGGGGGGGGGGGGGGGGTTGGGTGCCGAGCTTAGTCGCAGTTCGTGCATCCTGTCCTGGGCCTTGGTTGATATGCGGAGACTTCAATATGATCCATCAGGCCTCGGACAAGAGCAATGGACGTCTAAATCGCCGTTGCATGAGTCGCTTCAGGGGCTTCATCAGTCGCCTCGCCTTGGAAGATGTATACTGACGCAGGTTCACCTGGTCCAACCGGCAGGAACAGCCGACGATGGAACGCCTTGATCGCCTTCTGGTCTCGGCCGAGTGGATGCTCATCTTCACGAATCACCGCCTGCGACCACTCTCCTCAGCTCAGACTGCTCGGACCACTGCCCACTACTTCTCGACACCGATACCGTAACCTGGGCACGCAGTCGCTTTCGTTTTGAGTCCTTCTGGACCAAAATGCCGGACTTCATCGACACCGTCGCTTCGGGATGGTCGGCAACCTTGTTCCACTCTGACCCGTTCAGACTGCTAGACTACAAATTCCGCAGCGTAGCGAAAACGTTGAAGAGCTGGAGCGCTAGGAAGGTGGGAAGCATCCGTTTCGAGCTAGCTCTTGCAAGAGAAGTGGTTCTGAGACTTGATACTGCGGAAGAGTCGCGCCCCCTATCCTTGGAAGAGCGGCGTCTTGGCAACGAGCTAAAGGTCAAATGTCTTGGCCTAGCGTCACCCGACAAAACAATTGTGCGCCAGCGTTCGAAGATCACTTTCCTGGCAGAGGGTGACGCCAACACAAAATTCTTCCACTTGCAAGCCTGCCACAGAAGAAGAAAGAACACTCTCTGCTCCCTTCGGGTGGGTGAGTCTGAGCTGGTAGAAAATGAGCAGATGACAGCAGCTCTTTTCTCTCGCTACGATGCAATCCTAGGCAATCACTTCCAACGAGAGGCGGGCATCAGCTTCCAGGCCTTGGGCCTGCCGTTGCTGGACCTCTCCCAGCTTGACGTCCTGTTCACGGAGAAGGAGGTCACGGACGCCATTGCTGACATGCCGCCTGACAAGGCGCCCGGACCCGATGGCTTAACGGGGTTGCTCTACAAGAGAGCTTGACAGATTATAAGACTGGATATCATGAATGCGCTCAACGCATTCTGGTCTATGGATTTTAGGAGCTTCAACCTGGTGAACGAGAAGCCTTCATGATCCTACTGCGCAAGAAGGACGAACCTGAGGAGATTAGAGACTATAGACAATCCATATATAGCTTCGGCAAGCTTGTCGCCAAGCTGCTCGGCAACAGGTTGTCGAAGGTGCTGGACTCCCTGGTTAGACGACCAAACCAGAGCGCGTTCATCCGAGGACGGAGCATACATGACAACTTCATGTTGGTGCAGCTCACTTGTTGGTCGCTGCATACAGCCCGCTCACCAACGGCACTCATAAAAATAGACATCGCCGAGGCCTTTGACTCGGTTTCCTGGGCCTTCCTACTCTCGAGTTCCTGGGACTTCCTAATTGGCGCGACTGGGTGTCGGCTCTCCTCTCAACGGCAAGCACCAAAATCCTCCTCAATGGAAGACCGGGCTCGAGGATCTGTCATGCTAGGGGCCTCAGGCAAGGCGACCCACTATCCCCTATGCTCTTCGTCCTGGTCATGGAAGCGCTTAATGGCCTGATCCGCTACGGACGAACATGGTTTCTTTGCTCCGTTGCCTCAGGCAGCTGCGCAATGTCGTGCATCCCTGTACGCCGATGATATGGTTCTGTTCATCTCCCCCCTGCCTGGGGATGTCGCCGTGCTGCGTGAAATCCTTCGTATCTTCGGGCAGGCCTCTGGACTATTCACAAACATGGACAAATATATGCGTCGCAAGGCCAATTCGTTGCTCGCCTGAGCAAATCAACTTCCTACAGCAAGCGCTTGGCTTGTACAATGGCCGAGTTCCCGTGTCGCTACCTTGGGATCCCCCCTATCAATTGGCAGATTGTCGCGGTCTGAAGAGCAGCCTCTAGTTGATGCCGTGGCAAAAAAAAATTCCGACTTGGAAGGGAAACTTGCTAAACCTAGCAGGAAGGGCAACGCTGACATCTGTCACTCTTTCGGCCATTCCGACACACGTTGCAATTGCAGTGTGTCTGTCCGCCTGGGCCATCGGTGAGATAGACAAGAGACGGCGAGCATTCTTGTGGGCCGGCACGGATCGTGTGTCCGGGGGGAAGTGCAAAGTTGCTTGGGAAATTACTTGTCGTCCGCGTGATCTGGGCGGCCTGGGCTTGATTGACCTACGCCGCTTCGGCATTGCACTGAGGCTCAGATGGCCGTGGCTACGCAAAGGCTAATACTACAAGACCTTGGGCACAATTACCAGCACCCAATGACACGCTGGTGATGGCTGCCTTCCGCACTGCAACAGATTCTGTGGTGGGTGTGATGGAAGATCGACAGCCTTCTGGACGGATCGCTGGATGGATGGTTCATCGGTTCGTGGCGTCGCGCCGGCTTTGCTCCAGGCAGTTGGTCGTGCGCGCCTTGGGCGTCTTGTCGCCATGGTTTCCAATATCGGCCGAAATCTTCTGATATTTCCGATATATCCTCTTTATTCGTAGGTGTCGATAAGGAAATATCTATTTTTCGTAAAATTTTGTTAATTATTAAATTACTAAATTCAAATTAAATTTTCTTTGAATTTGTTCCGATATTTTCACGATATATTCCTGTTTCCCTCTTTATCCGTGACTCTGAAAATTCATTTCCGAAAATAAAAACTTGTTGTCGCAGTGCGATCCGTGGAAAATGCGTGGACAAACGACATTACGGGCACTCACGCGCAAGTAATCAAGGATTATTTCCGTCTCTGGGGACATAGTGCAAGCAGTACAGTTACAGCGGACGTTCCCAGATCAATCCGTTGGAGGTGGAACGGCGAGCTCAGCTTACTCATCTTCATCTGCATACCGGGCGCTATCACCGGTTGCCGCTAGACCATTGGGGCTAAGGAGTTCTGGAAGGTTTTCAGCGCCGCCAAAGTCAAGCACTTCTTCTGGCTTTGGCCCTCCATAAACGTTGCTGGACAACCGGCATGGCCTACAGGAATCACCGACTTGTGTCCTCTGTGGTGTGGGGACTGAGGAAATAGACCACCTTCTGCTTGCTTGTCCTTACAGTGTCGAAGTCTGGAGTTTGGCCCTCAGACTCCTCTGGGCTTGATGATCTCTTGCTGCTGGACATGGCGTCTTTCTGGGTTTGGGGGACGACGTCGAGGAAAAGGGTCGCCAAAACAGCTAGGCGAGGATTCGACTCCATGGTATTGCTCGTTGGCTGGGAACTGTGGAAGGAAAGAAACTCCAGGACGTTCGACGCAGCGGCGAGGCATCCCACTGTGCTCCTCGGCTTCATCATCGACGAAGCCAACCTTTGGGTCAGAGCGGGCTTCCGTCACCTTACTAGCTTGTTGCCACTGCTCTTGGCAACGTCGCAAAACAATTCTGTAAATTAGCCATCTGAGAAATCTATCTGTGTTTGTGTGCTTGTTAGTTTGTCCGTCTTCTGGTAATCTATGAATTACCTAGGATTGATGTAACTAACCGTAGCTCTACTTCTACTTAATAAAACACGTGTGACAAGGACACGTTCGTGAAAAAAAAAAATCTGAGGCATCATCTTAGGACACTGTTCACTTATACAGCTTATCATCTCTGGCTAAACTTTAATGTTAGTGACCACAAATCTAGGCCACTAGGGCCTGATTTAGTTCCCAAAAATTTTCATCCAAACTATCACATCGAATCTTGCGGCACATGTATGGAGTATTAAATATAGATGAAAAAAAATTTAATTATACAGTTTGGTTGGAAATCGCGAGACGAATGTTTTAAGATTAATTAGTCCATGATTAGACATAAGTGCTACAGTAACTAACATGCGCTAATGATGGATTAATTAGGCTTAATAAATTCGTCTCGTAGTTTCCAGACGAGCTATGTAATTAGTTTTTTATTAGTATCCGAAAACCTCTTCTGACATCCCCGAAACATCCGATGTGACATCCAAAAATTTTCATTTCACGAACTAAACACAGCCTAACAAATCAGCTAAATCACTATGCATTTAAATGTCCATAGAACTTGCTCCCGGATACTATTACACACACTGCAATTAGAGGAAATTCACTAAAGAAGCGCAGCCACCCCTTAGGTCTGGCAACCGTCACCTGTAGGGTAGTCTTAGGGCACTCCTTCCTCTACGTCACTGATAATCTTAAGCAGTTTATTTGTTTATAGTTTGGTTTGATTTAGCTCGAATGAATCTACGGGGCAAAATCATCAGCAATAAGATTATTCGACTTGGCACAATTTATTTGGAGCATATCGACCGCATCAACTAAGGGTCCAAGGCTAAGAATGTGATGGAAGGATTAGGATAAAATATTTTTTTTCTTATTTTAGTGTTGATGCTTAATTAGGTCGAACATGGGTAAGGAGCTAGATCACTGGTAGAGGCGGGCCAAAGATCAGCCATACCGACTTTTAGGTAAGCCATCGCTCGAACGCGTGCTTACAAATGAACGCTTCACCTGGTGCCTCCAATGATGAGCGCAATACACAAGACACGTCACAGGATGAGCCTCATGTTAGAAGATTTAGGCTGGCCCAAAATAATATTCCCAAATAAATCCCAAAGGCCCACTCACATGTGCATGGTATGGTGGGGAACTTTAGTCCCACATTGCTACTCTAGGAGGAGTGAGGCCAACTTAAATAGTTGAATTGTCTCTATCTAGTTTAAGCTATTGGGGAGAGAAAAAGGGAGAAACACACACATTCGCCTCGCCTCACCAGGCGGGGCAGGGCGATGGGCATGGGCGCGCGACATGTGCGTGAATGGTCCGACGATTTCTTGCTTCGACCTTATGGGTGCGCGACTTCCTTTTGCTACTCAATTTTTTGCATGCATAGAAAAAATTGCATTGTCCTATTTTGGCAAGCAATTATTCTCACATTACCTTAGCTGCGACGCGTGTATATATATTGAGACGAGACGTCGTCCACAGTACAGAGAATTCATCTCCTCCTTTCACCACTGTGCTACGCCGCTGCCATCTTCCCCATCCTGTCGCCGACGTGTCATTGGCGCCGGGAGAGCAGGTCTCCGAAGCCTACGTCTCCTTGTGGCCCTGCACGAGAAAGGGGGTGTATCATGTTTTGAGAAGCGCCATCGCGACTGCTCACTGAACGTCTTCTTCTCTCTATGCCGGTGATCATGGATCTACATCGATGGTCTGCTACGTCTTCTTTTGCGCTTTTGCTAGCGCCGGCAACCCCACTATAAGAATGTCTACGCTTTCTCTTTTGTTCGTTCTTGTATTCACTATTACTAGCACTAGAGAGTTTGTAGTTTTTCTCGGATCGTAGTGCTAGTGTTAACTCAAACACCCATGCTACATGTTGTTGTTCTTTTCCTCAATTTTGGAATCGATTTACGCATCACTAAATTGCTATTATTTCCAACAATCCAAAAACCTCATAAACCGGAGAAGATTCACTAGGTGTGAATTTCAAGAGATGGCAGACGAGAGCCCAACTGTGGCTCTCGGCTATGGGCGTGTTTTGGGTCATGAGTAATCCTCCCGCACTACCCCTTGGATCTGAGAAAGAGGTGCAGGAGTTTACTGTGGCTACGGCGATTTTCGTCAGATGCGTTCTTAGCGTGCTCTCTAAGAAGTTGTGTGATGTTAACATGAACATCAAAAGTGTTGCTGACCTATGGGAGGCACTTGAGCACAAATTCTCTACCTCAGACGCTGGGCACGAGCTGTATGTGATGGAGCAGTACCATAACTTCAGAATGGTTGATAACCGTTCTATTATGGAATAGGCTCATGAGTTCCAACTTATTGAGAGAACTCGAACAGCTCGGACATGTCTTGCTAAACAAGTTTGTGGCGGGTGGCATTATTGCCAAGTTGCCTTCGACGTGGAGGAACTTTTCCACAGCTCTTAAACATAAACGACAAAAATTCTTCGTTCAAGATTTGTTGGCTGGTCTTGATGTCGAAGAGAAGGCTCGGGCAAAGGATGCTCCACAACGAGCACCCGAAGGGCAATCCAGCACCAATGTGATGCAGAAGGTTGGAAAGAGCAAGCAAAAGGCCATCAGACTACTCGATTCAAGAAGAAGATGACCATGGATGATGTTGTGTGCTTCGTTTATGGTGAGACTGGGCACTTTGCCAAGAAGTGCAAGAATCGCAAGGGCAAGAAGAATCAGTCAGTGTAGAAATATGCCAATGTGACTATTGGCAATCCCAGTGGATCTGGGTACGGTAATCTACCGAGTGTATTTTCTGTATATCAATCTAATGATTGGTGGATAGATACAGGAGCCAATATTCATGTCTGTACTGATATCTCCGTGTTTTCATCTTACCAAGTCACACGAGGTTCAACCGTCATGATGGGGAATGGCTCGCATGCTACTATTCTTGGTGTTAGTTCAGGTCGATCTGAAGTTCACTTCGGGAAAGATCATGTAGCTTAAGAACATGCAGCATGCCCCCCTCAATAAAAAAGAACCTCGTTACTAGATCCCTCCTATGTCGAGATGGATTCAAGCTGGTCTTTGAGTTGAATAAAGTAGTCATTTCGAGGTATGGCCAATTCATTGGCAAAGACTATGATAGAAAAGGCTTGTTCCGCTTTCACTCTTCGATTTTTGTAATAAAGTTGTGAACCATATGTGTGATTCAAACAATTCCGTGGCTGATGTATGTATACTTTATGACTTTAATTGATGATGCAACTAAGTATTGTTATGTGTTTCTTCTAAAAACTAAAGATCAGGCGCTAGAATGTTTTAAGACTTATAAGACTGAGGTGGAAAATCAATTGGAAAAGAAAATAAAATGTGTTAGGTATGATCATGGTGGGGAGTATTTTTCCAATCATTTTGATATTTTTTGTGCGGAGAATGGAATAATTCATGAACGGACACCTCCATATTCGCCTCAATCTAATGGGGTTGTCAAAAGAAAGACCAGGACGTTAATGGACTTGGTGAATGCCATGTTAGGAACGTCCTGGTACTGACAAAGGCATGGTGGGGGAAGGCTGTTTTAACAGCATGTCATGTTCCAAATAGAGTTCCCACTAAAAATAGTGACATCTCTCCGTATGAAGGATGGAGAGAACGAAAACCATCACTTCATTACTTGCGTACATGGGGCTGTTTATCGATGGTTAGCATACCAATTAATAAGAAACGCAAGCTCGAACCGAAGAGCGTAGATTCTATCCTTTTAGGATATGCGCACCATAGCACGACTTATAACTTGTTAGTGATAAAATCCGAAATGTCTAAGATTTTAGTTGATTCACTTATGGAGTCATGGGATGTTACTTTCTTTGAGAATATATTCCCGATGAAAGATGCTTATTCTTTGCCTAGTTCGTCAAATGGATTTATTTCTGCACCCACGCCCACAATTGAGCCAATTATAAACTCACATGGAAATGAAGAGGACGACAATGGTTTAGCTCCTAGAAGGAGTAAGAGACAAAGGGTTGCAAAATCCTTTGGTGAAGACTTCACTATGTACCTCATAGATGATACTCCCACGACCATTGCAGGGGCATAGGCATCACCTGATATATGTGGAATATTGGAAGGATGCAGTTTGTAGTGAGATAGACTCCATCACTGCAAATGGTACATGGAAAGTAATAGATAGACCAGTGGGCTACAAGCCAATTGGCTATAAATGGGTATTCAAGAAGAAGCTTAGGCTTGATGGTACTATTGAAAAGTACAAGGCAAGGCTTGTGGCTAAAGGTTATACACAAAAAGAAGACGAGGATTTTTTTATACCTACTCACCTATGGCTAGACTAACTACAATCCGAGTGCTATTATCCTTGGCTGCTTCCCATGATCTTCTTGTCCATCAGATGGATGTGAAGATGGCTTTCCTTAGAGCTAGAGAAAGAAATTTATATGGACCAGCCTAATGGATTTATAGTACAAGGACAAGAGGGCAAGGTGTGCAGGTTACTCAAATCCTTGTACGGTTTAAAGCAAGCGTCCAAGTAGTGGCATAAGAAGTTCGACAAGACTTTAACATCTGCTAGTTTTGTAGTAAATGAAGCCGACACTTGTGTGTATTACCGCTATGATGGGGGCAAAGGAGTAATCCTATGCTTGTATGTTGACGACATATCGATTTTTGGGACAAGTATTGTCGGGGTTACAATACCCCAAGTATCTCAAGGCACCGATTAGTTAGCCGCTCAAGTGGCCCATGATACACAAGCTGGTATAAGCCCAAACTACCGTGGCTAAACTAAGCTGTGTAGACATGGGCCAAATGCTACAACGGGGAGACGGCCACAACATCTCCCTCTTCCCGCCACCACATGTCACACGACACCGCATGACCTTTCCTCCGTTCCGACCCCTGGGAGGGACGGGAGGGGTTGAGCCTCACTAGGTACACCTATCCGGACAAGGACAGACACGCCTGCTCAGTCCGCTAGGACCAAGGGGACAACTATTTCGACATAGGTGCCATCCCTACGCCACGCCGCGGACAAGACTAGACCGCCAGTTGATGACGACAGGTACGATAACCACCACCCGATAGGGCCCGAGGGGACAGGCGTACGACCCTACCCACTATGGGATGGAGCTCACGACAACAGCCTTGACTTTTGAGTCTGTCCAAGCCGATGAAAGCCATGACCCCAGAGCTCAGGATCATGGCCATCGGCTCCTTGACCGGCGAGACTACCAACTCCCATACGATGAGCCCAAGAGATTAGGAGGCCAAGATGGAGACCATGTCACATAGGACGGCTGGCGAACCACCGCCGTGCCAATAGTGCCATTATGGCCAACACAGACGCCACCCCATACCATGACATGAGCACAAGACTATGACGACAACTATGCCTAGACATGCGTTCCACAAAGACAATGTGGCCTTCCTTGCCGGTCAAGTTAGCTAGCTTTCCTCCCTTAGGCTCACGACCACGCGGTTGGGAGAACCTATCTCTATGTATGTGGCCTGTCCCTGGACTCTATATAAGGGAAACCAAGGCACCCCTCCAAGCATCTCTAGTCCATCTAGCTCATAGATCACCACTCTCCTACCTCATTCACCCTTCTTGCATTTCCCATTGTAAGAACTTCAGAGCATTCAACCGATGAATACGCACTCGATCTTCTCTGAGACTGGACGTAGGGCTCTGGCCTGAACTAGTATAATTCCTTATGTTTTTTGGATGCTACCATCATCTTCCTAGAGCAGCGTGACATTCATACAAATTCACTGGTCGGTCGACAAAACACCGACAAGTATCGATGAGATACATGATGTAAAGTCATTTTTATCCCAAAGTTTTGACATGAAAGATTTGGGGGAAGCTAATGTGATCCTCAACATTAAACTTGATAAGGGTGAGAATGGGATTACTCTTTTGCAATCTCATTATGCAGAGAAGGTATTGAGCAGCTTTGGTTATACAGATAGCAAACCTTCTCCAACACCCTATGATGCTAGTCTAATACTTCAAAAGAATCGAAGGCTAGGAAAGGATCATCTCATATACTCCTGTATTATTGGTTCTCTGATGTACCTAGCTAGCGCAACATGCCCTAACATTTCATTTGTGATAAGCAAGTTGAGTAGATTCACCTCTAATCCAGGAGATGATCATTGGCGTGGTATTGATCGGGTAATACGCTATCTGAGGGTACAATGAGTTATGGAATTCACTATTTAGGGTACCTAGGGGCACTTGAAGGATATAGTGATTCAAATTGGATTACAGATGCCAATGAGATAAAGGCCACTAATCAATATATAGTCACATTAGGTGCTGGGTGCTGTCTCTTGGAGGTCTTATAAGCAGACAATACTTACAAAATCTCCCATGGAGGCAGAACTCATGGCTCTATATATAGCCTCTACTAAAGCTGAGTGGTTAAGAGAACTATTGATAGACTTACCTATGGTTGAGAAACCAATTCCTGCTATTCTCATAAACTATGATAATCAAACGGTTATCACGATGGTGAAGAATAGTCACAATAATATGAAGTCCACCAAACATGTGAAGCACAGGCTAAAGTCTATCAAGAAATTGAGAAGCTCTGAAGTAATAGCTATGGACTACATCCAAACAACTAAGAACTGGGCAGATCCCTTTACAAAGGGACTATCACATACTGTGATTGATAATGCATCGAAGGAGATGGGATTGAGACCTATGTGAGTTAACCACAGTGGTAACCCAACCTATGTGATCGGAGATCCCATGAATATATTAGGACTTGGGAAGAACAAGCTATTAGTTAATAGGAGAGTACAATCTACCTTTAACCCACTCCGCTAGAGATGCAGTACTCTCATTTCTATAAGGAAAGCTGACTTTGTCTTAATGTGTTCTGAGGCTTTATAGAGAGATACTATCCTACATAGTATTTTTGTAAGAACACACCTATGTGAGCCCAACTGTTAGTCATAGTTTGTAAGAATTGGGTATTCTTTAAGAAGCTCATAAAGTGAGATAGGAGTTTGACTTAAACGCTCCACCCGCGGGGTAGGCATATGGCAGTCCAGTATCAGTCAAGACACCAAGTGAATCTTATTCACACCAAACTTCCAATTCAAGGCCTAGTCCATTGTCCAGTTGTGAATGAGTCTATCATGTCGCTCTAGGTGGATCTTCAACCTTAACCGGTCTCCATTGGAAAGCTAGTATATTAACAGTACTTTGGTACAGGGAGGATGAAGCATGCCTCTAGGATCTGGTGGGGGGATTGTTAGAAGATTTGGGCTGGCCCAAATAATATTCCCATAGACCCACTCACACATGCATGGTATGGTGGGGGACTTTAGTCCCACATTGCTACTCTAGGATAAGTGAGGCCTACTTAAATAGTTGAGTTGTCTCCATCTAGTGGAAGCTATTGGGGAGAGGAAAAGGGAAAACATGTGCCCGCTCGCCTCGCCTTGCCAGGCAGGGCGATGGGAGTGGGCGCGTGACATGGGTGTCAATAGTCTGATGATTTCTTGCTTCAACCTTGCGGGTGCACGGCTTCCTTTTGCTAATCAATATTTTTGCATGCATGGAGAAAATTACGCTGGCCTATTTTAGCAAATAATTATTCTCGCATTGACGGTGATTGCTCTAATTGCTCTTGTCGACTAACGACAGGTCAATCATGTTAGGGCTGTGACTGCATGGCTAATTACTTACCTTAGCTGCGACTCATGTATATATATTGGGACTAGATGTTGTCCTCGATATAGAGAATTCATCTCCTCCTTTCACCACTGTGCTGCGCCGCCGCTGTCTTCCCCATCTTGTCACCAACGTGTCATCGGCGCCGGGAGAGTATGTCTCTGAAGCCTACATCTCTTTGTGTCCCTCCACAGGGTAGGGGGCATATCAAGTTTTTGGGAAGCACCGTCGTGACTGCTCGCTGAACGTCTTCTTCCCTCTACACCGGTGATCGTGGATCTCCATCGATAGTCTGCTTCATCTTCTTTTGCGCTATTGCTAGCGCCAACCACACTGTAAGAATGTCTACGCTTTCTCTTTTTGTTCATTCTTGTGTTCTTACTGTTTCTAGCACTAGAGAGTTTGAGTTTTTCTCAAATTGTAGTGCTAGTGTTAACTCAAACACCTATGGTACATGCTGTTATTCTTTTCCTCAATTTCAGAATCAATTTATGCGTCACTAAATTGCTATAATTTCCAACACCTCGTTGGGAGCATGGTACATAAGACACACTGAAGAGGTCTCTTAAAACTTGAAACCCCACACGTCGGGAGGGACCCATTGAGGCTTGCGGTGGCTATTAACCTGCCTGACCACTCTAGAGCTTCGTTGTCATTGGACCACCAGCTATCAGCAGCAATGAAAAACAAGAAGCACTAGTAGACGGGAAAAGTATAGTTAAAAGTGTAGTAGATTGGTTTTTGTTAGAATATGCGTTAGATAACTGAATCAGCTATGATTCTCTAGTATATATAGAGGGATGGTTTTATCCTAGTAGGAACCCTTCTTTCAATGAAATCTGCAACTCTTCCACAATATTGGATGAGTTCCCATTGAATTAGATTTAATTGGACTCGGATTGTAAAAACTGGCTTAGCCTATTTTTGAAACCAGCTTAGCCGATTTCTGAAACTTTCATCTTAAATTTGTTGTGAATGCGTAATTTCATCACCCATACTCAAAACTAGACTATCTATATTTTCTATCTTCTCAATGAGAGAAGCATAATGCTAAAGTCCACTCTAATTTGTAGAATTTTACAAGCCTGTTTCTGCTGTATGGTTTTGTCAAAGTTGCATTCTCTAGAAATTCTAACAATAGAAACACAATGGTGTAGTCCATTATGTATTTGAACAAAGTACCAAAATCGGCTTAGCTAGTTTGGAAAACTGGCTAAGCCTATTTCTTCTAGAAATTCTGGATTCAGGCTCTTTTGTCAATATTTTGTTGTCAACATATGCCCCCTGATTTTATCTGAGTTGTATGTGTTTAAAAACACATGACATCAAATAGCAATGATGTCCAACTCATTGGCTATTTTTCAATGATATATGTATACCGATCATTTTTTCTTCTAAGGGAGATGTATGTATATCGGCTGTTGTTTGGATAGCTCTGGGCCTTTTACCAAACACTTGTGAAGACTTCTTCAGGTATTTCCTGTCAATCATTCTTGAAGGGAGCTACATAATGACATGAGACGATTATCAATCGACTTCAATGAAATAGAAATAAAACCGTTTAGTGCAACTAACATATTCAATACCAGCATGCCCCCAAACAAAGAAGCATTGGCCGTAGCAATATAGACTGATGTGTCTGCATGGACTACGTCAACTTGATCATCAACCCACTGGACAAGAAACCGGTGCAAGCTCGAAGGTACACCCAAGAATAAGATTATAGCTACCTCGTACCTCGGCAACGAAGAAGGAAGTGGACAATGTTTTACTCCCAATAGTCAACTCCATAGAAGCAACTCTCTTGCCTAGAATAGGCTCTCCTCGGACTACATTGATTCTCATGTTAGTCTTGACTAGCTCCTCATCAAGACCGTACCTCCCAACTTCTTGTATAGTGAGTTTGGCATCCGGCCGATTCATACTTGCCCTGCTATCCACAACATGTGATTGATTGGTGTTCCATTGATGTGGTCCTTCATATGTAGTGGCTTGTGGTGATTTACAAAGTCTTCTAGCTTCTAAAATACAACACATATTGAGATGTGAAATTAAACTAATCCGTCTTCGCATCACCTTCCATGAAATAGTAGCAGACAAAAAATATATGCCTTCATCTATGGTTTATGGAGAGGTCTTGCAGTCCATTAATGCTTCGTCTTTCTCATCTTTGGACACCCCTTGATATGTAGGGGTTGCAGGGTGTCATTGGAAGTGGAACTAATGCTGAGGCACGAATTGGTGTAGAAGTTGGGAAAACTATCTCACACTCTTAGGCTGGTTTAGGAACTGGCTTGGGCCGATTTCTGCTAGTTGTGCACAATTGTTAGGGAAAACTAGCACAGGCCGATTTCTACGGACTCATCACCTTGCTTTGCCATTTGAGGGAAAAAAATAAATCTCTCTGCAGATGTGTTCCCCATGTTTTTTTGGTGCCTCTTTCTTCATCATTTGGCATCAACACATTGATCAAAGACGGTCCCTTAAATATCCTCACAGACGGGCTTTACAACTATCTGTGATTACTCTTATCACAAATGCCCTAAGTACCACACTACATCACATAGGGTTTGTAGGGGCGGCTCAAGACCATTTGTAGGGGCGGTTCCCATACTGCTCCTACAAATCGATTTGTAGATGCGTCTGGTGTTATCAGCCGCCCCTACAAATCGATTTGTAGGGATGGCTGTAGTACTAGCCGCCCCTATAATACCTGTTTGTAGGGGCGGTTCAGTCTAGAACCGCCCCTATAGTACATTTTCCCATAAAAAAATCAAATTTATAATTCAAATTCGACTAGAACATACATATGGCCCTGTTTGTTTCCGTGTATTCCCGTGTTCGCGTTGCGAGTGAGCAAGGAAAGCGAGATAATCCTACCGAACGCCCCGCGACCAACGCACGACCAGGAATCGCCCGCGGCATGGAACGCGCGGAACTTAACTACGACCCACGATTCATAAAACGTAGCCTCTGAACCGTGTTCGCTCAAGAGTATTATATAAACTACAAGCACAAGAGTATTATATGAACTACAATTACAAGTCCAATTCACAAGAATATATGCAATCCATCATTAAATAGACATAATTCACAAGGTAAAACCAATGTTAAATTCCATACACATTGTTATCAACAGCTTAGAGCTAGCCTTTTAGTCTCACGAAGGTGTTGGTACTGAGGATTTCTACCTAAATCAGACTCTCGGTCATGGTAGGTGCCTTTGACATGTATAATCTGGTCCAATATAAAGTTGCAAAGATCACCGACGAGCTCTAAGAGTTGGTCATCCTTGTATGGGTCTCTTTTCATTTCTTTCTCTTCTTTCCACTACAAGAGAACAAGTTTTGGTTTAGTATTTCATACCATGTACGAAGTTTTTATACTATGGGTGAAGAGATTCAAACTTACCCTTAAGGGGTGTCTCCTGTAGGCACCAGTGTTGCTCATCATAGAACATACATAGTATCCACAATGTACACTCCCAGGCTTCTGCTTGGGGCACTATGTGTTTTGCATATGGAAATGTTAAGTAATGCTTTTGACAGCCATGTAATGGAGTACTGAAGAAGTAAGTTACACTTACCGCACATAGTGTTTTTATAGCTAGCTTTTCCTTCCTTACTGGATCATGCCTTCCGTGATGTTTAGTGACATAGAACCTAAATGCCCTGTTCGAATTATTTTAGCAGATACAACTTGTTAGTATCCAAAAGTGAACGCTACAAGTATGTATACAAACATATAAGCTAATGAGGATTGTTGATATGTATATGTCTTGAGAATCGATATGAAGTCTTTGTATGTCACCGGGTCCCTATCTATTGAATCAAAGACCCATGCCATGCTCCTCCTGACATCGACGCCTATACAAATCCAGTGGTTGCTGCATGGATTTAATCATAGAACTAGATAAGCTCTTTTGCATTGAATAAAATATAACAAACAAAGCTTTAAGTATAGAGTTGAACTTACTCGAAGTTGTATGGTAGCTATATAGTAGAGTGCTGTTGGAGATTTTTAAAAGCCAAGGCAATGTGTGCCGAAACCTTAAGGGACTCTTGCCTTAGTTTCTTCGTACGGATGTCCTCTTTCTCCCGAAGGGTCTTTCCAGCAGCTAACTCTTTGTCATCCAGTTTCCACTATTTAGGGTAATTAAAATTTGTTTGTGCTATAGCTTGAGGGTCTATATACCCGGCTTTCACACTTGGCATTTGTTTTACAATGTGCACTTGCATTCTACAAATCACGGCTTGGGTTAGTTACAACAAAATTCAAAGATTACATTCATATCATATCGGGAGGACAAGCACTTACAGGCACCACGTGTGAATTAGATTCATTTCCATTGCTCTGAGGTGAAAGCATGTCTGCATGTCATTGAAATCAAGCTATCGGCGCATCTATTAAACATACATTATTTATTTGATATATATGGGTTTATATATATAATCCTACCACGTATAGTTTATAACTCTACTACGAATACATTATTTTACACCCTCGGCTTTCTCCCTCTAGTTTTGGACCTCAACCTGAGAGGCCTCGGCCGCCCTGGAAGCCTCCCTCTCTAGCTCTGCGTCGCATCAGGGAGTCAGGGGTTGAATGCAAGAAAAACAAATAAAACACGAAGCGGTTCCCCCAACCACCAAAACAGAGTTATAGTCTGTGCTAGGAAAGATTAACGGACCTAGTCGGCTTAGGTTGCGCCAGTCAGAGAAGAGCGGCGAGCAGGGTTCTTACATACCCTGGTCGGAGAGATGCGGGGTCAAAGTTGGAAGTAGGGCTCAGGGCAGGCCTTCCAATCGGAGGCGTTCTTTAGTTGTTCTAATTTTTCGAGAAACCCCTCGAGCCCGTCGATGGGGGATCGGGGAAAAATTCAATCAATCTAATGAAGTGCCTCCTTTGGATACTTCTATCCTCCCTGTGATTTTGGCGAGCGAACTAACTCCATACCTAAGAGATGGTCGTAAAGAGGGACAATTTTCTTGGCTAGGCTTCCAAATGTGTCGGTGGGGAAGCATGCTTGTATGAGGTCTATGCTCATTAGGAGAATAGCAAGTACCAATCATGGAACCTTCTCATTCCAAGTGGTAGGTGCTGGATGTCCCGGTTTGGTAGGAAGGGCTTGCCTCTTTCATATGTTTTTGAGTAATCCTTTAACCATTTGATGGCATCAACATTTGGATATTGCTTTGCTATTTGGTGGAGTTTGCTAGTAATAGCCTCCTTAGAAGCCTGTGATGGGACTTTTTTAACTTGGTTCTCATGCTTGAAATGGTCATGGGAATACCACTTGTGCACCGACGAGACGTCTTTCATCAGAACATAAATTGGTCTTATGGTGATTGGATGCTTCTTTCAAAGTTCCCATTCAGGCATGTCCTCATCTTCTTGTGCATCACCTTCTTCAAGAGGCACTCGTTGTTCATGTATCGGCTGTGCTTGTTGAGAAGACTATGACATCTCATTATGCACTTGCTCGGTACGAGCTGGAGAAGGTTGTGGCTTATCAGGCACATGCTCGCTAGGAGGCAGGGAAGAATGTGGCATCTCAGGAATGTGGTGGTCACGAGATGGTGAAAATATCTCCCCGTCCTCAACAACTCGCTCCAAATTTGGGATAGGGGGAGGCGGTGAAGAAGCAGTCAATATAATGTCACATTTGTGCCAGAGGATGAACTGCCCCATTACGTCTCTGGGTAACACCAGCCCCTCAAGAGTTACATAGTCTATCCTCTACTGCATGAACTCGGGCTTCACGGTATGCACCTCGACCCTAGTGTAGTCCGACAGTATCTTATTATTGTGGTGTAAGCCACCGGGAGGATGTGCCACACCCGTTGCCACCTCCATCATAATGTTCTGCCATCCGCTGAGAAACACCAAGGTGCAACTAGTTGGTTCCCGTATGTGATCAATGGGGGTTGTGGCTGTAGTGGAACCTTGGCTACTAGAAACTTTCAGAGGGCTGCCAACTAATGCCAGTTCTCCCAGCGACATCATTATTGTCCGTGGCTCCATAGACAATCCTTGCTCCTCTAGCGCCTTCGCAACTAGAGCCTTTACTTGGAGCTCAAGATTAGTCTCCCGGTCTCTGCCATGTTTCTTGTACATGTGCCTATCCTCTTCGAATCCATGCTTCCAGGTCGTCCTTTTCCCTAGCCCCCTGGTGCGGCCTGTGTGCTCCTTGTTTCCCAAGCCAAGGCTAAGCTCGTCCCTCTCTCTGAAAGGATTGAATGAGCCCTTGTCCTTGTCTTCATCATATTTTAGTATCCTTGATACTACCTCTTGGGTCTCTGGCTTATTAAACTTAAGATTACCGCCGAATGTTTCTGTACTCCTCGCATATATCCAATTCCTTGAGCGTACCTTCAAATTCTTCACATCGATATTCCCAGCAGCTATGACCTCTTCGTCCATCTTCCTAGACTGCTCTTCCTTGGCATAGTAGCCACCGAGGCCTAGATGATGGTGGTGTTTGTTCCTCTTCACCAGCTTGGTGTTACGGGCACTGAGCTCCAATGCCTCCGGTGAAGTCTTCTGAGCCATGAGCTCCTCCCATTGACTAGGAGTTATGTTGTCGAACTCGTTGAAGGGAGTTAACCCCTTTTGGATATACTTCTTGTTGAGATCTAACCTCCAACATCAGAATGACTCTCCCATGATCCTAAAAGCATTTTTACTAGTTCATGCTTACCCTCCAGAAATCAAAAATTGAGCTTCAGCTGCTTATCCCATAGTTCATCCTTTTTCTTCTCTAGTGCCCCTTTCCAATTAGGGATTGCTGGGTTCAATTTATCTCTTACTAGGGCCCCGATCGCATTATGGAATCATCCTCTAAATTCCTTTGGCTCAAGGATCTCCCCTGCTGGCCCAACCTCCGTTATCACATAGCATGCCTTATCTGGATATTGATTTGCTTTTCTATCCCCCCATTTCCTCTTTGGCTTGGTAGTTGTGGTTGTGTCTTGAGGTTGTGGAGCAGAGGCCTCAATGTCTATCTCTATGGCTGTTGCCTCTGCTCTCCTTTCCTCTACTCCGTCTTGTCCAGCGAGATGTCGTGGACATCGATGTTGTCTTTTCTGAGTTTTAGGAGGGACCTGTATATACGATAGGTCAAAGTGTTAGCAGAGGTAACACAGCCAAAGGTTTAGCAAAATTTACAAGCTAAGGTTTTTTCCCTACCTCCTCATTTAGGTCAAAATCCTCCATTGGCCTCCTTCTGGCTTCACATGGGAAAGGATCCTTGGGACTTACATATCCCTCTTTTGAGTCCTCATCATCATCTTCTTCTTTGCCTTCAGTAGCCTCTCCTGCTCTTCCTTTTGCTCCCCCTTCCTCCTCGTCACACTGCCCTGAGTAAGCATCACTTTTAGATCCTTTTCTAACTTGTTATCGAACTGCTCCTGAGTAAGCTAGTCCTCTAGTGCTTGCTCCTCATAGGTTGGCTGCTCATCATGCTCGAGGCATCGGGCTGCACTGTCTAGTGTTCGCGACATTATTTTGCGCTTTATTCTAATAGATGCAAGAAAGTATGCTTTAGGTACGCGAGAAGGTATAAGAAATAAAAAAGGTCTATAAACCAAAGTAGTCCTATAAACACAACAATATATAAAAAAAATGAGTAGTAATAGTAGTACAGGCCTTAGAAACATGTCAATCATCATTTGATCATGAACTTGGAGCATCAAGGCATCATAACAGAGAAGAGAGGAGAAGGTAATGTAGGGGCGACTGGTAATGATGCCAAGTTCCTCACAAGTTCTTGATCATCATCTCATATTCCATATAATGTATGGACTTAGACAATTTCATCATCGGCAAAACAAAGGAGAGGAGAGGAGAGGGGAGATTTAGGAAAAAAGCAATAGCTGCTTAACAAACATAGAGAGGAAAAGGTGTAAAAAAAAGCAGCAGCTGCTTCCCAAACATAGAGGATAGGAAAGGTGGCAAAAAAACAACAACTGCTTATAAGTAGGGAGCCATTTGATCATCAAGCCAATTTTGGTCCTGTTGTGCAGCAGGACTAGAAAAGAGTAGCCTTGTCCTAGAAATAAGGATGGCAAGCAGCTGGACTAGAATTTAGATGAAAAATCCAAAGGTATGGATAACTACTTAGCTTTACCATGCACAACCAAGCTAAATGGGTTGATACTACTATCAATGATTACACTAAAGCATCAATTGGGAACCAGAATATACAATTACTAAATATCAAAGTTTATGGTGGCTATTAGAAACATGACAGTGACTCAACTATCTTAGCTAGCAGGAAAATAACAAATATCAAAATAATGGTACTGCTATCTATGTAGCACCAATATCAATGTTTACCATGACAAATAGAAACAAGATAGAAACTCAGCTCAGAACAAGACTGCTCGATATATGAACACATGCACCCACAAAACTAAACTAGCACTAACAATGTACCTGCATAGCTTGTTCAATTTAGCAACACATAGCTTGAACTAGCACTAACAATGAAACAAGGATTGTAATTTCATATCATGAACTGGTGAAGTTTCATATACAATTATTTCAGAGGAATGGTTAGCATACACAATTATTTCAGAGTGAAGTTTCATATATGCCCTAAAATAAAAGTCAGGGGCTATCATAAGCTAACAACCTAGAGCTATTGTGAGGAAAGCTTAGATTTTTCTCAGACCATCTCATGAAAAAACTTGCATTAATCTTTTTAACTTATTACTCAAAAATGCTAAAGAGAACAATATAGTGAGAGGAACACTTCAAGATACAACCATACAGATAGACTAGAAAGTAGGAAAAAAATTGAGAATCACAATTATTGTATATCCAGTCAATCAAGAGAGTGAAAATTAAAAGATTGCATATCGCTAAGGATTGCAGTATTTGCTTACTTGGTTATCACTTAACTAATGAAGATGTTCTTGGAGATAGTACTAGTGCTTGGGAAGCCTGCTTTCAGGAACCAAAAAATAGAACGTTGGAAGCACTAGAAGTAGAAGAAGGAAAAAAGAGAGAAATAGAGAGCAATATGCAGCTTTCCAAGGGAACCAAGTGTCAAATATCACACTAACCTGCATGTGGAAATTTTGCGCAAAAGATATTTTCATCTGGTCCACAACCGATAGTTCCCCAAGCAAGCAGTGAAGAAGACACGCAAGCAGTAAATGAAACTATAAGGACCCAGTGAAAACAAACAGAGAACAATTGAAGGCGGGGAAATGGATCAGTCAGAAGCTGTAGGTGTACCTATGTCTCCCAATTTCCACTCACAAACAGAGAACAATGCAGGCAACTAAACATCTTCAACTTGGCTAGAAGGCATGTCTAGGCAACTAAACATATTCAACTTGGCCTTGTGGAGCCTGGCCAGAGTGTGCAAAAATATGGTCACACAATACTCAAATCATAAAATAGATCGAGAATCTTATGGTGCACCCTGTCAATACCCGATGTTCTGATATTCTTGGGTTGCTAATATCGGATGGGCCGGTAGGCAGTAGCACACACCGAACTGTCCACTATTCTCGGGTTGTTCCCCAAAAGAGATAAATCTCATGCATCGTGTAAGTTGCACAGTGGTGGATGGCTATAGGTTTATAGCAAACTAGCAAAGAGTAATTATCATATGGCTAGTCTATAAGCAAACTAGCAAAGAGTAAATATTGTGCTTACATGACAAAGAACAACTGAGAGACTAGTTGAGGTCCCTATAGGCTCTCTACTAGTGGCTAAGTGTGTGACAAGCTCAACTGAGGTCTTTTCTATCTTATATACCTAACTAGGGCCGAAGCGGAAGGAAACGTATGGGAAAACATCTCTCCAATTTCTGTTTCTATAATTCTTTTTGGTAGAAACATGATTGGGTTCAGAAAAGCCTAGGTAATAAATAGGATCGGAATATGCAAAACATGCGAAAATAGATAAATACGTACAAAGAGCTAGAAAATTAAGTTAGGCACTTGATGAAACATGATTAGTGAATGGGTGTAACCATGTTCTGCTGCTCTCTGCTGGCGGGTGTTGGAGAGATGTTTTTGTGCTTTATATTAGCTGGGTTCACATGAGGGAAGGAGAGATCGAGTGGAAATTGGGAGACATAGGGGCATGAACAGGAGGTATATAGATGGAACACAAACAGAGAACAATTGAAGGCGGGAAAATGGATTGAGTGGAAATTGGGAGACATTGGGAAGGAGAGATCGAGTGGAAATTGGGAGACGCAGGTGAAAGGTCCAAATATGGCTAGAGGGGGTGAATAGCCTATTTAAAATTCTACAAATCAACTAGAGCAATTTGATTAGTATGACAAATAGCGGAATGCAAACTTGCTCTAGCTCTACGAGGGTTGCAAGCCACCTATCCAACAATTCTACTTGCAATGATTACTAGGCACACAACTTGCAATGTTACTACTCACTAAGAGCTCTCAAACTTGCTATTCTAAAGAGCTCCACTAGATGAACATAAAATAACAAAGCAAGCTCTCAATTCTAATTACACTAAAGAGCTTGCCACAACTAGTTTGCAAGAATATAAAAGAGTGAGTAGGGTGATTATACTGCCATGTAGAGGGATGAACCAATCATAAGATGAAGATGAAATCAATCACCGAGAGAATGCCAAATGGCAAGAGACAACCGATTTTCTCTCGAGGTTCACGTGCTTGCCAACACGCTATGTCCCCGTTGTGTCGACCAACACTTGGTGGTTCGGTGGCTAAGAGGTGTTGCATAATCCTCGTCGACATGATTGGACACCGCAAGAACCTACCCACAAGTGAGGTAACTCAATGACACGAGCAATCCACTAGAGTTACCTTTCGGTGCTCTGTCGAGGAAGGTACAAATCCCCTCACAATCACCGAAGATGGCCATGAACAATCACCGACTCGTGCCAATCCTCCACCGCTGCACCAAGCCATCTAGGTGGTGACAACCATGAAGAGCAATAAGCGAAATCCACAGCAAAACACGAATACCAAGTGCCTCTAGATGCAATCACTCAAGCAATGCACTTGGATTCTCTCCCAATCTCACAATGATGATGAAACAATGATGGAGATGAGTGGGAGGGCTTTGGCTAAGCTCACAAGGTTGCTATGTCAATGCAAATGTCCAAGAGGGTGAGCTTGAACCGGCCATGGGGCTTAAATAGAAGCCCCCACGAAATAGAGCCGTTGTACCCCTTCACTTTGCACAACTCGGGGTGACTGGACGCTCTGGTCCGATCGACCGGACGCTGGTCCTCAGCGTCTGGTCATGTTTTATACACCACGTGTCCCCTGCTTCAAATACCGTTCATCAGATTTCAACGGTCATCTGTTGACCGGACGAAGTGCACAAACTGACCGGACGCTCAGCCTCTAGCGTCCGGTCGTTTCCAGTAAGGTTCCAGAAACAAATTTCTTCGATCGGATGCATCCGATCATGCTTGAACAGACCCTGCCAGTGTCCGGTCTCCTAGTGACTTTCTTCTATGCTGCCCGACAATAGGACTGGACACTAGACCTCAGCATCCAGTCAGTCCAAGACCTAGCATCCGGTCAATGACCGACGCTGGCGTCTACGCTACCACACTTGACCGGACACGCCGGTCCCTCTGAGACCAGCATCTGGTCACTCAGTGACCAGCAAGACTAACTCCTTTTCACCTCTAACTTCACCCTTGCTTAGATGTGTCAACCACCAAGTGTATCACCTTGTGCACATGTGTTAGCATATTTTCACAAACATTTTCAAGGGTGTTAGCATTCCACTAGATCCTAAATGCATATGCAATGAGTTAGAGCATCTAGTGGCACTTTGATAACCGCATTTCGATACAAGTTTCACCCCTCTTAATAGTACATCTATCAATCCTAAGTGTGATCACACTCTCTAAGTGTCTTGATCACCAAAACAAAATAGCTCCTACAAATTATACCTTTGCCTTGAGCTTTTTCTCTTTCTTCTTTCAAAGTCGAAGCACTTTGATCATCAGCATGCCATCACCACTATCATAATCTTCACCATTGCTTCATCACTTGGAGTAGTGCTACCTATCTCATAATCACTTTGATAAACTAGGTTAGCACTTAGGGTTTCATCAATTAACCAAAACCAAACTAGAGCTTTCAATCTCCCCCTTTTTGGTAATTGATGACAACCCTTTCACAAAGATATGAGTTGAAATTTAATTGAATCCATGTTGCTTGCCCAAGCATATTTACCATGTGTAAAGGATATGGACAAGTTTCATGAATCCCAAATGGTAGCAATTGCTCCCCCTACATATGTGCTAAGAGTTTGGATTGTAGCTTGCACATATGCTTAGATAGGAAATATAGGAGATAATGTCTACCAAATGATGCTAAGGTATAAGAGATGGACCTTTGAAGCGTGATACCAATCGGAGTGCACCAATATACCTTCCTTAGCACCATTAGTAACTAGACATACACAAAAACTAGAATACCCCATGAGATCAACATTACAAGTAAGGGCCTAGTTTCCATAGAATAAACATAAGTCTAGTTACTTTAGCTAGATACCACTTGTAAATACTTGGAAATGAAATCACTACATATCCTATGCATGCTAGATTTTCATTTCATCATTCAAATTTACAACTAGCATACATCACACAAGCATGGATAGGATCAAATTTAAAACTTGTGCCATGCAAAAAAACATATGAAATGCACATTCAAATGCAACATACAAGTTTATGAGCTTGCTCCCCCTACTTGTGTGCATTTTTTTATTGACCCCTTACAATGTCATTTCATTTGTTTGCTCCTCCTATCTTACTATCTTTATGAATTTCTCTCCCCCTTTGTCAACAATTAGCACAAAAGGTGAGCTCAAATTATGGATAGGTTGGGGTGAAACCATGTGAAATGAGGATCATTTTCCCAATTTGGTTCAATCTAGATTACTTGCAAAAGATATTTAACTCGGTTTGATCCAAGGACAAGCTTCTTCACACCTCTAAATAAGGGTTATCTTGTACCATGTTGAGTTAAACACTTGTAGCTTATTTTCTAGATCAAACACTAGGTTTACAAGCCCATAAACATGTCATATGCTACCACTAGATCATTTCAAACATACAAGCAATAGTGGTACCATACAAGCATCAAGTTCATTTGATTTTCATGAATAAGCCTATTCAAATGTGAAATATATCTAGATGCACTAAACATGTCCTTAGGAAGAATGTATGCCATGTCAATCAACTTTTACCTTGAATTGCTCGAAGGAGAGGCATGTCCTATAAATTGGGGGTGCATCAACACATATTGGAGAAGTAAAGTATGTTCAATTCATTCCTTAGCTTGCAAAACCTCTTCTCATCAAGTGTCTTGGTGAAGATATCGGCAAGTTGATCTTCGGTGCCCACACTCTCAATGCAAATGTCCCCTTTTTGTTGGTGATCTCTTATGAAATGATGGCGGACATCAATATGCTTTGTTCTTGAATGTTGAACTAGGTTGTTGGTGAGCTTTATGGTACTCTCATTGTCACATAGCAATGGCACTTGCTTGAATTTGATTCCAAAGTCACTCAAAGTAGCCTTCATCCAAAGTAATTGAGCACAACAACTACCGATTGAAATGTACTCTGCTTTGGCGGTTGAAAGTGCTACACTATTTTTTTTCCCAATAGTTGACATGTGCCCGATGTGCTCTTTCTCTCAACTTTACATCCCGCATAATCGGAGTTCGAATATCCAATCAACTCAAATCTTGCTCCTTTGGGATACCACAATCCAACATTTTGTGTATGCTTCAAGTACCTCAATATTCTCTTTGTTGCCTTCAAATGACTTTCTCTTGGTGAGACTTGAAATCTAGCACACATACATACACTAAACATCACATCTGGCCTTGATGCGGTCACATAGAGTAGGCTTCCAATCATAGACCAATACATCTTTTGATCCACCATGTTGCCACTAGCATCACTATCCAAGCTTCCACTTGTCCCCATTGGTGTACTAATAGCTTTACTATCATCCATTCCAAACTTCTTGAGCATGTTCTTGATATACTTGCCTTGACTCACAAATGTGCCATTCTTCATTTGCTTGATTTGAAGACCAAGGAAGTAGCTAAGCTCTCCAATCATGGACATCTCAAACTCACTTGCCATCATCTTGCCAAACTCCTCACAAAAATCTTGATTTATTGACCCAAATATGATATCATCAACATAGATTTGCATTACAAACAAGTCATTTCCAAGTTTCTTGGTGAAGAGAGTGGTGTCAACCTTTCCCATCTTAAATCCCTTAGAGAGTAGGAAATCCCTCAATCTCTCATACCATGCTCTAGGTGCTTGTTTTAATCCATACAAAGCTTTTCTCAACTTGTAAACATGGTTGGGTTTCTTTTCATCTTCAAAACTAGGAGGTTGCTCGACATACACAAGCTCATTGATATACCTATTGAGAAATGCACTCTTCACATCCATTTGGTACAACTTGATGTTGTGGGCACAAGCATAGGCTAACATGATCCTAATTGCTTCCAATCTTGCAACCGGGGCATATGTTTCTCCAAAGTCAAGACCTTCAACTTGAGTGTAACCTTGAGCTACTAATCTTGCTTTGTTCCTTATTACTGTCCCATCTTGATCTTGCTTGTTCCAAAAGACCCACTTGGTTCTAATCACATTATGATCCTTAGACCTCTCAACTAACTCCCATACTTGGTTTCTTGTAAAGTTGTTTAGCTCTTCATGCATAGCATTGACCCAATCAACATCCTTCAAAGCTTCATCTATGTTCTTAGGTTCAATGGATGACATAAATGAGAAATGCTCACAAAATGAAACCAATCTTGATCTAGTTTGTACACCTCTTGAAATATCACCAATGATAGTGTCTAAGGGATGATCTCTTGCAACATTGGTTGGTTGAAGCACTTGCACTTGATTGCTTGTATTTGATAGATCACTTGGTTGAGATAATGAACTAGCCACTTGTTGTTGATCTTGCACTTTGTCACCACTAGTTCTTGCTTGAACTTGATCATGAGAACCACTAGCTTGCACATTTGAGTTAGAGAGTACTTGATTCTTGTCATCTTCAACATCAATTATCTCTCTAGGCCTTATATCACCAATGTCCATGTTCTTCATTGCATTGACCAATTGAGTGCCTCTTACATCATCTAGATTTTCATCTTCCTCTTGGGAACCATTTGTTTCATCAAACTCCACATCATGAACCTCCTCAAGAGTACCACTAGCCAAATTCCAAACTCTATAAGCCTTGCTAGTAGTGGAGTAACCAAGCAAGAAACCTTCATCACATTTCTTTTCAGACTTGCTCAATCTAGTGCCTTTCTTCAATATGTAGCATTTACAACCAAAAACCTGAAAGTATGCTATGTTGGGCTTTCTTCCATTCAAAAGCTCATAAGATGTCTTCTCTATCATGGGGTGACAATAGAGTCGGTTGCTATAATAGCAAGCCATGTTGATTGCTTTGGCCCAAAATGAATGACTCACATTGTACTCACTCAACATTAATCTTGCCATGTCAATCAAAGTTCTATTCTTCCTTTCAACTAAGCCATTTGATTGAGGAGTGTACTTGGCCGAGAATTGATGTCTAATTCTAAATTCATCACACATCTCATCAATTCTAGTGTTCTTGAATTCACTACCATTGTCACTTCTAACTTTCTTGATGGTTGTTTCAAACTTATTGTGAATGCCCTTGACAAATGATTTAAATGTTGCAAACACATCACTCTTGTCAATAAGAAAGAACACCCATGTGTATCTAGTGAAATCATCCACAATTACAAATCCATATTTGTTTCCACCAATGCTAGTGTATGTGGTTGGTCCAAACAAGTCCATGTGCATCAACTCAAATGCCTTAGATGTGCTCATCATGCTCTTCTTAGGATGTGTGTTACCAACTTGCTTTCTGGCTTGACATGCACTACATAGCTTATCCTTCTCAAATGTGACATCTTTCAAGCCTCTAACTAAGTCATGCTAGATCAACTTGTTTAATTGTTTCATTCCAACATGACCAAGCCTTCTATGCCATAACCAACCCATGCTAGACTTAGTGATCAAACATGTTGTCAATTGAGCTTCTCTAGCATTGAAATCAACCAAGTATAGATTTTCATATCTAAATCCTTTGAATATCAAGTTAGAGCCATCTACACTTATAATCTTTACATCATCCACACCAAATATGCACTTGAAACCAAGATCACACAATTGAGCTACCAACAAAAGGTTGAAGTTCAAGCTCTCTACTAGTAGCACATTAGAAATGCTCAAGTAATTGGATATTGCAATCTTACCAAGCCCTTTGACCTTGCCTTTGCCATTGTCACCTAATGTGATACTATCAATCCCATTGCTCTTGTTTTCATTGATTGAATTGAACATTCTTGGATCACTAGTCATGTGTTGTGTGCACCCACTATCAAGCACCCAATGCCTTCCTCCGGCTTTACAATTGACCTACAAAAGAAGATCAATTCTTTTTAGGTACCCAAACTTGCTTGGGTCCTTGAAGGTTAGTTACCAAGGTCTTTGGTACCCAAATGGCCTTCTTCTTTGGGCCCACAATTGGTGTACCAATGAATTTAGCCTTCACACCATTGGCACCCTTAACAAGCATGTAAAAAGAATCAAATTTAATTAAGGATACAATAGGTAGCTTGTTCTTGTTAATCTTGCAATATTGCTCTATATGCCCAACTTGCTTGCATCTATTGCAAAACCGACCATTGCCCTTCACAAAGTTAACTTTGGGAGTGACAAAGGCTGCCTTGCCTTTCTTGGGGGTATAGCCTAATCCCTCTTTGTTGATAGAAAACCTTTGCCTACCCAAGCACTTTAGCAAGCGGGCATCTCCACCATAGGCATTGCCTAAGGCATGAGTGAGCTCATTCACCTCCTTCTTGAGGGTCTCATTTTCCACCATTAATGAGGCATCACAAGTGAGACCATCATTCAAAGGTGAAGTAGAAGTAGTAGTGCTACAAGAAGTATTAGCGGGAGCAACTATAATGGGCTTATAAAAAGATTCATCAATAAGATCACATGTTAGTCCCACATCACATGATACGATCACTTGCTCCTTCTTGACTTCCTCCACTTTGACTTGCTCAATGAGAGAGGAGTGAGCCTTTTCAAGCTTAGAGTGAGCTTTGCCAAGCTTCTCATGGGCTTCCATTAGCCTCTCATGAGTGGCATTGAGCTCATCAAAGGATTGCTCAAGAAATTTTACCTTCTTTCATAATTCTTTGCACTCCTTTCTCTTCATCTCATTGCAAGCGTGCACTTGCTCACACATGTCCAAGAGTTCTTCCTTGGTGTACTCCTCATCCTCATCATCATCATTATCATCATTCCTACAAGTATCACTTTCACATTCATCATCATCACTCACATCATACTTTACCTTGGTAGGCTTTGCCATGAGGCATGTCGATGGAGTGTCAAAGATGGAGAGCTTGTCGTTGATGGCGATGCTTGCTAGTGCTCTCTTGATAGATTTCTTGTCATCATCACTAGAGCTATCACTATCCAAAGAGCCATCACTATCCCATGTGACCACATAGCCTCCACCTTTCTTCTTCTTTTGGAAGGTCATTCTCTTCTCCTTCTTCTCCTTCTTTTCTTTCTTATCCCTTTTGAGCTTCTTCTTCTCATCCTCATCATTGTCACTATTGTATGGACAATTTGCTACAATGTAATCGGGGCTCTTGCAATTGTAGCATCTTCTCACATATTCTTTGCTTTTGGTGTGATCTCTTCTCTTTCTTGCACCATAGCCCTTCTTCTTCATGAATTTTCCCATCTTGCGTACAAAGAGGGCCATAGCTTCATCATCAATATCACTAAGATCATCATCATCACTTGATTTTTTCTTGGACTTGCCCTTGTTCTTGGATGATGATGAGCTAGCCTTGAATGCTATACTCTTCTTCTTCTTGTCTTCTTCTTCCTTCTTGTCATCCTTGTCATCCCCTCCCTTTCCACATGGTATATCTCTTGGGTCATAACATCACCTAGTACTTGGTTGGGGGTAATCTCCTTCAATCCTCCTCTTATGATGAGCAATCTCAACATCTCAAATCTTGGAGGTAGGCACATCAAGAACCGATGAGAGACATTATCATCCTTGATCTTTTCTCCCAATGCCTTCAAATCATTGACAATCACTTGCAAATGATGGAACATCTCTGGAATGCTCTTATCTTCCTTCATCTTGAAGCTTGTCAATTTATCCTTGAGAATATACAATTTGGCACTCTTCATCGCTGGTGTGCCCTCATATATTTCCTCCAAACTCTTCCACACCTCATTTGCTCTTTCACAATCCTTGATTTGCTCAAACACCTTGGAATCAATGGCATTGTATATGGTGTTGAGAGCCATTGTATTGCATTGCTTGTTGATCTTATCTTGGTTGGTGGGATCATCAGGATCAATGATAGCATAGTCATTCTTGATCACTTCCCATACTTGATCATTGATTGAACCAAGATACATCCTCATCTTTCTCTTCCAATAATCATAGCATGTGCCATCAAAGAACGGTGGTTTGCCCCTAACATGGTTGAACACAACTTAAGCCATAATTTGACACCGAGGTTGTTAAGCCTTTAATCAAATGGTGAGCACAGCTCTGATACCACTTGAAAGGTCCTTATATGGCTAGAGAGGGGGTGAATAGCCTATTTAAAATTCTACAAATCAACTAGAGCAATTTGATTAGTATGACAAATAGTGAAATGCAAACTTGCTCTAGCTCTACGAGGGTTGCAAGCCACCTATCCAACAATTCTACTTGTAATGATTACTAGGCACACAACTTGCAATGTTACTACTCACTAAGAGCTCTCAAACTTGCTATTCTAAAGAGCTCCACTAGATGAACTTAATATAACAAAGTAAGCTCTAAATTCTAATTACACTAAAGAGCTTACCACAACTAGTTTGCAAGAATATAAAAGAGTGAGTAGGGTGATTATACTGCTGTATAGAGGGATGAACCAATCACAAGATGAAGATGAAATCAATCACTGAGAGAATGCCAAATGGCAAGAGATAACCGATTTTCTCTCGAGGTTCATGTGCTTACCAACACATTACGTCCCCATTGTGTCGACCAACACTTGGTGGTTCAGCGGCTAAGAGGTGTTGCACAAACCTTGTCCACATGATTGGACACTGCAAGAACCTACCCACAAGTGAGGTAACTCAATGACACAAGCAATCCACTAGAGTTACCTTTCAGTGCTCCATCGGGGAAGGTACAAATCCCCTCACAGTTACCGGAGATGGCCACGAACAATCACCGACTCATGCCAATCCTCCACCGCTGCACCAAGTCATCTAGGTGGTGGCAACCACCAAGAGCAACAGGCGAAATCCATAGCAAAACATGAATACTAAGTTCCTCTAGATGCAATCACTCAAGCAATGCACTTGGATTCTCTCCCAATCTCACAATGATGATGAAACAATGATGGAGATGAGTGGGAGGGCTTTGACTAAGCTCACAAGGTTGCTATGTCAATGCAAATGTCCAAGAGGGTGAGCTTGAACCGGCCATGGGGCTTAAATAGAAGCCCCCATGAAATAGAGCCATTGTACCCCTTCACTGGGCACAACTCAGGGTGACCAGACGCTTCGGTCTAATCGACCGGACGCTGGCCCTCAGCGTCCGGTCACATGATACACGCCATGTGTCCCCTACTTCAAATACTGTTCATCAGATTTCAATGATCATCTATTGACTGGACGCAACACATAAACTGACTGGACGCTCAACCTCTAGTGTCCGATCGTTTCTAGTAAGGTTCCAGAAACAAATTTCTTCGACCGGACACGTCCGATCATGCTTGACTAGACCCTGCCAGTGTCCGGTCTCCCAGTGACTTTCTTCTGTGCTGCCTGACAACAGGACTGGATGCTAGACCTCAGTGTCTGGTCAGTCCAAGACCCAGCGTCCGATCAATGACCGACGTTGGCGTCTACGCTGCCACACTTGACCGGACGCGGCGGTCCCTCTGAGACCAGCGTCTTGTCACTCAGTGACCAGCAAGACTAACTCCTTTTCACATCTAACTTCTTCACCCTTGCTTAGATGTGCCAACCACCAAGTGTATCACCTTGTGCACATGTGTTAGCATATTTTCACAAATATTTTCAAGGGTGTTAGCATTCCACTAGATCCTAAATGCATATGCAATGAGTTAGAGCATCTAGTGGCACTTTGATAACCACAATTCGATATGAGTTTCACCCCTCTTAATAGTATGGCTATCAATCCTAAGTGTGATCACACTCTCTAAGTGTCTTGATCACCTAAAAGCATCTAGGCCCCTAGTTGGGTTTTGGTGATTAATGACAATACGTGATTACTGTGACTAACGTGTGTTTTGCAGAAACAATTAAGTTAGGTCACGGTAATGGAGATCGATTGGGCAATCAAGGTTGTCATGCCCCTACGATGGAAATCGTTTTGGTTTTTAAAGGATGAACGACAAGGTTAAGGATGGACTAGTTCTAAGTGTCGATTGGAGTTGGAGAGACACTTAGAGTAGTTTAGGACTTTGTTTTTCCTTTGGCTGTACTATTAAGGGGGGTATGAACGGGTAGCTTGACCTAGGTGAGTCTAGTGAGTTAGGTGTGGTGCACACTTGTTAAAACTAGCACTAGGTAGCTCCATAATAGCCCTTTGATCCAATGGAGTAAACTTCATTCACATTTGATCGAGAGTTGGAAGTGAATGGAGGGTCAAATACTAACCGGACACTGGCTCCGGTGTGACTGGATGCTGGCTCAGGGTCTAGTTAGTTCATTTGACCAAGGTGAAAGCATCTAGAAGTGACCGAACACTGTGAGGGCAAGTCACCAGATGCTGAGGGCCAGCGTCCGGTCGACTCCAGTAAGGTCCCAGAGAGGGAGAATCCTGATCGAACATGTCTGGTCAATGCTGATCGGACACTGATCAGGTTTTGGCTACTGACCGAACACTGCTCAGTAAGTGACCAGACTCTAGGGGTCCAGCATCCGGTCAACATCAGTAAGGTTCCAGTGAAGGGAAAACATGACCGGACGTGTCCGGTTAGTGCTGACCGGACGCTGGCCAGTGTCCAGTCAACACGCAACCACTGGAGTTCTGGGTGTACTGACCGGTGCGTCCGGTCAACATGACTGGAGTGTCCGATCACCCCGCAGAGGCACATAATGGTTCATTTTTTAGCTGGTGTTATAAATACAACCTCCACTCGTGTGTGGGGGTACTTTTGCTCATTCCAACAGCTGAGAAACACCTTAGAGAGTGCCAAGAAGAGCAAGGTCCTAGTGAGGTGATTGAGATTTGAGAATCCCAAAGAGAGCCATCATTAGTGAGATCAAGAGTAGCAAAGTGCGCATGCACCATTCTCATTAGGCTTTTCGTGGTCAAGTGAGAGTTCATGCTTGTTACTCTTGGTGATCGCCATCACCTAGATGGCTTGGTGGTGATTGGGAGCTTGGTGATCATCCAGAGAGCTTGTGGATGACCCAACTCAAGTTGCGAGTGGTTGTGGGTGATTCACCATGATAGAGTGTCGAAGAATCAATCCATAGAGAGCACTTGATCCTTGCGCGGATCAAGGGGGAGCTACACCCTTGCGTGGGTGCTCCAACAAGGACTAGTGGAGAGTGGCGACTCTCTGATACCTCGACAAAACATCACCGCGTTCCTCCTTCTCTATTTACTTTGAGCAACTAAATTCTTGTCTTTACATTCATAGAATTGCCATGCTAGAGTAGGATTGGAACTTAGGTTACAAGTCTTTTGTGCGGTAGAACAATTAGAAACACTTTCTAGGCACAAGGGGTTAATTGGGCTAACCATAGGATTTAATTATTGCAAAGAAATTTAGAATTAGCCCAATTCACCCCCCTCTTAGGCATCTTGATCCTTTCAATCACCAAAACAAAATAGCTACTACAAATTATACCTTTGCCTTGAGCTTTTTCTCTTTCTTCTTTCCAAGTCGAAGCACTTTGATCATCATCATGCCATCACCACTGTCATAATCTTCGCCATTGCTTCATCACTTGGAGTAGTGCTACCTATCTCATAATCACTTTGATAAACTAGGTTAGCACTTAGGGTTTCATCAATTAACCAAAACTAAACTAGAGCTTTCAATAGGTGTACTGACGATGTAGCTAAGAATGCACGCAGATGTACTGACGATGCATCAAAGAATGCACGCAGATGGAACACACAGATGAAGAGTAGTACATAGCACCAGGCATCCCAGTTCAGCAATGTTATGGAAAAAACATTAGAACTGATTGAACAGTGCACAACGTCAAGCCATTTATGGAGGTTGGTACATACATACATGAATAAAAAACAGTACTAAAAATGGTAAAGGACCAAGTTTTATTTTTGAGTAACCCACCAAAATGGTAAAGGACCAAGTTTTATTTTCTACAATTATTGTGAGTCGCAAATGAACTGAGAATCACAAGTAAGCACTGAAAACAGTACTGAATTTCACACTGCAAACAATTCCAAAAACTCTCAAACAAAAGGCCTGAACCAAATCTTCACAAAACCAATCGAATCCGAAATGGAGACCAAAGACATCATTGCATGAAAGCCCTTTGCCTCAGTTTTGAAGTCACATTATTCATCTCATGAGCAGATAGGAGAAAGAAAGAAAGATAGAGATGAGCGAGAGGGAGGGCGGGAGGAAGGTTCTAGAAAAAAAAATCTTAGTTGGCCCCAGGACTACTAGGTCCTACCCCCAAACTAAAACAAATTAAAAGACAACTCATTTGCGGAACTAGAAGTAGTAGTAGAAGCAATTTTTGGTAGGTGCTCTTAAATTAGTAAAAAATATCACCGACAAAGGCTTGTCCTAAAATAATCGTATACCACATCAGATTAATAGAACTGCACATAAAAATGACAAGCTGACAAGCATTTTATCTAGGATTAATAGAACTACATATAAAAGTTTGTGGAACAGCATGATACATATTTTTCTTAGATAGAACTCATCAAGAGATGGCTAATAAAATTGAGTTCACAGCTTTTGGATACTTCTAACACTAGTTATGCATTTTGGAAACTAAACAAGCACTTAACTTGGATAAAAGATAATAAAATTGAGTTCACATCTAGGCAGCAGTACAGGGTGTGAATTTTAGTTGGCAAGCTTATGAAGTTGGCCCAAAAGAATATGTACAGGGTGTGAATTTCCCAACAAAAACACTGCTTTAAGCATCCATGTTAGGGTAGGATCAATAGGACATTAGATTTGTTTATGATCAATAAGATAGAAAAGGCTAAACTACTAAGCAGATTTCAAGCTACAAGACCACATAGAGACTGAAGATCAGGACCCTAATTACATGCAAAACTTGAAAACCGCACAACTGACAACAATGCCTTTGAAGTAAGTCTTTGAAAGTTTAGTCCAGAAAGCATAATAGACTAATTAGATCACCATGGAAAAGTTTTAACTTGTTTGAACTTTCAAGCTACAAGATAAAATAATCCTAAGCAAACTAGTTAAAACACATTGGCTTGGCAACACTTATCAACTAAATGTTTTGTCATTTCATCTAAACTGCAGGTGTTGGTAATCAGAAATAGAAGCACACATCAACCAAATAGCACATTATAAGACACTTAGGAAGCATGTTTCATCTGCACATACTCTCACCTCGGCTCACATCTAGACCTACCTAACCAAACATGACATAAAACCATGGTGAAGAAATCATCAAGCTACACATATATGTGCCACATGAGCTAACTTATGCGAAGCATGGCCTATGTCTAGGCATCCTAGTTCCAATTTCAACAATTGAACCCGGGGGCAGACCAATGCATTACAGAATACATACAGACACCAAGTCACAAATATTTTGCTACCAATTCGACACCCAACTCATCATTATCATCCTCAATGAAACCAGCAAACGCAGGAACCAACATCGGAGTAAATCAGAGGACTCATACCACCATCGCATCTATGGAAACAAAAAATCTAACACAAGAGCAATCGACCGAACCCTAGGGCAGGATCAATAGGACACTAGCCGCAACAGCAAGGAAAGAGAAGGGGCGCGCATACCTGGTGGGTGCTCATCTCCTCGGGCACTGATGACGACAAAGGGGGAGAGGACGCCGGGGACCGCGCCTCATTTCTTCGGTGCTGACATTGATGTTGAGATAGGGGATGCGGGGGACGCCATACTCGAAGCAGTGGAGCACGCCGCGGCGGAGGAAGCAGTTGAAGCAGGTCCCAGTGGTTATGGTTCCGCGGAGGAACGGTGTCGCCAATGGCTAGGGTTCTACAGTCGGTCCCAGTGGTGAATAGAGCGAAGGTGAGAGGAAGCGCGCGGTTGGGTGCGCACGGGCCAGTGGAGGTGAGAGGAAGCACACACGGGCATGGTGGCGGCGACCAGGCGCGCACGGGCATGATGGCAGCGACGACGGGTTTGGTAGCCTAACGACGTCTGAAAGGAAGAATCGCGCCCTGACTTAGAATATTTTTGGGCCTCTGGCTTATATACTAGAGGGCATTTGTAGGGGCGGCTCCTGAGTTAGCTACCCCTACAAATCGATTTTTAGGGGCGGTTCCTGAGTTAGCTGCCTCTACAAATATTTTCAATTTATTTTAATCACTAATTCTGTAATTCATTCATATAAAGAACATGTAAATTTATATATTAGTTTGTTTATTATTCTATATATATAAATATATGTATATATAAACAATTTTATTATATATATAGATATAATTTTATATTTTCTTTTTACAAAAATAATATTTTAAAATTTTAAAATTTGAATTTTAAAACAACTAATAGAATTTTAGGACACTAAATAATCCTAAATGAAAATTTTGTAAACATCAAAGTTGTAGTACTCATCAAGATGTACAACTTATATTTTGGTCATCTTTTTATTGAACCAGATTTGAACAGTTCCAATTTTGAATTTCAATAAATGACAACCTCAAATAAGATTTTTAACCTTAAATGGTTTCAAATAAGAAAGTCATAAACATAAAAGTTGTTGAACACATCACTATCTACAACTTTTATTTTGATCATATTTTCATTTGACCAAATTTGAATAGTTAAAATTTTAAATTTCAATAAATGACAACTTCAAACAAGATTTTGAAACCTTAAATGATTTCAACTATAAATCTATAGTCTCACACACATACATAAATATATAGTCTCACACACATGCATAAATGAAGTCTTACAAACACACACACTTACACAAACACTCCACGTTCAACAACTAGCTAGCCTGCTGTAATGACTTTTCCCTTAACACCTTTTTGTTCTCATGGCAATGTTTTTGGGCAGGTTCTTTTCCACAACACTGATCTTCTTAGAAAAGTCTATGAATAGCAACATCTCATCATAGTTATTGTAAGCTTCAACATCGTCCACGCCATCAACTCCAATAATGTGCTGCTTCCCAAAGGCAACCACGTGCTTTGTCTTCTTCGAGGGGAGGTTACTTTGTGGGTCAGCCATATAGAAAACTTGTGCGACATGTGAAGCGAGCACCCAAGGGTCATCTTGGTAGCCTAGATTCTCGAGGTCCAGGACTCTCAATCCGATTCTATTAAGTTGGTGTTGTTTGATCCAGCGGCATCGAAACATGGCCACCGTTATATCCCTTCCATAATCAAGTTTACATATCTCTTCAATGATGCCAAAGTATTGGATCTTTCGCCCCACTCGATCGAGAGCTTCTATTCGAACACCACTATTTTGGTTCATATATTTACTATCCTTTGCATGGGAATAGTATGTATATCCATTGATGTCATAAGTATTCCAAGATGTCACTTGTCTCGATGGCCCCTCCGCAACCTACTGATGGTAATAGAGTCTATGGTTGCTCTAGGTAGTATGTTTTGGTCCTTCAACCATGTAGTTAGTCATTGCTTATGCTGTTTCATGATCCAATCATCTAAATGACCATTTCTCTCTACCATAATGATAGCCAAGTGTTCATCAATGTATGGTTGCATCAGTTGTGTACTCTGCAAGACACTATAATGCGCCCAACTCACCTCTTTGTAATCATGGTCGATGAACACTTTTCTACCACTGGTGCCCTTCCCAGCCAGCCTACCCTTGTGATGAGAATCGGGTTTACCAATCCCTTTTTGTACTTTTAGGTACTCTTGATAGTACTCGATGACTTCTTTAGTACTGTAACCCTCTATCATGGAGCCCTCTAGGTATGCCCGATTATGCACATATCGACTTAGAACCGACATGAACTGCTCGTAGGACCACATTTCATACAAGTAGCAAGGGCCTAGCGCCTGTATCTGATGAACCATGTGAATCATGAGATGTGGCATTATATCAAAAAAGTAGGAGGTAAACACATCTCTAGTTAGTTTTGTGTCTCCACCACAAATTCATGTAGGTCACTCAGCTCTTGCTTGCCAATCATCTTCTATGAGATCTTCGAAGAGAAGTAGCACATGCGGGTGATGGACATTTTCAAGAACTCTGGCTTTATAGCCTGGTTGCAATAGATAGAAACACTGTCAGCATCACATGACAATCGTGAGCCTTGTAGTGTGTTATTGACAAGTCTTTCATTGACACTAGCTTCTTCACATTCGCTAAAAACCCAGTCAGGACTTTGACCCCCATTAGGAAAGTGCATATAGCTGTCTTCTCATCTGGTGTTAGGTTGAAGCACGCCGCTGGTAGAGTGTATTTTCCATTAGGCTCAGGTACTGGGTGAAGCTGTGGCATCACGTTTAGCTGCACCATGTCTTTCCATGATTTCAGACCAACCTTTGACTTGCCTGTGTTCATCAAGGTAGCAATGAGACTCTCAAAGACATTCTTCTACACGTGCATAGCATCAATGGCATGGGGGACCTCCAAGTCTAGCCAATAGGGCAGATACTGAAAGAAGATCGATTGTTTCTTGAAAGGTACGCCTTTGATAGGAGGTGTGCTTCTATCTCTGTTCGCCCCATCTGAATTCTTCTTTCCATAGGCAACACGTATGTTTTTCACCATTCTATACACGTGTTCTCCATTATGACATCTCTTCGGAGGGGGTTCAATCTCTAGGGTGTTGTTATAAAATCTAAAGAATAATTTGCTAAGGTACTTGTGACTTGTCTTTAAGAAGCACCGGTTCCTTAGGTAAACTATCTTCTTGGATGCATCCAGGAACACCCATGTAGTACTATCCAAGCAAACCAAGCATCCTATCTTCCCTTTGATCTATCCAGAAAAGCAAACAGTGCGGGGCAATCATTGGTAGTAACAAATATTATTGCTCTATATATAAAGTCCTCCTTTCAGAACACATCGTACATCGGCTCCCCATGCCTCCATAGCCTCTCCATTTCTTGCATCAAAGGCTCGAGGAACACGTCTATATCAATGCCTAGTTGTTTAGGGCTAGAAATAAGAATAGTAAGGAGAAGATACTTTCTCTTCTGACACAACCATATTAGGATGTTGTACATGGTCAAGATCACTGGCCAAGTGCTGTGGTCGCTCATCCTCTCATTGAAGGGATTCATTCCATCAGTGCTCAAGCCAAACCATACATTCCTTGGGTCATTGCTTAATTCTTTGTGCTTCTCATCGATCCTTTGCCACTGACTACAATCAGCTGGGTGTGCAATCTTATCATCATCCACCTTGCGCTCATCATCCCACCATGTCATGAGTGTGGCTTCTTTAGGGTTTAGGAAGATACGTCTCAAGCGGTCGATCACTGGTAGGTACCACATTACCAAAGCAGGAATTCTTCTCTACTTTGCATCATTGCCTAATGGAGTGTCCTCTGGGGGCTGAGATTCTTGTACCACCTTTTTTATACCCTTCTTATTCTTCTTTCTCCCCATGGAGGCTTCATCCCCACCATAAAGGTCATTGTTCTTGTACTGGCTGGCCCCACACCAGGGACATTTATCTAGTGACTTGAATGTTTCACCATGAAAAAGTATACAGTGATTGGTCATGCATGGATTTTTTCAACCCCCATTGTCAATGGACTTATGACCTTCTTCGCTCGGTATGTGTTGGTGGGAACTGAGTTTGGTTACGGTAGCACCCATGATAGGAGACATAATAGATCATTGAAACTACAATTTGACCAGCCATACTTAGCCTTCAGGATGAGTAGCTCAAGCACAAAATATAGTAATGTCCAATGTGTCGGATAATCCTTTTCAACACCATACACAGTCTCCTTCGATGCTTTTTTCACACTTTCCAAATTTTCTAGACCTTTCGGGCTCTTTAGTAAAATCTCTGGTCCAAGGGCATGAATCATGTCCTCCAAATCATCTTCATCCCCAACATGTGCTCCACCATCATTATTGGCACCACCTTCATCATTACCATCCCAACCACTAGCATCACCACCTTGTTCATTGCCAAACTCGAGATCCATTCATGCATCAAGCTATGCTGAATATTGGGACAGGGATTCTAGGGTTTCATCATCGTATTCCTCCTCATCCTCGTCGTTAACAATAATTGTTTCACCATGATGAATCCATATTGTGTAGTCCTCAACAAATCCTCACATAATCAAATATGATCTGATGATAGTCACATCTGTCCATGCCATATGGTTCTTGCAATCTTTATAGGGACAAATAATTGTATCCTTATTCTCTATCAACGTCGTTGCATGCTTCTTTGCGGCTTCAATAAATTTATCCACCTCTTCATGGAAACCTGCCCTGAACCTTAACGAACCATACATCCAAGAGTTCCTATACTCCATCTTTTACAACAACAACAAAACAAACATTAAAGGACTACATATATATATATGAATCAAATTAATAATTACTTGAGAATAGTTGTATATACTTTAGATATATATGAATATAAATCAAATATAATTACATGAAGCATAAAACACACCATGGTAGAGGAAAATTAATTAATGGCCCATTTATCTATAAATAATTAAAATACATATTTGTTGATTAAAATAAACAATTTCAAAGACAATAATTAGCAATAATTATATTTTACCCAATATCTTTAATGCAAATCCTAGTCCAATTTCATTAAACATAAATTTACAAAAACAAAATTAATAAAAAAAATAAACCCTAGATCTAGATCTACATGCACATGAAACATCCATAAAACTAACTAATTGTTCATTAAAATCAAGAAACATGGACCAAATAAGGGTATGATCTTGTTCTCCTACCTAATTTACCCTAGTACATTCAAAACTTGGGTCTAATTTGCTTCATAAGTAGCTCAAGCACCATAGAAGAGAGAGAAAAGCAAAACTCTAATTACTCACTAACCAACCATTAAAACTTCAAAAAATAGTGTGGAATAGCATTTTGTTACCTTGTACAACCTCTCCACCAAAGGATTTGAGACCAAAACCTTCCCCCCTTAGTAAATTAATTTTTGGGAGGGACCCGAGGAGACCCGAGGAGAAAGAAGGGACTGCTGTTTTTTATACATGGGTCATTTGTAGGGGCTACTGGTGATTGAGCCACCCCTAAAAATAGCAGGTTTTTACACTGGGGGCGGCTGGTGAGTGAGCCGCCCCTACAAATCTGACCCATTTATAGGGGCAGCTCGTATCACCAGTCGCCCCTACTATTCTATTTGTAGGGGTGGCTGATCTTGTGGTTTTGGAGCAAGCCACTGTAGGGGTGTCTCCATCACCAGCCACCCCTACAAAAAATTAGTCCGGTTGCTACAAACATTTTTTGTAGTAGTGCCAGTTTTTGCTTTGACTAATCACATACAATTGTTTGGACTATCTCACAGACCCTTACGCATAGACATGCAATTCACCTGTCTAGAATGAAGTTGAGGCCTATTTGTGTTTATGGATTCTAGCATAGTGAAGTACATATCGATCGAGAAAAAAGAGTGAGACATAAATTACTCGAATCCATGGGTCTAACAGAGGAAAAGTTGCAACAAACCGAGGAAGGAAAATTGACACCTATTGCATACAAGTTCCGGGTTGGCAAAAATACACCAGTAGAGAACAGACTTTTGGTTTTTAGTTTTAGTCCCAGTCGGAATTTGGTCCAGGAGTAATAGAAGATTTAGTCCTGGTCGGTGGGTTAGAACCACCAACCAGGACTAGAATCCCCTACCCAACGGATAGTGCAGCTAGGACCTTTAGTCCTAGTCTGTGCAAATTAGGACTAAAGGTTGCATTTCAATCCCCTTTGGAACCACCAACTGGGACCAAAGGTCTCGCTGGCCTTTTATCTTGGGTTTTGGCTCCAACCGAGACTAGAGGTTGATCCTTTAGTCTCAATAGGATCTATCAACCAGGACTGAAGGTCCCCACCTATATATACCGCTTCCACTATCCCCAAGCCCAAGACACTGGTCAAATCTTTGGTCATTGCTTGAGTGCATGTGTTCATCCATGTTCTTGCTTGGGGGAGCAAGTTCTTGCTCTTAGCCGCCGACTTCATCTTCAATCTTCTAAAGGTTAGCAACTTCATCTTCTAATCTTTCATTGCTAATAATGTAGATCATTTCATGATTTAGTAATAAGCATAGAAATATGTGGTTTTTTAATTAGGAATAATAATAGTGGATTTTATTTTTATTTATACATCATTTCTACATAACCTTAAACATTTATAGTTTTCTAGATCTTTGCTAGCAACATTATTTCTTGACGTGAGTTAATAATCATTAAAAAATCATGTGCAAAATTTTTATGTTTGCTTGGCATGCATATATATATATGTGTGTGTGTATATATATATATCAATGATTTATTTTTTATATGTTTCTCTAATATATATTGTTGCATGATATATTTATATGGGGGTTATATATTTACTGGGATGTTTTCAGTTTTTTAGTTGCGATGAATGGCAGTGGACTTTCCCAGCCATAGGAACCAGGTTTCCACCCTAGCGATCTTCCATTCGCACCATCGCTAGATAGGGCCATTCTGCATCACCAAGACCCATCAATAGTATGGAATACTTTAAGTTTTGCGTGCTAATATAATTTTTGCATGTATACATTTATTTATAACATGATTGTTGCATATGTCACAGACTATAAAACAGGCCAAGTGGCTGGAATCAGCACTATGGCTGCTCGGGGTGTGGGACATCTTCGAGACGACGACAAGTGTGGTCGTGAATGATGAAGGAGGCGAGTTATGGATGTGTAGTCTTGCCTTCGACATCTCCATTAGGTACAATAATGAGGTGCGCCAGGACATCGTGCAGACTGGATGACAGTCGCCTACCAAGCTAGGCGTCTAGATCGATGTCGTGCTGCTTTCTTTACAGATAATTGAGCGAATTGGCTACCATATGCCTGATTTCTCATCCTTGGAGATAGAAGCTTTACGTCAACATAGTCTAGATGTGCCATGAGTAAGTGAGAGGCATGCGACATTCAACCAAATGGAAGTGGTACATCATGTATGATATGAGAGTAATTTTTGTTTATTCTTATAATTGTATGAGCGCTTCCTAATATTTTTTGTTTGTCCGCTTATAGATTTTGCTCTATGATTTCACCTATGCACATGTAGCTTGCAACCCATTCTCATGCAAGCTATTAAGCGACTGGGGTACGCCTGGGACTTCATGGAAGCAATGGGCCAGAGGACGACATCTGGTATCTAGTATTACATGAGATTTAGGTAGAACTAGGCCATCGATAGTCCATCAGTAGGCTACATCTATGGGATACCATGTCTTCGGTGTTGTGAGGCAATGGAGAGTGTTTAGTGTGGGCCTTGCATTACATAGACAATGACCGTGGTTACACAATCCGAGACATACACTACTGGTAGTTGAGACAGGCTAGAGCTATGGCCAATTTGTAAGTTTCATATGTTAATTAGGTCTATTTGTATTTGAAAGCATCTAGGCCCCTAGTTGGGTTTCAATAATTAATGACAATACAAGATTACTATGACTAACGTGTGTTTTGTAGATGCAATTAAGTTAGGTCATGGTAATGGCAATTGATTAGGCAATCATGGTTGTCATGCCCCTACGATGGAAATCATTTTGGTTTTCAAAAGATGGACGACAAGGTTAAGGATGGACTAGTTCTAAGTGTCATTTGGTGTTGAAGGGACACTTAGAGTAGTTTAGGACTTTGTTTTACCTTTGGTCATACTATTAAGGGGGGTATGGACTAGTAGCTTAACCTAGGTGAGTCTAGTGGGTTAGGTGTGGTGCACACTTGTCAAATCTAGCACTAGGTAGCTCCTAAATAGCCCTAAGATCAATTGGAGCAAACTTCATTCACATATGATTTCGAGTTGGAAGTGAATGGAGGGTCAAATATTGACCGGACGCTGGTTTCGGTGTGACCAGACGCTAGCAGAAGAGTCCAATCAGTTCATTTGATCAAGGTGAAGTCGTCTGGTTGCGATCGAATGCTGAGTGAAAAGGGACTGAATGCTGGGTGCCAGAGTTCGGTTAACTCCAGTAAGGTTCTAGAGAGGGAGAATCCTAATCGGATGCGTCCGGTCAGTGCTAACCAGATGCTGGTTAGGTTCTAGCTACTGACCGGACGTTGAGTAGCAAAGTGACCGAACATTGGGTGCCAGAGTCCGGTCAACATCAGTAAGGTTCTAGAGAGCAGTTTTCATGATCAGACATGTTCGGTTAGTACTGACCGGACGCTGGTCAGAGTCTGGTCACAACTTAATGACTCAGTTGTGGGGAGAACTGACCGGAGTGTCCGATCAACTTGACCGGAGCATCCGATCACCTTGACCGAAGCATCCGGTCAACTTGACCGGAGCATTCGGTCACCCCGCAGTGGCACATAACGGTTCATTTTGAATGAGGGGGTATAAATACTTCCTCTATTCATTCAAGGGAGTACTCTTACCCATTTCAACAGCTAAGAAAACACCCTTGAGAGTGCCAAGGATAGCAAGAGCCTAGTGAGGTGATTGAGATTTGAGAATCCAAGATTAAGGCCTCATTAGCAAAAAGAGAGTAGCAAGTGTGCATCCACCCTTCTCATTAGGCTTGTTGTGGTCAAGTAAGAGTTCTTGCTTGTTACTCTTGGTGATCGCCATCACCTAGACGGTTTAGTGCTGATTGGGAGTTTGGTGATCATCCGGTGGAGCTTGTGGATGACCCAACTCAAGTTGTGAGCAGTTGTGGGTGATTCACCATGACAGAGTGTCGAAGAATCAACCCGTAGAGAGCACTTGATCCTTGCACAGATCAAGGGGGAGCTACACCCTTTCACCGGTGCTCCAACGAGGACTAGTGGGGGTGGTGACTCTCCGATACCTCGGTAAAACATCACCGCATTCCTTCTCCTCTCTTTACTTTAAGCATTTATATTTGAGCAATTCAATTCTTATCTTTACATTCTTAGAATTGCCATGCTAGAGTAGGATTGGAACTTAGGATGCTAAACTTTTGTGCGGTAGATCAATAGAATCACTTTCTAGGCATAAGAGGTGAAGTGGGCTAAGTGTAGGGTTTGTTTATTGCAAAGAATTAGCCTAATTCACCCCTCCTTTTGGGCATCTTGATCCTTTCAATTGGTATTAAAGCCTTGTGCTCACATATTTAGACATAACCGCCTAGAGAAAGATGTCTCACAGGGATGGACCTCCTATCTTTGAGGGAGTTGATTTTCCATATTGGAAAATCCGCATGGAGGCGTATCTAGAAGCTCTAGATGTTGGAATTCTTAGCGCCTCCTCTCAAGGTTTCCCAAAACCTAGGTATCCCATGCACCTTCAAGGCGATGAAGTGAATTATGAAAAATGGAATACAAAGGCTAGAAACACCATCTTTAGAGGCCTTTGTAAAGATGTGTTTAACCGGGTGAGGAACCACAAATATGCCCATGCACTATGGTCGGATATTTGTGTGCTCCATGAGGGAACTAAGAGTGAGCGTGAGGAATGATATCATCTTGTTATGAAAAAGCTTAATTCATTTGAGATGCTTCTAAAAGAAAGCGCTAATGAAATGTACTCATGCTTAAATGTTCTTGTAGAGGAAGTCAATGGGCTTGGACTTACTCAAATGCAACCATCTGATGTTGTAAGAAAAATCTTGAGTGTCCTCCCCATTGACAAATATGGGCATATTGTGACCGTGCTTCATCAAGGTGATCTTTCCATCGCTACACCAACTCAAATCTTGGGAAAGATCAATGCTCATGAGATGTACATGCACATCACACCACAAGATGGCTCATCCTCTACCAAGAAGAAAGACAAGGACTTAGCATTCAAGGCTAGCCAAGAGAAGGGCAAAGCAAGAATTGAGTATGAGAGCTCAAGTGATGATGAAGTTGATGATGCAAGTCTTGCTCTCATGGTGAGAAGAACCGCCAAGATGCTAAAGAAGCTCAACAAGAGTGGCATCAAGTTTGATGGCAAGAAAAAGAAGTTCTTCACTAGCACTAGAAGGAAGCCAATCTTGGAGATGGATTGCTACAATTGTGGAGAACTTGGTCATCTAGCACATCAATGCACCAAACTCAAGAAAGACAAGTACAAGAAGAAGAACAAGGGCAAGAAAGATGACTCAAGTGATGAAGATGAAGATGAACAGAAGAAAAATAAGCCATACAAGAAGAAAGATGGCAAGAAGGACTTCTACAAGAAGAAAAATGGGAAGGTATACATTGTCAGTGATTGGCTCGCGAACATTGATTCATCTAGTTGCTCATTCGATGATGATAGTAACAACGAGAAGGTGGCCGCCATTGTGATTGACTCTTCGTCATCTTCACCGACACCACCGCCATCATCCTATACACACCTATGCCTTATGGCCAAGGGTGAATGAAAGGTATCAAATGATGATGATAGTAGTGGTGATGATCATGCTAATAATGATGATAGTGATAGTGATAGTGATGATGATGGATTTGAATCACCTTCATATGATGATGTTAAATTGCTAAATTAATATACTAAGATCATTAGAAAGTCAAGAGCTAAGAATGAATAGCTTGAAATTAAGAATGACTCTCTTTTAGCTAAATGTGACATAGCAGAAAAGGCTAGTGTTGAGCTTAGAGAAGCAAATGATGCTATGTCATCCAAACTCAAGGAGCTCAAATCTTCTAAGAAAGAGCTTAAAGAAAACATGATAAACTTAAGGGGATACATAATGAGCTCATCACTAGCTATAACATGCTAAAAGAAGAGTATACCAACCTCAAGATTAATCATGATAATCTTGTTATCTCCAATGAGCCACATGATGCTACTAACGATGTTGTTAAGATTGATATAGCTACAACATGTGACGATTTAATTGTTGAGAGCATTGAGCAAGGATCTAGTAGCAAAGGCAAGCAAGTGGTTGAGTCTGATAACTATGATGAATATGTTAAGATCAAGAATGAGAATGAGAAGCTTAAGAAAGATCTTGAAGAGCTATCAACCACCAATGCTATTGTGATAGAGAACCTTGATCATGACTATGATATAGAGCTCAAAGAAGAGAATGAGAAACTCAAAGAGGAGAACAAGAGACTCAAGCAAGAGAAAAATCATGATGAGCTAAAAGAAGAGAACAAGAAGCTCAAGTTGGAGAAAGGACATCTCAAGATTGGCTTGAGCAAGTTCACAAGAGGCAAGCATCTTCAAAGTGAGCTACTCATGAACACCATCATGAAGATGGATAGAAGTGGAATTGGATATTGGGCAAATCAAGAGAAGAAGACTCAAGCTCAACAACAACAACACAAGTCAAAGCCAAAGCCAAAGAGGTATTTTGAGTGTGGACAAGAAGGTCACTTTGCCCATGAGTGTCAAACTCCACCACCACAACCCTTGCCCAAGCATGCTAAACCTTTTGCTTTCAATGCTCATTACATGCTTAGAAAGGATTCTACTGGTAAAATGAAAGTCATGTTCTTAGGACCTCCCAACAAGAATAGGCCTAAGAAAATTTGGGTTGCAAAGTTACTTGTAGAGAAAGTCAAGGGCCCTCAACAAGTTTGGGTCCCTAAACAAGCTTGATCTCTTGTGTGTAGGCGAACTACAAGACCGGTGGAAGTCATTGGGTAATTGATAGTGGTTGCACACAACATATGACCGGTGATCCTCATATGTTGACCTCACTAGATGAAGAAGTAGATGGCCAAGAAAGAATTACATTTGGAGATAATTCAAAGGGCAAAGTGAAAGGATTGGGCAAAGTGGCAATATCAAATGATCACTCTATTTCAAATGTGCTATATGTTGCTTCTTTGAGTTTCAACTTGCTATCCATTGGACAATTGTGTGATCTTGGCTTCCAATGCTTGTTCACCAAGAAGGAAGTGGTTGTATCTAAGAAGGATGATGATCAAGTAATTTTCAAAGGATTTAGATACAGCAACCTATATCTAGTAGATTTCACCTCTGAAGATGCTAACTTGAAGACATGCCTATTCACAAAAACATCACTTGGGTGGCTATGGCATAGAAGACTTGCTCATGTTGGAATGAGTTCACTCAAGAAGCTTATGAAGAATGAATTGGTGAGAGGGTTGAAGGATGTGAAATTTGAGAAGGACAAGCTTTGTAGTGCATGTCAAGCCAGCAAACAAGTTGCAAACACTCATCCTACAAAAGCTTTCATGTCAACAACAAAAGTGCTAGAGCTCTTTCATATGGACTTTTTTGGACCAACAACATACAAGAGTTTGGGAGGAAATCTTTATTGTCTTGTGGTTGTTGATGACTACTTTAGATATACATGGGTGTTCTTCCTTCATGACAAGACTGAGGTTGCTTCATGTTTCAAGAAGTTTGCCAAGAGAGCACAAAATGAGTTTGAAGTGAAGCTCAAGAAGATTAGGAGTGATAATGGCAAATAGTTTGACAACCCAAACATAGAAGCTTATTGTGATGAAGTTGGGATCAAGCATGAGGTCTCCACAATATATACTCAACAAAATGGTGTAGTTGAGAGAAAGAACCAGACACTTATCACTCTTGCAAGAACAATGCTAGATGAGTACAACACACCCGAAGCTCTTTGGGTAGAAGCTATCAACACCGCATGTTATGCATGCAACCGCCTATTCCTTCAAAAGTTTCTTGGCAAGACACCTTATGAGTTGCTCAATGGAAAGAAGCCGGATGTCTCCTTCTTTAGAGGATTTGGTTGCAAATGCTACATCTACAAGAAGCGGCAACACCTAGGGAAGTTCCAAAGACGTTGTGATATTGGTTTTGTTGTTGGTTACTCATCAAAGTCCAAAGCATATAGAGTATTTAATCATGCCACCGGCTTGGTTGAAGAAACATATGATGTGAAATTTGATGAACCTAATGGCTCCCAAGGAGCACATGAGAATCTTGATGATGTAGGTGATGAACCATTGAGGGAGGCTATGAAGAACATTCTGGTTGGAGACATCAAGCCTAAAGATGATGTACATGTGATTGATACACCTTCTTCATCAAATGTGCCACAAGATGGTGATAAAAATGGAAGAGTAGAAAATGAAGACACTCATGTCTCCCTTAATCAAATGGTGGCACAAGCTCAAGGTGTTGATGCTCCACAACCTCCCCCTGAAGTTGTTGATAGAAGAAACACAAGTCTACTACAAGCTCATCCATAAGATCTCATCATAGGGAGTCCATCAAAGGGTGTAATGACTCGATTTAAAAAAACTTGCTTCATTCATTGAACATCACTCTTTTGTCTCTTGTGTTGAACCTAAGAATGTAGAAGAAACTCTTCAAGATTCCGATTGGATAAATGCCATGCATGAAGAGTTAAACAACTTCGCCCGCAATAAAGTTTGGACTCTTGAAGAGCGACCACAAGGTGCAAGAGTCATTGGAACAAAGTGGATGTTCTGCAACAAGCAAGATGATCAAGGCGTTGTTGTGAAGAACAAGGCAAGACTAGTTGCAAAGGGGTTCTCTCAAGTTGAAGGGTTGGATTTTGGGGAGACCTTTGCACCGGTTGTAAGACTAGAAGCCATCCGTATCCTCCTTGCATATGCATCACATCATGAAATGAAACTATATCAAATGGATGTGAAAAGTGCATTTTTAAATGGCTTTATTAATGAACTAGTCTATGTTGATCAACCTCCCAGGTTTGAAGACCCTAGATATCCTAATTATGTTTATAGGTTGTCTAAGGCGTTATATGGGCTTAAGCAAGCCCCAAGAGCTTGGTATGAGTGCCTTCGGGGCTTCCTCATTGAGAAGGGCTTCACCATTGGAAAGGTCGACACCACACTATTCACCAAGAAGCTTGATGGACATATCTTCATTTGTCAAGTGTATGTTGATGATATCATCTTTGGATCATCAAATGAAGATTCTTGCAAAGAGTTTGGTGAATTGATGTTGAAGGAGTTCGAGATGTCAATGATTGGAGAGCTTACATTCTTTCTTGGTTTTCAAGTCAAGCAAATGAGAGAAGGGATTTTCATCTCTCAAGATAAATATACCAAGGATCTTAGGTTCAATATGGATGAATGTAAGCCAATCAAGACACCAATGCCATCTAATGGACATCTCGACCTAGATGAGGGAGGTAAAATGGTTGATCAAACTCTCTACCGCTCTATGATTGGTAGCTTGTTATATTTAACCGCATCTAGGCCTGACATCATGTTTAGTGTCTGTATGTGTGCTAGATTTCAAACTAATCCTAAGGAAGCTCATTTGATTGCTGTTAAAATAATCCTTAGGTATCTTAAGCACACACGAAGCATTGGCCTTTGGTATCCCAAAGGAGCTAGATTTGAACTAGTTGACAATGAGAGTGTGGTAAAGCTTGCTAATAATCCGGTTCAACATTCTCGCACCAAGCACATAGATATCCGCCATCACTTTCTTAGAGATCATGTTGCTAAGAATGATATTTCACTAGAAGGTGTAAGGACCGAGGATCAATTGGCAGATATCTTCACTAAACCGCTAGATAAGGCTACATTTTGTCGGTTGAGGAATGAGCTGAATGTGCTTGATTTTAGCAACTTCACTAGAAAATGAGCTTATGTTGTCCCTTGCATTGCATTGTAATATACAACATGTTTAATTTTTGGTAATGCATTTAGGGCTTGTCTAACATGGTTAAGATAACCGTCGAAAAGCGTGTGAAGAAGCTTAACCTTGGATCAAACTTGACAAGCAACTAAAATTACTTTCAAGTATTACATTGCATATGCATGAAGTGGCGGCAAGCATCTGGTGTCCTATGTGACAAAAGGGTACCACAGAAGCTAAAAGGTAAGTTTTATAGGACGGCGATTAGACCTGCTATGTTGTATGGTGCAGAATGTTGGCCTACGAAAAGACGACATGTTCAACAGTTAAGTGTCGTGGAAATGCATATGTTACATTGGATTTGCGGTCATACAAGAAGGGATCGAGTTCGGAACGATGATATACGTGATAGATTAGGGGTAACACCAATTGAAGAAAAGCTTGTCCAACACCGGTTGAGATAGTTTGGACATGTGCAACAGAGACCTCTAGAGGCACCAGTGCGTAGTGGAATCCTAAGCCAGGATAGTAACGTGAAGAGAGGTAGAGGAAGACCGAAGTTGACTTGGGTAGAGGCAATAAAAGGTGACTTGAAAGGATGGAATATGCCCAAAGACTTAGCATTAGATAGGAGTGCTTGGAAGACAGCTATTCACGTGCCTGAACCTTGATTGCTTCTGCTGGGTTTCAACTCTAGCCTACCCCAACTTGTTTGGGACTTAAAGGCTTTGTTGTTGTTGTATTGCATTGCATATGCATGAATGTTGTTTTGTTGTTTCTCTTCAATCACCCTTTTATTGACTATTTTCTTAAAAAGAATTATAGCCTAAGGCAAAATACTTTGAAAATTTTGAGGGTTTGAGAGAGGTCACTCACATCAGTCCTAATTGGTGTTTATTTGGGTCTTATTGAAGTTGGGACTTGATTGGGAACATGCAGCACGAAGGAACTTTGAAGATTTGCTGAAAAAAGTGACTGGACGTTGGACCGGACTCTGCTCCATGCGTTCGGTCTGTTCACAAGAGGTGAACCGTTGTTGTGAAGGAATGATCGGATGCTGGAACAGTTCTTTCCCTATGTCCAGTCAGATGACGTCCCTGCGTTTGGTCAAGTGAAGAAGAAGATCTAAGGATCGATCGGACTCTGGCTGCGTCTGGTAAGTGGTGATCGGACGTGTCTGGTCACGACTTGGGAGGTTTTGGACCTCTTTGTTGTCGACCAGACTCTGGGTGGCAGCGTTTGGTTATTGCCACCGGAGCATCCGGTCAGTAGAAAACGTGCGGGTTTCCAACTCTTTTCTCCTTTCCTTATCCATCACATTGGGGGCCACCATAAAATCACATCGGTGTTTGACCTATTCCGCATCCACCGCAACCACCCACACCGACATCGCTGCCGCGCCTCCACTGCTCGAGCTTGCCTCGCACCCGTGCCCTAGCTCCGCCACGCATGTGCAACTCCAGCATCACCCCACGCTCCCACGTCCGCACCGCTCCCACGCCGCTGCACTACGACACTGAGCCTAAGCCGCCCGCAGCACTCCCACGGCGCCGCCTGCGCCTCCCCTGTCATGCCCTAGCACTGCCAGCAACAGAGCCATTGTGCTCTAGCGCTGCCTAAGCATCACCAGCACTGCATTGCCTCGCCAGAACCCTAACCCTAGGTGTTTTCCTAGTGGTGCCCTCGTGTTCCATTCCTTTGCTCTTCGGATCACCGATTCGTCAGGTAGCAAGCTCTCAATTCTAATTTCATATCTAATGCTTGGTTCTTAGGGTTTTGTATCTCTAGATGTATATTGAAATTAATCATGTATCTGATCTATTCTATCGTGCATTGAGTCAGTGTTTCTGGGGTTACTTTGGCAGATGTCAGTTAACTTGGGGCCAAGCTCATGAGTACGGATTGAGGCCAAGCCTCGAAAGTGAAAGTTGGTAGTTTTTTCTTGTCAGTGGCAGTTGCTCATTTCAGGTCCAGCAATGGAACATGTCAAGAACACAAGAGGTGGTCTAGGTGATGAGGATCTGAGGCCTCCGCCTCGCTTGCCTGCTGAGGTGAAAGGCAAGGGGACAAAGAAGACTACATCAAAGAAGCGGAAGTTTGCAGATGCTGATACAGCAAAAGCGGCAACAGTAGTTGTAACACCTCTGTGTTATGGTTGCACTAAAACACTTGCATCACATGAGCATGTGCCTCATCATCTCATTCATAAGCATCATTCATTCATGCATAAGCATTTCTATATGAAACCTTGCTATGAAACATGTGAAACATGCTATTGTCTTTTAAGTTTCATTATATGTATGCTTTATGATCATGTGTGATTGAGTGCAAGTGATGAATGTGAGTAACTAAAATACCTTAGCTACACTTATGATGTCATTAGGAACAATGTTCATGTTGACCATGTGGCCTAATTATGATTTCAAGTCATGGTTTGACCATTGTTGACCTTTGGAGCTCTATTGTTTGACTATTTAAAAAGGATAGCTTAGAGTGTTTGCATGTCTGAGCAACCTAAAGCAAAGTTGTAGAAAATTATATAGGGAACAAACTTTGTTTAGAGGCCAAGTCATGAAAATGTGAGGAATAGTCTCAAACATGGCCCACAAGTCAGAATTGGGTGCTGATTCTACACTTAGAAAAATTTCTAAGTCATAGTTGGATTTACAGTTTGTTGAAGCTGACTTTAGCTTGATGTAACTCATGATTCATTATGAATTAGCTGAAGGTTTCTATAGAACAATTGTAGACCTATCATAGCTCTACAATTTTGCTTCAAGAAGATCTTGCTAACTTGCCACCGATTTGGAGTTTGGAGGGGATGAAAACGCGTCGTCAGGCTTTGATCGCGGGCCTGATGGCCATCTTCGTCAGGTCGAGTGGCCGACCGCCGTCTGGCCGAGCATGCCAAGTGGAGGTCATACGCCAGTGCTGCCCCCACTGGTTAGGCCATCGCTGCCACGAGGGTGCCACACACCTGTTGGCTCACCTATTTGCTTCGCAGTGTCCAGTTCGCCTCACCAGTCGCTCAGTAGCACAGAGCCGCTGTCGCACCATTGCCGCCGAGCTAGCACCGCTGTCGCATAGCTCCTCTACTAGCCAGCCCCTGAGAAATTGCTCATGCACATAGAAGCGCCCTACACTGCTCTACTCGCTCGAGCTCTCTACAGTCGAGTCCATGGCTAGGTGAGGGTCCATTGGCCGATCCTATAACCACCGCCATGACCGGTGCCTCGCCGGAGTGCGGGCTCACCGTGGAACTTGTTGACCGGCGCTCTTCCATGTTCCTTTTCTGCTACATCATCTTCTCCATCACGTGTAGTTGCTCTAGCGTAGATGCTTCCGACAATGCCGGTCCGGTCGAGCCGGAACACGGCCGCGCACCGCCATGCGTCATGGCCGCACCGGTGACCTCACGTGGTTGCACTCCACCACTTCACCGCATCCAGTGGAAGTAGCGTAGTGAGGTCCGCCTTGGTACCTAGAAGCTTATGTGCACCTTGTCTGGGCACCTAGCGCCGGGGTTCACTGGAGCACCGTTGTGCCACGTCGTCGAGCCGCCATGGCCGGCGATGAGCCCCCTTCCGTGCACCTCTAGGCAAGCCACCGGTATGAAACGATGCGGGGGAGTGAGGTGAACTCCGTGGTGGGGTCAGTTTCGCCGAAGAAGCCGCCATCGGCGAGCTCCATCGCTCCCACGCCGATTCCCCGCCATGCTCTATTTTCGTGCCACTCACATGCGGGGTCCCCTGTTTTGTGGGTCCTGCGCGTCAGTGACTTAGACCAGAGAAGCTAGTTCATTATTTCAGATTTTGATGCTATTTTGTGAAATTTATATCTCAAGTTTGGTAGATCCAAATTGGGTGGTTCCAATTTTGTTAGGATCATGGTGAAGTGTAGTATTTAAGAAAAATACAACATGAACACTTGTAGTGGAATTGTTGGAAGATTTAAATTGAAACTTGAAATGTGTTTTTAAATGAATGCAAATTTTTTTAATTTATATCTTGAGTTCCTGTGCTCCAAAAATTATGAAATTTTGTGGGTGTGGTCTTCTTGATGAGTAGAATCTCTGGTAAAAATTTGAGAATCAGTTCATGTAAGGTTTATGATTTATAGATTTTCCTTTTATCATTGGATGATCCTTGTGTGAATTTTAGTATTTTATTTATGAATCCAATGACCATGAAAATTGTTTGAGGATGTCCTAGTGCCTTAAGGATGCTAGGAAAAATATAAAATCTGTTGCTTGACACTTTTCACTAGGGTTTCCTAATTATGCCATTTTAAGCTTTAATGCCTTGTCATTTTTGTGTAGGATGTGATACTTATTCAATTGATGTGAAATTTATGCAGTAGACTATTGGAGACAAGTCTAAGCTACTGTAATTTTTGTAGAATTTTCTGTATAATTTGGAAATGTGTTTATTATTTAACCTAATTATCTAAATAAATTAATAAAGGAATGAAAATAATTTATTTAGGAAGGGCCACTATGTTTGCTTATGTTCGTTTGATGTATGTTAACTGTTGGTAACATTGGTAGTACTCATGGTGCTATTCGTGTATATAATGAAATATTATTTTCACTATAATTCTATTATAGTGACTTTCTGGACAGATTTTAGAATTAAGCAGATTAACTGGTGAATTTGATGTTTTCTGTGAAATTTCAAGATATTTGGCCTAGTAGTTTGAGAGTTATCTCAGTTGGAAGACAGCACTCCCAACTGTCTACTCTTTGGAATCCACGGATAGTTTTGCAAGATCAGTCTGGGTGACCTAGTTTGAGTTTGAATTAGACTTTGGTGATTAAATGAAAGTTGTAGACAATTTTATAAGCTTTTCAGAAAGTCTTAAATCATGGTATTTGGATCTATAGAACTCTAGTTATGGATCAAACTTGTAGCTACTATTTGCAGCCTAAAAACTGTTGAGTGCAGTGAATGACTTGTTTGCTTTATATGAGTTGACGCGATGATTTAGATGCTAGGCTAATTAAGATAAATTGTTAGTTGCAGGTGCTAGACCTCTTACTAAAGATGAACAACTTTATCTTAGGTTATTAGAACTTAGTGAGTGCGTCGTTCTTGTTTTCAAAAAGAGATATGCACATACTCGGTAAAATCGATGTTAATCTTGTATCATTATGTCTTTTATGCGTCCATTCATACATGGCTGTACATTTCATCATCACCTTCCATCTCTTGTGCATGCATGATTCTTATACTATGCATATGCATGCAATAGGTGTTCCGGAGGGAGTCACGCTTCTAGAATTCGAGCAAGTACTTCTGGAGGAACAACAACAAGCTCAGGAGCAGGAGGTGCAGGCCCCCGAAGGAGCCAACAAAGAAGTTCTTGAGTGTCCTGATCACCAACCTTCATCTTTTCTGAAAGGCAAGCCCCGGAGCATTCTAAGTCTCCTATGTTTTAAAAATGGTTACCTTGAGTATCTTTAGTGATGCATTAAGTGATAGGAACTAGATGCAAACTCTTGTTGCATATATATATATCTATTCCTTGTCCAGTAAACATACCCTGAATCCTATTTAGGTCTAGGAGCGAATCAAAGCTTAGCCTTGCTTAGATCGGTAAAAGTCAGGTGATTTCTTGTCACCTGCAAGTTAGGATGATGTCTGGTCACGGTTGGCTATATTTGCTATCATGGAAAATAACCATGTGTTAATAATGAATTGTGACTGGGCGGGATGTCGATAGAGAAGCAACAAGGCAAGGAGGTCTTGGGTGTGCATCTATCCCTGTCTGTGTCGGTTAAGGACCGATTCACTATACATCCTCATGTCATGTTGAATGCATGCCTATCACTTAGTTGGCCGGATAACTCGTTTCGACCACGAAGTCGAGTAGCTCAACTCAGGCCGGGATCCGAAAAGTGAAACTGCGCACCCTAGAGGTAGTAAGGATGTGCGGGGAGCCATTGGCATAAGTCCTAGGTGAAATTGACCACCTGGCAGAGTGGACTCCCTGAGGGTGAGGGGCTGGGCGGACCCACGATCCCTGAGTTGTACCAAAGGTGACCCAAGGAAACCACTGATCAGGTTGATTGGGTTTGTGTTAGGAATACCCCTCTAGCTGGATAGGAATTGATTCGAATCACCGTCTCTCCCGGATAGTGAGAACTTGACTGAGCAGCGGCAACGTAGATGCACTTAATGGAACTTGATGGTTAAATCGATGATGATGATACAACATTATACCAGAAATGGTTACTAATGTTTGGAGTTAAATCAATTGTTTGCTCTAGTACAGGTGCTAATCTAGTTGATAGGTTAAATTGGATAAAATGCTTCTTATTAATAATGTAAATTATGCTCTCATATCACTAAAGCTTTTATGCAAAATGGTTGTCAAGCAAGATCCACCTATAAAGCCTTGCATACTCCTTGGTGTCATTTATTTTTGGTTTACGACGGGTAAGTCTTGCTGAGTACATTCTCGTACTCAGGGTTTATTCACCCTTGTTGCAGATGACGTGCTCTATAACGGCTACTGCAAGTATTGTCTCCACCCTACGGGGGATGAAGACTAGATCATGGGCATGATCATCTATGTTATCTTATCTTTCTGCTTTTGCTGGATATAACTATGGGGCTGGCTTGTATTTGAACTAGGTGTGTGTGAAGGTCTCAAACTACTTTGCTTCCGCTATTTGTGAACTCGTTTGTAATAACTATGTGTACTCTGATGTATGAGGTACTTGTGAACTACTTGTGAAATGGATGTAACATGTGGCTTGTTATGTTGAATTACTGTGATCTTGGTTGTATGCAAGTTGGTTTGAAATCCTTCGTGGTTTCAGTTGACTACCGGGTTTATATGGGTTCAAGTATGACGGTTTGATCACTCCGGTGATTGCTTTCGTACTTGTGCTCTTATAAATTGGTTGGTTCTGTTACAGCTGGCATCAGAGCTAGATTAAACATTAAACATATCATATGTGTATTTAAAACAAAGGTTTTGTTTGTGAAAATCAGTTTTGACAACTTATAGCTACTTATATATAGGTGTGTTCAAATCTAAAATTTTACTTAAGTGTGCTAGTGGTCATATCCTCTATGCCCAAATAAGGACTTTTAGGTGGCTTATTTAAGTAATGACTTTGGGGGGGACGGTAATTGCTTGCATTCTATTTCGTTGTCCATACGGCATGCTATTGTATGGATGCCATCCGCTTGGGTGGTAATGTATGGATCAATTGCCTCTATGCCCAGGTAAAGTGAGTTGTGAGAGCATGACCGTCCAACTGTCGGTTTAGGAGAGAGTTAGTTGTGGTTACCAGAATGTTTACATGTTGCGCACATGTACATATGAAGGTACTTAATTGTGGGTGTATCTATCGGGTAGCTTGGATACCAAAGTATATATATCTGAGGATGTATATATGGAGGGTATCTTAGTTTATTGCTTTCATTATGTGCTTATTTCTCTTTTGCTGGGATGGGCTGCAATGAATTTGTCTACAGGTACACTAACAACGCAACATGTAGCTCGACTAGATATGTATATGAGAGAACGTATGTATGCCACCGTCTATGTCACTAGAATTGTAAATTTTCTTAAGATTCGTGGGGACGTACGGAACTTGCATGCATCATGTTCACTCATGCCATTACATTTCTACATCACTCCCTCCCTTATCTTTAATTATTCCATTATAGATTTCTCATCCTGTAAGATAATCCTCTCACGCTCAAGTTGCAATGTTACTACAGATGGCCGCACCAGCACTACCGCCCTGGAGTGACACATTCCTGCACGTGTTTGGCACTCCAACCCTATTGTGGAGAGTGCTACATTCAGTGGGATATGTGGAGCCGCCTTGTTATACTTGGAAACAAGGGGAGGCTGAAGGTGGGATGATGTGGTATGATGTTGAGGTGGTTGTTTCGCCTCATGCAAACAGACCCTAGTGGCTTGGCTAGAGCGTTGAAGCTGATGGACAATCCCCTTGGGAAAGGGCACAGATGGCAGCTTTGGAAGTTCTACTTGTATTTGTCAGGAGTTTGGTGATGAGTTGATCGACGAACCAGCTGAGTCCATTCCTCGAGTAGCTATGTTTGAGGTAGAGTGGCTGAATTTTGAGGATAATCCCTTGGTAATGACTGAGGTATAAAGGGCACAAAGCTCAGGGCCAGCCATGAGTGCTATGATGGCTGTTCTAAAGCTATTTTAGGATCACCAAGGCACTTATGTCGGTGCCTTGACAACTCTTCGATAGACACTAAAGGAACAGCTCAAGTGGAAGAAGCGTGCGTGCAAGAATGGTAAGGAGCTTAGGACAGCTCAAAATGATATTGGTGGTCTTATGAGTGCTTTGGAAAACCACAGGCAACAGTTCGTAAGTGTTGTCAGGGAAAGAGATGTTAACCAAGATCGGATCATGCGGTTAACTCATGAGCGAGATGACGCACTCCATCTAGCTTGAACCAAGGACAATGCTAGGATCATGACAGGAATTCGAGCAGAAATCCAGGAGAATGAACTCCTCCACCAAATTGAAGAACTGCAGATTGATGTTCACCGCCTCAACAATCAGCTCAATCCGATTCCTCATCCTATTCCTATGTACCCCGTGGTGGGAGGACCACAGGTGATCTTAGCTAATGATGTTGGCATGGAATTAGATGCCAATGTCATCGCAGTATCAGAAGCTGATGAAGATGAAGAAGAGGAGGAACTTGACCTTGTCGAGGATGAAGACGATGAAGGAGTGATCGATGCTGACACTAATGAAGATGTGTAGTTTAGCTTTAGCATTAAGCTAGATGTACTAGAGCCTATCTTTTGTTTTCTTCTGGAAGAACATGTAACTTAATTTCAGTTAGAGACTTGGATGTAATCTCTGAAACTTGCATGTTGGCTCCATATGGATGTGAGCTTTAAATAAAAGTCTAGCTTTGATGTTGGCAAAAATTTAGCATGTAAGCGTATGCATCGCGTGAATGTGCGGAGTAAAGTCATGGCGATGTTACGAGGATGAATTATTGTGCCTCTGTTTATTGTATGAAATTAATCTCTCCAATAAGTTCAGTTTGGCATAATTCTACAATTCATCTGCAATGTATCTGACATCGTCCATCATTACTCACAAATGCACTTCTACAGATGTCGCGCAATCTGCATTCAGGCCATGCTGGGGGTAGCGGTGATGATGATCTTCCACCACCACCACCACCTACACCATCCGATATGTTGGCCATGCTCATGGAAGGTCAGCGTGTGTTGGGGTACGTTATACGTACCCTAGCCCAGCATCAAGCACAGGGCCACAATCAACGACAGGGACTAGAACCCAATCAATTTAGTGATTTCAAAGAATTCCAAGATACCAAGCCGCCAGTCTTCAAAGAAGCTGAGGAGCCGCTCTAGGCAGAAGAGTGGCTAAACACGCTTGAGCATAAGTTCCGTTTGCTCAGGTTGATAGAGCAGATGAAGGCAGAGTATGCTTCACATCAGCTACAAGGACCAACAGGTATATGGTGGCGACATTATCGGTCCACCCTACTAGGAAATGCCTAGATCACTTGGAATCAATTCCAGGAGGCTTTCAAGAGTCATTATATTCCTCCTGAGTTGATGACCATAAAGCATAATGAGGTTATGAAGCTGGTGCAAGGCACCAAGACACTCACTGAATATCTTCATGCCTTTAATCATCTGGCAAGGTATGCTCTAGAATTCATTTATTCAGAAGCAAAGAGAATCGCCAGCTTTAAGAGAGGGCTTAGTCCCAAACTGATGAAGTCCATGGGGAACAACAAGAGTGTCACTTTCAATGAGTTCATAAGCGATGCTCTTACTCAAGAGAATAACAATAATGTCTATGCTGCTTCCAAAAATCATAAGAGGGCCTTTGAGGCAGGTGCCTCTCAGGCTAAACCTCTAGTAGCGAAGACTCAGTTTTGCCCACCGACTATAGCCGTTAGGTACCGGCCACCATAGAAGAAGAATCAGGTAAAGACTGGTTTCAAGAAGGCATCTACTGTACCTCTTCCAAAGGGCACCATAGGACCAGGAAATTCTTTTGTTCCAGCAGCTAATAGGCCCTGCTGGAATTGTGGTAGGACAGGTCATTGGTCCAAGAATTGTCCATATCCTCAGAAGAACAATCAGAAGCAAGGGAATTCTGGTGCTCGTCAAGGACATGTTAACTACACCAATGTGACAGAGATACCCTCAGGAGAGGTGGTTACTGCAGGTAAGTTTCTTGTGAATCAACATCCTACAGTTGTACTATTTGATTCCAGTGCTTCACATTCATTCATGAGTCCAGCTTTTGCATCAAAGTACAATCAGGAGGTAATTATGCTCTCCACGGGGAGTTATTGCATTAGTGCAGCTGGAAGTAGTATTTCTACCAATCAGATAGTGCAGGCTATGAGTATTGAAATAGGGGGATGAGTGTATATGTCAGATCTGGTAATTTTGCCATGGCTAGGTATAGATGTAATCTTGGGAATGAAGTGGATGAGCGGTCATGGAGTACTCATCGATACTTCCACTAGGGTTGTTATGTTAAGAGATCCTATTAACAAGGAGGCTTTCCTAGTGCCACTTCCCAGAGACCTAGAACTCCACAACACTGCTAATGCCCTCCAGACCCTGAGAATAGAGGATGTTCTAGTAGTGTGTGAATTTCCTGATGTGTTTCCTACTAATCTACCTGGTTTACCGCCGGATCAAGATATAGAATTCAAGATCGAGTTAGTGCTGGGCACTGCACCTATTTCTAGAAGGCCTTATAGGATGCCGCCCAATGAGTTAGCAGAGCTTAAAGTTCAGTTACAAGATCTGTTAGAGAAAGGTCTTATCTGACCTAGTGCTTCGCCCTGGAGTTGTCCTGCTATATTTGTGAAGAAGGACAAGTCATTGCACATGTGTGTGGATTATCGTCCACTCAATGCTGTGACAATCAAGAATAAGTACCCATTGCCTTGCATTGATATTCTATTTGATCAGTTGTCTAAGGCAAAGGTATTCTCCAAAATTGATTTAAGATATGGTTATCATCAGATAAAAATTAGACCAGAGGATGTGCCTAAGACTACTTTCTCCACCAGATATGGGTTGTATGAGTATCTTGTTATATCCTTTGGCCTGACCAATGCTCCTGCATACTTCGTATATCTGATGAATTCCGTATTCATGGAGGAACAGGACAAGTTTGTAGTTGTCTTCATTGATGACATCTTGATCTTTTCCACAAGTGCTGAAGAACATGCCGAGCATCTGAGAGTTGTTTTATCCAGGCTACAAGAACATAAGCTCTATGCAAAGTTTAGTAAATGTGAGTTTTGACTTAAGAAAGTACCTTTCTTGGGTCATGTGTTGTCCGATGAAGGGATTTTGGTTGATCCGTCTAAGGTGCAAGAAGTCATGGATTGGAAAGCACCAACTTTAGTGCATGAGGTTAGAAGTTTCCTTGGTTTGGCTGGATATCATCGTCGATTCATCCTGGATTTCTCTAAGGTAGCCAAGCCCATGACTAGGTTGCTTCAAAAAGATGTAAAATTTTTTTGGACTCCAGAGTGTGAGACTGCTTTTTGCACTTTAAGGACCTTGTTGACATCAGCTCCTGTGTTGGCACAACCGAATATCGAAAAACCTTTTGATGTGTTTTTTGATGCATCAGGTACCGGTTTAGGATGTGTCCTTATGCAGGAAGGCTGGGTTATTGCTTATGCCCCACGTCAGTTAAGGAAGCATGAAGTCAATTATCCAACTCATGATCTTGAGTTAGCTGCTGTTGTTCATGCTTTGAAGATTTGGAGGCATTACCTGCTCGGTAACGTGTGCCATATATATACCGATCATAAAAGTCTCAAGTATATCTTTACTCAACCAGAATTGAACATGAGACAGAGAAGATGGCTAGAGTTGATTAAAGATTATAACTTAGAAGTCCATTATCATCCAGGTAAAGCAAATGTTGTTGCCGACGCTTTGAGTAGAAAATCTCATTGCAATTCTCTCTTAGAAGCAGATTCTCATTTGGCACATCTGTTACATCCTGCTGTGTTGCACAGTATTACTCTTAGTTGCTCTCTAGAAAGTAAAATCATTGAGCTTCAGAAAACCGATGTGGGTGTGTTCCACATAAAAAGGAAGATGAAGGAACAAGAGACAAAACACTTTCATGTTGATGAGAAGGGTGTTCTATGGTTTAAGGACAGACTTGTAGTACCGAAGGACAAAGAGCTTAGAAACCAAATCTTAGAAGAAGCTCACTCATCCAAGTTATCTATCCGCCTAGGAAGTAGCAAAATGTATCAAGATTTGAAATCTCGATTTTGGTGGACCAAGATAAAGAAAGAAATCGCAGCTTATGTTGCAAGGTGCGACAATTGTTGTAGAGTCAAAGCAATTCACATGAAGCCTGCTGGACTTCTCCAACCATTGTCTATACCAGGATGGAAATGGGAAGAGATTAGTATGAATTTTATTGTTGGACTTCCCCCTACCCAAAAGAATTTTAATTCCATATGGGTAATAGTGGATCGTTTAACAAAGTCTGCTCATTTCATACCAGTTAGAGTTGACTATTGACCAAGTGACTATGCTGAATTATATTTTAATTAGATAGTACATCTCCATGGTGTTCCTAGAACCATTGTATCTGATAGAGGACCTCAGTTCACCGCTCATTTTTGGGAACATTTGCACAAGATGATAGGGACCAACTTAGTTAGAAGTTCTACTTATCATCCACAAACCTCCGGACAGACGGAGAGGGTGAATCAAATATTGGAAGACATGTTAAGAGCTTGCGTCATATCATCCAAAGGTTCATGGGATAAGTGGTTACCCTTGGCTGAATTTTCCTATAATAATAGTTATCAAGAAAGTATCAAGATGGCCCCGTTCGATGCGTTGTATGGTCACAAGTGTAGAACTCCTTTGAACTGGGTTGAATCTGGAGAAAGGAGATATTATGGCATTGATTTCGTTGAAGAGGTTGAACAACAAGTTCGTACTATCCAAAAACATATGAAAGCTGCTCAAGCTAGGTAGAAAAGCTATGCGGATAAAAGAAGAAAGCCCATTGAGTTTGAAGTAGGTGATCATGTTTATCTGAAGGTATCACCGATGAAAGGTGTGCAGCGGTTCGGAGTAAAGAGGAAGCTTGCACCTAGGTATGTAGGCCCACATATGATCATAGAGAAGAGTGGGAATGTAGCTTACAAGATAGAGTTACCTTATGAGATGAGAGCTATCTTCAATGTTTTTCATGTCTCTCAATTGAAGAAATGTCTCCATGTTCCTATAGAAAGAGTTTCGCTTAGAAATATCAAGTTGAAATCAGATCTATCCTATGAAGAAAGGCTAGTGCGGGTTATCGATACAAGTGAGAGAGTAACCTGGAACCATGTGGTCAAGTTTTACAAGGTTATGTGGAGTAACCAGGGTAGTGAAAGCGATGCAATGTGGGAACGGGAAGATTATTTGAAGGATGTGTACCCTACCTTTTATTCAAAATGGTACGCTTTTCAAATCTCGGGGCGAGATTTTTATAAGGTGGGAGGGCTATAACACCTCTGTGTTATGGTTGCACTAAAACACTTGCATCACATGAGCATGTGCCTCATCATCTCATTCATAAGCATCATTCATTCATGCATAAGCATTTCTATATGAAACCTTGCTATGAAACATGTGAAACATGCTATTGTCTTTTAAGTTTCATTGTATGTATGCTTTATGATCATGTGTGATTGAGTGCAAGTGATGAATGTGAGTAACTAAAATACCTTAGCTACACTTAGGATGTCATTAGGAACAATGTTCATGTTGACCATGTGGCCTAATTATGATTTCAAGTCATGGTTTGACCATTGTTGACCTTTGGAGCTCTGTTGTTTGACTGTTTAAAAAGGATAGCTTAGAGTGTTTGCATGTCTGAGCAACCTAAAGCAAAGTTGTAGCAAATTATATAGGGAACAAACTTTGTTTAGAGGCCAAGTCATGAAAATGTGTGGAACAGTCTCAAACATGGCCCACAAGTTAGAATTGGGTGCTGATTCTACACTTAGAAAAATTTCTAAGTCATAGTTGCATTTATAGTTTGTTGAAGCTGACTTTGGCTTGATGTAACTCATGATTCATTGCGAATTAGCTAAAGGTTTCTATAGAACAATTGTAGACCTATCATAGCTCTACAATTTTGCTTCAAGAAGATCCTGCTAACTCGCCACCGATTTGGAGTTTGGAGGGGACGAAAATGCGTCGTCAGGCTCTAATCGTGGGCCTGATGGCCGTCTTCGTTAGGCCGAGTGGCCGACCGCCATCTGGCCGAGCGTGCCAAGTGGAGGTCGTACGCCGGCACTTCCCCCACTGGTCAGGCTATCGCTGCCACGAGGGTGCCACACACCCGTTGGCTCGCCTATTTGCTTCATAGTGTCCAGTTCCCCTCACCAGTCGCTCAGTAGCACAGAGCCGCTATCGCACCATTGCTGCCGAGCTAGCACCGCTGTCGCGTAGCTCCTCTACTGGCCAGCCCCTGAGAAATCGCTCATGCACATAGAAGCACCCTACACTGCTCTACTCGCTCGAGCTCTTCGCAGTCGTGTCCGTGGCTAGGTGAGGGTCCATTGGCCGATCCTATAACCACCGCCATGACCGGTGCCTCACCGGAGTGCGGGCTCACCGTGGAACTTGCTGACCGGCGCTCTTCCGTGTTCCTTTTCTACTACATCATCTTCTCCATCATGTGTAGTTGCTCTAGCGTAGATGTTTCCGACAATGCCGGTCCGCCCGAGCCGGAACACAGCCGCGCACCGCCGTGCGTCATGGCCGCACCGGTGACCTCACGTGGTCGCACTCCACCACTTCATCGCATCCAGTGGAAGTAGCGTAGTGTGGTCTGCCTTGGTACCTAGAAGCTTATGTGCACCTTGTCCGGGCACCTAGCGCCAGGGTTCGCCGGAGCACCGTCGTGCCGCGCCGCCATGGCCGGCGATGAGCCCCCTTCCGTGCACCTCTAGGCTAGCCACCGGTATGAAACGATGCGGGGGAGTGAGGTGAACTCTGAGGTGGGGTCGGTTTCACCGGAGAAGCCACCGTCGGCGAGCTCCGTCGCTCTCACGCCGATTCCCCGGCGTGCTCTGTTTTTGTGCCGCTGACATGCGGGGTCCCCTGTTTTGTGGGTCCTGCGCGTCAGTGACTCAGACCAAAGAAGCTAGTTCGTTATTTCAGATTTTGATGCTATTTTGTGAAATTTATATCTCAAGTTTGGTGGTTCCAAATTGGGTGGTTCCAATTTTGTTAGCATCATGGTGAAGTGTAGTATTTAGGAAAAATATAACATGAACACTTGTAGTGGAATTGTTGGAAGATTTAAATTGAAACTTGAAATGTGTTTTTAAATGAATGCAAACTTGTTTAATTTATATCTTGAGTTCCTGTGCTCCAAAAATTATGAAATTTTGTGGGTGAGCTCTTCTTGATGAGTAGAAGCTCTGGTACAAATTTGAGAATCAGTGCATGTATGGTTTATGATTTATAGATTTTCCTTTTATCATTGGATGATCCTTGTGTGAATTTTAGTAATTTATTTATGAATCAAATGACCATGAAAATTGTTTGAGGATGTCCTAGTGCCATAAGGATGCTAAGAAAAATATAAAATCTGTTGCTTGACACTTTTCACTAGGGTTTCCTAATTATACCATTTTAAGCCTTTATGACTTGTCATTTTTGTGTAGGATGTGATACTAGTTCAATTGATGTGAAATTTATGTAGTAGCCTATTGGAGACATATCTAAGCTACTGTAATTTTTGTAGAATTTTCTGTATAATATGGATATGTGTTTATTATTTAACCTAATTATCTAAATAAATTAATAAAGGAATGAAAATAATTTATTTAGGAAAGGCCACTATGTTTGCTTATGTTCATTTGATGTATGTTAACTGTTGGTAACATTGGTAGTACTCATGATGCTATTTGTGTATATAATGAAATATTATTTTCACTATAATTCTATTATAGTGACTTTCTGGACAGATTTTAGAGTTAAGCAGATTAACTGGTGAATTTGATGTTTGCTGTGAAATTGGTCAATAACAAAGTGGTAGGAAACTTGTTTATATAGCTTGTGTCAAAATTTCAAGATATTTGGCCTAGTAGTTTGAGAGTTATCTCAGTTGGAAGACAGCACTCCCAACTGCCTACTCTCTGGAATCCACGGACAGTTTTTGCAAGATCAGTCTGGGTGACCTAGTTTGAGTTTGAATTAGACTTTGGTGATTAAATGAAAGTTGTAGACAATTTTATAAGCTTTCCAGAAAGTCTTAAATCATGGTATTTGGATCTGAAGAACTCCAGTTATGGATCAAACTTGTAGCTACTATTTGCAGCCTAAAAACTGCTGAGTGCAGTGAATGACTTGTTTGCTTTATATGAGTTGACGCGATGATTTAGATGCTAGGCTAATTAAGATAAATTGTTAGTTGCAGGTGCTAGACCTCTTACTGAAGATGAAAAACTTTATCTTAGGTTATTAGAACTTGGTGAGTGTGCCGTTCTTGTTTTCTAAAAGAGATATGCACCTACTCGGTAAAATCGATGTTAATCTTGTATCATTATGTCTTTCGTGCGTCCATTCATACATGGCTGTATATTTCATCATCACCTTCCATCTCTTGTGCATGCATGATTCTTATACTATGCATATGCATGCAATAGGTGTTCCGGAGGGAGTCACGCTTCTAGAATTCGATCTAGTACTTCCAGAGGAACAGCATCAAGCTCAGGAGCAGGAGGTGCGGGCCCTCGAAGAAGGAGCCGACGAAGAAGTTCTTGAGTGTCCCGATCACCAACTTTCATCTTTTCTAAAAGGCAAGCCCAGAGCATTCTAAGTCTCCTATGTTTTAAAAATGGTTACCTTGAGTATCTTTAATTGTGATGCATTAAGTGATAGAAACTGGATGCAAACTCTTGTTGCATATATATCTATTCCTTGTCCAGTAAACATACCCTGAATCCTATTTAGGTCCAGGAGCAAATCAAAGCTTAGCCTTGGTTAGATCGGTAAAAGTCAGGTGATTTCCTATCACCTGCAAGTTAGGATGATGTCTGGTCACGGTTGGCTATATTTGCTATCGTGGAAAATAACCATGTGTTAATAATGAATTGTGACCGGGCGGGATGTCGATAGAGAAGCAACAAGGCAAGGAGGTCTTGGGTGTGGATCTATCCTCATCTGTGTCGGTTAAGGACCGATTCACTGTATGTCCTCATGTCATGTTGAATGCATGCCTATCACTTATTTGGCCGGATAACTCGTTCCGGCCGCGAAGCCAAGTAGCTCAACTTAGGCCGGGAATCGAAAAGTGAAACTGCGCACCCTGGAGGTAGTAAGGATGTGCGGGGAGCCATTGGCATAAGTCCTAGGTGAGATTGACCACCTGGCAGAGAGGACTCCCTAAGGGTGAGGGGCTGGGCGGACCCGTGATCCCTGAGTTGTATCAAAGGTGACCCGAGGAAACCACTAATCAGGTTGATTGGGTTTGTGTTAGGAATACCCCTCCAGCTGGATAGGAATCGATTCGAATCGCCGTCTCTCCCAGATAGTGAGAACTTGACTGAGCAGCGGCAACGTAGATGCACTTAATGGAACTTGATGGTTAAATCGATGATGATGATACAACATTATACCGGATATGGTTACTAATGTTTGGAGTTAAATCAATTGTTTGCTCTAGTACAGGTGCTAATCTAGTTGATAGGTTAAATTGGATAAAATGCTGCTTATTAGTAATGTAAATTATGCTCTCATATCACTAAAGCTTTTATGCAAAATGGTTGTCAAGCAAGATCCACCTATAAAGCCTTGCATACTCCTTGGTGTCATTTATTTCTGGTTTACGACGGGTAAGTCTTGCTGAGTACATTCTCGTACTCAGGGTTTATTCACCCTTGTTGCAGATGACGTGCTCTATAACGGCTACTGCAAGTATTGTCTCCACCCTGCGGGGGATGAAGACTAGATCATGGGCATGATCATCTATGTTATCTTATCTTACTGCTTTTGCTGGATATGACTATGAGACTGGCTTGTATTTGAACTAAGTGTGTGTGAAGGTCTCAAACTACTTTGCTTCCGCTATTTGTGAACTCGTTTGTAATAACTATGTGTACTCTGATGTATGAGATACTTGTGAACTACTTGTGAAATGGATGTAACATGTGGCTTGTTATGTTGAATTATTGTGATCTTAGTTGTATGCAAGTTGGTTTGAAATCCTTCGTGGTTTCAATTGACTACCGGGTTTATGTGGGTTCAAGTATGATGGTTTGATCACTTCGGTGATTGCTTTTGTACTTGTGCTCTTATAAATTGGTCGGTTCTGTTATAGTAGTAGCCACAACAGAGCATGCAGAAAGAGGAGGTGCTCAGAGTGGAGTTGTCATTGCAGATCAGCTTTCACTAGCACAAAGGGCAGCCATTGAGCAGGTTGAGCGTCGTCATGGTAGTCCAGCTGGGACTATCATGCTTGAGGGACAACGTGTTGTTTTGGAGGAGACTTAGCCTCAGGGGGAGCCACAGCAGCAGACACAGCCACCAGTGCAGTCAGAGGGTGCTAAGCAGACTCAAGAGGGAGAGCAGACAGAGACGGCATCTCAGCTACAGTTACGTTGCTCTAGTGGTACCCATGCTAAGGTGACACCGAGGACAGAGACAAAGTGGAGGGGTTCTCGTCTGCCTCCTAGACCATAGGGTCCACCTGTAGTGACTCACCTAGACTTAAGGGCTGCCATGGCCAAGTAGGTGTAGCAGCTCAGGTTTGTTTAGTTCGAGGACTGGTTCCCACCAAGGAGGGATGAGCGTGCTTCAGAGGGTTTGTATACACTACTATAGGAGGATTTCTATAATGCATATCTTAACAGTGGAGTTGCATTCAGGTCTCAGAGGGTTTGTTCTATTGATGCCATTGTAGTAGCAGCTAGAGAGCAGATCCGCCCTCATCTCTCTTACTTGCCAGGGTTGATAGACTTACTTGGACGGATAGGCAGATATGTACCATCTTGGGTCCATGAGTTCTATGCTACACTTTGGATTGACCCAGCTCACAGATTCATACACTTTGCATTTAGAGGCAGAGACTATAGGCTGATGAGCTTCAGGGTTAGAGAGATACTTAGGCTTTAGGTGTCCCCCATCCGGCTACATGAGGTTTGCTATGGTCATACAAAGCCTCCTAGACGCCCTCACGACAGTCTTGTGCCTCCTACTGATTTGGTCCGACCCTGCTTCATAGAGCCTTTTGGCGAGGGGTCGAGTAGGACACCTAGGGATCTTACTCCTACAGCTAGACTGCTTGATGCTATCATGAGGAGGACCCCTGTTACCGAGGATGGGATATCACGAGGGGTTGACTCGCATTCAGTTATGGCTACTGATTCAGCAGACAGTGTTTGATGTATGGGATGTCATTCTTTCTGAGATGGAAGATACACTTGTAGAGGGATTCAGAGGTCATAAGCAGTTGTCATATGCTCATTGGATTACATTTCTTATTCACCGGGCAGTTATAGTGAGGCCTCCTAAGATGTTGACAGAGTATTCTAGTGCTACTATAGAGTTTCCAGCTTATAACATGACTCAGATGCTCCGCCACAGTGCAGTGAGGACACCTAGTCAGCCGAGCCACCGCCTAGAGGTGCCAGAGTCTGTAGCCCAGCAGGATGAGATCATTAGGGGCATTGCAGCGATAGAGGAGGAGCAGTTAGATGCTCAACAGGAGGGTCTAGTCGAGAGCGACCCCAGTGACAGTTTAGATGATGACTACTAGGATATCCCTCAGATGCCTCCATGATGACACGATGAGGCCAGTGGCTCCAGCTCAGCTCCATAGGCATCGCAGATAGACCCCGCTCTTCTTGCTATACTTGAGCGAATGAGGTAGGATCAGGCTCGCTAGGCCTAGGAGACTGCAGCTGCTCTAGCAGAGGTTTAGGCTAGACAACACGAGTTCCAGCGATAGCAGTAGGCTATCCAGCAGTAGCAGCAGGCCATGCAGCAGCAGCTCCTCATGCAACAATAGTTACTTGGTTTCATGCAGCATGTCATCTCTGCTATTAGGGCTCTACTGCTATAGCTTACACGTCAGATCGGCTAGCCTGCCACCACTACAGTGACTCTAGGTTTTCAGCCCAGTGGGCTTCAGAGTTAGGGACAACCAGCTACCTTGTTTGCTTCACCTATAGAGTAGGTGTCCTAGTGGTTTGCTTCACTAGTGCCAGCCCAAGGTCTTTCCTTCACACCTCTACATACGGGCTTCACACCGGCTCAGAGTTCATCGATGCTTGTGACAAACACCCTAGTTTCTAGGAGCCTTGGTGCTACCTTCAGTGAGCTGACAAGGCAACCTACACTGCTAGATCTACATGTCCCTAGTCCTTCCATGGTTGCTCCTATTACTGGGACTATAAAGGTGCTCCCATCATCAGTGCATCATCAGAGCCACCTGCTACAGTCATACCTATAGAGTCACAGGTCGCACCAGTTCCAGATCTAACCCAGACCGCTTCAGCATCACTTCTAGCGACAAAGGGTCAGACTACTTAGAGCTCAAGATCAGATGATGATGCTACCCAGTTTCAGATCGCTCACTACGCCTCAGCGCCCGACTCGTCTGCACCATCCCCGCCGATAGACCCTTAGGTTTTAGTGTTTGACGCCAAAGGGGGAGAGGGATCAAGTATGATAGACTTAGGGGTAGCGATATATCTAGGGGGAGCTTATTTATTACATCTGGCTTTTTATGTGTGATACACTATTATGCATTCATGTTTACTTTCATGCATTAAACTACATACGTGTGATCGTGATATTTATGTGATAGTGATATTAATGTGATATTTATGTGATATGTGACATGTGTGCTCTCTACATGAATTATTTATATGTCATGTCACTTGGTTATGCTCATTTGATTTGCTTTCGCATTTTACTCCGATGCAAATGAGCTTTATTTCTGGTACTCATGCTTATTTCATATCTATTGAGTACATCATGTTGGCCTGGGTCATATAAGCTTGCCTAACTCTTTTGTTCTTATTGTCAAAAGCTTATATGAACCAAGCATGTTGAAAACCTCATCTCTTGTACATACTCGAGGTTGTATTATCATCAATCACCAAAAAGGGGGAGATTGAAAGCATCTAGGCCCTAGTTGGGTTTCAATGATTAATGACAATACAAGATTACTATGACTAACATGTGTTTTGTAGATGCAATTAAGTTAGGTCATGGTAATGCAATTGATTGGGCAATCATGGTTGTCATGCCCCTATGATAGAAATCATTTTAGTTTTCAAAGGATGGATGGCAAGGTTAAGGATGGACTAGTTCTAAGTGTCATTTGGTGTTGAAGAGACACTTAGAGTAGTTTAGGACTTTGTTTTTCCTTTGGCCATACTATTAAGGGGGGTATGGACTAGTTGCTTGACCTAGGTGAGTCTAGTGGGTTAGGTGTGGTGCACACTTGTCAAATCTAGCACTAGGTACCTCCTAAATAGCCCTAAGATCAATTGGAGCAAACTTCATTCACATATGATTTCGAGTTGGAAGTGAATGGAGGGTCAAATGTTGACCGAACGCTGGTTTCGGTGTGATCGAACGCTGGCAGTAGAGTCCGATGCGAGGGGTGTCATCGGACTTTGTCCACAGCGTCACTTGGTGGATACGTGTACCTACTCCAGCTATGGATGTGGGCTCATCTTCCAGTTGGCCATCTAGAGGTTTTGGCTCATCATGAGTGGTTCCAAGGTCAGCCTCCAAGTCGGCAGCCGATGTGGACATACCTTTGGGACCAGGTCAGGGTTCCACATGCGAGGTTAGAGCGGGCGTACATTGAGTTCACGAATGAGCTAGACATGCTCACGGCATCTAGTGTAAGTAAATTTTATTTCCCATGCTGGTTTGAAATGGATTAGTATACCATCTAACATCTTGTTTGGACATGTTGCAGGTGGAGTGGGAGCCGTACGATGGAGAGGGGGCACTTCCTTTTCAGTTGACCAACATTTGTGGGTTTGACAATGACTTCTATAGGATGAGGTGCACTCTAATCTGCTTCTATGCTCTCGAGTTCCACCTGCTAGATAGAGTTGCACTCTAATTTAGAGTGAGACAGCTTTGGCGAATGGCTCCATTCTCGACTGGCATTGACTTACATAAGTTAGTGTTTTGTTATTTCAAATGTCTCGTGATGGTCCATTTCTATTAATATGGTGACATGTACATGGATTCAAGTAATGATGACATACGTGCAGGTTGGGTCGTTACAAGAACAAAAAGATTTTTGACTAGGAGAAGCACCACCAGTTCTACATTCAGCAATGGAAGAGATGCACGATAACATGGACGACAACAACAAGCCACACACGAACTGTGAGTTCAGGCGGTACCAAGCTTGGTACCAATGTGCGACACATTGCAGGCTGAGAGTACAGTGGATAGAAGATGACTATGTCGATATCGAGTCCTTTGATGATGAAGACACGACGTATGACCAATCTACTCATGTAGGAAGGCAGGACTGATCTTGGACAGAGTGGTAAGTCAATTGCCTTATTTTTCTACGTTAAGTTGCATACCAATACATTAGGCATTAGAGTTATCTATTTTAGTTAGTGCCACCTTTGAGCCGTATTATCCTTATAATACGTTAGATTCTTATACAAAAGAAAACAAAACCTATTGCTATCTATTCAGAAGTATTATTACTCAGAACTTTATTGCAGGGCAATACACTCAAATGCTCTATTGAAGATATTGAGCGCTTTCGGCCGAGAGTTAGGGACGACGACATGCATAGCTTTCTAGACGTAAGATTCAAAATATTCTTTCAAACATATTATTAATATGTTAGATTCTTTTAGTTAACATTATTTTGTACAATAGAGGCTGTCACATCGGCTATGCCGTGCGACTGCTCATTGTGGTTGCAGGACAAACACGACGCAAGACATGTATGTTCCTTCCACAGGTAGAGGAGGCTTAGGTTCCTCTAGCCAAGCAGCTATAGGGGACGGGGACGAGGACGAGGATGACGTGGACCAGAGGCACGAGGAGCTTGGCCCCTCTTAGCTCCATGACGCTCCCTCGACTCAGCCTACATAGCCTCCAGGCACTAGGCAATGCCGTCCACCTAACCCTAACACTCTAGGTACGAGCGCTCTCGGTCACAAGGGTAACGGTAAGACTATGAGGCTGTGAGGGTTGTGGTAGATGTTAGTATGCACTATTATGGATTTTATATTTACTTTCCTGTAACTATTTGGAACTGTATGGACATTATAGACTATTTGGACTATGCAGGACATGTTATGTTGATTGTGATGTTCGTTGTGGTTGCATTGTGCTCTTTGGATGATTAAATGTTTGGATTATATAATGATGTCTCTGTATGTAACTATGGATGCTCCTGAAACAAGGGAAACTCTTGCGATTTTTTTCTATGAATCATTAATCATACTACACTGCTAAAAAGGCACAAAAATAGTACATAGATTAAATGTAAATTTATTAGAATGTGTATAGTCCAATCGTATCATACAGACGCTTTGCAGATAAATCTAGGCTTTTCAAGTAATAGTGAATGAATCTAGGCTTTTCAGATAATGAAAATAGACTTTTCAGTTACAATGAAAATAGACTTTTCTAAAAATAGACTTTTCACTGACATAGTTCTGGCATGCAAGGAAGCACAACTCCACTCCATCTCCACCATCCATCTTATGACTGTTTGATCCAATGGCTGAGATGAAGAGGCACATGGATCGCTGACATGGCACATTGAGAGGCCTCCATTCCTCCTCTCAACCTATAAATAACCCCTCACTCCCTCTCATTCACACACACAACAAGGAAGAAGAGCACTCCTCAGTATTTTCTTTCATTGTAGTACCAATGTCTAGAGGATCATCCAAAGGTAGAGGATAGGGGAAGGGAACTACCATTGTGTGGGAGGGTTCTCTTGGTCCCGATTTCTTTGAGGAAGCTCTTTATGAGAGGTTTCTAGTTGAGAGCAAAAGCAATTTCACCAAAGAGGCACCACTGAGAGGATACAATGAATGGAAAGAAGAGTGGCCAAAATGCATGCCTGGTGAGGACTGCTTAGTGCAGATGTTCACTGAGGGAATAGATGGAGGTTGTCATTTCTTCAAATGCCCACGAGCATGCGTAATTGCTATTACAATTTGTTTCTTCAATATGTTCATCTTCTATATAACTTACATGACATACTTATTGTAGTCTTCCTTGGCCGAAGAAAACTATGGGTTTACTAGGTGGGTCTATCCTCGACCTATTTATCCACATGCCGAGTACATCTACTACCTGCAGGACCGTATCTTTTATCTAGAAAGGAAAGTTAGCAACGGTTACAAGGACAACGGATAGGACGACAACAACAATGGTGCTGATTCATAGGAGGTACTCTGCAATGATCCATATTGCACCTGCCCTAACCAGAAGAACAAGGGGCCTCCCCCATCACCCCACCACTACCACCACCAACAATGGGAGGCTATTGTGGAGAAGGTGCAACACAATTTGCTATGTGGCCACACTACTAGGACGACTTTATCTTATTCACATGCCACATCTATGTGTTTGTTATTTGGTTTAATTACCTAAGGCGTGTTAGGTTTAGTCGAAGGAACTCTGTACCCTAGTTTGGTATATGTTCTCCCATGCCATTTTATGTGTTTTATGTGTTCAATTATATAATGCCCTACTTTGTTAGGTTTTATTTGTAGCACGTGATCACATTTCAATACGTCCATAATATTAAGCTGAATATTATGGCCACAAATAATGAAAACAACCACATAATTAAAAGTCCAATACTATGCCACATTAAACAACATAATAATACTAGAAGTACGTGCCGACACTAGACATAGGGGCAAATGCACTTTCAAATCCTTAGTCTAAAACATACTGAGTAAGCAACTCATCATCCAAGTACCAGTCCTCTACCACAACCCTATTGTTGTGGCTAGGCTCACCTGCATTGCTCTGACCTACCTATCGCTGCTAGTAAGCAGCCTTCGCTTCATCTGCGGCCTCTGTGGCCTGAGTGAAGAACACGTCATCATCCTCCTCCACCTATAAGCCCACCTCTGCTAGAGCGATGAGCTCGCTTAGTCTAGCAGTGTCATCCTTAGCCTTCTCTGCCTATAAGCCCGCCTCTGCTAGAGTGATGAGCTTGCTCAGTCTGCCAATGTCATCCTCAGCCTCCTCCACCTGCAAGCCCGCCTCTGCTACAGCGATAGGCTCACTTAGTCTAATAGTGTCATCCTCATCCTCATCCCCCTCATTAGACAACACAATCGATGATTGAACGGTGCGACTAGCTCGCGATCTGTGCCCATCTAACTTCTTTTCCTCATACCTTGCACGAGCCACCTCTATGGTATATTCCTCGCTGTATCCAATCTCTACATGTATAAAATGCAATCAGTTAGCAACGTGATTATATTACATTTAAAATCAGGCAACGAAAAAAAGGCTTTCAAGCACTCACTGGCACATAATGCAACAACATGCTCGTTCAAGACCTGCATCTGTACTATTGTCTCCTCCCTTACCTCCTTCCTTGCCCTCTCCTCCTCTAACATCATCCGTCTGATGAGGACATGACACCCATGCATATGACCATGCTTGGTGCATGGTATGGAGGGGTAGGAGGCTAGCAAGGGTGTCCAAGTCAAGAAGGAGGCCCGAGGCTAATTCGGTTCGAATCCCCGAGGTGGAGGCCCAAAGCAACTTAAGTTTGAGTCTGTCTCGGCCTCCAGGACCAGTCTGCCTTAAACTGCTCACCTAGGACGCATACAAACTCTGTTTTGACAATCCACATATGGTTGGAAAGCTAATTTGATAAGGAAGCCAATCCAAGTGGTCTCACATCAAAAGACCTTCGGAATCAACGGGAATCGTCGAAACACGTCAGCGTCCAGAATCTGCCAGGGTGCTGCGACACCGTCTTTTAGTTCGTTGGACTGTGTATCGTGTTTAGGCCCATTAGGGGGCGCGTCTAGGGGGCGTGACGCCCAAGACTCTATAAATAGCAGCCGTCACTCTCTTTTGGGTTTGGGTTTTGTTTAGTTCTTGATTTCCTCATGAAACAGACATCATTTTGCTGCAACTGTGTCGCCAAGACTGCTTGCTGTGAGCCAGGGCCCCAGTTCTTGATCTTGTTCGCCTGTGGTGATTAGTCCTTTCGAATAAAGACTTGAACTCCTTCTTGTTATCATAAGCCTCATATTTATTTGCAATTTCAGATTGCGTTCATCCCGTTCTTGCTTGTGTTCTTGATTCGCTTGTAGGAAAGCCTTCTCGGCGAGGTCAATCGCGTTCGCGTGGTTGATAACCAACGGAGCAGTGGTGTAACGGTTGCGGGGGTCTGAATCAGTCTTGTTCGAAGCCTAGATCATGAATGTTGAGTCTCCACCAATTGATGCTATCATACCTTTCGGAAGATTGGGCCTAGTCTACATCACAGTCTCTCCAATCCCCATTTGTCAAGCCCAACATCGATCGGGTTACAAATACTACACTGTCTAGCAAACTCACGCATCTTTTCTTTGTGATGTTTAACGAATAGGTTGACATTGTTAGGTCCATATCCCCTCTTCCATGTAATTACTTGCCTCCCCTTCAGTTCATCCAAGAACTTAGCTTGACCATCATAACATTCCCACCTGCATTTCCTAGTGCTCTGTTCAAACAAAAAATTATATCATATATGTCTTAGCAAAACAAATAAAACACAATTTCATGTTTACCGTAAAAATAACGAACCTCATCATAGTCAACCATATGGCCGCAATAATGGCATATTCCAAGCTCCAAAGGGACTAGGCCATAATTGGATTTAACAACACATTCGCACATGACAGGAGGTGCTTTGTAAATTACCCTTTCTTTCTTCTTTTCCTTAACCTTTCACGGTTCTTACGGCCATTGGTTCTTAGGACCATACAACCACTCCTTAAAATGACACTTCACCATTGAAAACACCTAAATAAAGTGACATTAGTACATGTGCACATAGAGCTAAACATTTAAACAGATACACTTTCTACTTACTTCATGTTTGTTTGGACACACAAACTCTAAAGTATTCTCTGGCTTTATCATGGCTCAATCTCCGCATTCGCACAGAGGAGGTTCCTTGAGTCATCTAACTGTGGCTAGGTGCTTCTCCTTAGCCATCATTGGCGAGGGGTTAGGAGGGGTGGAACCCACCTCTTGAAGTGCTCACGTGGATGTTTCCCTCTAAACCAATCGTCGAAAAGGAGGTACCTAGGGTCAAACTTGTCTACACCATCGATCCACTGAAAGAAAAAGCACCTATCATGGTCCTACACAACAAGATTCCAACAAAATATTAGTGGCATACTTACACAAATAAAGAAAAAAAGATAGTGGAAACAATTTCTTACATTAAAATGACTGCATGTGTAGAAGCAACACGCCGCTGTGTCCGGATGTTTCGATTGAAACACGTGGGCCAGGAAACCACAGTCATAGTTAGGGACAGGGAGGTTAGGAGGGACGGGGACATCTTTTCTAGACACGTCGGGGTATAATTCTCGAGGACGACCCCGTTTTTGCCAAAACTCCTCCCGATACATTTCTTGCATCTAACAAAACGGATGTAATTTAACAAACAAAAATCAAAACATCACAAATTAATGCCAATGAGAATCATAACTACAATACAACCAATTTTGTTCTAAGAACCAAAACCAATTAACATTAAACCCTAAACCTAGGGTTTCCAATGTTATGCACAACAATGAACCCATAAACATAACAACATACGCTGTGGTTACCTAGGTTTAATACAAATATTAAAAATTGCATGAAACCCTAAGTAATGATGATTCTTAGGTAAAAAAATCTGACCAATATGTACTGAATCGATGCGAAAAAACTAGGAGGGTGAAAGGTCCTAATGGCTAGAGGGGGGTGAATAGCCTATTAAAAATTTCTACAACAACACTTAACAAACCGGTTAGACAATTATGAGGCAAAGCTAGTGTTGCGCTAGCCTACTAAAATGCAAGCCACCTACCACAATTCTAGTTTATATAGTTTCTATCCACACAATAGCTATGTCACTTCACTAAGTTAGTGCGCTCTCAAAGGCTAACTAAAGAGCCACACTAACCAAACTAACAAGCTCTCACAACTAGCTACACTAAAGAGCTTGATAACTAGTTTGCGGTAATGTAATGAGAGTGAGCAATTTGTTTATACCGCTGTGTCGAGGAGTGAACCAATCAATCACAAGGATGAATACCAATCACCTCAGAATCAAATGATGACATAATGATTTTTTGTCGAGGTTCACTTGCTTGCCGGCAAGCTAGTCCTTGTTATAGCGATTCACTCACTTGGAGGTTCACACGCTAATTGGCATCGCATGCCAAACCCTCAATAGGGTGCTACACAACCAACACAAGATGAGGATCACACAAGCCACGAGCAATTCACTACAGTACCTTTTGGCTATCCGCTGAGGAAAGGTCAAGAACCCCTCACAATCACCACAATCGGAGCTGGAGACAATCACCAACCTCCGCTCGATGATCCTCACTGCTCCAAGCCATCTAGGTGGCGCCAACCACCAAGAGTAACAAGTGAATCCCGTAGCAAAACACGAACACCAAGTGCCTCTAGATGCAAACACTCAAGCAATGCACTTGGATTCTCTCCTAATCTCACAAATAAGATGAATCAATGATGGAGATGAGTGGGAGGGCTTTAGCTAAGCTCATAAGGTTGCTATGTCAATGCAAATGGCCAAGAGTTATGAGCCTGAGCCAGCCATGAGGCTTAAATAGAGAGCCCCCATGAATAGAGCCATTGGGCTCCTCACTGCACTGAACACAGGACGACCGGATGCGGCGGTCAGATTGACCGGACGCTAGACCTCAGCGTCTGGTCACACGATGTATGCCACGTGGCCCCTGCTTCAAATGCTGATCGCTCGATCTCAATGGTCACCAGTTCATTTAAGTAGTGACCGGATGCGCTGCTTTGAAGTGACCGGACGAAGGACCTCAGCGTTCGGTCGTTTCCAGTAAGCATCTAGAGATGACTTTTCATGATCGGACGTGTCTGGTCACCCTTGACCGGACTCACCCAACATCCGGTCAGTCACCCTCTTCACTGTGTGCTGCCATGTTAGCAAGACCGAACGCACCCCATCAGCATCTAGTCACTTAGTGACCTAGCGTCCGGTCGAAGACCGACACCAACGTCTTCGCTGCTTCCACTGACCGAACGCAGGACCCTAGTGTCCGGTCACTGCATGACCAGCATGACTAACTCCTTTTCAACTCTATCTTTTTCACCCTTGCTCAAATGTGCCAACCACCAAGTGTATCACCTTGTGTACATGTGTTAGCATATTTTCACAAACATTTGCAAGGGTGTTAGCACTCCACTAGATCCTAAATGCATATGCAATGAGTTAGAGCATCTAGTGGCACTTTGATAATCGCATTTCGATATGAGTTTCACCCCTCTTAATAGTACCACTATCAATCCTAAATGTGATCACACTCACTAAGTGTCTCGATCACCAAAACAAAATGGCTCCTACCATTTATACCTTTGCCTTGAGCCTTTTGTTTTTCTCTTTCTTCTTTTCAAGTCCAAGCACTTGATCATCACCATGGCAGCACCATCATCATGTCATGATCATCATTTGCTTCACCACTTGGAATGTGCTACCTATCTCATGATCACTTGATAAACTAGGTGTGCACTTAGGGTTTCATCAATTCACCAAAACCAAACTAGAGCTTTTAATCTCCCCCTTTTTGGTAATTGATGACAACACTTTCACAAAGATATGAATTGAAATTCAATTGAATCCATGTTGCTTGTCCAAGCATATTTACCATATGTAAAAGGATATGGACAAGTTTCATGAACACCAAATGGTAGCAATTGCTCCCTCCACATATGTGCTAAGAGTTTGGATTGTAGCTTGCACATATGCTTAGATAGGAAATATAGGAGACAATGTCTACCAAATGATGCTAAGGTATAAAAGATGGACCTTTGAAGCGTGATACCAATCGGAGTACACCAATATACCATCCTTAGCACCATGGTTAGCTCGATACCACTTGGAAATGAAATCACTAGATAACCTATGCATGCTAGTTTTTCATTTCATCATTCAAACCTACAACTAGCATACACCACACAAGCATGGATATTGAAATTTAAAACTTGTGCCATGCAAGCAAACATATGAAATGCACATTCAAATGCACCATACAAGTTCATGAGCTTGCTCCCCCTACTTGTGTGCTCAAACTTTTAATTGATCCCTTTCCTTTGTCATATCTCTCCCCCTATGTCAAGTTCTCCCCTGTTGTTGTCTTTTCATTATCTTAGTACACTAATATTCCTTTGTCATATCTCTCCATGTACTAATATCTTTGTTTTTCTCTCCCTTTATCATCAATGACCACAAAGGTTCAAAATATAGATAGGTTGAGATTATCAATGTCAATCAATGGGGTGAGGATCATTTTCTCAAATTTGGTCCAATCTAGATCATTTGCCAAAGATATTTAACTCAGTTTGATTCAAGGATAAGCTTCTTCACATCTCCAAATAAGGGCTATCTTGTACCATGTTGAGTTAAACACTTAGAGCTCATTTTCTAGATTAAACACTAGGTTTACAAGTCCACAAACATTTCATATGCTACCATTAGATCAAAATAAGCATAGAAGTAATAGTGGTACCATACAATCATCAAATTCATTTGATTTTCATGAATGAGCCTATTAAATATGAAGGATATCTAGATGCACTAAACAAGTCCTTAGCAAGGATGTAAGTCATGCCAATCAACTTTTACATTGGGTTGCTCAAAGGAGAGGCATGTCATATAAGTGGGGGGTGCATCAACACATATTTGAGAAATCCAATATGTTCAACTCATTCCTTAGCTTGCTAAACCTTTTCTCATCCAATGGCTTGGTGAAAATATCGGCAAGTTGATCTTCAGTGCCTACACTCTCAATGCAAATGTCCCCCTTTTATTGGTGATCTCTTATGAAATGGTGGCGTACACCAATGTGCTTTGTTCTTGCATGTTGAACTGGATTGTTGGTCAACTTGATTGCACTCTCATTGTCACATAGCAATGGCACTTTCTTGAACTTGATTCCAAAGTCACTCAAAGTGGCCTTCATCCAAAGTATTTGTGCACAACAACTACCGACGGATATGTATTCGACTTCGGTGGTCGATAATGCAACACTATTTTGCTTCTTTGATGACCATGAAATAAGTGATCTTCCCAACAATTGACATGTGCCCGAGGTGCTCTTCCTTTCAACCTTGCATCCCACATAATCTGAGTCGGAGTAACCAACTAGCTCAAACTTTGCTCCTTTGGGATACCACAAACTAACATTTTGTGTATGCTTCAAGTACCTTAATATTCTCTTTGTAGCCTTCAAATGACTCTCTCTTGGTGAGGCTTGAAATCTTGCACACATGCATACACTAAACATGACATCTGGTCTTGATGCGGTCATATAGAGTAGGCTTCCAATTATAGACCGATACAATTTTTGATCCACCATATTGCCACTTGTATCACTATCCAAGTTGCCATTTGTTCCCATTGGTGTACTAATAGCTTTGCTATCACTCATGCCAAACTTCTTTATCATGTCCTTGATATACTTGCCTTGACTCACAAATGTACCATTCTTCAATTGCTTGATTTAAAGACCAAGGAAGTAACTCAACTCTCCAATCATGGACATCTCAAACTCATTAGCCATCATCTTTCCAAACTCATCACAAAAGTCTTGATGGGTTGATCCAAATATGATGTCATCAACATAGATTTACAACACAAATAAATCTTTTCCAATCTTCTTGATGAAAAGAGTGGTGTCAACCTTGCCCATCATGAACCCTTTAGAGAGTAGGAAGTCCCTCAATCTTTTATACCATGCTCTAGGTGCTTGCTTCAAGCCATACAATGCCTTCTTCAACTTGTACACATGGTCGGGCTTCTTATCATCTTCAAAACTGGGAGGTTGCTCAACATATACTTCTTCATTGATATAACCATTAAGAAATGCACTCTTAACATCCATTTGATAGAGTTTGATGTTGTGGGCACAAGCATAGGCTAGCAAGATTCTAATTGCTTCCAATCTAGCAACCGAGGCATATGTTTCTCCAAAGTCAAGACCTTCAACTTGTGTATAGCCTTGTGCTACCAATCTTGCTTTGTTCCTTACTACTATCCCATCTTGATCTTGCTTGTTTCTAAAGACCCATTTGGTTCCAATCACATTGTGTCCCTTTGGTCTCTCTACTAATTCCCATACTTGGTTTCTTGTGAAGTTATTCAATTCTTCATGCATAGCATTCACCCAATCAACATCCTTCAATGCTTCATCTACCTTCTTTGGTTCAATGGATGACACAAATGAGAAATACTCACAAAATGAAGTCAATCTTGATCTTGTTTCTACACCTCTAGAAATATCACCAATGATAGTGTCCAATGGATGATCCCTTGCAATATTTGTTGGTTGGAGGATTGGAACTTGATTGCTTGCACTTGCTTGATCATTGCGTTGAGATGATGTACTAGCCACTTGATATTGTTCATTTTCATGAGAGCCACTTGTACTAGCTTGATTTGTATCATCTTGCACATTTGAGTCAGAGAGCACTTGCACTTGATTACTTGCCTAGGCCTCAATTCACCAACATCCATGTTTCTCATGGCATTTGAAAGTTGAATGCCTCTAACATCTTCCAAGTTCTCATTCACTTCTTGCGAACCCTTGGTTTCATCAAATTCAACATCATGAACTTCCTCAAGAGTACCACTTTCCAAATTCCAAACTCTATATGCTTTGCTTGTAGTGGAGTAACCAAGTAAGAATCCTTCATCACATTTCTTGTCAAACTTGCCCAATCTAGTGCCTTTCTTCAAGATATAACATTTGTAACCAAAGACCCAAAAATATGCAATGTTGGGCTTTCTACTATTCAAGAGCTCATATGGTGTCTTCTCTTTCAATGGGTGACAATAGAGACAATTGCTACAATAGCAAGCCATGTTGATAGCTTTGGCCCAAAAAGATTGACTTACATTGTACTGACTAAGCATAGACCTTGCCATATCAATGAGTGTTCTATTCTTCCTCTCAACAAGGCCATTTGATTGTGGAGTGTACTTGGCTGAGAATTGATGTCTAATTCCAAATTCATCACACAACTCATCAATTCTAGTGTTCTTGAACTCACTACCATTGTCACTTCTAACTCTCTTGATGGTTGTTTCAAACTCATTGTGAATGCCTTGGACAAATGATTTGAATATTGCAAACACATCACTTTTGTCCACTAGAAAGAATACCCAAGTGTATCTAGTGTAATCATCCACTATCACAAAGCCATATTTGTTACCACCAATGCTAGTGTATTGAGTTGGCCCAAACAAATCCATGTGCAATAACTTAAATGCTTTACTAGTGCTCATCATGCTTTTCTTAGGATAGGTGTTTCCAACTTGTTTGCCAGCTTGACAAGAGCTACAAAGCTTATCCTTCTCAAACACAACATCTTTCAAGCCTCCAACCAAGTCACGCTTAACCAATCTATTCAATTATTTCATTCCAACATAACCAACCCATGCTAGACTTAATGAACAAACATGTAGATAATTTAGCTTCACTAGCATTGAAATCAACCAAGTATATATTCTCATATCTAGAGCCTTTGAAGATCAAATTAGAGCCATCTACACTTATGATCTCTACATCATCTACCCCAAATATGCATTTGAATCCAAGATCACACAATTGAGCCATGGATAGCAAATTGAAGTTCAAGCTCTCTACTAGCAATACATTAGATATGCTCATGTCATTGGATATTGCAATCTTACCAAGCCCTTTGAACTTGCCTTTGCCATTGTCACAAAATGTGATACTATCATAACCATCATCGCCATTGGTGTTGATTGAGTTGAACATTCTTGCATCACCGGTCATGTGTTGAGTGCACCCACTATCAAGAACCCAATGCCTTCCTCCAGCTTTGTAATTGACCTACAAAATAAAATCAATTCTTTTTAGGTGCCCAAACTTGCTTAGGTCCTTGAAGGTTAGTTACTAAGCTCTTTGGTACCCAAATGGATTTCTTCTTTGAGCCCATCCATGGTTTACCAATGAACTTAGCCTTCACACCATTTGTACCCTTAGTAAGCACATATACAGAATTAATTTTAATTGAGGATACATTAGCATTTTTGCTCTTATTCTTGCACTCATGCTCTTTATGACCAACTTGCTTGCAACTAGTGTAAAACTAACTATTGTTCTTCACAAAACTAGTCTTGTGAGGAGCAAAGGCTGACTTACCTTTCTTGGGGGTATAGCCCAATCCCTCTTTATAGAGAGAAGCTCTTTGGCTACCCAAGCACATAAGCAAGCGGTCCTCACCACCATAGGCCTTAGCCAAGGTGTGAGTGAGCTTATTGATCTCCTTCTTGAGGTTCTCATTCTCAACCATTAGTGAGGCATCATAAGTGAAACCATCACTACTAGATGAGGTGGAAGTAGAATTACTACAAGAAGGGTTAGCGGGAGCAACATTGATAGGCATAGATAAAGATTCATCAATTATATTACAAGTTAAACCTACATCACAAGTCTCAACATGCTTCTTCTCATTATGTTCATTAAGCAAAGAGGAATGAGCCTTTTCAAGCTTTTTGTGAGCCTTGCCAAGCTTCTCATGGGCTTCCTCTAGCCTCTCATGAGATGCATTGAGCTCATCAAAGGCTTGCTTAAGGGCTTTTAGTTCCTTACGCAAGCTTTTGCATTCCCTTCTTTTAATGCCAAAGTGTTCTTTATTATCTTCTAGCATGTCAAATAGTTCATCCTTAGTAGGTTCATCATCATTACTATCACTATCATTTTCATTTTCATTATCATGTTCTTCATCACTTCTATCATCACAAATTTGTACCTTAATGGCCTTAGCCATGAAGCATGATGGAGTGTCAAAGAGAGAAGGCTTCTCATTGATAGCAAGTTGCTTCTTCTTGGTGGTCTTGTCATCATCACTATCATCATCATCACTTGAGGAAGCATCACTATCCCAAGTGACCACATATGAACCACCCTTCTTCTTGAAGGTCATCTTGTCCTTCTTCTCTTTCTTTTCATTCTTGTCCTTCTTCTTGTCCTTCTTCTTGTTCTTCTTGTCATCATCTTTGTCCCTATTGTATGGGCATTGAGCAACAAGATGATCTTTGCTTCCACAATTGAAGCACCTTCTTGACTCTTCCTTGTTCTTGGATGAAGACTTCTTTCTTCTAGCATGGTAGCCCTTCTTCATCATGAACTTGCCAAATCTCTTGACAAAGAGAGTCATCTTCTCATCATCATCATCATCCCATGAGCCATCATCCTCACTTGATGTATCTTGCTTTGCCTTGCCCTTGGATGATGTGGCCTTGAACGCCACGCTCTTCTTCTCATCTTTCTTCTCCTTCTTTTCTTCCTTCTCATCATCATCTCTATATGTATCATCGGTCATTATATCTCCCAACACTTGGTTTGGTGTCATGGTGTCCAAACCACTCCTCACTAGAATAGTGACCAATGTGCCAAATCTTGAAGGCAAACATCTTAAGAACTTGTGGGAGAAGTCCTTGTCCTTCACCTCTTCTCCAAGTGCTTTGAGATCATTGGCAAGCACTTGAAGCCTATGGAACATCTCCGGCACACTCTCATCCTCCTTCATCTTGAAGCTTGTAAATTTCTCTTTGAGAATGTATGCCTTTGCACCCTTCACAGCTTGAGTGCCCTCAAATGATTCTTCCAACTTCTTCCATGCCTCATGAGCTCTCTCAATGTTCTTGATTTGCTCAAATGTTCTCTCATCCAAAGCATCATGGATGGCACTAAGAGCAATGTCATTATTTTGGAGTAGTATTTCTTTGGCAGTGGTGGGAGCCTCTTCATCTTCAATCTCAACCTTTGTCTCTACCACCTTCCAAACCTTCATATTGATTGACTTGATATAAGTTATCATCTTAGCTTTCCAATAGGGATAATTTGAGCCATCAAATTAGGGTGGCTTCTTGGTGTTGTTGATTTGAGCCATTTTTACACTGACGGTTGTTAAGCCTCAAATCACAGTGACCTCGCTCCGATACCACTTGAAAGGTCCTAATGGCTAGAGGGGGGGGTGAATAGCCTATTAAAAAATTTTACAACAACACTTAACAACCTGGTTAGACAATTATGAGGTGAAGCTACTGTTGCGCTAGCCTACTAAAATGCAAGCCACCTACCACAATTCTAGTTTATATAGTTTTTATCCACACAATAGCTATGTCACTTCACTAAGTTAGTGTGCTCTCAAAGGCTAACTAAAGAGCCATACTAACCAAATTAACAAGCTCTCACAACTAGCTACACTAAAGAGCTTGATAACTAGTTTATGATAATGTAAAGAGAGTGAGCAATTTGTTTATACCACCATCTTGAGGAGTGAACCAATCAATCACAAGGATGAATACCAATGAATAATAATCACCTCAGAATCAAATGATGACACAATGATTTTTTATCGAGATTCACTTGCTTGCCGGCAAGCTAGTCCTCATTGTGGTGATTCACTCACTTGGAGCTTCACGCGCTAATTGGCATCACACGTCAAACCCTCAATAGGGTGCCGCACAACCAATACAAGATGAGGATCACACAAGCCATGAGCAATACACTAGAGTACCTTTTGGCTCTCTGCTAGGGAAAGGTCAAGAACCCCTCACAATCACCACGATTGAAGCCGAAGACAATCACCAACCTCCACTCGATGATCCTCGCTGCTCCAAGCCATCTAGGTGGTGGCAACCACCAAGAGTAACAAGCGAATCCCGCAGCAAAACACGAACACCAAGTGCCTCTAGATGCAAATACTCAAGCAATGCACTTGGATTCTCTCCTAATCTCACAAAGATGATGAATCAATGATAGAGATTGTCGATGAAATATGGTCAGCAGTCCACCGAGGGGGGTGGTCGTGGTGGTAGATTGTTGGTAGACGGTGCATGTAATCAGGAACCAGATGGTGACACAAGGCGCAGAGACAGCGATTTAGACAGGTTCGGGCCGTCTGGTCGACGTAATACCCTACGTCCTGTGTCTTTGTTGTATTGTATTGAGATGTATATAGATTAACCTGTCCTCTAGGGGACCCTTGTCTCTCCTTATATACTCCAAAGAGACAAGGTTACAAGTAAAGTATCCAATTTGGTACTATTACAATATCTAGTACAACTTGTAATCTTGATGTGCACGCCTTGATCTTACGGGCCAGGCCACCTCGGATGGTGCGGCCCATGTACCATCTTGTGGTACCCGGGGTATATCCCCCATAGCTAGTCCCCGAGCGCCATGTATTCTGTTGCGACACGCCATTTTAACCTTCTCCGAACAGTGAGGCTTGAGTTCTTGACATCTCCGACCACCGTTGTCGCCGCAGAAGTAGGTTGTCCGAAGAATGTATGGTGCTCTTAAGAAGAAAGAAAAAGATTTCTGTCCTGGGAAGTGTGCCCACTTGTATTTCTAAAAAGAAATGTAAGTGCATCTTGAAGCGTAGCATCTTTGATCATCAGAGGCGTAGGGGTCGAAAAACAAACACATTCACCGCGAGGTGAAGTGTGCCCACTTAGTCCCCGAGCCTAGTAGTAGGTGACGTAGGCACGTGGTGCCAGGGTCTAAAAAGAATTCCCAGTTAAGTTGAGAACCCAATCGTCATACAGGCGATACGAGATGCACCGGCAGGTGCATCGTACCGATGTAGTCCCCGAGCTTACTGGAAGGCGAGGTATGAGCCTTGTAGCAAGGTCTAAGTGAGAAAAAATATCCCAACTGTATGCGAGTTGCCAGTCACATGTAGTCGAGACGCAAAGTCCCCGAGCCGTGGTCGGAGAGTGGTCGAGGCAGTCCCCAAGCACAGGTCGAGGAGCGAGCGACGAAGTCCTCGAGCCGTGGTCGGAGAGTGATCGAGGCAGTCCCCGAGCACAGGTCGAGGAGCGAGCGACAAAGTCCCCGAGCTATGGTCGGAAAGTGATCAAGGCAGTCCCCGAGCATAGGTCGAGGAGCAAGCGACAAAGTCCCTGAGCCGTGGTCAGAGAGTGATCGAGGCAGTCCCCGAGCATAGGTCAAGAAGCGAGCGACGAAGTCCTCGATCATAGCTCGAAATTACTGCAATATAAATATGTAGAATGGTAGTACATGATGTACAAAATAATAAATTATGGAGAAAAAATCAGCGGTGAAGAAATAGCGTATGACACTCAGCAGTCATTTGCAAATGAGCATGATGTGATAAAGCAGTTGGTGCTTTGTAAACATTAGTGTTAATGTGAAGTTTGTGTTTATACTTAATATAAATCGTCCGACCAGTTACTATGTAGCTGAGCCTCCAGCCCTAGCTAGCCTGTTAACCATAATGCGAGACGCGGAGCCCGTGCACATGTAGGAAGAACAAAGCGTCGCTAAGGAGCCGCTGCCGACCACCCATAACACAGAGGGCAGACGCTCGTGCACGTGTAGGAAGGAGCCAGAGACAGGGCCGTCTCTGGAGGCATCGCGCGTCAACATGACTGGTCGAGGATTTGCATTAAGTATAGTTGTATGTTATCTTTAAGATGGTATACATGGACAAGCGTTATTTGAAGAATAATCATGACGAGGATGTTGTGGAGAAACATCATAATGAAAATTGTGTCAAATATAAATATTAGAAGTGTACTTATCTTTGGATAGAAATCTGGTCGATGGTGATAAAGTCGTCCGATCCTCGTACTTTTCGGCCTATTGTGACAGTGGTCGCGGTTGTCATAGTGCCTTTCTTCGTGGCAATCATCATTGCAACGTGGTCTGGTGGTCGAGGTGGTCGGAGCTCGGTGGAGCCACTCGGAACATGGTCGATGTGGTCCATGGTCGACGTGGTCGAAGCTCAGTGGAGCTGCTCGGGACATGGTCGACGTGGTCGGAGCTCGGTGGAGCTGCTCGGGACATGGTCGACGTGGTCGGAGCTCGGCGGAGCTGCTCGGGACGTGGTCGACGTGGCTTGCCGACAACTCGATTGTGGGCTCAAACGGCTCGCTTGGTGTGTGACTATCACTCGCCAATCGGCTCGCTTTCGGCTCACTTGATGTCCGAGTCGCCGAAGAAGTTGTCTAGATGTATATCTCATATTGATGTAGTGTAGGTTCCCAATAGCTAGCTTCTTTTGTACTTGATGGCGCACAGCATGCACATTGGAGTCAGAGTCAACACTATCAGGCGGAGGCAGAGTCGAATTCTCTCATGGTGGCGGCGGTGCATCGACAAAGCAGGACGACGCCGTGCTGATGGAGATGAATTCCTGCCAACGAATAGATACATGGAGAAATAGATCCGGAAATACATATATACTCTATATATTGTAATAATAAAAATATAACTTAGCTTGTCTATTTAGGCGACGCGACCCATGCATGTGCATGTTAGCATGTAGGCTGAAAGATCATGACCATCCATAACAAACTGCATGGTCTTGTAGATCGGATCGTAGGCCTCCCTAGTTTGCTCGATTAGATTTTTCTGTTATCTTCTTGGTCAGCTTGACGTGGCTGGATCAAAGTTGATCTCATGTTGTGAAACATAGATGATCGTTGCTTTGTTACTCCATGGATGTACCGCATCATGCACGTGTAGGTGTATACACGCACGCAAACCTCTGTATTCAATTAGCTTGCATGTCCTTTTTGTTGGTTGAGGATGACTTGTACGTCGTCTTTTGCATGGAGCTGTAGCTCGATACATCGATACGCCTTTCTTTGTTGATTGCCTGGAGCCTTGATCGCACGCCGATCGCCAGTCCAGGCCCTCGCGATGAGTAAGCATCCTCCGCGGCAGCTGAAGTTGCCACGGATGTCGTTGTTGAAGAAAGATCCCATCTAGTTCACCGGAGGATCAGCGCGCACGACCCCTTTAGGGGGCCCTACCTGGTGCGCCACTATCGACAAAATATGGTCAGCAGTCCATCGAGGGGGGTGCCCGTGGTGGTAGATTGTTGGTAGACGGTGCATGTAATCAGGAACCAGATGGTGACACAAGGCGCAGAGACAGCGATTTAGACAGGTTCGGGCTGTCTGGTCGACGTAATACCCTACGTCCTGTGTCTTTGGTGTATTGTATTGAGATGTATACAGATTAACCTATCCTCTAGGGGACCCTTGTCTCTCCTTATATACTTCGAAGAGACAAGGTTACAAGTAAAGTATCCAATTTGGTACTATTACAATATCTAGTACAACTTGTAATCTTGATGTGCACGCCTTGATCTTATGGGCCGGGCCACCTCGGATGGTGTGGCCCATGTACCATCTTGTGGTACCCGAGGGTATATCCCCCACAGAGATGAGTGGGAGGCCTTTGGCTAAGCTCACAAGGTTGCTATGTCAATGCAAATGGCCAAGAGTTATGAGCTTGAGCCGACCATGGGGCTTAAATAGAGAGCCCCCATGAATAGAGCCGTTGGGCTCCTCACTGCACTGAACACAGGGCGACCGGACGCGCCGGTCCGATTGATCGGACGCTGGACCTCAGCGTCCGGTCGCGCGATGTACGCCACGTGGCCCCTGCTTCAAACGCTGATCGCCTGATCTCAATGGTCATCAGTTCATTTAAGTAGTGACCGGACGCGCTGCTTCGAAGTGACCGGACACAGGACCTCAACGTCTGGTCGTTTCTAGTAAGCATCCAGAGATGACTTTTCACGATCGGACACGTCTGGTCACCCTTGACCGGACTCACCCAGCGTCCGATCAGTCACCCTCTTCACTGTGTGCTGCCACGTTAGCAGGATCGGATGCACCCCATCAGTGTCCGGTCACTTTGTGACCCAGCGTCCGGTCGAAGACCGACGCTAGCGTCTTCGCCGCTTCCACTGACCGGACGTAGGACCCTAGTGTCCGATCACTGCGTGATCAATGTGACTAACTTATTTTCAACTCTATCTTTTTCACCCTTACTCAAATGTGTCAACCACCAAGTATATCACCTTGTGCACATGTGTTAGCATATTTTCACAAACATTTTCAATGGTGTTAGCACTCCACTAGATCCTAAATGCATATGCAATGAGTTAGAGCATCTAGTGGCACTTTGATAACCGCATTTCGATATGAGTTTCACCCCTCTTAATAGTACGACTATCGATCCTAAATGTGATCACACTCACTAAGTGTCTCGATCACCAAAACAAAATGGCTCATACCATTTATACCTTTGCCTTGAGCCTTTTGTTTTTCTCTTTCTTCTTTTCAAGTCCAAGCACTTGATCATCACCATGGCAACACCATCATCATGTCATGATCTTCATTTGCTTCACCATTTAGAATGTGCTACCTATCTTATGATCACTTGATAAACTAGGTTAGAACTTAAGGTTTCATCAATTCACCAAACCAAACTAGAGCTTTCAGAGGGGAGCGAGGATACCTTGCTCTCGAAGATCTACGGATCAAATCAAAGTTTCTAAGGTCCAATATGCCGATTTGTGAGGTAGGGCGAAATGGAGAGAGAAAAAATCCAAGAGGGAGGAGAAAGAAGAGGAAGAAGGTTCGGGCAGGAAGGTTGGGGCCGGGGTTAAAACACCAGCTCGACTGGCGCCGAGCTTGGCGCCAAGATCTTCGACGCCAAGCTCGGCGCAAGTCACCCTTGCGCTGAGCTTCCTGCCATATATGTCATCGCCACGTCTGCTTCGAGCCTAGAAACTCGGTGCCAGCGTTCATGTAAGCTCGACGCCAGCAACGATGACGCCAAGCTAAGGGTCTAGATTTTGAAATCTTTTCTCCAGGGACATATTTGTAAAATTTTTTTTAAAAAAAGCTAAAATAAAAAATTCGGACACAGAGCGCACTCACGTTTCTCTCACCTCTCCACACACGTCACTTTCATTTCATCACACAATAAAGCACCTGTCATGCAAGCAAACTAGGTACTTTTTAGTTTTTCCATGATATTTCCTTACGGTAAGTTTTGATTAGCAAATGGTTTTCACCATTATGTTTGTCTCTAAATCTGCAATTTATGACCCATATTGACTGTGTTTTGAAGCTTAAAAGAAATATCACTCCTGACAAGGTCCGCTTTTAGATTACGGTAGAAAACTTTTTTCTATATAAATTTCATGAAATAGCGGTGACAAATTCACGGTGGTGCCAAAATATGGTGAAAACCGTTTGCTAATCAAAGATTATCCTCAAGAAATACCATTGAAAAATTAAAATCGACTTGATTTGCATACCTGCAGGCTGCAGTGCTTTGTTCAGTGCCGAAAGTGACGTAGGGGAGAGACAAGTGAGAGAGGAGAGTTTCGATGTACAGAAATGATGGACCTTCTTGCCTTTTTGTTAGGATGCAGCAGCTAGCTAGTTTTTCATGATGCACGTTTTCTGCTCTATGCTAGAGAGTCCAGGGAGCAGGATAGCATTTATCAAATATTTGTATTTGTCTTTTAGGTGTAGTTGTCATTATCCATTGGCCTGTGCTATCTTCATTTGAATTCTAAATTGGATCAATGAAAAAAAATCAAGTGGCGTTATACTACTCACTTTGAGTTTTTTATTTTTTGAACTGTGGCGTAATCCAAGTAATAAGAAATGATTTGTATCATGATTACATAAAATAATTAAAAACTTGGTTCATTCGATTCCGTGTTTTCTCCTTGAGAATACATTTGTGCTACAGTGCATCACCTTTTTACAGTTTTGTTTGGGAGTGACTGAGTGAGTTTTGACAGCATTGTAAAGCAGGCAACAGGGACAAGTACATCCTGCTGAAAATTGGAGCAGACCTGGTGACGAATTTCATGCGCAAAAAAAAAAAAAAAGCCAAGTCACGAATCAAACCAGGCAAATCAAGCAACGTGCTTACGAACGCCAACAGCCAGCTTGTGGACCATCCCCACCGAATCAAACCAGGCACGGGTTTGGAGTGTCCTTTGCTTGCCAAATAGAGTCATTGTAATCTGACCATCCACGGCGCAATGTGTCAATCATCCAAGGTGTGGGTAGCCGTCATCCCATATGGGCAGCTATCCCCATGGTAGAAATTCCACACACACACACACACACACACACACACACATATATATATATATATATATATATATATATAAAACTTTGGTGATATTTATTTTGATATATTGACTTTAGTGTGATATATTGTATATATATGGTATGCATGCATTGTGTATATATATAAGGTCCAGTTATATGAATTTTAGTACATAGGGTTTACAGATGTGAATTTTGATATATAGACTTTAGTGCCTGATATTTTGGTATATGAAAAAATTTGACATCAGTGATATATATGAATTTTGGTGTATGAATTCATATATTGACTCCAGTGATATGAATTTTGATATATTAACTTTAGTGACAAGAGATGGCTAGACGTCTCCCTGAACCGATTGTCCCAGGTTGGGGCAATACAATTACTCGTGGATTCGATCTAGTGTTGCCGAATGTATCGTTCAATCATCCTAGCATAGTAAGCAACGATATATGTTTTCAATAAATCAATATGTTTTAATTACGCTTGTACACAATATATTGTTCTGATATGTATATACGTGTTTCTTAAATGTACCGTAAGTAATTGACTCAATCATTTGGCTTAAAGAGACAATCTTGAATTTTAGGGTTGAGGTTGTGGATGTTGAGAGCTTTGAGGTAGATAATGGTAGATTCATCTAATGTCGAGTTGGCTTTTTCATCGCCACTAGGAGTGGTAGAGGTGTTGTACAAATCTCGAGGTGGGAGTAAAGGCACCTGATAACGCTGTTGCACAAAAATATGTTATCCTAGCATGTGTAAATAAGCTTGTGAATATTGGGTACACTCTGCCTACTTATTCCTCTGTGTCGATACAAGCTATGGATACGGGCTCTTATCATGATGTTACGGGCTTTTGTGCAAGGATGGCTTAAAACAACCGGAATGATATGGTAAGTCGAAGTCGAACTCATAGCTTGTATCTAGATTTGTTGTTATTGGAAAGCTTGGTTCTCATATCCAGTTTTTCTACCAACACTTAATTACAGGTTGAGGACTATGACTTAACCTATGCAGGTTGTAGCTTTGAAGCCCTTCTAAATCAAACAATGTATGCATTGGGTTATGATTGGAAATATACTGATGAATGGCCAACACGCACTACGACATGATTTCAGGAAAAGCTGCTTGCGGCTAAGAGGGGACCATCTGACCCGCTGACTTCTCAGCCACCGCTAACCGTCGTTAGTATACCCTATGCTTGTACTTTTGAAGCAAGGGAGAGTGCACTATTTAATGCCTTGAATTACGTCCACGACGTTTGTGGATACCACATCAGCGATCTACACTTCGCCAAGTTGAAAATACGAGAAAGTCAAAGGCTTTTCTAGCTACTTATGTTTGCATGAACTTTGGGGTGTACTTGGACATCTAGTATGGAATATTTTAAGTTAGATATCTAGTTTGTAATGACTTGTTTTAAATTATTATAATATATAAGCTCTTACTTGATTAGTTTCGTTCTTATTTATGCATCGGATGATGTACAAATATAGCCTATAATACGTGTACAAAAACTATTTGAAACAAAAACAAATTGAATCGAAAGAAACTGCAAAAGAAAAGAAAAGAAAAAAGTGAAATTTAGTCCTGGTTGGTATACGAAAACTATTTGAAATGAAAACAAATTGAATGGAAAGTGAAAGCATCTAGGCCCCTAGTTGGGTTTCGGTGATTAATGACAATACGTGATTACTGTGACTAATGTGTGTTTTGCAGATGCAATTAAGTTAGGTCATGGTAATGGCAATTGATTGGGCAATCATGGTTGTCATGCCCCTACGATGGAAATCGTTTTGGTTTTCAAAGGATGGACGACAAAGTTAAGGATGGACTAGTTCTAAGTCTTGTTTGGAGTTGAAGAGACACTTAGAGTAGTTTAGGACTTTGTTTTTCCTTTGGCCATACTATTAAGGGGGTATGGACGGGTAGCTTGACGTAGGTGAGTCTAGTGGGTTAGGTGTGGTGCACACTTGTCAAATCTAGAACTAGGTAGCTCCTAAAAAGCCCTTAGATCAATTGGAGCAAACTTCATTCACGTATGATTGAGAGTTGGAAGTGAATGGAGGGTCAAATGTTGACCGAACGTTAGTTCCAGTGTGACTAGACGCTGGCGCTGAGTCCGGTCAGTTCATTTGATCAAAGTGAAATCGTCTGGTGCGACCGGACGCTGAGAGGTGAGTGACCGGACGCTGGGTGCTAGCGTCTGGTCGACTCCAGTAAGGTTCCAGAGATGGAAAATCATGACCGGACACGTTCGGTTAGTGCTGACCGGACGTTGTCTAGAGTCCGGTCACAACTTAAACACTGGGTTTCGGGGAGAACTGACTAGAGCGTCCAGTCAACATGACCGGAGCGTCCGGTCACCCCGCAGAGGCACATAATGGTTCATTTTGAACATGGGTGTATAAATACTTTCTCCATTCGTGTGAGGGGGTACTTTTTGCTCATTCCAACAGCTGAGAAACACCCTTGAGAGTGCCAAGAAGAGCAAGGTCCTAGTGAGGTGATTGAGATTTAAGAATCCAAGAGTGAGACCTCATTAGTGAAAGCAAGAGTAGCAAAGTGTGCATCCACCCTTCTCATTAGGCTTGTCGTGGTCAAGTGAGAGTTCGTGCTTGTTACTCTTGGTGATCATCATCACCTAGATGGCTTGGTTGTTATTGGGAGCTTGATGATCATCCGGCGGAGCTTGTGGATGACCCAACTCAAGTTGTGAGTGGTTATGGGTGATTCACCGCGACGGAGTGTCAAAGAATCAACCCGTAGAGAGCACTTGATCCTTGCGTGGATCAAGGGAGAACTACACCCTTACGTAGGTGCTCCAACGAGGACTAGTGGGGAGTGGTGACTCTCTGATACCTTGGCAAAACATCGCCGCGTTTCTCCTTCTCTCTTTACTTTGAGCAATTCAATTCTTGTCTTTACATTCATAGAATTGCCATGCTAGAGTAGGATTGGAACTTAGGTTGCAAGTCTTTTTGTGCGGTAGAACATTAGAAACACTTTCTAGGCACAAGGGGTGAAGTTGGGCTAACCGTAGGGCTTAATTATTTCAAAGAAATTTAGAATTAGCCCAATTCACCCCCCTCTTGGGCATCTTGATCCTTTCAATTGGTATCAGAGCCAAGTGCTCACGTATTTAGGCTTAACCGCCTAGAGAAAGATGTCTTATGGGGATGGACCTCCTCCTATCTTTGAGGGGGATGATTTTCCTTATTGGAAAATCCGCATGGAGGCGTATTTAGAAGCTCTAGATGTTGGGATACTTAGAGCCGCCTCACAAGGTTTCCCAAAACCTCAGGATGCCACACACCTATAAGGCGATGAGGTCAATTACAAAAAATGGAATGCAAAGGCTCGAAACACCATCTTTAGAGGACTTTGCAAAGATGTGTTCAACCGGGTGAGGAACCACAAAGACGCCCATGCACTATGGTCAGATATTTGTACGCTCCATGAGGAAACAAAGAGCGAGCGTGAGGAATGCTACCATCTTATCATGAAAAAGCTAAATTCATTTGAAATGCTTCCTAAAGAGAGTGCTAATGAAATGTACTCACTCTTGAATGTTCTTGTAGAGGAAGTCAATGGGCTTGGACTTACTCAAATGGAACCATCCGATATTGTAAGAAAGATTTTGAGTGTCCTCCCCATTGACAAATATGGACATATTATGAACGTGCTTCATCAAGGTGATCTTTCCACCGCTACACCAACACAAATCTTGGGAAAGATCAATGCTCATAAGATATACATGCACATCACACCACAAGATGGCTCATCCTTTACTAAGAAGAAAGAAAAAGACTTAGCATTTAAAGCTAGCCAAGAGAAGGGCAAAGCAAGGCTTGAGTATGAGAGCTCAAGTGATGATGAAATTGATGATTCAAGTCTTGCTCTCATGGTGAGAAGAACTGCCAAGATGCTAAAGAAGCTTAACAAGAGTGGCATCAAGTTTGATGGCAAGAAAAAGAAGTTCTTCACTAGCTCTAGAAGGAAGCCAATCTTGGAGATAGATTGCTATAATTGTGGAGAACTTGGTCATCTAGCACACCAATGCACAAAGCCCAAGAAAGACAAGTACAAGGGCAAGAAAGATGACTCAAGTAATGAAGAAGAAGATGAGAAGAAGAAAAACAAGCCATACAAGAAGAAGGATGGCAAGAAAAAGGGCCTCCACAAGAAAAAGAAGAATGGCAAGGCATACATCATCGGTGATTGGCTCACGGACATTGATTCATCAAGTTGCTCATCCGATGATGATAGTGATAATGAGAAGGTGGCCGCCATTGTGATTGACTCTTCATCGTCTTCACCAACACCACCGCTATCATCCTCTACACACCTATGCCTTATGGCCAAGGGTGAACGAAAGGTATCAAATGATGATGATAGTAGTAGTGATGATCATGCTAACAATGATGATTGTGATAGTGATAGTGATGATGATGAATTTGAATCACCTTCATATGATAAACTTGTCAAATTGCTAAACAAATATACTAGGATCATTAGAAAGATGAGCTAAGAATGACAAGCTAGAAGCTAAGAATGATTCTCTTTTAGCTAAATGTGATATAGCCGAAAAGGCTAGTGTTGAGCTTAGAGAAGCAAATGATGCTATGTCATCCAAACTCAAGGAGCTCAAATCGTCTAAGAAAGAGCTTAAAGATAAACATGACAAACTTGAGAGGATACACAATGAGCTCATCACTAGCCACAATATGCTAAAAGAAGAATATGCTACTCTTAAGATTAATCATGATAATCTTGTCATTGCTCAAAAATTTTTATCCAATGAGCCACATGATGCTAACGATGTTGTTAAGATTTATATAGCTACATCATGTGATGATTTGATCATTGAGAGCATTGAGCAAAGGTCTAGTAGTGAGGGCAAGCAAGTGGTTGAGACTGATAATTATGATGAGTATGCCAAGCTCAAGAATGACAATGAAAAGCTAAAGAAAGATCTTGAAGGGCTCAAAACGACCAACACTATAGTGCTAGAAACTCTTGATCATGATGGTGACTTGATTCTTGAGAATGAGAAGCTCAAAGAAGAGAACAAGAAACTCAAGGAAGAGAAAAACAATGATTCACTCAAGGAAGAGAACAAGAAGCTCAAGTTGGAGAAAGAGCATCTTAAGATTGGATTGAGAAGTTTACAAGAGGCAAGCATCTTCAAAGTGAGCTACTAATAAACACCGTCATGAAGATGAATAGAAGTGGTATTAGGTACTTGGCAAACCAAGAGAAGAAGGCTCAAGCTCAACAACAACACAATTCAAAGCCGAAGCCAAAGAGATGTTTTGAGTGTGGACAAGAAGGCCACTTTGCCCATGAGTGTCAAACTCCACCAACACAACCCTTGCCCAAGTATGCTAGACCTTTTGCTTTCAATGCTTATTACATGCTTAGAAAGGATTCTAGTAGAAAGATGAAAGTCATGTTCTTAGGACGTCCCAACAAGAATAGGCCTAAGAAAATTTGGGTAGCAAAGTCACTTGTTGAGAAGGTGAAGGGCCCTCAACAAGTTTGGGTTCCTAAAGCTTGTTCTCTTGTGTGTAGGTGAACTACAAGACCAGTGGAAGTTATTGGGTAATTGATAGTGGTTGCACACAACATATGACCGGTGATCCTCTTATATTCACCTCACTAGATGAAGAAGTAGATAGACAAGAAAGAATCACATTTGGAGATAATTCAAAGGGCAAGGTTAAAGGATTGGGTAAAGTGGCAATATCAAATGATCATTCAATCTCAAATGTACTATATGTTGCTTCATTGAGCTTCAACTTGCTATCCGTTGGATAATTGTGTGAGCTTGGCTTCCAATGCTTGTTTACCGAGAAGGAAGTTGTTGTATCTAAAAAGGATGATGATCAAGTGATATTCAAAGGATTTAGATACAACAACCTATATTTAGTGGATTTCACCTCCAAAGATGCTAACTTGAAGACATGTCTATTCACCAAAACAACACTTGGATGGCTATGGCATAGAAGACTTGCTCATGTTGAGATGAGGCCACTCAAGAAGCTAATGAAGAATGATTTGGTGAGAGGGTTGAAGGATGTGAAGTTTGAGAAGGACAAGCTCTGTAGTGCATGTCAAGTTGGCAAGCAAGTTGCAAATACTCATCCAACAAAAGCTTTCATGTCAACCACAAGAGTGCTAGAACTCCTTCATATGGACATATTTGGACCAACAACATACAAGAGTTTGGGAGGAAATCTTTATTGTCTTGTGATTGTTGATGACTATTCAAGATACACATGGGTGTTCTTCCTTCATGATAAATCCGAAGTTGCATCATGCTTCAAAAAGTTTGCCAAGAGAGCACAAAATGAGTTTGAAGTCAAGCTCAAGAAGATTAGAAGTGACAACGGCAAGGAATTTGACAACACAAATATAGAAGCCTATTGTGATGAAGTTGGGATCAAGCATGAGGTCTCCGCAACATATACTCCTCAACAAAATGGTGTAGTTGAGAGAAAGAACCGGATATTGATCACTCTTGCAAGAACAATGCTTGATGAGTACAACACTCCCAAAGCTCTATGGGCGGAAGCTTTCAACACCACTTGCTATGCATCCAACCGCATATTCCTTCAAAAGTTTCTTGGCAAGAGACCTTATGAGTTGCTCAATGGGAAGAAGCCAGATGTCTCCTTCTTTATGGTGTTTGGTTGCAACTGCTACATCTACAAGAAGCGGCAACACCTAGGGAAGTTTCAAAGACGTTGTGATATTGGTTTTCTTGTTGGTTACTCATCAAAGTCCAAAGCATATAGAGTATTTAATCATGCCACCGGCTTGGTTGAAGAAACATATGATGTGGAATTTAATGAATCTAATGGCTCCCAAGGAGCACATGAGAATCTTGATGATGTAGGTGATGAACCATTGAGGGAGGCCATGAAGAATATTCCGGTTGGAGACATCAAGCCTAATGATGATGAAGATGATGTATAAGTGATCAATCCACCTTCTTCATCAAGTGTGCCACAAGATGGTGAAAAAGATGGGAGAGTAGAAAATGAAGACACTCATGTCTCCCATGAGCAAATGGTGGTACAAGCACAAGATGTTGATGCTCCACAACCTCCCCCTCAAGTGGTCGATAGAAGAAATTCACCTCTACTACAAGCTCATCCACAAGATCTCATCATAGGGAGTCCATCAAATGGAGTAATGACTCGCTCTCAAAAGCTTGCTTTGTTTATTGAACATCACTCTTTTGTCTCTTGTTTTGAGCCTACTAAGGTAGAAGAAGCTCTTCAAGATCCGGATTAGATAAATGCCATGCATGAAGAGTTGAACAACTTCACCTGCAATGAAGTTTGGACTCTTGAAGAGCGACCACAAGGCGCAAGAGTCATTGGAACAAAGTGGGTGTTCCGCAACAAGCAAGATGATCAAGGCATTGTTGTGAGGAACAAGGCAAGACTAGTTGCAAAGGGGTTCTCTCGAGTTGAAGGGTTGGATTTTGGAGAGACCTTTGCACCGGTTGCAAGACTAGAAGCCATCTGTATCCTCCTTGCATATGCATCACATCATGAAATTAAACTATATCAAATGGATGTGAAAAGTGTATTTTTAAATGGCTTTATTAATGAACTATTCTATGCTGATCAACCTCCTGGGTTTGAAGACCCTAGATATCCTAATCATGTTTATAGGTTGTCTAAGGTGTTATATGGGCTTAAGCAAGCCCCAAGAGCTTGGTATGAGCACCTTCAGGACTTCCTCATTGAGAAGGGCTTCACCATTGGGAAGGTCGACACCACACTATTCACCAAGAAGCTTGTTGGACATATCTTCATTTGTCAAGTGTATGTTGATAATATCATCTTTGGATCATCAAATGAAGATTCTTGCAAAGAGTTTAGTGAATTGATGTTGAAGGAGTTCGAGATGTCAATGATTGGAGAGCTTACATTCTTTCTTAGTTTTCAAGTCAAGCAAATGAGAGAAGGGATTTTCATCTCTCAAGAGAAATATACAAATGATCTTCTCAAGAGATTCAAGATGGATGAATGTAAGCCAATCAAGACACCAATGCCAACTAATGGGCATCTCGACCTAGATGAGGGAGGTAACATGGTTGATCAAACTCTCTACCGCTCTATGATTGGTAGCTTGTTATATTTAACCGCATCTAGGCCCGACATCATGTTTAGTGTGTGTATGTGTGCTAGATTTTAAGCTAATCCTAAGAAAACTCATTTAATTGCCATTAAAAGAATCCTTAGGTATCTTAAGCACACACCAAGCATTGGCCTTTGGTATCCCAAAGGAGCTATATTTGAATTAGTTGGCTATTCCGATTCGGATTATGCCGGTTGCAAAGTTGATAGAAAAAGCACATCCGGAGGGTGCCATTTGCTTGGTAGATCACTTGTGTCTTGGTCCTCCAAGAAACAAAATAGTGTGGCTTTGTCCACCGCCGAAGCGGAGTATATTGCCACGGGTGCTTGTTGTGCACAAATTCTTTATATGAAACAAACTTTGCTAGACTATGGTATAGTTCTAGAAAAGGTACCTCTTTTGTGCGACAATGAAAGTGCGGTAAAACTTGCAAATAATCTGGTTCAACACTCTCGCACCAAGCACATAGATATCCACCATCACTTTCTTAGAGATCATGTTGCAAAGAATGATATTTCATTAGAAGATGTAAGGACCGAGGATCAATTAGCGGATATCTTCACTAAACCGCTAGATGAGGTGACTTTTTGTCAATTGTGGAATGAGCTCAATGTGCTTGATTTTAGTAACTTCACTAAAAATGAGCTTGTGTTGTCCCTTGCATTGCATTGTAATATACATCATGTTTACTTTGTGGTAATGCATATAGGGCTTGTCTAACATGGTTAAGATAACCGCCGAAAAGCGAGTGAAGAAGCTCAACCTTGGATCAAACTTGACAAGCAACTAGATTTACTTTCAAGTATTGCATTGCATATGCACGAATGTTGTTTTGTCGTTTCCCTTCAATTGCCCTCTTATTGCCTATTTTCTTAAAAAGAATTATAGCCTAAGGCAAAATATTTTGAAAATTTTGAGGGTTTGAGAGAGGTCACTCACATCAGTCCTAATTGGTGTTTATTTGGGTCTTATTGAAGTTGGGACTTGATTAGGAACAGGTAGCACGAAGGAACTTTGAAGATTTGCTGGAAAAGAGTGACTAGACGCTGCACCAGACTCTAAAGTCCAGCGTCCGGTCAGTTCACAGGAGGTGAACCTTGCTGCGATGGAGTGACCGGACTCTGCTGTTCAGTGTCCGGTCAGAAGGTGTTCCTACGTCCAAGTGAGCAAAGACGAAGGAGACAGGTTGGACTGGACTCTGGCTGCGTCCGGTCACGATTCTAGGGGTTTTGGACCTCTCTGGAATCGACCGGACTCTGGGTGGCAGCGTTCGATCGTTGCCACCGGAGTGTCTGGTCAGTAGAAATGGTGTGGGTTCAGGACTTCTTCTCTATTTCCTTTTCTATCACGCTAGGGGCCACCATATAACCATTGTACACGACGTGACCCTAATCCTGCATCCCGCATCGCGTCGACATCACCGTAGCGCCCTAGTCGCCGAGTTCACAGCTCGCCGCGCCGCCCTGCTCCCGTGCCTATGCCGCCGTGACCTCGCCCCGTGCTCGTGCCCGACGACCGCGCCCTCGCCTTCACACCACTGCACCGCCGCAGCCCGCGCCCATGCTGCATAGCCCCATGCCGCCTTCCTACGGCAAAGCCACCCACACACCGCCGCGCCATGCCTTCCCGTGCCCGCGCGCCGCCCGCAGCAATCCGCGCCGTCGCTCGCCCCACGCGCCTCGATCCCACATCGCCGTACCTGTGCTTCTGTTCCGCGTTGCCACTGTGCTCATGCTGCTCTCGTGCCCTAACACCAGCATCGCCTCAAGAGCATCACCGGAACCCTAGCTTCCATCCATGCCAAAGCCAACAACATTCATTGCCTACATTGCATCGCCGATCCATGCCGCATTGCTTCGCTGGAACCCTAGCTTTACAATGTCGACCCGGTGGTTCTACGTGATCCGTTCCTTGTTCTTTGGTTCATCGGTTCATCAGGTAGCAAGCCCTCATTTCCAATTACGTATCTAATGCTTGCTTCTTAGGGTTTCGCATCTCTAGATATATTATAATTATTCATATATCCAATCTATTCTAACGTGCAGTGAGTTGGTGTTTTCTGAGGTCTCATTGGCTGTTGTTAGTCAACTCGGGGCCAAGCTCGCGAGTATAGATCGAGGCCAAGCCTCAGAAGTGATAGTTGGTAGTTGATCTTTATCAGAGGCAACAGTTCATTTCAGATGGCCCATGTCAAGAACATCGGAGGTGGTCCCAGTGATGAGGATCCGAGGCCCCCGCCTCGCCTACCTTCTGAGTCAAAAGGCAAGGCGATGAAGAAGCTTGCAACGAAGAAGCACAAATATCCAGATGCTGATACAGCTAGAGCAGCCATAGTTGCAGCCGCCGTAGAGCGTGTAGAGGTAGGAGGTGCTAGGAGTGGTGTAGTCATTGTAGATCAGCTTTCACCAGCTCAGAGGGTCGTTGTCCAGGAGGTTGAGCATCATCATGGTGGTCCAGCTAGGACAGCCATGGTTGGAGGACAACGTGTCGCCATTAATGAGAGTCAGCCTCAGGGGGAGTCATAGCAGGAGCCACAGCCAGCAGAGCAGACTCAGGAGGGAGTGTAGTCCAAGGAGACAGAGCTGGCACCTCAGCCACAGTTACGCCACTCTAGTTGTACTCGTACCCGAGTGACACCAAGGGTAGAGACACAGTGGAGCGGTTCTCGTCCGCCACCTAGTCCATAGGGTCCACCTCCAATGACTCACTTGCATTTGAGGGCCGCCACGGCCAAGCAGGTGCAACAGATCAGGTTTGTTCAATTTGAGGAGTGGTTTTTGCCATGGCGGGATGAGCATGCATCAGAGGGCTTCTACACACCATTGTAGAAGGATTTTTATCATGCATATCTTAACAGTGGGGCTATATTTAGATCACAGAGGGTGTGCAACATTGAGTTTATTGTAGCAGCAGCTAGAGAGCATATTCGCCCTTACCTATCCTTGAGTGGGTCTATATTTATGTGATAGTGATATCTACGTGATCGTGATATTTGACATGTGTGCTCTCTACTTTGAATTATTTTAATTCATATCACTTGTGTTATGTTCATTTGCTTTGCTTCCGCGTTTTACTCCGATGCAAATGAGCTTTATTACTTGTACCCATGCTTATTTCATATCCTTTGAGTACATTATGTTGGCTTGGGTCATATAAGCTTGCCTTATTCTTTTGTTCTTATTGTCAAAAGCTTGTATGAACCAAGCATGTTGAAAACCTCATCTCTTTCACATACTCGAGGTGGTATTGTCATCAATCACCAAAAAGGGGAGATTGAAAGCATCTAGGCCCCTAGTTGGGTTTCGGTGATTAATGATAATACGTGATTATTGTGATTAACATGTGTTTTGCAGATGCAATTAAGTTAGGTTATGGTAATGGCAATTGATTGGGCAATCATGGTTGTCATGCCCCTACGATGGAAATTTTTTTGGTTTTCAAAGGATGGACGACAAGGTTAAGGATGGACTAGTTCTAAGTATCGTTTGGAGTTGAAAAGACACTTAGAGTAGTTTAGGACTTTGTTTTTCCTTTGGTCGTACTATTAAGGGGGTATGGACGGGTAGCTTGACCTAGGTGAGTCTAGTGGGTTAGGTGTGGTGCATACTTGTCAAATCTAGCACTAGGTAGCTCCTAAAAAGCCCTTAGATCAATTGGAGCAAACTTCATTCACGTATGATTGAGAGTTGGAAGTGAATGGAGGGTCAAATGCTGACCGGACGCTGGTTCCGGTGTGACCAGACGCTGGCGCAGAGTCCGGTCAGTTCATTTGATGAAAGTGAAATCGTATGGCGCGACCAGTGTCCGGTTGACTCCAGTAAGGTTCCAGAGAGGGAAAATTGTGACTGAACGCTGTCCAGCGCAGCGTCCGATCACAACTTAAACACTAGGTTTCAGGGAGAACTGACCGGAGCGTCCGGTCACCCCGCAGAGGCACATAACGGTTCGTTTTGAACATGGGTGTATAAATACTTCCTCTATTCGTGTGAGGGGGTACTTTTTGCTCATTCCAACAGCTGAGAAACACCCTTGAGAGTGCTAAGAAGAGCATGGTCCTAGTGAGATGATTGAAATTTGAGAATCCAAGAGTGAGACCTCATTAGTGAAAGCAAGAGTAGCAAAGTGTGCATCCACCCTTCTCATTAGGCTTGTCGTGGTCAAGTAAGAGTTCGTGCTTGTTACTCTTGGTGATCGCCATCACCTAGACGACTTGGTGGTGATTGGGTGCTTGGTGGTCATCCGGCGGAGCTTGTGGATGATCCAACTCAAGTTGTGGGCAGTTGTGGGTGATTCACCGCGACGGAGTGTCAAAGAATCAACCCGTAGAGAGCACTTGATCCTTGCGCGGATCAAGGGGGAGCTACACCCTTGCGCGGGTGCTCCAACAAGGACTAGTGGGGAGTGGCGACTCTCCGATACCTCGGCAAAACATCGCCGCGTTCCTCTTTCTCTCTTTACTTTGAGCAATTCAATTCTTATCTTTATATTCATAGAATTGCCATGCTAGAGTAGGATTGGAACTTAGGTTGCAAGTCTTTTTGTGCGGTAGAACATTAGAAATACTTTCTAGACACAAGGGGTGAAGTTGGGCTAACCGTAGGGTTTAATTATTTCAAAGAAATTTAGAATTAGCCTAATTCACCCCTCCTCTTGGGCATCTTGATCCTTTCAGAAAGAAACTGCAAAAGAAAAGAAAAAAGTGATATTTAGTCCTGGTTGGTTGTGAAAAGAAAAAAACTACAAATCTCGAGGTGGAAGAAAACCGGGACTAGAGGGGTTTTTCCAACCGGTACTGCAGCACATGGAAGAGATCGAACAATTGCTGACAAGTATGCATCATATGCATGAATATGAATATTACAAAATAAAGACCAATATGGAGAAGCAAACAATGTTCGGGGTTGTTAAAAATATATATATCTGGTGTATTATAATTGTCTGGTGCGTTATATATATCTAGAGCACTATAAAACTCACTGCCAGGTGTGTTTTAAGCCGATAGTGAGACTTACCAATTCACTGCCAGGTGTGGCATTGATTCGACAGTGATATGATGAGTGTCACTATTGTCAGTTTATGCTTTAATCTGACAGTGACACTCATGATATCACCGTAGGTTCATACATCACACTAGTAGTAATATTTATAGATATCACTGTTGGTTCAATCTTTGATCTTGGTAGCGTATTATCATTGCTGGATTGAAAATTGGCATTGATAGGCCGTCCCATCACTAGTGATTATCCCGTACCAGGCACAATTATGGTAGTAATGGAAGGTTCTGATCCAACGGTGATTGCCTGTTCTGACATAGTGAATGTTGCCAAATGAAATTGTAAAAGATATCTATTCTCGTCTAAATCTAATTGTCATTGGGCTCAATGCTATAGGTTTGACCAAAGTGAGTGATGCAGATGTGGTAAGGAAGATCATCTCGGTGCTACCGGACAAGATCTCTATCTTACATAACATGGAGGACTTAAGCACCATCACCTCTTCCCTTATCATTGGTAAGATTGTGACATTTGGAATATTAAGGAAGATGGGGTTAAGAAGAAGCTACTGCATCAAAGCATTGCTCTCACCTGTGACGACGATCGTAAGAAGATGAAGAAGAAGATCAAATTTAAAGAAGTTTGACCCATAACAAAACTAATAAAATGCTATATAATTTAGAAGTGGTGGAGTAAATTTTTAAATCGTATATCAATCACTAGTTTTTTTTAATATTTAAAGATCAATTTCTAGCTTTGAAATTTTGATCAAGTAGTGAGTGCTTTGTGCAACATTAACTGAGGTATTGGTATGAACTAGGAATGAGATTTTCGAAAATAGAGAAAAGGAATGGAAAAGGGGGGACACGAGAACATAATCCTTGGACTTCTGTGAGTTACAGTGTATGTGTTGCGTGGTTAATTCAATCGGAGAGGGAACGATTTATTCCCAGTTAGCAGTTACGATGAACTGGCCGGAGCAAGGCTGAGATGCAGGTCCAGCCCCATCGCCGATGGTTCCTCGGTGTCGTCGTCAGCCGGAGCGCACAGCTCGTACGACCGACCGATGCTGCTGCCGCTACCGGTACCGCCGCGCAGCATCAACGGCTCAGGTTGGCATACGCCGGCGGCGTGGAGCGGCAGACCCATGGTTGCTGCTGGCTGGTGCGCGAGGTAGACCCAGCTGGCGATGGCGCCCGGGCCTACGGCGATGACGTGCCCGAGCGGCGGCTGCGACGACGTGAAGCCTGCGGCGCAGATGCCGCCCAAGCCTGCTGCAGCACGGCCGCCGTCAAGGACGCGGGCGGCGAACTGGCGTTCACGCTTCAGCTGCTGCCGCTCCTTCTTGTGCGCGTTCTGGTGTCCGCCAAGCGCCTGTGAGTTAGCGAACTCGCGGCAGCAGTACTGGCACTCGAACCTGCGCCTGTCCACCACTGGCCGGCCGTCATCCTGCGCCGGCGGAGGCTGCGCGACGATGTGATCGGCAATAATACCCTTGCCAGCCACGTCGTAGCCGAAGATCCTCAGAGACGAAGCGCTCGGCGTCCGCTTCGGCTGCTCATACTTTATGTCTGCTGCCATGGATAGTATACTTCTAGAGGAGCTCAGCGATCAGCTCCTCAGCTCGTCGTTGCGGGTTGTTGAAGTGCTGTTGATGCATACGCGAAGTGAAGTGATGCGTATATGTAGCCCGCAGGGAGCGGGCGGAAGTCGTACCTGCTTGGAGAAAACGAGGGATTGGACAAGAAAAAAACACGGGGTTTGCACTTCTTTTGGAGAGTAGTGTAGGTAGGTGAACATAGAGAGAAGAGATGACCACACGCAAGCTTGCTGTGTTGACTGCACCCAACTGGTGAATCATTCTAGAAATGGACCATGCATGTGAAAAGAAGCCATGTACCAAATACATCTAACCACCAGTAGCTTCCAAACACCATCGATATCGTGCGTAGATGGCCTATAAGCATAATAGGTCTTTCTTTGCTTTTGTTCTTACCTTTGGTCGTTAAAAATTCCGTCTCTCCAATGATTGTGCTGCTGTGCAGCCTGTGCTCCACGGGTGGAAAGCCCTCATCAATTTGGTCTTCCCATGTAGCAGGCATGCTTACAATGGACTAAGCCCATTGTAGAGCCATATTTTTTTTGGCCCAGCCTATTTCAATAATTATGATTTTTTAGCATAATCATTTCTTGCCCTCTGAAATGTTCAATCCAGTCCACGCCACTTTTCGAAGCAGCCCAAAACAGATATTTTTAATTTATTCTAGGCTAGCCCACGAAAAAATTATCCTAGGATAGCCCAAATAATCCATATTGTAGCCCAAACATTTCATATTACAGCCCACATAGCGCACCCAAAAAAATACCAATTGCAGCTCATATACCAGTCCAAACAATGCAGATTGTAACCCACACATTTCATATTACAGCCCACATAGTGCACATGGCAAGCAAAACAATGCAAATCACATCCCATACAAAAGATCATAACGACCAGTTTCCCATGTCTTACATTAGGTTCATTGCATTCATTAACAACAGCAGATTAAGATACAAAAGTGTTCACATGACCGACCAGAATATGAGATGGATAAGGGATAAATAAATATTTGGCCTAAGATGGTGGAGCTGGGTTAATGTCAATAGAATATTGTCGGCAGTTCTCTGAGGGGTATCCCACGAAGGTAGATTGATCGGCAGAGATGCGTGTAATCAAGAACCACAAGACAACAGAGACACACGAGTTAGACAGGTTCATGCCGTCAATATGACGTAATACCATACTCCTGTGGTCTGTTGGATAGTATTGGATATCGTATGATATTACGTGAGTTTGGAGGGGGTCCCTACCCGCCTTATATAGTCCTGGGGGAAGGGTTACAAGTCGGTTAGATCTAGAAGATAACCGAAAAGTAATAACAGATTACAGGAATCATGGGATCATATGTATCCTAACAGATCTCGTAGTATCTTCAGGATATCTTCCCGGTGCCTTGCGGGAGACGCCGAGCAGTGTCGTGCCCTGCAAGGCTTCATCTTGTGGGCTGGGCCACCCCTGGGGGCGCAGCCCATGTGGTCTGCCGTGGGTATCCGGGGTCGTACCCCTCACAGCAGGTGCGAACAAAGCCGAGCAGTCAAACTCATGGTCCAACCACCGTGATGAGTTGTCGAGCAGGTGTGAACCGTCGCTGAGCAGTGTGAACCGTTGCTGAGCAGCTGTGAACCATCGTCGAGCAGTGTGAACCATCGCCAAGCAGCGTGAACCGTCGCCGAGCAGCGTCTCCCAAGTAAGGCTTGCCATAAGGATGTAAGGAGCTCAAGTTCTAAATCAAAAATTTTCTTGTAGTGGACCAAGTGTGCCCACTTAGAGTCCGACCACGAGAAAGGAAGATAGTCTTCTTCAGCTTTGGAAGACGCGGAGTCTTCTAGAATAAAGCAAACACACTCACCACGAGGTGAAGTTTGCCCACTTAGTCCCCGAGCCTGACAGTAGGTGACGTAGTCACGTGATGCCAAGGTCCAAAGTAAAGAAAAGCACAAGACCAGCCGAGCAGGCAACCAGTCTCCGGGTGTAACCCCAAAATGAGAAAAGCACATTCATCGCAAGGTGAAGTGTGCCCACTTAGTCCCCGAGCCTGATAGTAGGTGACGTGGTCACGTGGTGCCAGGATCAGAAACAGCAGTCAACAGAAGAAAGTCCCTAGTGTGGTGAGGAGCCAAGTCGTGTTGATGATGCAGTCCCCGAGCCACAAGTGAAAATCTTGGAGAAAACAAATCATGGAGAAAAAACTGAAGTAACGGTTGTATAGTAGTAATTATTGAGCCATAACAGATGACGGAGATATCGACGAATATTCGGTGAGTGGTAACAACTTACGGCGATAAATGGGTGATACGGGCTGCAGTTGCACAAAAGCCCAGGTAACAGCCCACCACACCATTTTAGAGAATTCAGATAGGCGCAAATCGTGGATCGGTTTCCCAAAAACCCTCAAATGCGAGAGGTAGGGGGAGTGCTTTATAACTACGCCGCCGCACCCTACGCTCCCACCATTGCCACTTTGCCACTTCATCTTCCTCCTCAGCCGTCGCGCTTCTAGATTCATATTCGCACACGTTTCCGCCGCCAACCCCAAACTAGATCTAAGAGATGGCGCCTAAGAAGGGAGCTGGTAACCCAAAGAAGGTGAGCGCCGGAGTCAGCCATGAGAAAGAGTGGGTGTCGTTGCGTACGGGGGAGGCAGAGCTCAACAGGATGGTGGAGGCGAGCGTTCTACCTGACCACGTCACCACCAAATGGCGGTCGGCTAGCAGTGAGTCCTACCCAATGCCTCATACTGACGAAGCTATAGTATTTGAGGATTACTTCTAGCGCGGGTTAGGATTTCCTATTCATCCTTTCTTGAGGGATCTATTGGAGTTCTGGAGAGTTAGTCTGTGCAACCTCCACCCAAACACCATCTTGCATATTTTGATTTTCATTCATTTCTGTGAGGCGTATCTCAGGATTCTTCCCTACTTCAACCTCTTCTGTCACCTGTTCTAGCTAAAGAAGAAGGGCGGCGGTGGTCCCAAGGTGGTCGGCGGTGTGTATCTTCAACTACGTGATGGAATGGCAGGCGAGTACCTCACTGTGCCGCTAAACACGTCACTGAAGGGGTGGAACGCCAGGTGGTTCTACATGAAGTAGAGCCATCCTATGATCCGCTGCTACGCCGACCACATCTCGGAGAGACAGAAAAGCTGGTCAGAGAGGCCAAGCAGTGATGATATGGAGCATGTGAGGGAGCTCCTTGGCCTAATAAAGGGCATGAAGACCAATGGTGGACTGGTAGCAGCAAGCTTCATTGTGCGCCATGTCTAGCCCTGCAAGGAGAGGGCCCACATGGGCTATGACTTCAAGGGCGACACCGATGGTACCTGGGAGAGGATAGAAATGTTGTCGAGGGACGATGTGCTAGAGCGGGCGGCAGAGCTATTCACTTCGTTTACCTCATTCAGCGTGTTAGGACAGATGAGGCCCTTTAACTGCACGAACCTGCCTCCTCAGGTAAACATCTCAACTATGTATTCCTGGTCCTTTTTTTATTCTGCACCATTGCCGAGTAGTGAACTGATTCACTTATGGAAAGATCCATTTGTAGTAACGAGCGGTGTGCTTCTTGGGCATGCCGAGGGGCGATTAGCCAGAGGCAGTAGACGCCTGGCCACCAACTTAGCCTGAGGATGGTGCCATCAGTGCCTTGTTGGAGTACGAAGGCGCGGACACTGGTTGGATGAAGAGTCCTCCCCCAGTGTTAGAGAAAGTTCAAGGGAAGAGGGTAGCTGTAGATGAGCCAGCCTAGAAGAAGAGGAAGACAGTGTGTGCCGCTCCCCGCAAGCCGGGTAGCATCTCGCTTGGTGATGACCGGACCACTCGAACGTAGAGTACGGTGATGTTCGAGTGGTCGAATGACAATGGGGCTCCAGTGGCCCTTCCTCCAAGCACTGAAGTGCCTCCACGCAACACACGCGTGGAGGAGAGATCGAAGGGAGGGGAGGGAGTCCCTGAGTAGCAGGCGAAGGGAGTCCTCGTGCAGCGGCCGAGGGGAATCTCGGAGCAGTAGGCAGAGGAGAGGCCGACGGCGGAGACCATGAGACCACCACCCTAGGGCACGGGAGTTGACCCTAGGGCCATGCCTAGGGGCTCGGGTAGGCAGTGTCGGTTCAGAAAAGTGTATCAGTAGGCCGACACATAAGTATCCTTGCCTTGGATTATTTTGTTGTCGGATCCTTATCTCTTTCGACGATTGATGAGCCAATTTGATGCAGAGCGAGGCATATGGAGGAATTGAATCCGTCTGCCCAGACCGGTGAGCAGCCCGGGGATGGTCCCGGTGTGGAAGCGACACCGGAAGATCCTGACCTGGAGTCGTTGGGTACTCGACAGCTTGCGGAGGAGTCAAGCGCCCCTGCTAGTGGACTTGGGGCAGTGAACAGTTGGCGCCAATGGCGGACAGGTTGGTGGTGGTGCTCGGTGCAACGGTGGTAGCCACTGAGTCTTTGGGGGCAGACGCTGGAGTTGTTGACGCCGCATCGGCGTCTAGAGCAAAGAAGCCTATGGTGGCAGAGGAGCCAACAGCGCTCCTTGAGGCGTCAGAGGGCGTGGTTGGACATGCTATGTGGCCACGAAGCCCCCTAGTGGTGCCGCCAGCTGCAGAGGAGGAGGACAAGGTGGAAGAGATTGAATGTGAGGAATCACGACCCCATGCTATATAATTCCTCTGCAAGCAGGGCAACAAAGTGGTGGTTGTTGAGGAGGAGGACACCACCAGGGAGCTCAGGAGGCTAGAGTCAACCCAATCGACGGCAATGAAGTAGATAAAGGTTAGCATTGCATCATCAATGTTCATCTTTAACGTTGGAGATTGGAGTTCGTCATAGTCTTGTTGCTTTTGCATGGGATAGCTCGGACTGCCGAGCAATGGTGCCAACTGATCAAGAGGATGGAGCCCCTCACTGAAGAAAACGCAAAGCTAAAGGAGGCGATGAAGCTTATGGAGAAAAAACGTCCAGAGGGCCCAGCATGAGTGGGATCTTGCCGAGTCTCAGGCGTGGGATCTGGAATACCAAAAGGGAGCTCTATTCAAGCAGTTGGCGACTGCGTTCGAGCAGTTACGGGGCAAGTCTGAATAGCTGGCCACCATCTCTGGGCGGCTAACAAGTATGTCTGAGTAGCTGGAGTAGAAGTCCAAGAAGCTCAGAAATGTCTCCGAGCAGAGAAAAGGTATGGTGTATTGGTGATTTTGCTTTGCATTGTTGAATAGTCATATTGTTGCTGATGATTGTTGTGCTTGTAGAGCAAGATATGGAGCTCGGCCAGCTATGCCAAACCATTGGGCAACTCTAGGAGGAGGAGAAGAAAGTGACTGGGTGAGCGAAGAAGCTGGCCTAGGAGCTAAAAGGTGAGTACTTCATGGTCAGAGTTACTGCTGGAGTAATTTCTTTTGTTTGATGGATCCTTGTGATGTCTGTAGACTATCGTTGGAGGACCAAGGCATAGTTGATGTGTTGGAGCAGGAGGCTAGGACCCAGAGGAGCAAGCTCGACACCGTAGTTGCTGGAGTTAAGCCAGTGCTCGACTATGTCAACCTGGAGGTGGCTCCTCAGCCTAACGGCAGGCCGCCGCGTCCAGACACCATCATCAATACATGCAAGGCAGCGTAGGAGAACTTCAAGAGCTTCAACCACAATGCCACTATCACCGCCATTACACACGCCTAGCGGTGGTCCGGTCCCACTACCATGCCATTGACCATCAAGCGATAGGGGCCAGATTTGCCAGAGGGATGGGCGCGATGGAGCATCAGCAGCTAGAAGATGAGGTGGAAGACACGACGAAGAAACTAGCCAGCGATGTTGACCTGTTCGGCGAGATGGACAGCGACGGCAAAGCCCAATGATCTGCTCGGAGAACATTTTGTAATAACTAGAGCAGGTAGTTAAAACACGCAAGGGCACATACAGACATTTATGTTTATGTATAAATGTTGCAAAGTGACATGTGCATGTTTATGTAGTTTGCTAGTATTGAGGTGAAAAACTCGTTGTAGTGTTAACCCTAACGCAATTATACATAGTATAAGTAGCATCGGAGCAGTTAGTTCGTTACTGAACTCTTGGCCTTGGCTAGCCCATAGTCCATAACGTCGAGCGCAGAGCCCATGCACGTGTTGGAGGAACAGGCGTGACCAAGGAACCGTAGCCGACCACCCATAACGCAGAGCGTGGAGCCTATAGCACATGTAGGGAGAGATCGAAGACTATGTCTTCTCCAAAGAACACAGAGCGAAACATGCTGCTTGGCGGTTGGCAAAAAATCTTGGAGATATACGTAGTATAAGTAGCGTCCGAGCAGTTGTTTCTTTATTGGACTCTTGGCCTTGGCTAGCCCATAGTCCATAACGTCGAGCGCGGAGCCCGTGCATGTGTAGGAGGAAGAGGCATGACCAAGGAACCATAGCCGACCACCCATAACATAGAGCGCGGAGCCCGTAGCACATGTAGGGAGAGAATGAAAACTGGGTCTTCTCCATAGAGCATAGGATAGAACATGTGCTGCTCAGCGGTCGGTGAAAGATCTTGGAGATATGGAGAAACGTGGCGGAGCATTTATGGAGATCACGTATTGGAGTTTATTAAGGAGTAGCTTAGAGCTGGCGACCACAAATGGAGATTAAACCATAATGGAGATATAATGGAGACAAATTATGGTGATCAAAACTTCATTCATTATGGAGTGGAGAATACATATCTGGAGCATTTCAAGGATAGAAACGTATAAGGTGCTCGATGTGCCATGAATTAGGGACATCGAGTCCATCCAAGTCGCGTAGCCTAAAAGACCCTGGTCGGGTAACCTCTTTGACCACGTAGGGCCCTTCCCATGGGGAGGAGAGCTTGTGCATCCCTTTGGTTTTCTGCTTTCTACGAAGAACGAGGTCATCGACAGCAAATGAACGACCTTTGATGTTGTGGTTGTAGTATCTTCGCAAGCCTTCTAGATATTTGGCTATGTGGATACAGGTGATTAGGCATTCTTCCTCAGCCCTATCGACATCCTCAGTTCAAATAGCTGTGGCTTGCTCTTCATCATAATATTCCACCCTAGGTGCTTGAAAGGCAATGTCTACTGGAAGTATGGCTTCTGAGCTGTATACCAAGAAATATGGAGACACACCGGTGCCGTGACTAGCTTGAGTGCGCAATCCCAAGACCACAGCTAGTAGATCTTTGAGCCATCTACCCGCATGCTTTTCTTCTTTCTGATATAGCCTCTTTTTGAGGGCATCAATGATCATGCCGTTCTCCCGTTTGACCTGGTCATTGGCTCTAGGATGGGCAACAGAGACGTATTTGACGGAGATGCATCGATCTTCATAGAAGTTCCAAAAATGATGACCAGTAAATGTAGTTCCAAGGTCGGTGATAATGCTTTTCGGGAGACCAAATTTGTGGATGATATCTTCGAAGAGCTCGACTGCCTTGTTTGTAGTAGCTGAAACAAGCGGTTTGTATCCAATCCACTTGGAGAACTTGTCAATGGCGATGTACACATACCGGAAACAACCTGGCGCTGGCTTGAAAGGCCCGATCATGTCTAGTCCCTAGCATACAAAAGGCCAGGACACTAGGATGGTCAGTAGTTCTTGTGCCGGCACGTGGATTTGCTTGGCAAAAAATTGACATCCTTCACAACGTCGGATGAGGTCTTCTACATTGGAGATGGCCGTGGGCTAGTAAAAACTAGCTCAAAAAGCTTTGCCAACCAGGTTTCTCAAGGCTGTGTGGTTGCTGCAGGAACCAGAGGGAATTTTGAGAAGTAGTTTCACTCTCTCTTATTGGGTGATGTATTTTTATAGTATGCCTTCTTTGGCACTTTTCCTCATTAAGTTCCCATCCACCAGCATGTAATGCTTGCTTCGATGAATTAGGCATTCAGTTTTAGTCTTGTCAGTGGGTACTTCGGTGCTGGTGAGGTACTTGATAAATTGTTCTCTCCAATCGGTGGCCGACGAAGGTATTGTAAGTACCAGCTACTTGGCGGGGGGAATTTCTTGAACTTCCTTCTCTTCCTTAATGGATGGCGTTAAGAGATCTTAAATGAAGACCCTAGGCAGAATTGTGGCGCGAGAAGATCCTATCTTAGATAGGTGGTCGGCAAGCTGATTCTTATCTCATACCACGTGGTGGTACTCGATACCGTAGAACTTCCCTTCAAGTTTCTTGATTTTGGTGCAATATGCGTCCATCTTCTCACTAGAGCAAGACCAGTCTTTGTTGAGCTAGTTGATGACCAGCGCAGAGTCCCCATATACCATGAGGTGTTTGACGTCGAGCTCAATGGCTATATGGAGTCCTTGGAGACACGCTTCATATTTAGCGGTGTTGTTGGAGGCCGGAAAATGTATTTGGAGAACATATCAGAGCTTATCCTTGGTCGGTGTAATGAACAGAATGCCAGCACCAACACCATTGATGTTGAGGGCACCATTAAAGTACATCACCTAGTGCTCGAGGCAAGTAGTAGCGATGGGCTCTTGGATCTCGGTCGACTCAGCGACAAAATCAGCGAGCGCCTATGACTTAATGGTAGGCCTGCTTCTAAATTCGATGGAGTAAGTGCCGAGCTCGACAACCCACTTGATAATGTGGCCATTGGCCTCTTTGTTGCAGAGAATGTCCCCTAGAGGGAACTCGGTGACCACGGTGATTTTATAATACTCAAAGTAATGGTGGAGCTTGCGTGACGTGATCAGAATAGCATATAGCTGTTTTTGAACTTGCGGATAACGAGTTTTGGCCTCATTAAGGACCTCACTGATGAAGTAGACCGAACATTTCACCTTATAGGCGTGCCCAGCATGTAACACCTAGGTGTTTGTCACCAGTTAAGCAATGGGTTTGAGCTCAAACATGACATGTTAAGTGGTAGTGAAGGTGTCAAGATCAAATCTACAAGAGTGAGCTCCAACTTAAACTTGGGCAACACACCTTTGCTTGCATATTGGCCCTTTTCAGATATACACCTAAGTAATGTTGAAGGTGCTTCTTTCATGTGCCTCACACCAATTTCCAGCCATATGGATGATTGTAATAGTTTTATGAAGTTTGGAATCAACAAGTCACATGAAATGACCAATTATGCCCTTGCCTGAATTACTTTATTAGGTGAATGAGAGCATGTAATGACAAACAAACATTGTAACCTTGCTCAAACAACTCTACTTACACTCTTGAACAAAAGTTATGAAGGGTTCATGTTGAGCAAGTGGCCAAAAAATTCTCCAATAGATCAAAAAGGGTAATTTAAGATTTATCGTGATGCTATTTTGACTTGGTTTGAACTGTGGCTTAGAAGGTTTGCATGGCAGTGGAACCTAAATAAAAGTTGAATTTTGAGTGGAGTAGAACAAACTTTGTTTTTAGACCAAGAGCTAGATCAGCTTGTAAGCAAGTCTAACCGAGCCCTCAAGTTGGAATCCATGGTTGTTTTTGGAGCTCGAAATTTGGCTAAGTCTAGGATGACTGAATTCGTGATTTCAGTTTTCGTGTACCCCGCTTTGGAGCCTTGTATCTCTCCCATCAGGCCGAATTAGACTTTGATCCTTTAAACAAAGTTGGAGATCTAGTGTATCTCTACAACTTTTGTTACTACATTTTGTGCTAGAACTAAACGGATTAGGAAATATGAAGGGGAGAAAATGGAGTTTCAGCTTGTATGTTTGAGGTGATATTGGATTTCTTTCCTTCTTGATCAGCAGAAGTAGCAGCAAAGGCCGACCTCGCACAGGGTCTCAACACCGCGTGGCTCCCTTGGCTCACCTCGCTCGTGCATGCTCACCACCTCACCTCATGTGCATGAGTACAGACCCGAACTCCCCTGCCATCTCCACTCTCTCCCTCTCCCTCTCCCTTTCCTCTCCTGCTCTCTCCAAGCCGGCACCATGCCGCTCGCCATGGCCACCCATAGCCGAGCTCCACATAGCCATGGCCACAGAGCAATGTTTCCCCAACCTCCACCAATAGCTTTGTGACCATCCCTCTCCCCCGCACGCACCCTTGTCCGTGCCGGCGTTACCGTGGCCGCTATCGCCGGAACGGCTCTGGCCGCCTCCCTCGGCTACCGTGGCCAGGCAGCCGCAAGCCACTACGGGCCAAACCTGGGCGTGGCGTGGCCGTGGCTGGCCGCTGCGAGGCCGCGTCGCCCCTCTGTGGCCGTCGACACCCCTCCCCAGCCGGCCAAATCGGCCACCGGCCGGCCCGACGGCCTCCTCTGCTCCGACGCGGTTAAGAAGAAAAGCGAAGGACTGTGGACATGAATTAGAAGAAGATGGAGGGTCTAAGTACGAATCTGTGACTCGGTTGAATTTCTACAAGGATCTTTTTGTTCTAGTTTAATTTGACAAAACTGCAGGGTCCCCGATGCAAGATCTACATCCCTTTTTCTTCCATTTATGCAGATTTGAATGATCAACTTTGAAAATTCATGGTAATTAGTAGAAAAATCATAAAATAGTAAATGATGACATTTTGGAATACTTGTGAAGTTATCTATGCAGTAGATCTATAATCTAGCATGCTTTAGTGTAAATATATTGCTGTAAAAATAGATTTATGCAGTTAGGTTTTTGATACTAGTTGTGTCTTGTTGTTTTCATAACTGCAGTTGTTGTGCTCAAATAATTGTGAAATTTCTGTGGAGTGCTACTAAGGTTATTCTTGATGGCTGGTAAAACTTTCAGTATTTTAGGCCTGATAGTTTAAGATCTATAAAAATAAGAAATTACCTATATTGCTTTGCTCCTATTCTAAATAGTCCTGCATGTTTGTATTAATTGGCTTAGTTAAGTTATGAATCATGAGTTTATGATAATACATAAGTTGTAGTACTTTTCTTAATATTTTGAAAAAGCTAAATATCATGATTTTTGGTTAAGTAGATCTTGAGTTATAGTTGCTTAAATCTCTGTGGTTGTTTCTGCATAAACTCAGATAGGATTGCCTTGTTTGTACTGTGGGGACTTTTTAGTAGTAGATTTAGCTTTAGGTGTTTATAACAAAGTTGTTTAGAATTTCCTAAGAATTCCAAAAAGTCTAGAACCACGTTTATTGTACATGTAGAACTCTAGTTATAGTATTTAAAGTGACATGTCAGGTTCTGTCCATGTTTTGGACAGAGACACATTCATTGGATTAATTGATCTTGTTAGCTGTAGAATAATCTTATGATGATAATAAGAAAGTTTTAGGTAACTTCATAATATTTTCAAAAAGTTATGATTCATGATTGTTGGAGGTCTACAACTCCAGTTATGCTTCTCTGAAATTCCTATCAGTTTCTATACCACTGTTGTTGGGCTGCATTTGCAGTTTTGCTTGTGTAATCATTTTTGTGGTGTAAATGTTGTTTGCTGTGGTTGTAGTGAGTAGCAAATTTGTAGCTAATTTCATAGTCTTGCGTGTGTTCAAATTTCATGGGCATAGGCTTGATAATTTAGGAGCTATAGATTTCGTAAGTTCATTGCCAGATTTTGCATGCTCTCTGTAGAGATCTGAATGATTGTCTTGTTTGACTTAGCTACGCTTTGAATCCTGTCTTAGAGATAATAGAACAAGTGTAGTGCCATTCATGAGCTTTACAAATTGTTAAAGATCATCCCTTTTGGTGTTGTAGAGCTCCAGTTATAAGCTTGCGAAGTTGCATGGTAGAATCTGTCCAAGTACGGACAGAGGTGCTCAATTGTGCTTGATTGACCTTGTTAATGGTAGAATCACCTTGTGGTGATAATAAACATGTTTTAGATAATTTAATAAGCTTTCTATAAAGTTAAGGTTCATGCTTGTTTGGTGTCTATAACTCCAGTTATGCCATTTTCAAACTACTACTACTTTTCCGTCCTAGTTCTGTGTAGATCTGAAACATTGGTATGTTTGAACTAGTTAGCTTTGGAATAAGCTTTTGGTGATAATAACAATATTGTAGGAAATTTCATTAGCTTTCCATAAAGTCTAGTATCACCTTCTTTGGATATCTGGATCTTCAGTTATGGATAAAATAATTGACTGCTATGCTGCTGCCTAGATTTCTATACATGTGCTAGGTGATTGCTTTAGCTTGCTCTTGTTTTGGCTTAACATGTTGGTTAGTTCTTAATCGATGCATGGGTGCAATATCTAAACTTAAGTTCACTTGTGTGCCATACCTAACATGCTTGCTACCCTTTATAATAGGTTGTGTGATGTTTAGTTAAATAACTCTAGGTGTCTATGTCTTGCATGATCTTATGTTTGCCTTGAATGCTATTATGTGATGCATCTAATATTACCATTCTTCATATTCATGCACTTGCATCTTGCACCTCATCTGGGTACGCTAGATGAACCACGTGAAGGATATGATGTTGGAGACAAACCCAAAGATGGAAGGACCCCTGGAGTACATGCCTAAACAGGAGATGCTCACCAAGCGAGTGTCGTCTAACAAACACTAATCTAGTGTTGGATTCTAGGCAAGCCCCAGAACATTCTATGTCTCCCCATGTTTTTACAAATATCTTGAGTATCTTTTATTTTGGATGATGCATTAAGTATAGGAATTGGTTGGAACCAATTGTTGCATTATATTCTTACCTTATCCAGATAAAATCCTATGAATCCTAATTAAGTGTAGGATCGAATGATGCTTAGCTATGCTTAGACCGGTAGAAGTCGGGTGATTTCCTATCACCTGCGAGATGTAGGATGAGCTCTGGTCATGGTTGGCTATATTTGCTATCGTGGAAAAGAACCATGTGTTAATAATGAAAAGAGACCGGATGGGATGACGGTAGTGCAGCAACAAGGCATGGAGGTCTTGGGTGTGAATCTATCCTCATGTCATGTTCAACTCAGGCCAGGAACCGGAGGGTCGTGCGCATTCTGGAGGTAGTAAGGATGTGCTTGGGGATATTGGCATGAGTCCAAGGGGTCAAGTGTTTAAAAGTCCTGCACTTCCTGGTAGAGTGTCACCCTTGAGAATGCGGCGCTGTCCAGACCCACGACTTTTCTTTTTTTTTACTCCTGAGTTGTACCAAAGGTGACTTGATTGCAACCCCGATGGGGGAAGCAGGGTTTGTGTTAGGAATAACTCTCTAGCTGGATAGGAATCGATTCGAATCGCCGTCTCTCCTAGATAGTGAGAACTTGACTGAGCAGCGGCAACGTAGATTCACTAAATTTGAAGATATGGTTAAATGATGATGATGATGATAATAATGAGCCATGAAATACCTAATATGGTTATTATTGTTTGCAACTTAATCAAGTGATTGATTAGTACAGGTGCTAATATAGATTTTAGGTAATGGCTAAAAGTCACTACTAGTATAGGTGAATAATGATAATGATTACTCAAGCTTTTATGCAAAAAGGTTGTCTAGCAAGATCCACTGATAAAGCCTTGCATACTCCTTGATGTCATTTTATTTCTAGTTTATGACGGGTAAGTCAAGCTGAGTACATTGGATTACTCAGGGTTTATCCCACCATGTTGCAGGTGAAGTTCTCGGCCTGCTGGAGATGGTGGCTAACCGCTGGTGGGCTCAGTGACTCTATATTTAGTTCTCATCTATATGCTTTTGTCTAAGGATGTCACTTATGCTAGCAATGTATTTGGAACTTATATTAATATAATCATTTGAAAGCTATGTTGTTTTCACTAAGCGGTTTTGAAACCCAAACTTGTACTATAATTTGTGAACCAATTTGTAATATTATTTTCGCTGCAACCCTATGTATGTGATATGTATTTGCTTAATCATATGATCTTGGTTGTGATGTTGATTTACCAAGGTCCTTCATGACACTCGGTGGACTACCAGGTTTATATAAGTGAAAGTATGTGCGTGTCAACGTGCTAAACGGGATGGTACTTGATCTTGTATAAATTGGGCGGTTCTGTCACAGCTGGCATCAGAGCAAGATTAAGCATAATACTATCATGTATATACTTTTAAAAATAAAGTTTTGGTTTTAAAAATCCTATTTTGACTAAAACTTTAGCTATAGGCAAAATTGTCAAAACTTATTTGTAAAACTATGCTAGCGACATCCTCCTTTATGCCTAGTTAAGGACTATTAGGTGGCTATCTAAGTACTAACATGGGGGTTTTTACTTTCGTCGTCTATACGGTGTGCTATTGTATGGATGCCATTCGCTTGAATGGTAATGTATGGATCAATTGCCTCTACGCCCAAGTAAGTGTGAGTTGTGAGAGCATGACCATCCAACTGTCGGTCTCGAGGAGGGTTAGCTGTGGTTACTCAAATATTTACATGTTACACACATATGAAGGTACTTAATTGTGGGTATATTTGTCGGGTAGCTATGGATACCGAAGTATATACATCTGGGAATGTATATATGGAGAGTATCTTAGTTTACTACTTTCATTGTGTGCTTATTTATCTCTTGTGGGGATGGGCTGCAATGAGTTTGCCTATAGGTACGCTAACCACGAATGCATAGATTGAAGTAGCTAACGACTAGCTATATATCAAGAGAGTACATGTTATGCCACCGACGTAGAACGTGATTGCCACCTTAGGCTAGCAATTTTGTGAGGATGAATAGGACGTGCATGCATCATGTTTGTGCTTGTGCATAAATATGCTTCCCTCACTTTGTTCTAATACTAAGTAACTTGTGACCAATGTGATGTTACAATCTTTCCTATGTAAAGCTAGACAAAATGTCTTGTTCCATGCTGCTTGAATAGCTATGCTTGAAGATAGTGTGTGATTAGCTTTACTTTGTATGTTGCTTTCAAAGGAAATAAAAGATAACAGTACCTTACCACCAGGTTCGCATGTTTATGTGTAGTGGTGTTGCTGTAGGTGACTACTTGTTAGGTGTGAGCTTTGTGCTTAGTAATAGTCGCTTAAGCTAATTGGATTGAGTGTTTCAAAATGCTTGCTTAAGAACATGATATATGTGTGGATGCTCGTTATCTAGGTAGTGCCGTAGTTGTCACCCCTTTTGTCCTCGGTAAGCATACGAGTGTGGAAGAGCGCTATCCTAGAATAGTGTCCAAGTTTTGATAATCTCATGGTTGTCATTTCCAATTAAGTTCTCTCTTAGGAGCCTGAGCCTGTACATGTGGTGGCTAGCCCTTGAACGTTGTGATATGAAGACCTTTATTCATGCCTTTGCTTGACCTTAGGCCCAAGCTTAGTTCCCTTGAATGCTTGCATGTGTCGTGGTTGTCCCGCTCAAAAATCCTTGTTGGACCTTTTATTGCTCTTTCTCCTACTGATGATCTTGTGCAACACTAATCGCTATCTAACCTGGCTTTAGAACCTTTTCCTCATAGATCATGTCATTGCTTTATCACCTAAATCTGTAGTCAGTGCATTGGCTCTGTCCCTCGAATCTCGTTTGTTTTGTCTCCAACTCTTTCAAGTCTTTGGATGTTATCAGTCTGAATCTCATGTTGCTGCTCGGTAAGACCAAGTCTCATGTTAATCCTTATTTGGTAATTACCTTGGTGGACACAAGGCGTATATGGAAGTTAAGAAAGAGTCCCCTGCTCAGTTGTCTTCGGCAATTAGGCTATGTTCTCTTGTGCTATGTTTTGATCTTCTGATCGCCTCCTTGTTGGCTCCTAACCTTGTGACTACCTTTGTTTGCTATCCTTCCTTCTCATGGTGCTTGCTCCTATGCCACAAAATTTATGCCATGTGAGAATTCTTGTGGGATGTATGTTTAGTAATGGTGCCACGATTAGCGATCTATAGTGCCACGACAAAACCGAGAGCCTCCTATGGGTGCACACACAAGGGTGTGCTGCTCGGCATGAGCTGGTATCGAGGTTCCTAGTCATGATCCATTACCAAACTACACCGATGTGTTATTTTCACGTAAGCTCTTCCTTGGTTATCTGTCCTTACCTTATCGGAAGATCTATATGTCAAACCAGATGCAATAGGACTTTCTTCTGAAGTCGTCCAAAGGATAACCTTTGAAGAACAGGTCACTGACAGGAACATAAACAGACTGCAATAGGTGGTAGACAAGTGACTCTACTTGACGATCCCCGTAATGACGTCGGTCATCTAGTGAGCAACTTATGTCATTCTTGTTGGATCAGAAAGATGCACAACACTTAAAGTTGGACAAGTTATCAGTTGGATGATAAATGGACCAGGATATTATGTCCTATAATAGGTCACCTGGTGCTTATGAGCTTTTGTCTAAGTCTTGACCATTATGTGCAAGAGTGAAGATTTGGATCCTTTTTAGTGTTGAGAGCCAACCGATTAGTTACCAGTAGGAAGGTTAATCTCTAGCTAGGTAATGACTCTTTGGTAGCCCCACAGGCTATGTCTCACAGAACAATGTTAGATGAAGAAACAACAAAGCCGGTCAACAATGCAAGTACTACCTTCTCCTTCGGGCCCTGTGTCGTCAAGTCAACTCCATCTTGGACAATCAAATGGGTAGTGCAAGATACTGTATCAGCTAAGTAAAGAGCTAGAGCAAAGCACATCTCCAGCCTCGGTCAGCATCATTATGTATATGGTGCTATAAAAGGATTTGTTCAAGACTCTATTGGAGGAAGTACAGAAGGATAATTAGAGACATTCCCTTATCTTTGTAGGTCTGTCACTCCATGCGAAGTATGCATTGTGCCCTACAAGAACATCCCACTAGTTCAATGCTTGTGCATCATGGAGTTGGTGTCTAAATCAATGGTTGAGGTTGTTTTCTAAGAGGCATGTAAGGAAAACCCTAGCCTCCATCCTCAGCGAGAAAGCTACCGTGGTTATAAAGAGAATTAGAGATGTGCAGAACACACTCCACAACACATGAAGCAAAAAAAAGAAGAGCGGGAAATTTGTCAAGGTTTATGGCACTCCACTAGTTATCTTAAGCCAGTGATTAGTGGCTCAAACATGGTTGAATTCACACCAAACTTGGTAATCTCATTCCTCGCTTAAGGTCCTTCGGTGTCTTAAGTTGGTTTGAAGATTGGTTGAGTAAAGCATCAGATTTGGGAGATGTTTTGATAGTTCGGTCCCAAGATTTCAGAACAAAGCAGTTTTGGTAGATGATTTGTTTGGATAGTCAAACGGTGTCCGTTTAAGCTAAATTTTGGTCAGTAGTTAAAGGACTCTTGGATCTAAGTGCCTACTAAAATTTGTGCACAATGGAGTAGTAGTTTGTAGGATATGATTGATTACCGAGAGGTACATAATCTGTGATTTCTCTGCTGACTACTATCATCCCCTTATATTAGAAGGTTGTGTTTGTAGTTCAGGTCGTGTTGGCAATGAGATGATTGTTAATACTTTAGATGCCCTGGAAAAGACTCCTAGCACCTCTTTGTGGCTTGCTTTTGCCGTCTCATATCAACAATGCTTGAGCAGTCCTAGTGTTCTACAAGTCAATTTGTGCCATTACGAGTCGAAAACAAATTGAAAAGTGTCAAACAACATATTTTAGGCTTTGATTTTTGAGTTGTTGATTGCCATTAGTAAGGAAGCTCCAATGTCAAATGTAGTCCAACAAAGCTAATTTTGCGACAGCGCACGTCAACCCAACTTACTGCACCACTGCACCATGAAGACATTATGCTCAACCTACTTAGTAGTGTACTGTTTTTCCAGTTGGTGTATACTTGCAACTTTTGTTGACCTCTAGACCTCACTATCATCCTTCTTCTGCAAGGATTTCCAAGGCGGACTTGTCCTTTGGTACCTTCTATGTGTTTATACCCACGCAGTTGCCTCAGATTCAACTCAGATAATTGTTGCCACTCGGATACAAGGATTCTCCCAAATAATGATCATAAAAACATTGAGTCAACAGAGTTAGCTATTACGTTCACCGCTCACTCAACGGACTTAGATATTACAGTGTTATCATTAGAGAAAGAGAACTACACACATAGAACATTATGTAGTTTCTAGCGATGGGAATCTGAGTGATTGAACAATCACGACTAGCACCAACATTGTCTGTTGGTTACTTGGTTTCTCATAGCCACAAAGGATGCTTACCCCATCTATAATCTCATTCCTTATGAAAGGTTGTACTCAAGCTACTTTGGTAGAGGACTGCTTTTCGAACTTTGTGAATGAACATGGAACCATTTTAATGAGTAGTTTTCAGAAGCTTGCAGTCTAGTGCAAATTTCACACGGTCCATGCTATATTCACTAGGAAACTAGAGATTATGGGTAATTAGTTTATGCTTTGTAGTACTCTCCGTATCCCGAAAAAGAAGTATTGTGCCATCTTGGATTCCTCCTAAAGTAATAATGCTTCATGGACGCCAACAAAGGAAATTCTTTAGACAACAACTTACGACAAAGAGCAAGTATCAGAAAGTGTCATGACCAAATTAGCCTCTCTAATACTCCAAAGTTAAGTAGCCTAATGCTATCACTGATATTGGAAAATGGATGACATGTTTCTCTTCCCTTTAAAAGTCTTTCGTACCAAATCTCAAGGCGAGATTCCTATAAGGGGGAGGGCTGTAACACCCTAGGTGTTTGTCACTAGTTAAGCAATGGGTTTGAGCTCAAACATGACATGTTAAGTGGTGATGAAGGTTTCAAGATCAAATCTACAAGAGTGAGCTCCAACTTAAACTTGGGCAACACACCTTTGCTTGCATATTGGCCCTTTTTGGCTATATACCTAAGTAATGTTGAAGGTGCTTCTTTCATGTGCCTCACATCAATTTCCACCCACATGGATGATTGTAAAAGTTTTGTGAAGTTTGAAATCAAGAAGTCACATGAAATGACCAATTATGCCCTTGCCTGAATTACTTTATTAGGTGAATGAGAGCATGTAATGATAAACAAACATTGTAATCTTGCTCAAACAACTCTACTTACACTCTTGAACAAAAGTTATGAAGGGTTCATGTTGAGCAAGTGGCCAAAAAATTCTCCAATAGATCAATAAGGGTAATTTAAGATTTATCGTGATGCTATTTTGACTTGGTTTGAACTGTGGCTTAGAAGGTTTGCATGGCAGTGGAACCTAAATAAAAGTTAAATTTTGAGTGGAGTAGAACAAACTTTGTTTTTAGACCAAGAGCTAGATCAGCTTGTAAGCAAGTCTAACCGAGCCCTCAAGTTGGAATCCATGGTTGTTTTTGGAGCTCGAAATTTGGCTAAGTCTAGGATGACTGAATTCGTGATTTCAGTTTTCGTGTACCCCGCTTTGGAGCCTTGTATCTCTCCCATCAGGCCGAATTAGACTTTGATCCTTTAAACAAAGTTGGAGATCTAGCGTATCTCTACAACTTTTGTTACTACATTTTGTGCTAGAACTAAACGGATTAGGAAATATGAAGGGGAGAAAATGGAGTTTCAACTTGTATGTTTGAGGTGATATTGGATTTCTTTCCTTCTTGATCAGCAGAAGTAGCAGCAAAGGCTGACCTCGCATAGGGTCTCGACGCCGTGTGGCTCCCTCGGCTCACCTCGCTCGTGCATGCTCACCACCTCGCCTCATGTGCATGAGTACAGACCCGAACTCCCCTGCTGTCTCCACTCTCTCCCTCTCCCTCTCCCTTTCCTCTCCTGCTCTCTCCAAGCCGGCACCATGCCGCTCACCATGGCCACCCATAGCCAAGCTCCACGTAGCCATGGCCGTAGAGCAATGTTTCCCCAACCTCCACCAATAGCTTTGTGACCATCCCTCTCCCCCGCGCGCACCCTTGTCCGTGCTGGCGTTGCTGTGGCCGCTATCGCCAGAACGGCTCTGGCCGCCTCCCTCGGCTACCGTGGCCAGGCAGCCGCAAGCCACTACAGGCCAAACCTAGGCTAGGCGCGGCCGTGGCTAGCCGCTACGAGGCCACGTCGCCCCTCTGTGGCCGTCGACACCCCTCCCCAGCCGGTCGAATCGGCCACCGGCTGGCCCGACGGCCTCCTCTGCTCCGACGCGGTTAAGAAGAAAAGCAAAGGACTGTGGACATGAATTAGAAGAAGATGGAGGGTCTAAGTATGAATCCGTGACTCGGTTGAATAGTACCTACAAGGATCATTTTGTTCTAGTTTAATTTGACAAAACTGTAGGGTCCCCGATGCAAGATCTACATCCCTTTTTCTTCCATTTATGCAGATTTGAATGATCAACTTTGAAAATTCATGGTAATTAGTAGAAAAATCATAAAATAGTAAATGATGACATTTTGGAATCCTTGTGAAGTTATCTATGCAGTAGATCTATAATAATTTCATGCTTTAGTGTAAATATATTGCTGTAAAAATAGATTTATGCAGTTAGGTTTTTGATACTAGTTGTGTCTTGTCATTTTCATAACTGCAGTTGTTGTGCTCAAATAATTGTGAAATTTTTGTGGAGTGCTACTAAGGTTATTCTTGATGGCTGGTAAAACTTTCAGTATTTTAGGCTTGATAGTTGAAGATCTATAAAAAAAAGAATTTACCTATATTGCTTTGCTCCTATTCTGAATAGTCCTGCATGTTTGAATTAATTGGCATAGTTAAGTTATGAATCATGACTTTATGATAATACATGAGTTGTAGTACTTTTCTTAATATTTTGAAAAAGCTAAATATCATGATTTTTGGTTAAGTAGATCTTGAGTTATAGTTGCTTAAATCTCTGTGGTTGTTTCTGCATAAACTCAGACAGGATTGCCTTGTTTGTACTGTGGGGACTTTTTAGTAGTAGATTTAGCTTTAGGTGTTTATAACAAAGTTGTTTAGAATTTCCTAAGCATTCCAAAAAGTCTAGAACTACGTTTATTGTACATGTAGAACTCTAGTTATAGCTGTTTAAAGTGACATGTCAGGTTCTGTCCATGTTTTGGACAGAGACGCATTCATTGGATTAATTGATCTTGTTAGCTGTAGAATAATCTTATGATGATAATAAGAAAGTTTTAGGTAACTTCATAATATTTTCAAAAAGTTATGATTCATGATTGTTGGAGGTCTACAACTCCAGTTATGCTTCACTGAAATTCCTATCAGTTTCTGTACCACTGTTGTTGGGCTGCATTTGTAGTTTTGCTTGTGTAATCATTTTTGTGGTGTAAATGTTGTTTGCTGTGGTTGTAGTGAGTAGCAAATTTGTAGCTAATTTCATAGTCTTGCGTGTGTTCAAATTTCATGGGCATAGGCTTGATAATTTAGGAGCTATAGATTTTGTAAGTTCATTGCCAGATTTTGCATGCTCTCTGTAGAGATCTGCATGATTGTCTTGTTTGACTTAGCTACGCTTTGAATCCTGTCTTAGAGATAATAGAACAAGTGTAGTGCCATTCATGAGCTTTCCAAATTGTTAAAGATCATCCCTTTTGGTGTTGTAGAGCTCCAGTTATAAGCTTGCGAAGTTGCATGGCAGAATCTATCCAAGTCCGGGCAGAGGTGCTCAATTGTGCTTGATTGACCTTGTTAATGGTAGAATCACCTTGTGGTGATAATAAACATGTTTTAGATAATTTAAAAATATTTCTATAAAGTTAAGGTTCATGCTTGTTTGATGTCTGTAACTCCAGTTATGCCATTTTCAAACTACTTCTACTTTTCTGTCCTAGTTCTGTGTAGATCTGAAACATTGGTATGTTTGAACTAGTTAGCTTTGGAATAAGCTTTTGGTGATAATAACAATATTGTAGGAAATTTCATTAGCTTTCCATAAAGTCTAGTATCACCTTCAATTTCATTAGCTTTCCATAAAGTCTCTTATCACCTTCTTTGGATGTCTAGATCTCCAGTTATGGATAAAATAAGTGACTGCTATGCTGCTGCCTAGATTTCTATACATGTGCTAGGTGATTACTTTAGCTTGCTCTTGTTTTGGCTTAACATGTTGGTTAGCTCTTAATCGATGCATGGGTGCAATATCTGAACTTAAGTTCACTTGTGTGCCATACCTAACATGCTTGCTACCCTTTATAATAGGTTGTGTGATGTTTAGTTAAATAACTCTAGGTGTCTATGTCTTGCATGATCTTATGTTTGCCTTGAATGCTATTATGTGATGCATCTCATACTTCCAGCAGTGCCGCACCATGCTGTTGGTCTTCCTCGTTGTTGCCAGCAATCCCTGTAGCTCATGGATGGAGCCGTTTCATCTCTTTCCTCCTAAATCCACAAAAATGAAGGTGAAACCCTAACCTAATCCCGATCTATGCCATGGAGTTCTATATTTGTTGGAAGATGGTTTCTAGTGACTGCATGATTAGGGTAGAAACTAGTTTTATAGATGAATTGAATCAAAACAACGATTTGATTGTTGAGCCTCATCTATACCCATGGTAGTGCCGCATGTTGGGTGCGGCAGTGCCGCACTCAACAGATTGAACTTTTAAATGCAGATGTTGTTCCATCGATAACTCTCTATTTTGGTTGGATTTGTGCACCAGATTTGTTTCTATCTTAAACATGTAGCCACTTTACCTACATTGTAGACAACTCTATGTATTTGCTTAGGTCTACTCATTCTGAGATTGTCTAGTGGTTTAGGAGAATATTTGAGAAATAGTCTGAATAGTTGAGAAGAATTGAATCATGGGAGAGGGAAGCACTAAGTGTGGCAGTGCCGCTGCTGCACCCTCTAACCTAATTAGTTCAGAGTGCCTTCATAACTTAAGATTTGAATCATCTCATCTATCTAGAGTGTTTTTCAAGTGTTCTTTTATACCCATTATGTACTGTTTCTTATTTGGGCCTATATTTGTTTGCATAGATGTCCTCTAGATGTGATGATGACTGGAGGGGGAAGAGGAAGATGATAGAGCCTCGGGATAAGCAGATGCCTCATCATGGTCGTTGCAGGACCATAGGGGGCAGCAGTAGTGCAGCAGGAAGAGATATTGATAGAGATAGGGGGAGGAGAGATTAGATGATCCAGGAGGAGGAGAACCTAGAGAGGATTGGCCGCACCATTCCTCTAGGTGCTTGCCCAGATACTCCATCTCATCTTGAGGAGTTTGACAGGAGCTACCTTAGAGAGTATTATGAGGATGTAGCATGAGGTGACTTGTTGACACATGTGCTCATCCCATGCTCAACTATGCGGGAAAGCTAAAGATGGTGGAGGAAGCACGTGAGAATAATCCCTATGAGCAGCCATAGGATTTGGAGATTGACTACAGGTTTTGGAATGAGTTTCATTCCAACTTCTATGCATCTATGAACTTCAACTCCAAGAAATCCAAGGTTGTGAAGATGTAGTATGTTGATTAGGAGGAGATGAAGGCAAAGAATGAGCCAGAATTCAATAAGGTGATCAAGGCTTGTGAGTTGTTTGGACTCACTAATATTATGAGCTTCAGATATAATTGGAATGAGGAAGTGCTAGCCTAGTTCCATGCCACTTTCTTCTATAGTATCTACACTGATAAGATTCATTGGATGACTGAGGGACGACATTATAGAGTTGATTTTGTGACTTTCAGCCAGATCCTTGGTTTTGGAGAGGAGCGGGGCTTCACTTATATTCATGATGAGGCTAGAGTTGAGATATGTGACATTACATATATGTGGTTTGATAGGAGAAGTGCAGATGGGAAGGTCAGTGGCCTAAAGAGCTATTATTACATTCTGAACAATTTGGTCAGGCACACTATCAATCCCAAGGATGGAGCAACTTCTAATCTTAATGGATATGTGAGGAATTGGCTTGCTAGATTTTCTCCTAGAGGTGACAGGTTTAATGTCCCTCGCTTCATGTGGTGTGAGCTGAGGAATGCCATGGAGGATGGGAGAAAGGGGATACCCTATGCCCCCTATCTCGTGTTTATGATTGAGAGGGTCACTGGCTATAGATTTGAGAAAGATGGTCTTCACACCATCTACAAAATTGAGAAGACCTAAGAAGCAGGTGCTAGCAGGGCAGTGAGACACTCTCCATCAGTTGAGGATGTGCCTGAGTCATCCCGATGCAGGCCTAGCAGGGAAAAGAAGATGGAGAAGTTTGGGAAATGGATTAAGGCCATTTTCACAACTTGCACTTATGTAGCGAGGACCGCATATCAGGACCATTGGAGAACCATGAAGCCAACCGAGAGGCTAGAGATCATGCAGGGCTACCACCTCTTTCTCTAGTTCAGTCACCGCCAAGGTAGGATGACCTCCCTAGTCTTTCTGAGATAGATTCAGAGGATAAGGAGGAGGAGGAGTAGCCAGAGCTTGATCCTCACATGAGTTTGAGATCCACCTTGCAGTCCATGAGGAGAAGCACCAGGCATGAGTGCCACACTTTGACCACTCATCGCTAAGGGAGGGCAATGGTGTCTTCTTCTTCTTCCTCCTCCTCCTCCGACAATGATGATGATGGTGGAGAGGAGGATGTTGCAGGTGCTAGTGGAGCTTTTGATGGGGATGATGTCGATTGGGACACCATCCAAGAGGATGAGGAGTGAGTGTTGGTTTTTCATCTTTTCTTCTCTTTTTGGTGCTTTATGCCAAAGGGGGAGAAAATTAGAGGGGTCAACAACTTTTTCGATGCCATGGAGGTTGCTATAGCTAGAAGTCATGTTCGTATCCATTTAGAGTAGTCTTCATTTGGTGAGAGTTTGAGAGTCCTTTAGAAACTCTATTTATGTAATAATGTTACTTAAGTACTTTTTATATGTGTGGGATATGGACATATATTAATCTATGCTATCGCTTGTGATACAATAATGCTAGAATGTATATCTTTATATGTATCACATGCTGTGTGGTGTCTGTTCTGATCTGTGTTGTTACAGCAAGTGCGGCAGTGCCGCACTCTATGTCACGGAACCGACCAATTTATAAGAGCACAAGTACAAAAACAATCGCCAAAACGATCAAATTCTCGAACTTGAGCCCATATAAACCCGGTAGTCAACCAAAATCTCGAAGGATTTCAAACCAACTTGCATACAACCAAGATCACAGTAATTCAACATAACATATCGTACGTTACAACATTTCGCATACGTTCGCAAATAGGTTACATCATCACAGAGTCATTGTTATTACAAAACAAGTCTTGTAAACATGCGGAAGCAAATAGTTTAACTCACACACCGAGTTCAAATACACATACTGGTTTGCTGATCACAGACCGCAAAAGCATTCAGATAAGAGAAAGGAGATCATGCCCATGATCTAGTCCTCATCACCCGCCGGGTGGAGACAATACTTGCAGAATCCCTGATATAGGAGGTCATCTGCAACAAGAGGGAATAAACCCTGAGTACGGGAATGTACTCAGCTAGACTTACCCGTCGAAAACCAAACAAATGACACCAAGGATTATGCATAGCTTAATGTAGTGGAGCTGGCTGACACTTTCTTTTTGCAGAAAAGCATAAGTAATAATGATCAACTCTTAACCTGAACTAGCAGTAACTTTTTAGCCATTAACCTGTCATCTATATTAGCACCTGTACTAAGCAATCATTTTATTAGGGTGCAAACATTAATAACCATATCAGGTATTCATTGTGGCAACCTTATCATCATCCATTTAACCATATTGTTAAGTTAATTGAATCTACGTTGCCGCTGCTCAGTCAAGTTCTCACTATCCGGGAGAGACGGCGATTCGAATCGATTCCTATCCAGCTGGAGGGGTATTCCTAACACAAACCCTGCTTCCCCCGTCAGGGTCGCAACAAGTCACCTTTGGTACGATTCAGGAGTCACGAGTCCGAACAGATCGACATTCTCAGAGAACCACTCTGCCAAGGTTGTTCGGGACTCTAACCCGCCTTGGACTTATGCCAATGGCTCTCCGCACATCCTTACTACCTCCAGAATGTCGCCACTGCTCGTGTCCCCGGCCTGAGTCGAGCTACTAGGCTTCGCGGTCGGAACGACTTATCCGGCCAGCTAAGTGTTAGGCTGCGTTCAACATGACATGAGGACGTACAGCGTATCGGTCCTTAAACGACTCAGACGGAGTCACTATGTTCAAACCTACACAAGACCCCGCCCGGTCTTAATTCATTATTCACATGGTTCTTTTCCACGATAGCAAATATAGCCAACCATGATCCACCTCATCCTAAAGCTCGCAGGTGACAGGAAATCACCTGACTTCTACCGCACTAAGCATGGCTAAGCATTTAACCTGTTCCTGAACTTAAATAGGATTCCAGTGCGACATCTGGACAAGGAAGGATATATAATGCAGCAATTGGTTCCAACCAATTCCTATACTTAATGCATCATCAACAATAAAAGATACTCAATGTATTTGTAAAACATGGGAGGCTTAATATGCTCCGGGGCTTGCCTTTCAGGAACGAGGAAGGCTGGTGGTCAGGGCACTCGGGCAATTCCTCCGCGGCGACTGCTTCGTCGGCTTCCTGCACCTCGGGTTCCTCCTCCTGGTTGGCTCCCTCGAACTCCAGCAACGTCACTCCCTCCGGCACACCTATTGCATGAATGCGCAAGATAAATATCATGGATGCACATGAACGAATGTCAGGGATGCTCGGGAATGCACATGTTCGCTGTAGTTTGCATATTCCAACTTAAGCCCTATTCAAATCACTTTCACTTACCACGTTTATACAACCTAAGGTATAATTGCTCATCTTCGTTAATGACCTAGCACCTGCACCTAAGCATATTCTCAAGTTAGGCTAACCCCTAAACAATCAACGAGAACATTGCAACCACATACACTCAAGCAATTGTATTTCAGCAAAATGAATACTATGTAGCGGTGCAGTAAACTAGCCATAACAGGAGATTTATAATTCCAAATGACATGCAACAAGACAATCTGGAAAGCTTATAAAATTGTCTACAATACATTTTCAGACCTCAAAGCATGATTCAAACCTTTACTAGGTCAAACTCATAAATCAATAGAACTCTGTCCTCACAAGGCAGAGAGTAAGCAAAAGCTGGAACCTAACTTTAAACAGCTGTAGTTTCTAAACGACTGGGCCAAATGCCCTCAAATTCTGACAGGAGCTAGATACATAAGTTATCTACAGCTTTTGTATTCATCACAATCACATAAAACCAAATTATCATGGGGAACTTTCCAAAGTCCCCAGATCTGTCCAGAGGGACATGATGCAAACAAATAATTATTAACTTATGATATAAACACTTAATTGGACAAAACCAACTTTACTGACATATGACACATATCACAAGAACACCAGAAAGTAGGGTGTCCATCACCAAAACATTTCTTTTAATACATTTCTTAATTTATTTAATTAATTAGGGGAAATAGTAAACATATATGAAAACTGCCCCATTAATTCTACAAAAATTACAGTAGACACTACATGCTCTAAGTAGACTACCATAAAAATTTCACACCATTTGAGTAAGTATAACAACCTACACAAAAATGGTAAGGCAGAATGACTTAAAATGGCATAATTAGGAAACCTTAGTGAAAAGTGTCAAGCAACAGATTTCATATTTTTCCTAGCATCCTTAGGGTACTAGGATACTCTCCAACAAATTTCATAGTCAATGGATTCATAAATAAATTACCAAAATTCCCACAAGAATCATCCAATGATAAAAGGAAAATCTATAACTCAAAAACTACACATGCAATGACTCTCAAATTTTAACCAGAGCTTCTACTAAGCAATACTAGCTTACCCACAAAATTTCATAATTTTTGGATCATAGAAACTCAAGATATGATTTAAACAAGTTTGCATGCATTCAAAAACACTTTTCAAGTTCCTATTTAATTCATCCAAAATTTCTACATAATGTGTTCAAGACATATTTTTCTTAAATACTAGACCTAACTGTGAGTCTAACAAAATTGTAAGTACTCAATTTGGATCTACTAATTAGGAGTTACAAAATTTACAAAACAGCACTAAAAACTGGAATTTTTGAACTATCTTCACAAACTCAGTCACTGACGTGTGGGACCCGGCCGTCAGCCGGACCCACTGGTCAGCGACAGCGAAGCAGGGGAGGCGGCTGCGACGTGCGGAAGGCGGCGTAGCTCATCGGCGGTGAGGTCTCCGGTGAGACCAAGGCCACCGTCGTGCTCACCACGACGAGGCGGACCCGTTGGTGCCTAGGGTTTGGTCTCTACTGGCCTCAACCTATAGCGGCGACGCGCACGGCGGACGGCGGCAAGGCCACGGTGGAACTCCGGCGACGGCGAGCCTACATTGCCCCACCCAAGCACGGTACGAGCTACACTGGTTTCACTGGCGAAGCTATCCGAGAACATAAAGGGGAAAGGGGAAACTTCTAGTGCGCCGGCCGCGGTGAGCTCGATCTCCGGTGAGGTCAAGTCATGGCGGCGACGGGTCCGGCGATTATGCCATCAACTCAGCTCGAGAGGCTCTACCAGAGGGTGGACGAGGTAGAGGAGATGTCGGGGAAGTGGTGGGCGAGACGGAGCGAGGTGAGACGCGGCGGCGAGCAGCGCGGGGGCTCGACGGAGCTCTCGGCGGCAATGGCGACGGCTGCGGCTTTCACTTCTCTCGGTGCCTCAGACGCGCGCGAGAGGGAGAGAGCGACTGAGAGCGAGCGGGATGGCAGGCGGACGTGGCTGCTTTGATGTCGACCAGCGGCCAGCGACGCCAGGCCGATCACGGCGCGTGGCGGCCACGCGGCGGCCGGTGTCTGAGCCCGGTCGGCCACTGTGCTGATTCAGAAGCTTTTGATTCAGTTACTTTGATGCCTGACTGACAGCGAAAATTGTCGACCATATATCTCTCAAACCGTGGCGATCCAGGTTAAGTCGTAGTTAACAAAGTTGGAGACCTACGTGAGTACTACAAGTTTGCTAATTGGAGCTCGAGCTAATTCACCATGGATTTCCATCTATAGGGTTCCAAAGTTGTCTTCATGAAAACTGAAAAGTAGTTCTAATAGAAAATTTCTAAGTGTTGAAACAGCACTGATCTTAGGCTTGTGGGCCCTATTTGAGACTGTTCCACACTTTTTCAAGACTTGACTTCTAAACAAAGTTTGTTCCTTATATAATTCTCTACAACTTTGCTTTAGGTTGCTCAGACATGCAAACATCCTAAGCTACACTTTTTAAACAGTCAAACACAGGAGCTCTAGGGGTCCAAATTGGTCAACCATGACTTGGAAACCTAATTAGGCAAAATGATCCACATGAACATTGTTCCTAATGACATTCTAGGTGTAACTGGGTTACTTAAAAGAGTTTCTAGCCACACCATACATTGGTCACACAAGAATCAAGCAAGGTATGTACTGAAACAATGAAAAACACATGAAATGTTACATTTGTTTCATAGTCATGTTTCACATGTTTCGTGATCTTGTTGCATAGTATTAACTAATCTTGTTTCACTAAGTGAGTGGCACATGTTGCACTTAAGTGTTGCACACTTTACATTTCATAAAAGAGACAACACACATGAAATATACAACATGTTGCAATGTTTCGAAATCATGTTTCATGTGATATAAGTTCACGAAGGGATGCATGATGCTCATGTTCATGAAATGCAGTGCAATGTGGAAGCTAAACACCAGGGGTGTTACAGCCCTCCCCCCTAATAAAAATCTCGTCCCGAGATTTGACAAGCGTACCATTGTTGGTAGAATTCCTTATAACCTTCCCTCAAATAATCTTCTCTTTCCCACATTGCATCGCGTTCACTACCCTGATTGCTCCACATGACTTTGTAGAACTTGACTACCCGACTCCGAGTCACTCGCTCACGAGTGTCAATCACTCGAACCGGCTTTTCTTCAAAGGTCAAATCAGATTTTAACTCGATATCCCCCAATGGAACTCTCTCTTCAGGGACGCGAAGACATTTCTTCAATTGAGATACATGAAAGACATTGAAGATAGCACTCATCTCAGGAGGTAATTGAATCTTGTACACCACTTTCCCACTTTGTCCAATGATTTCAAACGGACCAATGTATCTCGGCGCAAGCTTTCGCTTCACACCAAAGCGTTGGACACTCTTCATAGGTGAGACTTTCAGATAAACGAAGTCTCCAACTTCGAACTCAAGAGGTTTTCTACGTCGATCAGCATAACTTTTCTGCCTAGCTTGAGCTGCGGCCATGTGGGTTTGGATAGTACGGACTTGTTCTTCGGCTTCTTGAACGAAATCAATTCCATAATATCTCCTTTCACCGGCTTCTACCTAGTTCAACGGGGTTCTACACTTCTGGCCATACAAAGCTTCAAACGGTGCCATCTTTATGCTCTCTTGATAACTATTATTGTACGAGAATTCAGCTAGGGGTAACCATTTTTCCCATGAGCCCTTAGCCGAGATGACACAAGCTCTCAACATATCTTCTAAGATTTGATTTACTCGTTCAGTTTGCCCATTGGTTTGCGGATGATAGGCAGAACTTCTTACGAGCTTAGTCCCTAATAATCCGTGTAAGTGCTCCCAAAAGCGAGCAGTGAACTGTGGTCCTCTATCTGAGACAATAGTACGAGGGATCCCATGAAGTCGGACTATCTGGTTGAAGTACAACTCCGCATAGTCGGTTGGACGAAAGTCTATGCGGACCGGAATGAAGTGTGCCGACTTGGTCAGTCGGTCCACAATTACCCAAATTGAGTTAAAATTCCTCTGAGTGGTAGGGAGTCCAACTATAAAATCCATACTTATCTCTTCCCATTTCCAACCTGGAATAGAGAGTGGCTGAAGTAATCCAGCTTTCATGTGTACCGCCTTGACCCGACAACAAGTGTCACACCTAGCCACATAAGCGGCTATCTCTTTCTTCATTTTGGTCCACCAAAATCGAGGCTTTAAATCATGATACATTTTACTACTACCAGGATGAATAGATAGTTTAGAGGAATGAGCTTCGGATATGATTTGATTTCTAAGCTCTCTATCCTTCGGAACTACCAACCTATCCTTGAACCATAACACGCCTTTCTCATCTACTCGAAAATGTTTGGTTTCTTGCTCTTTCATCTTGCGCTTGATGTGAAACACACCTGCATCTGTCTTCTGTAGCTCGATAATTCGACTCTGTAGAGTACAACTGACAGTGATGTTGTGCAGGACTGCAGGATGAAGGAGCTTTGACAAATGGACATCACTCTCAATCAACGAGTGGCAATGAGACTTTCTGCTTAAGGCATCCGCGACGATGTTTGCCTTGCCCTGGGTGATAGTGCACTTGAAGGTTATAATCTTTGATCAACTCGAGCCATCTTCTCTGACGCATATTTAACTCTGGTTGAGTGAAGATGTACTTGAGACTTTTATGATCAGTGTAGATGTTGCACACATTGCCAAGTAGATAATGTCTCTAGGCCTTCAAAGCATGAACAACTGCAGCGAGTTCCAAGTCATGCGTTGGATAATTCACTTCATGCTTCCGAAGTTGGCGAGAGGTATAAGCGATGACTCTACCCTCTTGCATAAGAACACCTCCTAACCCAATACCTGATGCATCACAGAACACATCAAAAGGTTTCTCGATATCCGGTTGCGCCAAAACCGGAGCCGATGTTAGAAGAGTTCGCAGGGTATGGAAAGCCGCATCACACTCAGGAGTCCAGACAAACTTCATGTCTTTTTGCAGCAATCGAGTCATAGGCTTGGCTATTTTAGAGAAATCCGGGATGAAGCGACTGATAATAGCCAGCCAACCCCTAGAAAACTCCGAACCTCGTGCACCGAGATGGGAGCCTTCCAGTTCAATACTTCTTGCACCTTGGTGGGATCAACCATAATTCCACCATCGGACAACACGTGTCCAAGAAAAGGTACCTCACGAAGCCAAAATTCACATTTGCTGAACTTTGCATACAGATGGTGTTCTCGCAATCTAGTAAGAACCACTCGCAAATGTTCAACATGATCTTCTTCATTCTCAGAATAGACCAGGATATCATCTATAAATACCACCACAAATTTGTCCAACTCAGGGCATAAACACTGAATTCATCAGATACATAAAATGTGCGGGGGCATTAGTCAATCCAAAAGACATAACCAGGTACTCATATAGACCATATCTTGTAGAGAATGCGGTTTTTGGGACATCCTCAGGCCGAATTTTGATTTGATGATACCCAGATCTCAAATCAATCTTGGAAAAGACTTTTGCCTTTAGATAACTGATCAAACTAAGATATCTATGCGTGGCAGAGGGTACTTATTCTTGATTGTAACTGCATTCAAGGGTCTATAATCTACACACATGCGTAGAGATTGATCCTTCTTCTTCACAAAGATGGCTGGGCACCCCCACGGAGATGAACTAGGGCGGATAAGGCCTTTCTTTAGCAGTTCATTCAACTGGGTCTTAAGTTCAGCTAGTTCATTAGGAGGCATTCTATATGGCCTTCTAGAGATGGGAGCTGTACCAGGAAGCAACTCTATCTTGAATTCTACTTCTCGATCCGGGGGCAATCCAGGCAAATCATCGGGAAAAACATCCGGAAAGTCACACACGACGGGGATATCTGCCAGAGACTTTGCTTGCACCGCATTGGTTGTGCAAGAAAGATTGATGTCTCGGGGTAACTGTACTAGAAAACCCTCCTGATTACCAGGATCTCTGAGCATAACTACCCTAGTCGATGTATCGATAAGCACTCCATGACGGCTCATCCAGTTCATTCCCAATATCACATCGATACCTAGCCCCGGTAAAATTACCAGATCAACCCTGATAACTTTCGCCCCTCTATCACAAATTGTACATCCCCAACTACCAGCTTGGTTGGGATAATACCACTGGCAGCCCTAATACAATAACCCTCACCCTCAACAGTATATGTTTTCTGCATAAACTTGGATGCAAATGATGGACTAATGAAGGAATGCGAAGCACCTGAATCAAATAGTACAACTGCGGGGTGTTGGTCAATCAGAAACTTACCGGCAGTTACTACCTCTCCTGAAGGAATCTCAGTAATATTAGTGTGGTTCACTTGTCCCTGACGGCCACCCTGGTAATTATTCTTCTTAGGGTAAGGGCATTCCCTTGCCCAGTGGCCTATCTTGTTGCAGTTCTAGCATGGCATGTTGCTTGGGGGAGCCCTGGAACTGCCCTGACTGGTAGTGCCCTTGGGAAGAGCAACTGTAAATGCCTTGCGAAACCCAGTCTTGGCGGGATTCTTTCTCTGTGGTGGGCGAAACTTGGCGGCTGACGCTGGAGGATGGAATGGAGTCCTTTGTGCGACGGGAGCCTTAGATTGTGAGGCACCCGCCTCATAGGCCCTCTTACGACTTTTCGAAGCCGCATATACAGCATTGTTGTTCTCTTGTGATAAAGCATCACTCACAAACTCATTAAAATGAGCGCACTTACAATTTCCCATGGTCTTCATCAGTTTGGGGCTAAGTCCTCGCTTGAAGCTTGCAATCTTCTTGGCATCTGTGTCCACAAACTCGGTAGCATACCTTGCAAGGTTGTTGAAAGCTTGGCAGGTATTCGTTCAGGCTCTTGCTTCCCTAAGTCAGCTTCATGAACTCTGTATGTTTGATCGCCATAAGACCAGGAGGAATGTAATTTCCCCTGAAAGCAGACTTGAACTAATCCCAAGTGATTTGGGCATTAGCAGACATAGTGGACCGATGATGACTCCACCAGATGCCAGCAGGCCCATGAAGTTGGTGCGATGCGTACTCAGTTTTTAGCACCTCAGTCAAGCGGAGCAGACGGAACTTCTGCTTGAGAGTATTCAACCACTCATCAGCTTGTAGAGGCTCCTCAGCCTCCTTGAAGATTGGGGGTTTCGTGTCAAGGAAATCCTTGAAATCACTGTATTGATTTGGATCCGGTCCTTGTCGTGGACCATGGCCATCACGATTCGCAATCGTACGGAGGGCCTCGGCCATAGTGCGCTGTCCTTCCGCAAGCATTGCTATTAGTTCCGTTGGTGTGGGTGGTGGTGGCGGAAGATCATCATCATCACTCGCACCGGTGGAATGAGTACGAGGCATCTGCACAATGCGCAACCAGTAATTATTGATGATGTCAGCACATTGGAGAGGAACAATATAACCGTGCCAAACTGAATTTACTGATGAGAATGAAAGCTTCATACAATAAACAGAGGCAATAATTTATTCCCCAATCACCACATCATCAAGTAGATTACTAGCGCCATACGCAGTGCATTCCAACATGACAAGTTTTAAACTTCACCATTATGATATGCATCCCGAAGGGAACGAATTAAAGTACATTACAAGTATGACTGCAAAAGCTTAACTAGTGCGACTTGCTAACGAACTACTCGTTGAAGTGATCACTGTCCACATCGGAGACACCTTGGACTTATTCTGGGTATTCCTCTCCTTCTAACTTCTTGCCGAGAGATTTTACTTTATACTTGGGATAAGCAATTATAAGGGAGGGAGTAATGCAATATGAATGTCATGAGTGAATATGATGCATGCTCGTTCCGTACGTCCTCACAAACCTAAGAAAATTTAAGCTTTAGCGGAATATACGGTGGCATACATACGTTCTCTCAAATAGCGGTAACTAGTCGATCTACACGGTGCGTTGTTAGCGTACCTGCAGAAAAACTTCATTGCAGCCCAACCCAACAAGATATAATGCTAATTACACAAGCAGTACTAAGATACTTTCCATATATACATCCCCCGATATATATACTTCGGCATCCAAACTACCCGACATATGTACCCACAATTAAGTACTTTCATATATACATGTATGCAACATGTAAATACTCCAGTAACCACAACTAGCTCTCCCCTAGACCGACGGTTGGACAGGTCATTCTCTCACAACTCACTCTTACCTTAGCGTAGAGGCAATTGATCCATACATTACCATTCAAACGAATGGCATCCATGCAATATCATGCCGCATGGACGACGATATAGAAACAATCAATTCCCCCAGTTAGTAATTATATATAAGCCACCTAGAAGTCCTTAAGTGGGCTATAAGGGATGTGATCACCAGTATACCATAAAAATTTTGATTTTTGAACACTTATATATAACTATAAGTTTTGAAAACCATTTTAACAACAAAAGCTTTTGTTTTAAATAGCCGTAAGACATGTTTAATGTTGAATCTAGCTCTGATACCAGCTGTCACAGAACCGACCAATTTATAAGAGCACAAGTACAAAAACAATCGCCGAAACGATCAAATTCTCGAACTTGAGCCCATATAAACCCGGTAGTCAACCGAAATCTCGAAGGATTTCAAACCAACTTGCATACAACCAAGATCACAGTAATTCAACATAACATATCGTACGTTACAACATTTCGCATACGTTCGCAAATAGGTTACATCATCACAGAGTCATTGTTATTACAAAACAAGTCTTGTAAACATGCGGAAGCAAATAGTTTAACTCACACACCGAGTTCAAATACACATACTGGTTTGCTGATCACAGACCGCAAAAGCATTCAGATAAGAGAAAGGAGATCATGCCCATGATCTAGTCCTCATCACCCGCCGGGTGGAGACAATACTTGCAGAATCCCTGATATAGGAGGTCATCTGCAACAAGAGGGAATAAACCCTGAGTACGGGAATGTACTCAGCTAGACTTACCCGTCGAAAACCAAACAAATGACACCAAGGATTATGCATAGCTATTAATGTAGTGGAGCTGGCTGACACTTTCTTTTTGTAGAAAAGCATAAGTAATAATGATCAACTCTTAACCTGAACTAGCAGTAACTTTTTAGCCATTAACCTGTCATCTATATTAGCACCTGTACTAAGCAATCATTTTATTAGGGTGCAAACATTAATAACCATATCAGGTATTCATTGTGGCAACCTTATCATCATCCATTTAACCATATTGTTAAGTTAATTGAATCTACGTTGCCGCTGCTCAGTCAAGTTCTCACTATCCGGGAGAGACGGCGATTCGAATCGATTCCTATCCAGCTGGAGGGGTATTCCTAACACAAACCCTGCTTCCCCCTGTCAGGGTCGCAACAAGTCACCTTTGGTACGAATTCAGGAGTCGCGAGTCCGAACAGATCGGCATTCTCTAGAGAACCACTCTACCAAGGTTGTTCGGGACTCTAACCCGCCTTGGACTTATGCCAATGGCTCTCCGTACATCCTTACTACCTCCAGAATGTCGCCACTGCTCGCGTCCCTGGCCTGAGTCAAGCTACTAGGCTTCGCGGTCGAAATGACTTATCTGGCCAGCTAAGTGTTAGGCTGCGTTCAACATGACATGAGGACGTATAGCGTATCGGTCCTTAAACGACTCAGACGGAGTCACTATGTTCAAACCTACACAAGACCCCGCCTGGTCTTAATTCATTATTCACATGGTTCTTTTCCACGATAGCAAATATAGCCAACCATGATCCACCTCATCCTAAAGCTCGCAGGTGACAGGAAATCACCTGACTTCTACCGCACTAAGCATGGCTAAGCATTTAACCCTGTTCCTGAACTTAAATAGGATTCCAGTGCGATATCTGGACAAGGATGGATATATAATGCAGCAATTGGTTCCAACCAATTCCTATACTTAATGCATCATCAACAATAAAAGATACTCAATGTATTTGTAAAACATGGGAGGCTTAATATGCTCCGGGGCTTGCCTTTCAGGAACGAGGAAGGCTGGTGGTCAGGGCACTCGGGCAATTCCTCCGCGGCGACTGCTTCGTCGGGTTCCTGCACCTTGGGTTCCTCCTCCTGGTTGGCTCCCTCGAACTCCAGCAACGTCACTCCCTCCGGCACACCTATTGTATGAATGCGTAAGATAAATATCATGGATGCACATGAACGAATGTCAGGGATGCTCGGGAATGCACATGTTCGCTGTAGTTTGCATATTCCAACTTAAGCCCTATTCAAATCACTTTCACTTACCACGTTTATACAACCTAAGGTATAATTGCTCATCTTCCATTAATGACCTAGCACCTGCACCTAAGCATATTCTCAAGTTAGGCTAACCCCTAAACAATCAACGAGAACATTGCAACCACATACACTCAAGCAATTGTATTTCAGCAAAATGAATACTATGTAGCGGTGCAGTAAACTAGCCATAACAGGAGATTTATAATTCCAAATGACATACAAAAAGACAATCTAGAAAGCTTATAAAATTGTCTACAATACATTTTCAGACCTCAAAGCATGATTCAAACCTTTACCAGGATCAAACTCATAAATCAACAGAACTCTGTCCTCACAAGGCAGAGAGTAAGCAAAAGCTGGAACCTAACTTTAAACAGCTGTAGTTTCTAAACGACTAGGCCAAATGCCCTCAAATTCTGACAGGAGCTAGATACATAAGTTATCTACAGCTTTTGTATTCATCACAATCACATAAAACCAAATTATCATGGGGAACTTTCCAAAGTCCCCAGATCTGTCCTAGAGGGACATGATGCAAACAAATAATTATTAACTTATGATATAAACACTTAATTGGACAAAACCAACTTTACTGACATATGACACATATCACAAGAACACCAGAAAGTAGGGTGTCCATCACCAAAACATTTCTTTTAATACATTTCTTAATTTATTTAATTAATTAGGGGAAATAGTAAACATATATGAAAACTGCCCCATTAATTCTACAAAAATTACAGTAGACACTACATGCTCTAAGTAGACTACCATAAAAATTTCACACCATTTGAGTAAGTATAACAACCTACACAAAAATGGTAAGGCAGAATGACTTAAAATGGCATAATTAGGAAACCTTAGTGAAAAGTGTCAAGCAACAGATTTCATATTTTTCCTAGCATCCTTAGGGTACTAGGATACTTTCCAACAAATTTCATAGTCAATGGATTCATAAATAAATTACTAAAATTCCCACAAGAATCATCCAATGATAAAAGGAAAATCTATAACTCAAAAACTACACATGCAATGACTCTCAAATTTTAACCAGAGCTTCTACTAAGCAATACTAGCTTACCCACAAAATTTCATAATTTTTGGATCACAGAAACTCAAGATATGATTTAAACAAGTTTGCATGCATTCAAAAACACTTTTCAAGTTCCTATTTAATTCATCCAAAATTTCTACATAATGTGTTCAAGACATATTTTTCTTAAATACTAGACCTAACTGTGAGTCTAACAAAATTGTAAGTACTCAATTTGGATATACTAATTAGGAGTTACAAAATTTACAAAACAGCACTAAAAACTGGAATTTTTGAACTATCTTCACAAACTCAGTCACTGACGTGTGGGACCCGGCCGTCAGCCGGACCCACTGGTCAGCGACAGCGAAGCAGAGGAGGCGGCTGCGATGTGCGGAAGGTGGCGTAGCTCGTCGACGGTGAGGTCTCCGGTGAGACCAAGGCCACCGTCGTGCTCACCACGACGAGGCGGACCCGTTGGTGCCTAGGGTTTGGTCTCTACTGGCCTCAACCTATAGCGGCGACGCGCACGGCGGACGGCGGCAAGGCCACGGTGGAACTCCAGCGACGGCGAGCCTACATTGCCCCACCCAAGCACGGTACGAGCTACACGGTTTCACGGCGAAGCTATCCGAGAACATAAAGGGGAAAGGGGAAACTTCTAGTGCGCCGGCCGTGGTGAGCTCGATCTCCGGTGAGGTCAAGTCATGGCGGCGACGGGTCCGGTGATTATGCCATCAACTCAGCTCGAGAGGCTCTACCAGAGGGTGGACAAGGTAGAGGAGATGTCGGGGAAGCGGTGGGTGAGACGGAGCGAGGTGAGACGCGGTGGCGAGCACGCGGGGGCTCGTCGGAGCTCCCGGCGGCAATGGCGACGGCTACGGCTTTCACTTCTCTCGATGCCTCAGACGCGCGTGAGAGGGAGAGAGCGACTGAGAGCGAGCGGGACAGCAGGCGAACGTGGCTGCTTTGATGTCGACCGCGGCCAGCGACGCCAGGCCGATCACGGCGCATGGCGGCCACGCGGCGGCCGGTGTCTGAGCCCGGTCGGCCACTGTGCCGATTTAGAAGCTTTTGATTCAGTTACTTTGATGCCGACTGACAGTGAAAATTGTCGACCATATATCTCTCAAACTTTGGCGATCCAGGTTAAGTTGTAGTTAACAAAGTTGGAGACCTATGTGAGTACTACAAGTTTGCTAATTGGAGCTCGAGCTAATTCACCATGGATTTCCATCTACAGGGTTCCAAAGTTGTCTTCATGAAAACTGAAAAGTAGTTCTAATACTTAGAAAATTTCTAAGTGTTGAAACAGCACTGATCTTAGGCTTGTGGGCCCTATTTGAGACTGTCCCACACTTTTTCAAGACTTGACTTCTAAACAAAGTTGGTTCCTTATATAATTCTCTACAACTTTGCTTTAGGTTGCTCAGACATGCAAACATTCTAAGCTACACTTTTTAAACAGTCAAACACAGGAGCTCTAGGGGTCCAAATTGGTCAACCATGACTTGGAAACCTAATTAGGCAAAATGATCCACATGAACATTGTTCCTAATGACATTCTAGGTGTAACTAGGTTACTTAAAAGAGTTTCTAGCCACACCATACATTGGTCACACAAGAATCAAGCAAGGTATGTACTGAAACAATGAAAAACACATGAAATGTTACATTTGTTTCATAGTCATGTTTCACATGTTTCGTGATCTTGTTGCATAGTATTAACTAATCTTGTTTCACTAAGTGAGTGGCACATGTTGCACTTAAGTGTTGCACACTTTACATTTCATAAAAGAGACAACACACATGAAATATACAACATGTTGCAATGTTTCAAAATCATGTTTCATGTGATATAAGTTCACGAAGGGATGCATGATGCTCATGTTCATGAAATGCAGTGCAATGTGGAAGCTAAACACCAGGGGTGTTACACTCTAGTGCAACAGTAAACCATGTTGTGCATAAACTATCATTTGCATCATGTTTTACATACCTGACATAGTATGCAGCACCCCACAGGAGCGTGGATGTAGGGTGAGCCCCATCACTTTCACTAAAATGTGAATCTTGGCTTCTTATGCAATTTGAGAATTCAATTCTCAATTCACATACTTAGGGGGAGACTCTACACCCATGGCTCGAAAATCTCAGTACTTATTTCATAACTTTTGTAAGCTCTAATTGGGTTGTCATCAATCACCAAAAAGGGGGAGATTGAAAGTGCAATCCAACCCTAATTGTGGGTTTTGGTGATAATGGCCATGCAATTAGAGAACTAATGAGATTTATCGAGATGACAAGATGGGAATTCATGTTTGAGGATGCTACATGAAATAGAGGAGCCCCCAATTACAAATATAGATGGCTTCAAACTCAAACGAGGTTTAAATTCTTTTATATTTTGAAATTGAGTATAGGAAAAGCCATACTATAAAGGGGGACACAATGCTTAAGCTAATATGTGCTACCAAGTGCTCAAACATACATATGCATCCTCAGATTCATAGCCAAGATAGTCTACACTTCACTCTTACCCTTGCTGTCTTGCGTGCTACAGCACTGCCGCACTTGAACAGAGACACTGCCATAGTGTGGCATTGCCAAACTTAAGCCACGGCACTGCCATGACTTAAGTGACCGTTGAGGCTGAGGGGGTATTTATACCCATCCACTTCCTCCCTAATGTCTCTCTTCCTCCTCCTATTGATTCTAGCATGCCCAAACAAAAAAGGAGCTCTCTCTCCCTCCATTATTGACCTCAAGCCCCAAGCAAATCCATTGATTTCCCCATCAATCCTTGAGGGAAAAGGGTCCAAAACTTGATTAGAGAGCAGCTCCATTGATTCCCTAACTCAAAAGAGCACTTGGTTCACATTTTGGCCAGCGGTTGTGTTTGTTACTCATGGAGCTTGGCTTCTAGCTGGCTAGAGCGTTGCCCGTGGAGCTTTTCAACTTGTGTGGCAGCCCTAGGAGGTTTATAACCATCTCTTGAAGCCAGTATACTCACCCCTCATCTCAAGAGTTAAGTCTCTTGACTTGAGAACGAGGAAGGGTTGGAAAGCCCTAAGCCTTAGTGGCTAACCTCAACAACGTGGAGGTAGGCAAGCCTTGGTGGCGAGCCAAACCATGGGATAAATCATTGTGTCACTTATGCTTGATTTATATTACTTGCATTTCATATTGTTGGTTGAGGTAATTTCTAGAGTTTCTAGTTGATCTACTTATGTGTGGTGTTCCTACTCATTCTAGCTCTTGATCTATGACTATAATACCTACAGTAAGATGAGAAATTTCTCTTATCTAAGTTTCTGTTCTCTGATTTTGAACTGTGACTCAAAGTTGTCTACAGGTGCGGCAGTGCCATTGTTCTGGTCCGGTAGTGCCGCCCTCTAGAGTGGTAGTGCCGTAGGGTGAATTTGATAAAAGTTGAGTGTTTGTTTTGACAAGCCTATTCACCCCCTTTAGGCCAACTAGAGATCCTACAATACATATATATACAAGACGAATATGTATGTTTTTTTAAAATTTACCTTAAAGTTAATCCTCACATGTTGTGATTTTCTAGGGTTTTTTAAATCGTAGCGTCCACCCTTGAACTTGTAGAACCTGTATGCCCTACAGTGCTCGAATGAATTCAATAAGTCATATCGATCCAAACTCTCATATATGATATAGAAATGTTAAAAAGCACACATGCAAATCTTGACTTACTAATCTAAAATATCGATGAACTTTTGATAACCGCTATGTGGGAAATCTACAGAGTCAAGGACCAAAAGTCATCCTTCATGGAGATACATGAATATACAAATCCAATGATCACTACACGAATTTAATGAAATCATGTTTTAAGATAGAAGTACGTTTATACATAAAAAAATATTACGGGAGTTTAGGACCAACATACATGAACATGTATGGTGCACATACAATACTCCTATTTCTGAATTAAAGAAACGTTTTTCCTATGTAGGTGGCCACTACTATTTCTTGCTTTTGTTGCTCCTCCACTCTAGTTTTTGCTATTTCATTATCGGTCTTGCCCACAAATAAGTCATGGTCAGGATCCATAACCATTGTGTGCTCGTTCTGGCTTATTCTGGCCGGGTTGAGATACCCAACATTTTTCTCCTCGTGAAGAAACAGGTTCTCAGTATACCGTATCTCCTTGTCTAATTGTTGCATTCTGTAGAGCGCATGACAATGTTAGATACTTTATGCCCTAACATTATATTAATTAGTAATAAAACATAGTTATGTATGAGCGACACTTGCAGGCACCACACGCTCATGAGCTGGATGTAGCAGAACCATCTAATTTATAAGAGCACAAGTACAATAGCAGCCCACAAGCGGTCGCATTGTCATACTTGAGCCCATATAAACCCGGTAGTCCGTCGAGTACTACGAAGGGTCTCGATTCAACCAACATACAACCAAGATCATCATGATTCAACATACATGTCACGTTACATAAAGTTCATAAATATAGCTCCATACATCAGAGTATGATTAAAAGTTATTACAAACCAAGTTCAGGTAAAATTATAGCAGAAGCAATTAAAGTTTGAAACCAACATCTCTATTGTTGTTCAAATATTGTTCCAGCTCATGATCACCATTCCATAAAAGCATAAGAGAGAGATTAATGAGAAATGCCTTGCCCAGGGCCCTACTCCTCGTCCACGGTGGGACAGAAGCAGTTCTTATAGTAGCCATGACAAGAAATCACCCGACTTCTACCGGTCTAAGCATGGCTAAGCATATATTCGATCCTAGACCTACACAGGGTTAAAGGTATATATATGGACAAGGTAGTTCTATGTATCAAGTGTTTCCAACCAACTCTTACAACCTAATGCATCAAACATAAAAGACTCAAGTGATATTTTGTAAAACATGGGAGGCTTAAAATGCTCTGGGGCTTGCATTTGAGAAAAAAAGTTGGCCTATGGTCTGGGCACTCGGGTAAGTCTTCAAGAGTTTGCTCCTCTCCTTCTAGAGCTATGGCCTGAGGTGCCTCCTATTGTTCCTCTGGCTCTTCTTCGAACTCCAATAGAGTTATCCCCTCGGACGATCCTATATGCATGAGCAGGAAATAAGATATCATGGATGCATATGTAATGATATGTATAATATGATATGATGTGATGAATGCATCCTCATAAGTGTTCTCAGCAGCATTGCATTAAGGTGATAAAAAGTTATATTTTCTTTTACTGAGTAGGTGCATATCTCTTCTCTAGTAACTTAAACAAACACTCATGTAAATCATTTTCTGGACTACAAGACATCAACCACTTGTTTTGATCATAACTAGAGTTATACACATCAAACTAATATGGTTGTAGACTTTATAGAAATATTATGAAATTGCCTACAACTTTCTTTTAATCATCTTAATGCGATTAAGCAGTTATCTAGGTCCAACAATTCAATCTTTCAGATCTATCCAGAGAGCAAATATTTCTGACAGTAGACTTCTAATAGCCATAATTCTTAAACCATAAGACCTATGACTATGAAAATTTAATACCAGGTAGATAAGTAAGTTATCTACAACTTTATTATTAACAAGTTTTATAGAAAAGACCATTATCATTATGAAATTATCACCACAACAGAAACTATACATGCAACCATATAGTTGAATTATAAAGCAATAATTAACTAGTTGTATACAACCAATTACTTCTAAGCCTAACTAATAACATCAATAGATCATATGCATCACAAGCACCATAGAAAACATCATGGTTAAACATAACTAATTAATTTATATTCATTTATTAATTTCCTTAGATAATAAGGTGATTTAAAGGATAAATATTTTCAGTGCTTAATAAATTATGAGAAAATTACAGTAGCCTACAAATGACCCCAATAGTCTACTGTACAAATTTCATGCCATTTAGATAAGCATAGCCACCTCTAATAAAATGACAAGTTACATATGCTTATTTTAGCAAAAATAGTGTAGCCTTGTGAAAAGTGTCAAGCAATAGATTTAATATTTTTTTACTTTCCTACTAGCATGAGAATACTGTGTAAAAATTTGTATAATCATATGTTATGTATTTTTACCCCAATTAATTTCACTAGAAACTAGTAATTAATTAGGATTAAATATGAAGACCATATTTCAAGTATGCCTACTATAGGTTTACTATTTTTTCTAGCTAGATCATGTCAACACAAGACCAGCAAAATTGGAATCACAATTTTATCACCTTCCTAGCCCAAGTTATGAAATTTAAAAGATAGAAACAATTTTAAAAGCACTTATTTTGCTCAATTTAATTCTCCTACAAAAATACCTTAAACAGTAGATTTCATATTTTTTATAAAATAGTACACTACAACATGAATCCAACAAAATTTGGTTCATCTCATTTAGATATTCCTAACTCTAGATATAATTTTTACAAGTTAGCAACAAAATTTGTGAAAAAAATAAACAAAGAAAATCAAATTTCCAACCAGGCGCTACAGCTTGGTGCACCCGGTCTATACACCCGCGGTGGCTGACATGCAGGTCCTGCATTCAACCCAGCCCCATGCGTTAGCGAGGCCGAGGTAGAGGCGATGGTTGACCAGCGAAAAGCTCGCCGATGACGAGGTCACCGACGGTAGCGTCACCCCCGGTGTGTTCCCCAACTCAATCCGCATCGATCGGTACCCTAGGTTGGCTCAAGGACTCGCCGGAGCTAGCTCGACAGTGGCCATGGTGGCTCGCCATGGCACGCGGTGGTGCTCCAGCCATGACAAGCTTGGGTGAGCACGGCTATGGTTCAAGGGTGACCTAGCGGACTTCTAGGGTTCGGATTGGGGTCTGGGGTGGCACCGGTGAGGCATGGCCGCGTGTATGGCAGCACGGTGGCACGAGCATGGCGGCGGCACAGTGATGTTCCAGCGGGAAAGGTGACACAAGCATGCATCCATCTTCCCCATGAGCTTTGCCGTCCTAAGGCTAAACCCTAACGCCTAACTACGAGAGAGAACGACGACCGGATAGGCACGGCCACGGTGACGTGGATGGCGGCGGCGCTCTCGGCTCACGATGGTGCGGCTCGCGTTCTGGCACTAGCAACGCTGTAGCGGCTCAACGAGCTATGGCTATATCTTCTAAGACCTACGATGAAGATGAATCAAGAGAGAGATTGGAGGAGCGGTGGATAGGGCTGGCCATGATAGCTCAGAGCTTGGCGGCGCTCTGTGGCCATGGCGACAATGGCAACGGCCCATAGGCCTTTACCTTGGCTCAAGCTAAGGCAATGGCGGGTCAGCAAGGTGGAGGAGGTGATAGCCGAGCGGTGGGCGAGATGTGACATACGGTGGTGCGATGGTGGCAGCGAATGAGCTCGGCAGAGGTGCGACGGTGATGGCGTGGCGCTGCAATTCGCTCTGGTGGGTGAAAGAGAGGCAGAGAGAGGGCGAGAGAGTGAGAGTGAGTGAGTGCGATGGCTTCGTCTCCCTTTTCTCCCCCTATTGGTCTAACCAACTGGGCCAACACCGGTGTGCGGCCGCCACGTGGCGCGTGTGGCCTAGGCGCGATCGGCCACGACAGCCAGCTGATTTGAATTGGTGAAGTTGATTTAGTCGACTAAAACCGCCATCTTTGCTCTCCTCTATCTCCTAATCTGTGGAAAATTTTTGAATACTTCAAGAATACAAAGTGTAGAGCTACGTGAGTACTACAACTTTGCTATAATGATCATGGCCTAATTTGAGCTAGTTTTCAAACTACAGTGCTCCAAAGTGGGGTACTCTGAAACTTTAATCCGGTTTAGGAAAGCCAAATTTTTTAAGTTACAAACAACATTAAGTTGAAAATTGTGAGCTCTATTTGGCCATGTTAGGCACTGATTTAGCTCTTGACCCTTAAATAAATTTTGTTACCCTTGATGTACACTACAACTTTTATTTAGGTCACACAACCATGCAAGCTCTCTAAACTACTGTTCAACTTTAGTCAAACTAGTATCATGAAAATGGCATTTCAAATGAAACCAACACTTAGAAGCAAAATTGGCTTAAGTCATGAATACAAAAATTGTTCCATTTACCATCCTAGATCCATCTAAGGTGTTTTCATCACCTCACAACCATTTCATACATTGGTCATACATGATTACAAGCACATGCATATATATATAATCAACATCACATGTGATAATGTATAAAGAATGAAATGAAATTTCATATGCTCATGAAATGCAAATGCCAAATGCAATGCTTAACACTAGGGGTGTTACACTGGATGTTGAGTTTTCTGAGGTGAAACATCACCCAAATGTCCTCGAAGTCAATAATAATCTTGCAATTGCCACCCATAAAAGCTAGTGGTGGTACAGCTACAGAGAAGGCATTGATCTCAACCTAAGATGCTCTCATATACTAGTCATGCAACCTCTTCATCACACATGAAACACCATGGAGTTCACACCACTGGAGTAGAGGCCTGCTTGGAACATATTTATCGGTGGGGACATTATTGTAATCCTCTCTCATAGGCTTTTGTATGGTGATCTTGTTGGAGGGGGGCTTGGCAGCTTTCTGATGACTAGAACATGTGTTTGGTTTCCTTGCCAATTCAGCCATCCACTTCTTCATGGCCCCTAGTGATGTCTCATCCTTATCTAAGGGTGTAACCATTTTTGGCACAGACTAAATTTTCCTTTAGCTACATGGCCTTTAGGTTCCGATGAGACATCTTTCTTGCTCAGGGATGATGGTGGGTTCATGGATGTCGATGCTGGTGGGTTAAGTAGAGGCTCCAAGTTGGTGTGGAGGCTAAATGATGGTGGTGGTTTAGGTTCTAGTGATGGTGGTGCGTCACGAGATGGTGGGGTATGATGAGATGGCGAGGCTGCATGTGAGAACCCTCCTTCATCGTCCACTTTGAAAAATGGTATCGATAGAATAGGATCATTCAACCTAATGTCCTGTTGAAGCCATAAGATGAACTCATTGATAGCTTGATCGAGTTTCTCAACATCGTTAGGAGTGGGGATGTCTAGGAAGTCATCCCTATGTCATTCGATGACTGTCAACACTTCTACCCTGCAATACTCCTCAGGCATTTTCTTGTTGTGATAGTCGGGGCCTAGGATCACCATACCAGTGGCAACTTCTATTGTACGGATATTGCTGATACAGTATGATATAACTAGGGAGCAAGCTGTCGGTGTGACAATGTCATCAACTGCATAGTGCTCCCTATTTGCTGTAGATCTGATACTGCTTGGAACTATTGGAGAATCCGAGGGTTGCATGATTACCATCTGCATCTGTGCGTCTGTGTGATCATCTATGGTGGCTATATTGTTGGCACTTGTTGACTTGACATTACACTAGCCAATTGTTGCCTTATCTTAGAATCAGGATTGGCCATGATTTCAACCAACATTTGTTTCATTTCTTTCTTAGCCTCCTCCTTAAAATAATCTCTCATAGCTTCCTTGTAGCGGTCGCATTTTCTATACATCTCAACACGCTCAGGAAATCCTTTGTTCCAGTCCAAATGGGATAAGATGCCTCGCACATGATTGGGGTGCTCTGGGTTACCTAGACCCACACTAAGGGTGTCCCTCTCTCTTGATGGCTTGAGTGATCCTTCCTTCTGCTTAGCTACCATGGCCAAAATGTTCTTGGCAGCTTCATCGGTCATTGGATCTGGCCATGACAAACCATCCTCACTTTCTTGTGGTTTCTGCACATGAAGCCAGTCTCCAGCCCTTTTGGGTACATCCTCCAACAACACTGGTAGCCTTGCCGCCTTCCTTGCAGCTTCTTCTGCCCTCCATATGGGAATCACACGCTGGTAACCACCAGTTCCAAGGTGGTGGTGGTATATGTTCTTCTTTGCAAGTTCAGCATTGACTTGACTCATAGATAAGAACACTTCTTATGTCTTCTGCTCAACAAAGGTCTTCCACTTAGCTACTATAATTCTTGGGGACTTCTTCATTACGTCCAACCCATTCTTCATGAACTTGGTATTTAGTTCAGACCTCTAGTTATGAAACTAGATTGCACACTACCTCATTGTGTACTCCTTTGTGATAGCTCGTGACTTGGTTGCGAAAATATACCTTGTTCTTAACTTTTTCCACAAGTTCTTTTTTTTCTTTGGCACTAGTTTCCAATTAGAGATTGTGATGTCAAGATTGTCCCTAATAAGGAGACCGATGGCATTTCGATACTTAGCTGCCACCTATATAGGTTGTACGGGCTCTCCTTTTGGGCTTACTTCTATAACAGAATATGTATGATCCGGACACTTGTTTATGCCCCGTTCCCCATGTTTTCGCTTCCTATCTTCGGTGGTTGTCTCAGTTGCCTCTGGTGTGGAATCCGATGCATCTTCCTCTGTTTGGTTCTGCAATTGAGAAGTTATCTACGAATATATATATATATATATATATATATATATATATATATATATATATATATATATATATATATATATATATATATATATATATATTCGGTACATAGGTATGGATATGAATAACAATCCCTCGTAGCCCTTAATTGAAAATATTAAATTGTACCTCCTCATCTATTGGATTGTAAGTAGGGTCTTGGGTTTTGGCACGATGAGCTGCCCTATCTATGCTAGGGCACGGATCGAATGGCGAACGCCATGATCCACTGGTGGTGCTATATTGTGAGTCTGATCCTTGGGCACCCACCTCATCACCATTGTTTGGTTGGGCACTCGCCTCATCACCATTGTTTGGAGAACACATCAAGCTAATTCTGATTTATTGAATATTTATTTTTATGTAAGCATCATTTAACAGCATGTACAATAAATACATAGCATGAAAATATTTGTGCATCTAGCATCGAATGGACATGAAATTTTCACACATAGCATGAATTGAATAAGCTACCATAAATATTCCACACTACTCGAGCGTGCAGCGGCGTAGCAGGCTGAGAGCTCGCTGTCTCGATAACTCGAGCTCAATGCCAGTTAGGGCACAACCTCAGCGCGCCCTACCAGGGACGCGTCAGTCCACCAGACACCATTGGGCGGTAGGCAGCACGCTGCGGTCCTAGTGCATCAGCGTCTCAGCCACAACCGCGATGCACGTAGCACCCTCGACGCTCACAGACACACCTATGGTGACCCAAGAGAAGGAGCCCGCCATGGCTATCATCCTTGTCGCGGCAGACGCTACAACAGCAGCGAGGACTGGAGCCTAAGCCCTAGCCTACCAGGCCCTCAGGCCTTCGGCCAGCACATCCTCAATGTTGCTTTCCCGCCAAGGTATCGACCACCTACCAATATCCCAAAGTACTATGGGGAGACAAACCCCGGACTTTGGCTCGAAGACTATCTGCTTGCCTACCACTGTTCTTAGTTGATTCGGCGCGAGCGTGGTTGGAACACCTACCGTCCAACGTGATCCAGAGTTGGGCGGATCTGAAGGAGATCTTTGTGGGAAACTTCTAGGGCACATACAAGCGCCCTAGAAACCCATGGGACCTCAAGAACTACCATCAGAAGGCCAGTGAGACCCTTCAAGGGTACATCCAGTGCTTCTCTCGATAGTGCAATAAGCTCCCTAATGTCGCCGACGCCGAAGTTATAGGAGCCTTCCTATCCGGGACTACCTATGAGTCTTTTGTTCATAAGCTGGGATGCAAGGGCCCGTGAACCACCAAGGAACTCCTAGACATTGGCACCAACCATGCCTCAGGAGAAGAGGCGGTCGGAGCAATCTTTGATCATCTCGAGGGCAAGGCAAGGTGGGTCAAGGGCGCTGGTGAAGGTACCTCCAATGGTTCCACCAAAAGGAAGAACAAGAAGCAATGGCGCGAGGACTCACTCATGGCCACTGCTGACCGCAAGGGTGGTCGAAAGCCCATGGAGGGCACTCCGTACCACTTTGAAAAATTACTCGAGGGGCCGTGCCTGAACCATGCCTTCTCAGTTAGGCATCTGCTCAAGGACTACAGCCTCATGCGGTAGTTCTTGTCCGGAGGCTCCAACAAAGGGGAGCACGGATAGGACCCTGCCCCCACTGAGGACCAAATTGGCAACACATCCCTTCCTTTGGTGGTTAGAGTCCACCATAACCTTCGATCAGACCGACCATCCAGATAGCGTTCCGCACCCGGGGAGATATCCACTTGTGGTCGACCCAATCATCAGCACAAAGTGACTCACCAAAGTACTAATGGATGGAGGCAGTGGCCTCAACATCATGTACGCCAAGATGCTCGATGAGATGGGCATCGACCGAACACACCTCCACCCAACCCGAGCACCTTTCCATGGCATTGTGCTCGAGAAGAAGGCCATGCCACTTAGGTAGATCGATCTACCCATTACCTTCGAGGTGGTTGGGTTCCCTAGAACCTTCCACACCATCCTGGGATGTCCATGCTACACAAAGTTCATGGTCATCCCCAACTATACATACCTCAACCTAAAGATGTCGGACCTCCATGGGGTCATCACCGTCGGCACCTCCTTCTAGCGCCCCTATGAGTGCAAGGTTGAGTGATGTGGTCATGCCGCATCAATTGTCGCCTCTGGGGAGCTCGCCACCATCAAGGAGGAGGTCATCGAAGAAGCACCCGATGCCAAGAAGTCGACCAGGTCATGCAAGTCGGTAGAGGGCTCTAAAGAAGTCCTCATAGACCCTAGGAGCACCAAGGGCAAAATGGTACGCATTGGTACCACACTTTCCTCTGAATAGGAAAGCGCACTTGTCGACTTCCTCCATGACAACAAAGACATCTCGGATATGCTAGGCATTCCAAGGGAGGTTGCCAAGCATACCTTGAAGATCCACCTAGGCTCCAAGCTGGTGAAGCAATGCCTGCGTCACTTCAACAAGGAGAAACATAGGGCCATCGGTGAAGAGATAGCAAAACTATCGGCTACCGGATTCATCAAGGAAGTATACCACCCAGAGTGGTTAGCCAACCCTATTCTTGTATGAAAGAAAAGTGGGAAATGGAGGATGTGTGTAGACTATACGGGTCTCAACAAGGCATGCCCAAAGGATCCATTTCCTTTGCCACGCATAGACTAAATTATCGACTCTACCTTAGGGTGCGAAACCCTTTGCTTCCTTGATGCGTACTCTGAGTACCATCAAATCACGATGAAAGAGTCTGACCAGCTCGCGACATCTTTCATCACCCCCTTCGGATCGTTCTATTGCATCTCAATGTCATTCGGTCTAAAGAACGTTGGGGCTATGTACCAGTGTTGTATGCTCAAATGCTTGAGGGACCTCATCGGGTGGACCATTGAGGCCAACGTTGATGACATCGTGGTCAAGTACAAACGGGCTGACCACCTCGTTGCTGATCTTGAGCAGACCTTTGAAAAACTCTAAGCGAATGGCATCAAACTCAATCCCGAGAAGTGTGTTTTTGGGGTCCTGAGGGGTATGCTGCTCAGCTTCATCGTCTCTGAGCATGTCGTCAAAGCCAACCCAGAGAAAATCTTAGCCATCACAAGGATGGGCCCAATTCAGAACATAAAGGGGGTTCAGCGAGTCATAGGGTGCCTCGCCACACTTAGTCAATTCATCTCATGCCTCGGCGAATGAGGTCTCCCCCTTTATTGCCTCCTAAAGAAAGCTGACCGCTTCGAGTGGACATCTGAGGCCCAGGAGGCACTTGACATGGTCAAATTGCTTATAACAAGGGCTCCGATCTTGGTTCCTCCAACCAATGGAGAATCCATTCTGCTATACATAGTAGCCACCACGCAAGTGGTCAGCGCCACCCTAGTAGTGGAGCAGGAAGAAAAGGGGCATGCCCTTAAGGTGCAATGCCCTATGTACTTCATTAGCAAGGTACTATCTAACTCTAAGACCCGCTACTCCCAAATCCAGAAGCTCCTGTACACCATCCTCATCACCAAGAGGAAGCTACGCCACTACTTCAAGTCATACCCGATGATGGTCATGACGTCATTCCCCTCGGCGAGGTCATCCAAAGCTAGGACACCACGAGAAGAACCACAAAGTGGGTGCTTGAGTTGATGGATCAAGGCATTATGTATGCCTCCTAAACGGTGATCAAGTCCCAGGTATTGGCTGACTTCATTGTGGAATGGACCGAGGTCCAAACACCACCAACGGTTGTCGATCAAGAGTACTAGACAATGTACTTCGACGGATCACTGATGAAGAAGGGCCCCAGCGCGGGACTGGTCTTCGCATTGCCCCTAGGGGTACGCATGAGGTACATGGTCCGTCTCCATTTCCCCTCATCCAATAATGTGGCTGAGTATGAAGCGCTCGTCAATGGCCTACGTATTGCCATCAAGTTGGGCATCCGACGCCTCGACATCCGAGGCGACTCCTAGCTGGTTGTCAACCAAGTCATGAAGGAGTTGAGCTATCATGACACCAAGATGGTTGTGTACTGCCAAGAAGTCCAATGGCTGGAGGACAAATTTGATGGCCTCAAACTCAATCACATCCCAAGATGCCTCAATGAGGCGGCCGACACGGTTGCAAAGGTGGCATCCGACCGAGAGCTGGTGCCAACGGGTGTCTTCACTAGTGTCCAACACAAGCCCTCGGTGTGCTACAAAGGGTCAGAATAGGCCGATGCTGGTCCGCATGATCCAACCTCATACGCTAACCAACCGACAGCTCCATCCGGCCCCGAGGTCATGGAGCTTGAAGAGGATCCAGCGACAGAGCCTGACCCTCTGGTCGACTAGAGAACACTCTACCTCGACTACCTCCTCTGTGACACGTTGTCAATGAACAAGACAAAAGCTCAACGACTCACATGTCGCGCCAAGTCCTTTGTTCTTATAGAGGGCGAACTTTACAAACGAAGCCACACCAGGATCCTATAGCTCTACATCCCCATCGAATAGGGGAAGCATTTCCTAGGTGATATCCATGGTGGAGTCTGTGGTCACCATGCTACACCAAGAACCTTGGTTGGAAACACATTCCGATAGGGCTTCTACTGGCCCACTATAGTAGCTGACGCCAAGCAGATCATGCGCACCTATGAAAGGTGTTAGTACTATGCTCGGCAAACTCACCTCACGGCCTAGGCACCCTAGATGATCCCCATCATGTGACCCTTTGTGGTCTAGGGGCTCGATCTAGTTGGGCCTCTCAAAAAGGCACCCGGAGGATACACCCACTTGCTTGTCACCATAGACAAGTTCACAAATCTGAGCAAGCCATGCTGTTCTTCCTCGACATCATCCATCGCTTTAGAGTACTGAACTCCATCATTACAGACAACACACACAGTTCATTGGCAAGAAGTTCCTTCGATTCTATGATGAAAACAACATCTAGGTCGATTGGGCTACCATCGTGCATCCCCGAATGAACGGGCAGGTCAAGCGCGCAAACGGCATGCTCCTACAGGGCCTCAAGCCTAGGATCTTCAATCAGTTGAACAAATTTGGTGCACACTGGGTCGTCGAGCTCCCCACAGTGCTCTGGAGCCTAAGGACAACTAATAGCTGAGCCACCGGCTACACACCTTTCTTCATGGTCTACGGTTCCGAGGACATCGTCCCAATTGACCTCAACTATGGAGCGCCAAGGATCAAAGCATATGACAAACAGGGAGCCGAGGCATCCCATGAAGACGCCATGGACCAGTTAGACGAAGCCCGTGACACCACCCTCCTTTGCTCGGCCAAGTACCAATAGGCGCTACATTGGTACCATAGCCAATGGGTGTGGGACTGAGCCTTTAATGTTGGAGACTTGGTTCTCCTCCTTGTGCAGAGCAACAAGGACCGCCACAAGATCTCCCCTCCCTAGGAAGGGCCATACATCATCGTGGAAGTACTCTGGTCAGGCGCCTACAAGTTGAAAACCATCGACGGTGAGGTCTTCACCATCGCCTGGAACATTGAGCAGCTATGTCGTTTTTACCCCTAAATAAACGCATACTTTCTCTTATTAGTTTTGTCATCAAAATCCCTGATCTTTTGTGACATCCGACCCCTGCAAGTGAGAGGGGTCGGACACCACTCGAGGGCTGGTATGAGTACGTTTATCTTACAAACATTCTCTGTGTTTTCCCTCTTTTCTCATGGTAAGTCCTAAGGGCTAGGATTTCGGGAACAAAAACTGAGTATAACTGGTAGGACTGCAGGAAACCCACACCCCAGCGGCTACGGTCTCCTTTCTCACCAGCGTGATCAGAATTGGCTTGCCCGCACTCTAAGCTTTTTGTGACCTTAACTGCAGGAAGGGTCGGAAGGCACTTAACCTCTTTTACAAAAAGTGGGAGAAGAGCTAAAAAGTTGTTTGCCATAACAAAATTTGAGAACTTGTTCATTTTTTCACAAATTCATTGCTTACAAAGTGATTTCATCACAAAAAGGGACTGATGTATTCTTCAATACCAAAAACTGTTCCCAGAGGGGCTCTGCCCACAACTTAAATGATTTCATTTTCTGACCAGTTCTACTCTAAATACTACTACGGTCGCCATGCCATGCTCTCCATCAGCAATGTCCTACCACTCCGTGGGATCCTTGAGGGCGCCGTCATCTACAACATCAAGCACCACGTCGGTGACCATGGTGTCTTCACCAGGGCATCTAGGGACTATGCCCTCATGATCAGCTACAACCCTGACAATGGCACCTAGACGAGGGGCGCTGCCTATGAATGAATGGCCACCATGGCTGATGGATGTCTCTGACATCTCATCAAATTTCATGAACTGGCCAATCTGAGTGGCTGCAAGGGCAAAGCCCCCATCGGCACAGTCCTGGGCGACTTCCCCACCGACAAGGCTCACTTAGAGAAGATTCACCAGAAGAGGTCCCCGTATGGCTCCATCCCAACGAAGGCCTCACAGACGATGACAAAGCCGACGATGCTCAGCACCATCCAGTGCGCCTCCTGCTTCGGCGGAAGTGGCCCCTTCTCGGTGAAGGTAGCTAGCACCATCTCATCTATGTTGGATAACCTCTAGCTCGACATCGCGCTCCTTATTCACGAGCGGGTCTGTTAGTTTTCCTCTCCCTGACATTACCCTCTCTCACTTAGGAACTGCTATGATGCACGAATGCATTCGGTGAAAAGGAAGAAGGAGGGGAGGTAGCAGCTCAGGAATAGGTGGAGGAATGGGACGAGAACCCTCTCCCTCCCCCTATTTAAGGAGGATGTGTAGCAGTTGGGGAAAGGAGAAATGTTGAGATGAAAAACTCTCTCCCTTCCACTATTTAATGCAGATGGGAATTTGAGGAGACATGTTTGGACTGATGGGACTCACCCAGCTCAATGAGATGGCACCTAGTCAAATAGGATGTGGCTTGGGCATGGCCCACCACTACCACATGCCAGGCACGAGAAACAAGGCTCACTCGCATGCAGGCGACTCTCCACTTCCCTAGGCAGGACCTAGAAGGACCCAACGATGGAACCTCCATCAAGGAGAGCCCAATAGGCCTCCTAGGTTGATTGGACAGCCCAAGTGAACGCCAAATGAATGGTCACCAAAGGATAAGCACCTTTGTTTGCTTACTTTGCGTGTCAATTTTCCTACCGAGCCTCCGACCCCTGCAATGGCAGGGGCGCGAACATCGCTCAAGGGCTACCAAGAGTGTCTACTTGTTTAGACATTCTCTTTGCCTGACCCCTCCTTATGTTTAAAAACCAAAGGCATAGTGGGTGGGTGTAAAACTTTTAGTAAAACTAGATGAACTGCTAGCCCCTATGACCTAGCGGCTACGACATTTTTGTTCATTAGCATAATCGAATTCACAGTTCCCCGCACCCCAAGCTTTAGCATCCGCCTTCTCGAGAAGGGTTCAAAGGGGTCTGCCTACGGAATCTCCCTCAAGGAGAAACTGTCAGGTCGCCCAAGTCAATCGAATGGCTCGGATCACCGCCGAGAGACAAAAATGAAAAATTGCGATGCTCGTGTAGGTCACGGCGGCCCCGTCGCAAATGTTGGACCTAAACCCCGCATGGACATATCCGGTAAGAGCTTCCAGTAACTCATGACCACCAAGGTAACATCACCAACCCTTGCTTTTGTTTCCATTATATCGTACATACATCCAAGCATTGCATATGCAATTGCCGCATCTCAACGCTTCATGTCGCGTCATGTAGCGGTAGTCACCTCATTCGATATGAGCGGCAACTGACTGAGGTTCAAAGGCTGGCCCACAAAGGGATTGAGGCTGCCTCACATCAAATAGAGCTAGGGGAGAAAAACTAAGACGAGCCCCAGCGGCCTCGCCCAACCCTGCTCAGAAGCAGACATGGACGTATTGACCTTTCTTGTTCGATTCTAATCTCGAGCCAAACCCATAGAATCTCCATCGAGGAGAGGCCAATGGGCCACCTAAGCCTTTCGAACGGCTCGGTCATCTACCAGGAGGCGGGTTAAGAAGTAGTGGAATGCCACATGAGGGCTCTGCCGACCCCATCAGTGAATGATGGACTTAGATTCCACACGAACATGCCCATTAGCGACCTCATTGAGTGTGACACTTGAGCCATCGAGGCAAGTGTCATTAACTCAGCCTCTCCAATTGCGGAAGCCAAGGATGGGGTGATGCATGAAACACGACCGACCCCTATGAGACCCAAAGGGGCTTAGGGGCTCAAGCCGCTCGATCTTAGATCGAGAGATCGAGGTTCGAAGGCTGGCCCACGAAGGGACCTAGGCCACCTCGCATCGAACAAGGGCTAGGGGAGGAAATGCAGATGAGCCTTAGTGGCCTTTGTCCAACCCACATAGATGCAGTTAGGGTCATCTCAACCTTCTAGTTCAATCCAGCCTCTAGCCGAGCCCATAGAATCTCCATTGACGGGGAATCTGTTGGAAGGCGGGTTAAGAAGCAACGGAATGCCACCCAAGGGCTTTGCTGACCCTGTAAAGAGCGATGGGACTAGATTTTGTTCAAACATACCTGTTAGCGAGCTCATCAAGCACGTCACTCAAGCCATCGACGCAAGTGACGTCGCCTCAACCCCTCCAGTTGCAAAAACCACGGACAGGGCGACACTCACAAAAATGAGCCGACCCTTGATCGAATCCCCACCATGCGCGGGGGCTCAGGGAAGGCCGAACCTGCAATCAGACCAAATGCATGGTCATAGAATGATAGCTAAAATCCTAAGGAAGGGGTATGTGTGAATACAAGTAGTTCCGCTATCCTCTTTTTGGTCTCCAGTAACATTCGACCCCTCCAACCGCAAGGGGTCGGACCTTACTCGGGGGCTGATAAAGGTATAAATACCTTCTTTTTTTCAAAACAGTCACTATGTCAAACCTCTCCCTCACATTAAGGTTAGCAGCATGGTTTGTGGGAACAAATAACTAAACATGCCTGGTAAGACTACAAAAAACCCATGCCCCAACGGCTATGGTAACTTTGCTCACCAGCATAATCGAAATTCCCCTCTTATACACCTTAGGCCCTATGGCCTTAACAAATAGAAGGGTCAGCTTGCATGAGCACCTTTTTTTTGAATGCAAAAAGGGAAGAAAACAAGTTCAATCAAACAAAACAAAATTGCAAATTTGTTTAACAAAATAAAGTTGCGAATCTGTTTTCAAAAAACAAAAGTGCCAACACTTTTCCATAGATTACAGATGAATGTCCATCATACTCATTTGACTAACTACCCCCTCTCAGGGAGAACCATATCTTCAATTCTGCTCACCAGGGTTTCCGCAAAAGGAGTCACTATCGCTTCTACGACATCTAGCTCATAGGGTTCATAACCGGGTGCAAAACCGAGGCTCATCGCCTCAAAATCGATGTTGTCATCATAATGCAAGCGGGCAATGGCGAAGGCTTGGGTGATCCCTGAGTGAAGAGCTTCCTTCTCTAGCTGGCGCACCTGTGCCATGATATCTATGGCATAGGCCACGAGCGAGCTGGTCCCCTCCACCTGCACCACCTATAGGTCATCATAGACTATGCTGAGGGTAACCTTCATGATATCAAGCTCATCGCTCTCCACCTAAAGAAGACTCCTTGCCTCTCAGCGAGATCCGTGTCCTGTCTGGTAGTGGCACCCTCAGCCTCCAGCTTCTGCTGATCCTCAGTTGAGCCTAGTCGCGGTCCCCGTAGGCCACGCTGTGCTCTGAGCGGAGCCTCTCCATAGTATGGCGTAGCTCATCTCGCTCCATGCATAGCTGGGTGACCATCTCAACATCTGGTTTTGCCCTCTGCTCTAGGGCCGTGGACCTCACCTTGGCCACCAGCCTAAGATCCTACTCCCTCTCGGCCTTGGCCAGGAGGTCAATGATGCGTTGGTGGGTCTCGACATCCCGCTAGAGGAGCTCATCCCACTCCTTCCGCATTCTAGTGGTCTCCTCTTGGTCCCACTATGCCCTCTCCAATAGTTCATCAAAGGACTTCTCAGCGTCCTCTGCATCTCGGAGGGCCTCGGCCACCCGCCGTTAAAGATCATCCGCCTTCGCGATAAGGGGAGTTATCTTGGCCACCCTCTATCGAAGCTAGGTGGTTGTGTCCCTATGCAGCCATGCCTCATTGATGAGGCAATCCCAATCCTCCTTGTGTTTACGAAGGAACCGGGATTCCTCCCGGCTGCGAGCAATAAGAGACTGAAAAAAGACGGCGGTCCAAAAACAAAAATAGATGAAAAAAGAGATCGAGAGGCAAGACCAAGTGAATACCCACCCGATGGGAATGATTACATCTCGAAGGGTGCCACTATCCTGGTTTAGGGCTTCCAGCGTGGCCGTGAACCCCTCACTGAGCTTCTCTCGCTCCACGCCCTCAGTGGCATCATCGAGGGTGAAAAGATCCAACAACGGGTCCCACGGACTCACCCACCGGAGCGAGGGCTCATCTCGTGTGGGTGGGTGGCAGCCCTCTAATGGAAGGACTAGGGACAACTCCTTGCCAGTCTCCTCGGCAACTACTATGGTGTCCAAGGGTCCCTGGCCCATGACCCCCTCGGTCCTGCCCACGGCGGACGTCGTCTTTGGGGCCACCGGTAACACGGGAAGCGCCGCGGCCTCGGACGCCGCCACCACAGCTTCTGCCTATGACCCATCCGTCATAGCCACCATCACCTCCACCTCCATCAATGGGACCTCGTCTGGCTGCACCGCGCCATGCCTGCCGTGGTCGATGCAATGGGTGCGGCCGATAGCTCCGCCCTGCCCGACGTCAGCAGCGGTATCACTTCTGTCGTCGGTTGAGCGGTGACCTTCAAGGGTGCCTCCTCAGCCTTGTTGATAGCTTGACCCATTGAGGACATGGGCACCACCATGGGTGGCACCAGACCGGTCGATGAGGCTATGACGCTGGCTCCGCTCTCGCCCAAAATGGGAGCGACGACAGGCAGTGGCCCCTGCCTTGCCTGAAGGGCGACGGTCTTCTTCGGTGCTAGTGCTATGGAAGTGCCCCATCTGACCCATCTCCCGACACTACAAAAGAAACAAAAGGCATGAGTCACTATGAAAAATAGAGAAAAATGGAGGAATCAACAACTTACGTCAGCGCTGTTGGATGGTGGAGGCATTTGGGGGATGAACCTCCAGTTCCCTCCTCCACCTCATCGAGGCAGGACCGTTTGGAGCCCATCCCCTGCTCCTAGGCTAAGAGGCTCACCTCCCTCGTATCTAGGGGCACGGTGGCTGAGCCACCCCCTCTCTTGGCACCATAGGCATGGCGGTGGATCCGCTCGCTGCCGCCGGCACCTTGGACGCAGCGGTAGATCCGCTCGCTCCTAATGGTCCTAAGGACGGGCCGGTGGTCCAGCCTGCCTGCTCTAGCCTCACGGCCGTACCTTCCCTCACATGGAATAGGAAGGGTCCCTACATTGATGAGTGGGTACCTATCAGCACATCCTTGCCTCCTAGGTCACCCCACTCAATGTCTGTGACTACCTCATCATCTTTTTCATCATCATCATCATAATCATCATCGCTGTCTATCTCCTCTCCTTGCTCCCATGCCTACTATTTCTACTACTTCTTCTTCCTCTTGAACTCTTTCGTCTTCTTCTCCCACTCAGCCATGGTATGATTCGCCACCGCCACGAGCGGGTCCTTCAATAGCGGAGCCGAGCTATCCGTGATGATGAGTCTTTTCGACTAGTCTCGCTATCCCAAGGTCAGCATCAAGGGGTCAGGAATTCAAGTAAATAGGAGGCATGGGGAAAGAGAAATTATGAAATCGATGTACCCTAGCTCTGGCCACATTGGGGGTGCCCTAGCACTGGATACACGAAATTAAGAATGACGTAGGCGTCGTCCTTCGAAGGCTCCATCGCCTCCTTGATGCGCTGCACCACATCGGAGGGGGAGAGCACTTCATCAGCAAGCGTCATCCCATCGAGGGACACTCCAAGCACCATCAGGTACAAGGGAAAGCATGACTCATCAGTGGCGCCACCCTTCGCGTATGGTAGGCGCCGATGATCCCCGACCCCTTCACGCCCCTTGCCTTTAGAATTTGGAAGGCGGTGAGATGGTCCTAGATTTTCTTCTTGTCTTTATCCAGGACCCCCACATCCTCCATGATCCTAGGACCTCTTCAATGAGGCGTCCGATGAACTCTGGCAAGGGGGCAACTGCGTCGTTCTTGATGTCGAACCAATGCAAATGCCACCCCTTGTTGGAGGTCGATAGAAGCATCGACGGGTACTCGTTGACCCGGTTGTTGCGGAGCGAGATGCCAGCGCATCCCATCGGTAGACTCTACTCTCGCTTCTTCTCTCACTTCTTCAAGAGGGTGATGGCGAAGAGATGCCACCCCAGGTCAAAGTAGGGACTAATCCCCAAGAACCCCTCACATAGGGCGACGAATGCCGCAATGTGCTAGACCCCATTGGGACTGAGATGCTGCAGCTCCACCTTGTAGTAATTCAGTAGCCTCTGAAGGAACTTGTAGGTGGGGGTGGCAAAACCCTGCTCTTGAAAGTGAGCGAAGGACACAATGTAGCCATCGGGCGGCAATGACATGTCCTCATTGCTGGGCAGCCGCCACTCATCGGCAGCGGTCCGCACGCAAAGAAGTCCATGGTGAATAAGGCCCTCTAGGCGCTGGAGGGTGACATTGGATCTGCACCACTGCTCCATTAGATGATGGGGGTGGTTGGATGCGAGCTTGATGACAGCTACGATGCGGGTGCGGGAGGCTTAGGCCATTGGTGGCGGAGGTTGTAGATGCAAAGGCAAGGAGGAAAACTACGGAACCCTAGGGGTGAAACCCTTGGTTTTATAAGGGTGACATATACAAGAAGGGCAACCATCTGCCTAGATCTCCATGCCTGCCACGATACACCACCATGTCACATCGTGGGATATGCGCCCGTAATCCCTATCCTTTCCCACCAAAGTCATGCTGGATGTTTTGCCTTCCTGAGCAGACTAAGACTCTTTTCCCATAGTGGGGACAGGGTCAAAAAGCATTTCTTCGACCTATTTGGGCCCAGGAATTCGAGGGCTGGCACAATAGTTTCGATGGCCGTCCTAATAAGGGATGGGTCCATGAGTGTCCAAAACTCAGGCGCATGAGCCTCAAGGGAGTCTCGATCCATGATCAAATCTCAACCGGACTGACCTTGGATGAATCCCCACGAATGGGATACCGGGGTTCCCTTTAAAGCTATCCAGTTGCCAAAACACCAAATTTCACATCCATACCCACGAAGGGTCTGAATTACCCCCCGAGCGATTCTATCCGAATCACCCGGGGGCTCGGGGGCTACACCCGATGGGTGCACTCGCGCACACCCTCTAGTGAATCGAAATACTGCCTGGGCTATTCTATCCAAATCACCTAAGGGCTCTGGGGCTACACCCAATGGGTGCGCTCGCATGCACCCTCTGGCAAATCGAAATACCCCCCTAGGTGATTCTATCCGAATCACCCGAGGGCTCGGTGGCTACACTGGTCGGGTGTGCTCGCGCGCACCCTCTGGCACATCAAATCACCCCTCGGGTGATTCTATCTGATTCACCTGGGGGTTCAGGGGCTACTGTTAGGGACCGAATACTGGGGTACCCAAAGAGGTGGAACTAATAACCATCAAACACTTATGCTTCCGAATAGACGAGAGCGCATCTACACTTCTTGCCCATATGATCGAAGATTAGCTACACCTCGCCCAACCCCTAAGGGTTGGCTCCGCCTTGCTCGACCCCCGAGGGCTAGACTCCACCTCGCTCGATGACTAAGGGTAGGCTACGCCTCGCTCGACATCCAAGGACTCGCTATGCCTCACCCAATGGCTAAGGGCTAGCTCCGCCTTGACCGACGTCTGAGGCCAGGCTCTGCCTCGCCCGATGGCTGAGGGCTGGCTCCACCTCGCCCGCTGGCTGAGGGCTGGCTCTACCTCACTCAATGTCTAGGGGCTAGCTTTGCCTCACTCGATGTCCAAGGGTAGGCTCCACTTTGCCTGACATCCCGGGGCTGGTTCTACCTCGCTCGATGTCTGAGGATAGGCTCTACTTCACCCAACGTCCTAGGGCTGGCTCCACCTCGACTGACGTCTGAGGGTAGACACTGCCTCACCCAATGTCCAAGGGTAGGCTCTGCTTCGCCCAACATCCCGGGCGTCTACACCTTGCTCCTTCATAAATGATGAGCATAGGGTAAGACAAGACACTCAGGTCAATCGCAGTACCAAGGAACATACCCAGCACACCTACAGGAAAGTATCATCATGATATGATAGGATGGGCACTTTAAGCCCTTCCAGGCATGACAGAGCCCAAACAGTGTTGTAGGCGCCAACTTTTGCCTTACAGTGTTGTCAGCGCCGCCATCAGCCCTCGGACGCGGACCCTGACATAAGCATATGACAACCACTACAATCTAGGAGGGAACTCACATCATCTATAGTAACAAACATATGGTCACTTCCCTGTCTCCTCCCCATTGGTTCATGGCTCAGCACCCTAGCATGCTGCACTATCTGCCAGAGTAGGATGGGACGTGACCACCTGCTGAACGAAGCCAGAGCATGGCCTTATTAGGATCAATGAACTTGCTATCCCTAGCACCGTCTGCCATGTCAGTAGGGCAGGCTCAAGGGAAAAAGGAAGACTCGGCACCTTCGAAGGACCTTCTCTACCTCTGGTTTTTTCCTCTTTCTCCCATCTATAATCCCTACTCCCCCTTGGGCTATAAAAGGGAGGACAGGAGACCCCACTAAGGGGTCAAATCGATTTCACACACAACACACAGCCAAGCAGCAACCGAGCTCTTGGCATCCCTTTGACTTTTCCATTAGAGACCTAGGACCTGTCCCTCTCTTGACCGTTTGTACCCCCTACTACGAACCTTTTTCGGTGCTAATAACATGTGCAGTAGCAAACTGAACGTAAGGACATTCTGTCCAAACCAGTATAAACCTTATGTCCTTTAGTACACCATCCGGGCCTAACACGCAGCAAATATAAATTTACTAGTTGGTGTTTATTCGAAACACCGACAGTTGGCATGCTAGGTAGGGGACCTTTGCGTGTTCCGACGATAAACATTAGGCCACGGATGGCTAGCCATGATATCAGCTAGGTGCCAGGTGCACACATGCGCTTCGGGAGCCTAGACTTCATCATCATGGTGGAAGGAGAGTTGGCATTGGCTCATGCCGCCATCCAATCTCGTCCCTCCATCGGCCTCAACCATGAGAGGCTTCAGCGCTAGCTCGGTGTCTCCCTCAGACCTCGGCAGTCAAGGGAGGACCAACGCTACCTCACCCTTTCTGACGCCAACAACTTGGCATGGTTTTTTGGAGGGTCCCTCTCTTCGGAACACCACATATGGAGTGCCCTGATAGTGTTTCCGTTCGATCTCTACAATGTTGTGGCGACCGTTAGCCACCTTGTGGCACGACACATCGTCCTACTGCCCATGAACAATGGGTTCATGGGGGTAATCAAACACATCATGGAATCTCTCTACAACCTCCTCATAGAGGAGCTAGGTTGTCCTCTGGCTCTGACTCCAACAGTGGGAGCCATCACCCCTCCCGGGAATGCTTCATGATGGGTACCCCTAAGGGACACATCGAAAGCATCCCCATGAAAGAGGCTACCCTGGTGGGCAACCTCGGTGACAAAACCAAGGGGGAGACAGTGGCCCCACCTCGCATGGGGGTGGAGCAGCTAAAAGCCTAAAAGCAAGAAATTAAGGAAGCTGGAATATAGCTTGTGTAGGAGTGTGTGGAGCTCGATTGAGAGATCAAACGCCACAGAGATGGTGGGCGCGCACATGCCAATGCCCACGATGTAAACAGGAGGATCATCGCCGATGATGAAGCCCCTCCTCACTTCGCTCGGGTGAGCCAGAACATCGCCGCCATGATGACCTTGGTCCATAGCCTTCCAAAGGCCACGACGCCTAAGGATTGTTAGGCCCACCATGAGATTCTCATGCTACTTGAGCGTGCAGCATCGCAGCAGGCTGAGAGCTCGTTGTCTTGATGATGCAAGCTCGACACCAGTTAGCGCACAACCTTGGCGCGCCCCGCTAGGGATGCATTAGTCCACCAGACACCCTAGGTAGTAGGTAGCGCACTGCTGTCTCGGTGCATTAGTGTCTCAACCGCAACCGTGACACACGCAGCACCCTCGACGCTCATAGACGCACCTATGGTGACCCGAGAGAAGGAGCCCGCTATGGCTATCATGCTCATCATGGTGGACGCTACGACAATGGTGAGGACCAGAGCCTGACTCCTGGCCTACCGAGTCCTCAAGCCTTTGGTCGGCACATCCTCAACGCTGCTTTCCCACCAAGGTACCAACCACCTACCAATATCTAGAAGTACTCTAGGGAGACAAACCCTAGACTTTGGCTCAAAGACTATCTGCTTGCCTGCTAAGCCAGTGGTGTGGATAATGACGACTTCATTATCCACAACCTTCCACTATTCTTAGCCAATTCGGCATGAGCGTGGTTGGAACACCCGCCGTCCAACGTGATCCAGAGTTGTGTGGATCTAAAGGAGATCTTTATGGGAAACATCCAGGGCACATACAAGCACCCTAGAAACCCATGGGACCTCAAGAAATACCATTAGAAGGCTAGTGACACCCTCTGAGGGTACATTCGGTGCTTCTCACGACAGTGCAACGAGCTCCCTAATGTCGTTGATGTCGACGTTATAGGAGCCTTCCTATCTGGGACTACCTGTGAGTCTTTGGTTCACAAGCTGGGATGCAAGGGATCTAGAACCACCAAGGAACTCCTGGACATCGCCACTAGCCATGCCTCGAGAGAAGAGGCTATCGGAGCAACCTTTGATCATCTTGAGGGCAAGGCAAGGTGGGATGAGGGTGTCGGCGAAGGCACCTATAATCGTTCTGCCAAAAGGAAGAACAAGGAGCAACGGCATGAGGACTCGCTCGTGGCTGCTGCTGACCGCATGGGTGGTCGGAAGCCCACGGAGGGCACTCCAAACCACTTCAAAAAATTACTCGAGGGATCGTACCCGAACCATGCCTTCCCGGTTAACCATCTACTCAAGGACTGTAGCCTCATGCAGTGGTTCTTGTCCAGAGGCTCCAATAAAGGGGAGCACAGAAAGGACCCTGCCCCCACTGCAGACAATGTCAAGAAGAAAGATGATGGCTTTCTAACGCTGGATGGCTGCCTTATGATCTTCAGAGGATCAGCGGCCTATGACTCCAAACGTCGTCAGAAGGTCACACACAGCGAGGTCTACATGGCTGAACTGGTGACACCTCCCTTCCTCTGGTGGCCAGAGTCTGCCATAACCTTTGATCAGACCGACCATCCGGATAGCGTCCCACACCCAGAGACATATCCGCTTGTGGTCGACTAGATCATTGGCCCAAAGCGACTCACCAAAGTACTGATGGATGGAGGTAGCGGCCTCAACATCATGTACGCCAAGATGCTCGACGAGATGGGCATCGATCGGACGTGCCTCCACCCAACCCAAGCACCTTTCCATGGCATCGTGCCCAAAAAGTAGACCATGCCACTCCGGAAGATCGATCTGCCCATTACATTCGGGGATCAGTTCAATTACAAGACTAAAACCCTCACCTTCAAGGTGGTTGGGTTCCCTAGAACCTTCCACACCATCCTAAGACGTCCATGCTATGCGAAGTTCATGGTCATCCCCAACTATCGGCTATTGGATTCATCAAGGAAGTATACCACCCAGAGTGGTTAGCCAACCCCGTTCTTGTACGAAAGAAAAGTGGGAAATGGAGGATGTGTGTAGACTATATGGGTCTCAACAAGGCATGCCCAAAGGATCCATTTCCTTTGTCGTGCATAGACCAAATTGTTGACTCTACCTCGGGGTGTGAAATCCTCTGCTTCCTTGATGTGTACTCTGGGTACCATCAAATCGCAATGAAAGAGTCTGACTAGCTCGCGACATCTTTCATCACCCCTTTCGGATCGTTCTGCTATGTCTCAATGCCATTCGAACCACTGTTCGCCTAAACGACCGTTTAGCCCATTTACACACCGTTTAAACGCTACACGGTGGTACACCGTTTCCGTTTAATCGGTTGTTTTGACCGTTTAAACGGCCGTTTTTCCTGTTTAAACACCCGTTTTGCCCGAATAATAGGCTAAACGGTAGGTGACCGACTGTTTACCGTTTAGCGTTTAGGATAACACTGATTCGAACTGAAGAACACTAGGCTACATACTAGCGCTATATGCTCAAATGCTTTGGGGACCTCATCAGGTGGACCATTGAGGCCTATGTTGACGACATCGTGGTCAAGTCCAAATGGGCTAACCACCTCGTTGCCGATCTTGAGCAGACCTTTGAAAAACTCTGAGGGAATGGCATCAAACTCAATCCTAAGAAGTGTGTTTTTAGGGTCCCGAGGGGCATGCTACTCGGCTTCATCATCTCTAAGCGTGGCATCGAAGCCAACCCAGAGAAAATCTCAGTCATCACAAGGATGGGCCCAATTCAAAACATAATGGGGGTTCAGCGAGTCATAGGGTGCCTCATCGCACTCAGCTGATTCATCTCACGCCTTGACGAATGCGGTCTCCCCCTTTACCGCCTCCTAAAGAAGGCTGACCACTTCGAGTGGACATCCGAGGCCTAGGAGGCACTTGACATGGTCAAACTGCTTCTAACAAGGGCCCCGATCTTGGTTCCCCCAACCAATGGAGAATCCCTTCTGCTATACATAGTGGCCACCACGCAAGTGGTCAGCGCCGCCCTAATCGTGGAGTGGGAAGAAGAGGGGCACACCCTCAAGGTGCAGCGCCCTATGTACTTCATTAGCAAGATACTATTCGACTCTAGGACCCGCTACTCCCAAATCTAGAAGCTCCTGTATGCTGTCCTCATCACCAAGAGGAAGCTACGCCACTACTTTGAGTCATACCCAATGACGGTCGTGACGTTGTTCCCCCTCGGCAACGTCATCAAAAGCTAGGACGCCATAGGAAGAACCACAAAGTGGGTGCTCGAGTTGATGGATTAGGGCATTATGTATGCCTCCCGAATGGTGATCAAGTCTCAGGTATTGGCTGACTTCATCATGGAATGGACCGAGGTCCAAACACCACCGGCGGTCGTCGATCAAGAGTACTAGATGATGTACTTCGATGGATCGCTGATGAAGAAGGTCGCTAGTGTGGGACTAGTCTTCACATCACCCCTAGGGGTACGCATGAGTTATATGGTCCATCTCCATTTCCCCTCATCCAATAATGTGGCTGAGTATGAAGCGCTTGTCAATGGCATATGTATTGCCATCGAGTTAGGCATCTGAGACCTTGACATCTGAGGCAACTCCTAGCTGGTTGTCAACCAAGTCATGAAGGAGTTGAGCTATCACAACACCAAGATGGCTACATACTGCCAAGACGTTCGATGGCTGGAGGACAAATTCAATGGCCTCAAACTCAATCACATCCCAAGATGCCTCAATGAGGCGGCCAACGCGCTTGCGAAGATGGCATCTGGTAGAGAGCTGGTGCTAATGAGTGTCTTCGCCAGTGACCAAAACAAGCCCTCGATGTGCTACGAAGGGTCAGAATGGGCTGACAATGGTCCACCCGATCTAGCCTCGGGGGCTAACCAACCGACGGCTCTGTCCGGCCTTGAGGTCATGGAGCTTGAACAGGATCCAGCAAAAGAGCCTGACCCTCTGGTCGACTGGTGAACACTCTACCTCGACTACCTCCTCTGTTATGCATTGCCGATGGACAAGACAAAAGCTCAACGGCTTGCATGTCGTGCCAAGTCCTTCATTCTTATAAAGGGCAAACTCTACAAATAAAGCCACACCGGGATCCTACAGCTCTGCATCCCCATCGAATAGGGGAAGAATTTGCTAGGCGATATCTATGGTGGAGTCTGTGGTCACCACGTTGCACCCAGAACCTTGGTTGGAAATGCATTCTGACAGGGCTTCTACTGGACCACTATAGTAGCTGACGCCAAGTAGATCATGCGCACCTATGAAGGGTGTCAGTACTACACTCGGCAAACTCACCTCCTGGCCCAGGCACTCTAGATGATCCCCATCACATGGCCCTTCGCGGTCTAGGGGCTCGATCTAGTTGGGCCTATCAAAAAGGCGCTTGGAGGATACACCCACTTGCTTGTCACCATAGATAAGTTCACAAAATGGATCGAAGCTCGATCGATCTCCGTGATCAAATCCAAGCAAGCCGTGTTGTTCTTCCTCGACATCATCCATTGCTTTGGAGTACCAAACTCCATCATTATAAACAACAGCACATAGTTCACCGGTGAGAAGTTCCTTTGATTTTGCGATGAAAACCACATCCGGGTCAATTGGGCTGCCGTCACGCACCCCTAAACGAATGGGCAGGTCGAGTGCGCAAATGGCATGCTCCTATTGGGCCTCAAGCCAGGATCTTCAACTGGTTGAACAAATTTGGCACACGCTGGGTCGCTGAGCTCCCCATAGTGCTCTGGAGCCTAAGGACAACTCCTAGCCGAGCCACCGGCTACACACCTTTCTTCATGGTCTATGGTTCTGAGGCCGTCCTCCCAACCGACCTCAACTTTAGAGCACCAAGGATCAGAGCATATGATGAACAGGGAGCTGAGGCATCCCATGAATATGCCATGGATCAGTTAGACGAAGCCCACGACGTCGCCCTCCTCCGCTTAGCCATGTACCAGCAGGCACTATGTCGATACCATAGCCGACGGGTGCAGGACCGAGCCTTCAACATCGGGGACCTAGTTCTCTTCCTCGTGTAGAGCAACAAGGACTGCCACAAGCTCTCCACACCCTAGGAGGGGCCGTACATCATCATAGAAGTACTCTAGCCAAGCTCCTACAACTTGAAAACCATCGATGGCGAGGTCTTCACCAACACCTGGAACATTGAGCAGCTACGTCATTTTTACCCCTAAATAAACGCATACTTTCTCTTATTAGTTTTGTCACCAAAATCCCTAATCTTTTGTGACATCCAACCCCTGCAAGTGTGAGGGGTCGGACCTCACTCGGGGGCTGGTATGAGTACATTTATCTTACAAACATTCTCTATGTTTTCCCTCTTTTCTCATGGTAAGTCCTAAGGGCTAGGATTTTAGGAACAAAATCTGAGTATAACTGGTAGGACTGCGGGAAACCCATGCCCCAGCGGCTATGGTCTCCTTGCTCACCAGCGTGATCAGAATTGGCTCACCCACACTCCAAGCTTTTTGTGACCTTAACTACGGGAAGGGTCGGAAGGCATTTAACCTCTTTTACAAAAAGAGGGAGAAGAGCTAAAAAGCTATTTGCCATAACAAAATTTGAGAACTTGTTCATTTTTTCACAAATTCATTACTTACAAAGTGATTTCATCATGAAAAGGGACTGATGTATTCTTCAATACAAAAAACTATTCCCATCGGGGCTCCCCCCACAACTTAAATGACTACATTTTCTGACCAGTTCTACTCTAAATACTACCACAGTCATCACGCCACGCTCTCCATCGGCAACGTCCAACCACTCTACGGGATCCGTGAGGGCACTGTCGTCTGCAACATCGAGCACCCATCGGTGACCGTGGTGTCTTCGCTAGGGTATCCAGGGACTACGCCATCATGATTAGCTGCAACCTTGACAACGGCACTTGGACGGGGGGCGCTGCCCACCGAAGAATGGGCACCATGATTGATGGATGTCTCTGACATCTCATCAAATTTCATGAACTGGCCGATCTGAGCGACTGCAAGGGTCAAACCCCCCATCGATGCAGTCTTGGGTGGCTTCCCCACCGACAAGGCTCGCCTAGAGAAGATTCACCAGAAGAGGTCCTTGTACAGCTCCATCCCGACGAAGGTCTCATGGACAACAACAAAGCCAATGACGCTTAGCACCCTCCAGTGCGCCTCCACCTTTGGCAGAAGCAGCCCCTTCTTGGCAAAGGTGGTCGGCACCATCTCATCTACATTGGATAACCTCCAGCTTGACATCATGCTCTAGATTCATGAGCGGGTCTATGAGTTTTCCTCTCCCTAACATTACCCTCTCTCACTTAGGAACTGCTGCGATGCATGAACGCATTCGGTGAAAAGGAAGAAGGAGGGGAGGCAGCAGCTCAGGAATAGGCAGAGGAATAGGATGAGAACCGTCTCCCTCCCCCTATTTAAGGAGGAGGCACAATAGTTGGGGATGCTCCTGCGGCTCGAATCGCCACCGAGAGACTGAAACAAAAAATTGCGATGCTCATGCAGGTCACGCCGGCACCGTCGCAAATGTCGGACCCAAACCCCACATGGACATATCCGGTAAGAGCTTCTAGTCACTCATGACCACCAAGGTAGCATCACCTACCCTTGCTCTTGTTTCCATTATATTGTACATACATCCAAGCATTGCATATGCAATTGCCGCATCTCAATGCTTCACATCGCGTCACGAAGTGGTAGTCGCCTCATTCGATATGAGCAGCAATTGGCCGAGGTTCAAAGGCCGGCCCACGAAGGGATTGAGGCCGCCTCACGTCAAATAGAGCTAGGAGAGAAAAACCGAGATGAGCCCCACTGCCCTCACCTGACCCCACTTAGAAGCGGATAGGGACATCTCGACCTTTCTTGTTTGATTCTAACCTCAAGCCAAACCCACAGAATCTCCATCGAGGAGAGGCCAACGGGCCACCTAAGCCTATCAAACAGCTTGGGCATCTACCGGGAGGTGGGTTAAGAAGTAGTGGAATGCCACATGAGGGCTTTACCAACCCCATCAGCAAATGAAGGACCCAGATTCCACAAGAACATGCCCGTTAGCGACCTCATTGAGCGCGACACTCGAGCCATCGAGGCAAGTGTCGTTAACTCAGCCCCTCTAGTTGTGGAAGCTGAGGACAGAGTGACACATGAAACACGGCTGACCCCTAATAGACCCTAAGGGGCTCGGGGGCTTGAGCCGCCTGGTCCTAGATCGAGAGACCAAGGTTCGAAGGCTAGCCCATGAAGGGCCCAAGGCCGCCTCACGTCGAACAAGAGCTAGGGGAGGAAATGCAGATGAGCCTTAGCGGCCTTTGCCCAACCCGCATAGAGGTGGTTAAGGCCATCTCAACCTTCTAGTTCAATCTAGCCTCTAGCCAAGCCCATAAAATCCTGATTGAGGGAGAATCTGTTGGATGGCAGGTTAAGGAGCAACGAAATGCCACCCGAGGGCTTTGTCAACCCTATCACGAGCGATGGGAGTGGATTCTGTTCGAACATCCCCATTAGCGAGCTCATCAAGCATGTCAGTCGGTCCATTGAGGCAAGTGACATCACCTCAACCCCTCCAGTTGCGAAAACCACGGATGGGGCGATGGTCACAAAAATGAGCTGACCCTTGACTAAATCCTCACCACGCATGGGGGCTTGGGGAAGGCCAGACCTGCAATGACACTGAACGCATGGTCGTAGAACGATAGCTAAAATCCTAAGGAAGGGGTACGTGTGAATACAAGTAGTTCCGCTATCCTCCTTTCGGTCTCCAATGACATCCGACCCCTCCATCCGTAAGGGGTCGGACCTCACTCGGGGGCTGATAAACGTATAAATTCCTTCTTTTTTTGAGACAGTCACTATGTCAGACCTCTCCCACACATTAACATTAGCGGCAAGGTTTGTGGGACAAATAACTGAACATGCCTGGTAAGACTGCAAAAAACCCATGCCCCGACGGCTATGGTAACTTTGCTCACCAGCATAATTGAAATTCCCCTCTTATACACCTTGGGCCCTGTGGCCTTAACAAATGGAAGGGTTAGATTGCATGAGCACCTTTTTCGAATATAAAAAGGGAAGAAAACAAGTTCAATCAAACAAAATGAAATTGCAAATTTGTTTAACGAAACAAAGTTGTGAATCTATTTTCAAACAATGAAAGTGACAACACTTGTCCACAAATTATAGATGAATGTCCATCTGACTCATTTGACTAACTACCCCATCTCGAGGAGAACCATATCTTCAATTTTGCTAGCTGGGGTTTCCACAAAAGGAGTCACCATCACTTCTACGACATCCAGCTTGGAGGGTTCATAACCTTGCACAAAACCAAGGCTCATCACCTTGAAATCGATGTTGTCATCATAATGCGAGTGGGCAATGGTGAAGGCTTGGGTGATACTGTAACACCCCAGGTGTTTAGCTTCCACATTTGCACTGCATTTCATGAACATGAGCATTATGCATCCATTCGTGAACTTATATCACATGAAACATGATTTTGAAACATTGCAACATGTTGTATATTTCATGTGTGTTGTTTCTTTTATGAAATGTAAAGTGTGCAACACTTAAGTGCAACATGTGCCACTCCCTTAGTGAAACAAGGTTAGTTAATACTATGCAACAAGATCATGAAACGTGTGACACATGACTATGAAACATTTGCAACATTTCTTGTGTTTTTCATTGTTTTAGTACATATCTTGCTTGATTCTTGTGTGACCAATGCATGGTGTGGCTAAAAATGCTTGTAAGTAACTTAGTTACACATAGAATGTCTTTTGGAACATTGTTCATGTTGGTCACTTTGACTAATTAGGTTTTTCAAGTCATGGTTTGACCAAATTTGACCCCTGAACCCTTTTGTTTGACTATTTAAAAAGTGTGGCTTAGGATGTTTGCATGCCTGAGCAACCTAAAGCAAAGATGTAGAGAATTATATAAGGAACAAAAGTTATTTTATGACCATCTCATGAAAATGTGCAGAACATGCTCAAAAATGGCCCACAAGTCAGTTTTGAGGGCTATTTGGAAACTCAGAAAAATTTCTAAGTCAAAAACCAGTTTTCAGTTTCATTGGCTCGACTTTGGGGATGATTTTACTCATGATCCATTGAGAATTAGGTCTTGGTCATTTAACATAAAATGTAGCTGGTACTTAGGGCTACAATTTGTATCTTGACTGATTTCGCTGATAACCAACGGATTAGAAGCTAATCGTCGTCAAAATTTGCCTGTCAGTCGGACTCGATGAACACTGAAACGAAAGGTTCAGTTCGGTCATGGCCGACCTATAACAGAGGTCGACCGACGTGTGGCACCACACGTCGCTGACAGTACTGGCCAGGCCACATCTGGCCTGAGCTTGGCGATTGAAGCCCCAGCACGCCACCGAGAGCCCATGTGCCTCATTTCATTTCTTCGCCTTCACCTTTGCTTCCCACCGCAGCCAAAGCGTAGCAACGCCCGCCATTGCTGCCGAGCAAGCTCCGCCGCACTCTCGCCTGCTCGCCACCATAAAAACGCGAACCACAGCTCGACTGAAGCTCCACCTTGCTTAGCTTCACCATCTCCACCCATTCACTGCGTCAAATCGACCTTAGGTGAGGTCCCTTGGCCTATTTCCGACACCGTAGCCATGGCTGGACCTCGCCGGTGTTGCGATTTGTCGTGGCCAGAGCATCACCGCACCACTCCTTCTTCCCTAGCCTTCGTTCCATCTTCCCTAGCACGCATAGTTGCTCTAGCGTTGATGTTACCGGTGAAGCCAGTCCGGCCGAGCCGGAACACGGCCGCGCACTGTCGCGCCATGGTCGTTGCCGGTGACCTCCCGTGGCCACACTCGAGCACTTCACCTCAGCCTATAGCGGTAGCATAGATAGGTCCGCCGTGATCCCAGGAGGCCTACGAGCATCTTAACAGGGCATTGGGCGCCGTACTTCACTGGAGCTCTGCCATGCGCCATGGCTGAGCCACCGTGCGCCATGGCCGACATACCTAGGGTTCGGTAGGGGTTGCGTGTAGGACATGGCTAGATGCGGTTCGTCGAGGCGAGCACACCAGTGCCATCGCTTTCACCGGAGGAGCCACCGTCGGCGAGCAAGACCACCGCCGCGCCATCAAACGCCGCCTCCTCTATTTCGTCTCGCTGACCGGTGGGTCCGGCTAACAACCGGGTCCCCCACGTCAGTGACTGAGTTTGAGAAGATAGTTCAAAAATTCTAGTTTTTAGTGCTGTTTTATAAATTTTGTAACTCCAAATTGGTAGATCCAAATTGAGTACTTCTAATTTTGTTAGACTCACAGTTAGGTCTAGTATTTAAGAAAAATATGTCTTGAGCACTTTATGTAGAAATTTTGGATGAATTAAATAGGAACTTGAAAAGTGTTTTTGAATGCATGCAAACTTGTTTAAATCATATCTTGAGTTTCCTTGATCCAAAAATTATGAAATTTTGTGGGTAAGCTAGTATTGCTTAGTAGAAGGTCTGGTTAAAATTTGAGAGACATTGCATGTGTAGTTTTTGAGTTATAGAATTTCCTTTTATCATTGGTAGATACTTGTGTTAATTTTTGTAAATTATCTATGAATCCTATGGCCATGAAACTTGGTAGGTAGTATCTTGGTACCTCATAGATGCTAGGAAAAATATGAAATCTATTGCTTGACACTTTTCACTAAGGTTTCCTAATTATGCCATTTTGAGCCATTCTGCCTTACCATTTTTGTGTAGGCTGTTGTACTTACTAAAATGGTGTGAAAATTTTATGGTAGTCTACTTAGGGCATGTAGTGTCTACTGTAATTTTTGTAGATTTAATGGTGTAGTTTTCATATATGTTTACTATTTCCTCTAATTAATTAAATAAATTAAGAAAGGTATTAGAGGAAATGTTTTGGGAATGAACACCCCACTTTCAGGTGTTCTTGTAATATGTGTGACATGTGAGTAGATTTAGTTTTGTCCAATTATATGTTTACATCATGAGTTACTAATTATTTCGTTTGCATTATGTCCCTCTGGACAGATCTGGGGACTTTAGAAAGCTCCCCATAATATTTTGGTTTTCTGTGATTGTAATGAATAGAAGAGTTGTAGATAATTTATGTATCTAGCTCCTATCAAAATTTGAGGGTATTTGGCCTAGTAGTTTAGAAACTACAGCTGTTTAAAGTTAGGTTCCAGTTTTGCTTACTCTCTGCCTTGTAAGGACAGAGTTCTGTTGATTTATGAATTCGACTTGGTAAAGTGTTGAATCATGCTTTGAGATCTGAAAATGAATTGTAGAAAATTTCATAAGCTTTCCAGATTGCCTTGTTGCATGTCATTTGGAATTACAAATCTCCAGTTAGGGTTAGTTTACTGTACTGCTACATAGTCTTCATTTTGCTGATATACAAATGCTTGAGTGTATGCTCGATGCAATGTTTCCGTTGATTGTTAGGGGTTAGCCTAACTTGAGAATATGCTTAGGTGCAGGTGCTAGGTCATTAACTGAAGATGAGCAATTATATATTAGGTTGTATAAACTTGGTAAGTAAAGTGATTTGAATAGGGCTTAAGTTGGAATATGCAAACTACAGCGAACATATGCATTCCCCGAGCATCCCTGACATTCGTTCATGTGCATCCATGATATTTATCTTGCGCATTCATGCAATAGGTGTGCCGGAGGGAGTGACGTTGCTGGAGTTCGAGGGAGCCAACCAGGAGGAGGAGCCCGAGGTGCAGGAAGCCGACGAAGCAGTCGCCGCGGAGGAATTGCCCGAGTGCCCTGACCACCAGCCTTCCTCGTTCCTAAAAGGCAAGCCCCGAAGCATATTAAGCCTCCCATGTTTTCACAAATACATTGAGTATCTTTTATTGTTGATGATGCATTAAGTATAGGAATTGGTTAGAACCAATTGCTGTATTATATATCCTTCCTTGTCCAGATATCGCACTGGAATCCTAGTTAAGTTCAGGACGGGTTAAATGCTTAGCCATGCTTAGTGCGGTAGAAGTCAGGTGATTTCCTATCACCTGCGAGCTTTAGGATGAGGTGGATCACGGTTGGCTATATTTGCTATCGTGGAAAAGAACCATGTGAATAATGAATTAAGACCGGACGGGGTCTTGTGTAGGTTTGAACATAGTGACTCCGTCTGAGTTGTTTAAGGACCGATACGCTGTACATCCTCATGTCATGTTGAACACAGCCTAACACTTAGCTGGTCGGATAAGTCGTTCCGACCGCGAAGCCTAGTAGCTCAACTCAGGCCGGGGATGTGAGCAGTGGCGTGCATTCTGGAGGTAGTAAGGATGTGCGGAGAGCCATTGGCATAAGTCCAAGGCGGGTTAGAGTCCCGAACAACCTTGGCAGACTGGTTCTCTGAGAATGCTGATCTATTCGGACTCGTGACTCCTGAATTGTACCAAAGGTGACTTGTTTGCGACCCTGACGGGGGAAGCAGGGTTTGTGTTTAGGAATACCCCTCCAGCTAGATAGGAATCGATTCGAATCGCCGTCTCTCTCGGATAGTGAGAACTTGACTGAGCAGCGGCAACGTAGATTCAATTAATTTAACGATATGGTTAAATGGATGATGATGATAAGGTTGCCACAATGAATACCTGATATGGTTATTAATGTTTGCACCCTAATAAAATGATTGCTTAGTACAGGTGCTAATATAGATGACAGGATAATGGCTAAAAAGTCACTGCTAGTTAGAATAAGAGTTGATCATACTACTTATGCTTTTCTGCAAAAAGAAAGTGTCAGCCAGCTCCACTACATTAAGCTATGCATAATCCTTGGTATCATTTGTTTGGTTTTCGACGGGTAAGTCTAGCTGAGTACATTCTCGTACTCAGGGTTTATTCCCTCTTGTTGCAGATGACCTTCTATATCAGGGATTCTGTAAGTATTGTCTCCACCCGGCGGGTGATGAAGACTAGATCATGGGCATGATCTCCATTCTCTTATCTGAATTCTTTTGCGGGCCGTGATCAGCAAACCAGTATATGTATTTGAACTCGGTGTGTGAGTTAAACTATTTGCTTCTGCACATTTTACAAGACTTGTTTTGTAATAATGATGACTCTGTGATGATGTAATCTATCTATGAACGTCTGCGAAATGTTGTAACGTACGATATGTTATGTTGAATTACTGTGATCTTGGTTGTATGCAAATTGGTTTGAAATCCTTCAAGATTTCAGTTGACTACCGGGTTTATATGGGCTCAAGTTTGAGAATTTGATCGTTTCGGCGATTGTTTTTGAACTTGTGCTTTTATAAATTGATCGGTTCTGTGACAGCTGGTATCAGAGTTAGATTCAACATTAAACATGTCTTATTGCTATTTAAAACAAAAGCTTTTGTTGTTAAAATGGTTTTCAAACTTATAGTTATATATATAAGTGTTCAAAAATCAAAAATTTTATGGTATACTGGTGATCACATCCCTTATAGCCCACTTAAGGACTTCTAGGTGGCTTATATATAATTAATTACTAACTTGGGGGAATTGATTGTTTCTATTTTGTCGTCCATGCGGCGTGATATTGCATGGGTGCCATTCATTAGAATGGTAATGTATGGATTAATTGCCTCTACGCAAAGGTAAGTGTGAGTTGCGAGAGCATGACCATCCAACCGTTGGTCTAGGGGAGAGGTAGTTGTGGTTACTGGAGTATTTACATGTTGCATACATGTATATATGAAGGTACTTAATTGTGGGTACATTTGTCGGGTAGTTTGGATACCGAAGTATATATATCGGGGGATGTATATATGGAGAGTATCTTAGTACTACTTGTGTAATTAGCATTATATCTTGTTGGGTTGGGCTGCAATGAAGTTTTTCTATAGGTACGCTAACAACGCACCATGTAGATCGACTAGTTACCGCTAATTGAGAGAACGTATGTATGCCACCGTATATTCCGCTAAAGCTTAAATTTTCTTAGGTTTGTGAGGACGTACGGAACGAGCATGCATTATATTCACTCATGACATTCATATTGCATTACTCCCTCCCTTATAATTGCTTATCCCATGTATAAAGTGCAATCTCTCAGCAAGAAGTTGAGGAGATTCGTGGTATTGCAAATTATCGTCTACAACAGTGGGGTCAAACCTCACTATTGTGAGAGATGAGGCTGCACAAGAATTGGATCATGTGACCCATCACCGAGATGCTTCTTTAGAGTTAGAAGAAGAGGAAGACCCAGAAGAAGTCCAAGGTGTCTCCGATGTGGATAGTGATCACTTCGATGAGTAGTTCATTAGCAAGTCTCACTAGTTAAGCTTTTGCAGTCATACTTGTAATGTACTTTAATTCGCTCCCTTCGAGATGCGTATCGTAATGGTGAAGTTTAAAACTTATCATGTTGGAATGCACTGCGTATGGCGCTAGTAATCTACTTGATGATGTGGTGATTGGAGAATGAATTATTGCCTCTATTTATTGTATGAAGTTTTCATTCTCGTCAGTAAATACAGTTTGGCACGATTATATTGTTCCTCTCCAATGTGCTGACATCATCAATAATTACTGGTTGCGCATTGTGCAGATGCCTCATACTTGTTCCACCGGTGCGAGTGATGATGATGATCTTCCGCCACCACCACCCACACCAATGGAACTAATAGCAATGCTTGCGGAACGACAGCGCACTATGGCCGAGGCCCTCTGTACGATTGCGAATTGTGATGGTCGTGGTCCACGCCAAGGACCGGATCCAAATCAATACAGTGATTTCAAGGATTTCCTTGACACGAAACCCCCAATCTTCAAGGAGGCTAAGGAGCCTCTACAAGCTGATGAGTGGTTGAATACTCTTGAGCAGAAGTTCTGTCTGCTCCGCTTGACTGAGGTGCTAAAAACTGAGTACGCATTGCACCAACTGCATGGGCCTGCTAGCATCTGGTGGAGTCATCATCGGTCCACTATGCCTGCTAATGCCCAAATCACTTGGGATCAGTTCAAGTCTGCTTTTAGGGGAAATTACATTCCTTCTGGTCTCATGGCGATCAAGCATATAGAGTTCATGAAGCTGACTCAGGGGAACAAGAGCCTGAATGAATACATGCAAGCTTTCAACAACCTTGCAAGGTACGCTACCGAGTTTGTGGACACCGATGCTAAAAAGATTGCTAGCTTCAAGCGGGGACTTAGCCCCAAACTAATGAAGACCATGGGAAATTGCAAGTGTGCTCATTTTAATGAGTTTGTGAGTGATGCCTTATCGCAAGAGAACAACAATGTTGTATATACGGCTTCGAAAAGTCGTAAGAGGGCCTATGAGGCAGGTGCCTCACAATCTAAGGTTCCCGTCACACAGAGGGCTCCATTCTGTCCTCCAGCGTTAGCCGCCAAGTTTCGCCCACCGCAGAAGAAGAATCCCACCAAGACTAGGTTTCGCAAGGCATTTACAGTTGCTCTTCCCAAGGGCATGACCAGTCAGGGCAGTTCCAGGGCTCCACCAAGCAACATGCCGTGCTGGAACTGCAACAAGACAGGCCACTAGGCAAGGGAGTGCCCTTACCCTAAGAAGAATAATTACCAGGGTGGCCGTTAGGGACAAGTGAACCACACTAATATTACTGAGATTCCTTCAGGAGAGGTAGTGACTGCCGGTAAGTTTCTGATTGACCAACACCCCGCAGTTGTACTATTTGATTCAGGTGCTTCACATTCCTTCATTAGTCCATCATTTGCATCCAAGTTTATGCAGAAAACATATACTGTTGAGGGTGAGGGTTATTGTATTAGGGCTGCCAGTGGTATTATCCCAACCAAGCTGGTAGTTAGGGATGTAAAATTTGTGATCGAGGGGCGAAGTTATCAGGTTGATCTGGTAGTTTTACCAGGGCTAGGTATCGATGTGATATTGGGAATGAATTGGATTAGCCATCATGGAGTGCTTATTGATACATCGACTAGGGTAGTTATGCTCAAAGATCCTAGCAATCAGGAGGGTTTTCTAGTACAGTTACCCAGGGACATCAATCTTTCTTGCACAACCAATGCGGTGCAAGCAAAGTCTCTGGCAGATATCCCTGTCGTGTGTGACTTTCTGGATGTTCTCCCCGATGATTTGCCTGGATTGCCCCCAGATCGAGAAGTAGAATTCAAGATAGAGTTGCTTCCTGGTATAGCTCCCATCTCTAGAAGGCCATATAGAATGCCTCCCAATGAACTAGCCGAACTTAAGACCCAGTTGAATGAACTGCTAAAGAAAGGCCTTATCCACCCTAGTTCATCTCCGTAGGGGTGCCCAGCTATCTTTGTGAAGAAGAAGGATCAATCTCTATGCATGTGTATAGATTATAGACCCTTGAATGTAGTTACAATCAAGAATAAGTACCCTCTGTCATGTATAGATATCTTGTTTGATCAGTTGTCTAAAGCAAAAGTCTTTTCCAAGATTGATTTGAGATCTAGGTATCATCAAATCAAAATTCGGCCTAAGGATGTCCCAAAAATTGCATTCTCTATAAGATATGGTCTGTATGAGTACCTTGTTATGTCTTTTGGATTGACCAATACCCCCGCACATTTTATGTATCTGATGAATTCAGTGTTTATGCCTGAGTTGGACAAATTTGTGGTGGTATTTATAGATGATATCCTGGTCTATTCTGAGAATGAAGAAGATCATGTTGAACATTTACGGGTGGTTCTCACTAGATTGCGAGAACACCAACTGTATGCAAAGTTTAGCAAATGTGAATTCTGGCTTCATGAGGTACCTTTTCTTGGACACGTGTTGTCCGATGGTGGAATTATGGTGGATCCCACCAAGGTGCAAGAAGTATTGAACTGGAAGGCTCCCATCTTGGTGCACGAGGTTCAGAGTTTTCTGGGGTTGGCTGGCTATTATCGTCGCTTCATCCTGGATTTCTCTAAAATAGCCAAGCCTATGACTCGATTGCTGTAAAAAGACATGAAGTTTGTCTAGACTCCTAAGTGTGATGTGGCTTTCCATACCCTATGAACTCTTCTAACATCGGCTCTAGTTTTGGCACAACCGGATATCGAGAAACCTTTTGATGTGTTCTGTGATGCATCAGGTATTGGGTTAGGAGGTGTTCTTATGCAAGAGGGTAGAGTCATTGCTTATACCTCTCGCCAACTTCGGAAGCATGAAGTGAATTATCCAACGCATGACTTGGAACTCACTGCAGTTGTTCATGCTTTGAAGGCCTAGAGACATTATCTACTTGGCAATGTGTGCAACATCTACACTGATCATAAAAGTCTCAAGTACATCTTCACTCAACTAGAGTTAAATATACGTCAGAGAAGATGGCTCGAGTTGATCAAGGATTATAACCTCCAAGTGCACTATCACCCTGGAAAGGCAAACATCATCATGGATGCCTTAAGTAGAAAGTCTCATTGCCACTCATTGATTGAGAGTGATGTCCATTTGTCAAAGCTCCTTCATCCTGCAGTCCTTCACAACATTACTGTCAGTTGTACTCTACAGAGTCGAATTATCGAGCTATAGAAGACAGATGCAGGTGTGTTTCACATCAAGCGCAAGATGAAAGAGCAAGAAACCAAACATTTTCGAGTAGATGAGGAAGGCGTGTTATGGTTCAAGGATAGGTTGGTAGTTCCAAAGGATAGAGAGCTTAGAAACCAAATTATATCCAAAGCTCATTCCTCTAAATTATCTATTCATCCTGGTAGTAGTAAAATGTATCATGATTTAAAGCCTCGATTTTGGTGGACCAAAATGAAGAAAGAGATAGCCGCTTATGTGGCTAGGTGTGACACTTGTTGTTGGGTCAAGGTTGTACACATGAAAGCTGGATTACTTCAGCCACTCTCTATTCCAGGTTGGAAATGGGAAGAGATAAGTATGGATTTTATAGTTGGACTCCCTACTACTCAGAGGAATTTTAACTCAATTTGGGTAATTGTGGACCGACTGACCAAGTCGGCACACTTCATTCCGGTCCGCATAGATTTTTGTCCAACCGACTATGCGGAGTTGTACTTCAACTAGATAGTCCGACTTCATGGGATCCCTCGTACTATTGTCTCGGATAGAGGACCACAGTTCACTGCTCGCTTTTAGGAGCACTTACACGGATTATTAGGGACTAAGCTAGTAAGAAGTTCTGCCTATCATCCGCAAACCAATGGGCAAACGGAACGAGTGAATCAAATCTTAGAAGATATGTTGAGAGCATGTGTCATCTCAGCTAAGGGCTCATGGGAAAAATGGTTATCCCTAGCTGAATTCTCATACAATAATAGTTATCAAGAGAGCATAAAGATGGCACCATTTGAAGCCTTGTATGACCGGAAGTGTAGAACCCTGTTGAACTGGGTAGAAGCCGGTGAAAAAAGATATTATGGAATTGATTTTGTTCAAGAAGCCGAAGAACAAGTCCATACTATCCAAACCCACATGGCCGCAGCTCAAGCTAGGTAGAAAAGTTATGCTGATCGACGTAGAAAACCTATTGAATTTGAGGTTGGAGACTTCGTTTATCTAAAAGTCTCACCTATGAAGAGTGTCCAACGCTTTGGTGTGAAGCGAAAGCTTGCGCCGAGATATGTTGGTCTGTTTGAAATCATTGGACAAAGTGGTAAAGTGGCGTATAAGATTCAATTACCTCCTAAGATGAGTGCTATCTTCAATGTCTTACATGTATCCCAATTGAAGAAATGTCTTCGCGTCCCTGAAGAGAGAGTTCCATTGGGGGATATCGAGTTAAAATCTAATTTGACCTTTGAAGAAAAGCTAGTTTGAGTGATTGACACTCATGAGCGAGTGACTAGGAGCCGGGTGGTCAAGTTCTACAAAGTCATGTGGAGCAATCAGGGTAGTGAACGCGATGCAACGTGGGAAAGGGAAGATTATTTGAGGGATGGTTATAAGGAATTCTATCAACAATGGTACGCTTTTCAAATCTCGGGACAAGATTTTTATAAGGGGGGAGGGCTGTAACACCCTAGGTGTTTAGCTTCCACATTTGCACTGCATTTCATGAACATGAGCATTATGCATCCATTCGTGAACTTATATCACATGAAACATGATTTCGAAACATTGCAACATGTTGTATATTTCATGTGTGTTGTTTCTTTTATGAAATGTAAAGTGTGCAACACTTAAGTGCAACATGTGCCACTCCCTTAGTGAAACAAGGTTAGTTAATACTATGCAACAAGATCATGAAACGTGTGAAACATGACTATGAAACATTTGCAACATTTCTTGTGTTTTTCATTGTTTCAGTACATATCTTGCTTGATTCTTGTGTGACCAATGCATGGTGTGGCTAAAAATGCTTGTAAGTAACTTAGTTACACATAGAATGTCTTTTGGAACATTGTTCATGTTGGTCACTTTGACTAATTAGGTTTTTCAAGTCATGGTTTGACCAAATTTGACCCCTGAACCCTTTTGTTTGACTGTTTAAAAAGTGTGGCATAGGATGATTGCATGTCTGAGCAACCTAAAGAAAAGATGTAGAGAATTATATAAGGAACAAAAGTTATTTTATGACCATCTCATGAAAATGTGCAGAACATGCTCAAAAATGGCCCACAAGTCAGTTTTGAGGGCTATTTGGAAACTCAGAAAAATTTCTAAGTCAAAAACCAGTTTTCAGTTTCATTGGCTCGACTTTGGGGATGATTTTACTCATGATCCATTGAGAATTAGGTCTTGGTCATTTAACATAAAATGTAGCTGGTACTTTGGGCTACAATTTGTATCTTGACTGATTTCGCTGATAACCAACGGATTAGAAGCTAATCGTCGTCAAAATTTGCCTGTCAGTCGGACTCGATGAACACTGAAACGAAAGGTTCAGTTCGGTCATGGCCGACTGGCAACAGAGGTCGACCACCGCGTGGCGCTGCGTGTCACCAACGGCCTAACCGGCCAGGCCATGTCGGGCCTGAGCTCGGTGATTAAAGCCCCAGCACGCCACCGAGAGCCCCTGTGCCTCATTTCATTTCTTTGCCTTCACCTTCGCTTCCCACCGCAGCCGAAGCGCAGCAACACCCGCCATTGCTGCCGAGCAAGCTCCGCCGCACTCGCGCCTGCTCGCCACCACAAAAACGCGAACCATAGCTCGACTGAAGCTCCACCTTGCTTAGCTTCACCATCTCCACCCATTCACAGCGTCAAATCGACCTTAGGTGAGGTCCCTTGGCCTATTTCCAACACCGTAGCCATGGCCGGACCTCGCTGGTGTTGCGATTCATCGTGGCCAGAGCATCACCACACCACTCCTTCTTCCCTCGCCTTTGTTCCGTCTTCCCTAGCACGCGTAGTTGCTCTAGCGTTGATGTTACCGGTGAAGCCAGTCCGGCCGAGCCGGAACACGGCCGCGCACCGTCGCGCCATGGTCGCCGCCGGTGACCTCCCGTGGCCACGCTCGAGCACTTCACCTCAGCCTATAGCGGTAGCATAGATAGGTCCGCCGTGATCCCAGGAGGCCTATGAGTATCTTAACAGGGCATTGGGCGCCGTACTTCACCGGAGCTCCACCATGCGCCATGGCCGAGCCACCATGCGCCATGGCCGACATACCTAAGGTTCGGTAGGGGTTGCGTGTAGGACATGGCTAGATGCGGTTCGTCGAGGCGAGCACACCGGTGTCGTCGCTTTCGCCGGAGGAGGCGCTGTCAGCGAGCAAGACCACCGCCGCCCCATCAAACGCTGCCTCCTCTGTTTCGTCTCACTGACCGGTGGGTCCGGCTGACAATCGGGTCCCCCACGTCAGTGACTGAGTTTGAGAAGATAGTTCAAAAATTCCAGTTTTTAGTGCTATTTTGTAAATTTTGTAACTCCAAATTGGTAGATCCAAATTGAGTACTTCCAATTTTGTTAGACTCACAGTTAGGTCTAGTATTTAAGAAAAATATGTATTGAGCACTTTATGTAGAAATTTTGGATGAATTAAATAGGAACTTGAAAAGTGTTTTTGAATGCATGCAAACTTGTTTAAATCATATCTTGAGTTTCCTTGATGCAAAAATTGTGAAATTTTGTGGGTACGCTAGTATTGCTTAGTAGAAGCTCTAGTTAAAATTTGAGAGACATTGCGTGTGTAGTTTTTGAGTTATAGAATTTCCTTTTATCATTGGTAGATACTTGTGTGAATTTTTGTAAACTATCTATGAATCCTATGGCCATGAAACTTGGTAGGTAGTATCTTGGTACCTCATAGATGCTAGGAAAAATATGAAATCTATTGCTTGACACTTTTCACTAAGGTTTCCTAATTATGCCATTTTGAGCCATTCTGCCTTACCATTTTTGTGTAGGCTGTTGTACTTACTAAAATGGTGTGAAAATTTTATGGTAGTCTACTTAGGGCATGTAGTGTCTACTGTAATTTTTGTAGATTTAATGGTGTAGTTTTCATATATGTTTACTATTTCCTCTAATTAATTAAATAAATTAAGAAAGGTATTAGAGGAAATGTTTTGGGAATGAACACCCCACTTTCAGCTGGCCGAATAAGTCGTTCCAACCGCGAAGCCTAGTAGCTCGACTCAGGTCAGGGACGCGAGCAGTGGCGTGCATTCTGGAGGTAGTAAGGATGTGCGGAGAGCCATTGGCATAAGTCCAAGGCGGGTTAGAGTCCCGAACAACCTTGGCAGAGTGGTTCTCTGAGAATGCCGATCTGTTCAGACTCGTGACTCCTGAATCGTACCAAAGGTGACTTGTTTGCGACCCTGACGGGGGAAGCAGGGTTTGTGTTTAGGAATACCCCTCTAGCTGGATAGGAATCGATTTGAATCGCTGTCTCTCCCGGATAGTGAGAACTTGACTAAGCAGCGACAACGTAGATTCAATTAATTTAACGATATGGTTAAATGGATGATGATGATGATGATAAGGTTGCCACAATGAATACCTGATATGGTTATTAATGTTTGCACCCTAATAAAATGATTGCTTAGTACAGGTGCTAATATAGATGACAGGATAATGGCTAAAAAGTCACTGCTAGTCAGAATAAGAGTTGATTATACTACTTATGCTTTTCTGCAAAAAGAAAGTGTCACCCAGCTCCACTACATTAAGCTATGCATAATCCTTGGTGTTATTTGTTTGGTTTTCGATGGGTAAGTCTAGCTGAGTACATTCTCGTACTCAGGGTTTATTCCCTCTTGTTGCAGATGACCTTCTATATCAGGGATTCTATAAGTATTGTCTCCACCCGGTGGGTGATGAAGACTAGATCATGGGCATGATCTCTGTTCTCTTATCTAAATGCTTTTGCGGGCCGTGATTAGCAAACCAGTATGTGTATTTGAACTCGGTGTGTGAGTTAAACTATTTGCTTCTGCATGTTTTACAAGACTTGTTTTGTAATAATGATGACTCTATGATGATGTAATCTATCTACGAACATCTGCAAAATGTTGTAACGTACGATATGTTATGTTGAATTACTATGATCTTGGTTGTATGCAAGTTGGTTTGAAATCCTTTAAGATTTCAGTTGACTATCGGGTTTATATGGGCTCAAGTTTGAGAATTTTTTTTGTTTCGGTGATTGTTTTTGTACTTGTGCTCTTATAAATTGGTTGGTTCTGTGACAGATACCAAAGCAAAGAGTTTCCTTCTCCAGCTGGTGCACCCACACCATGATATCTGCGGCATGGGCCACGAGTGAGCTGGTCCCCTCTGCCTACACCACCTGCAGGTCATCGCAGACTATGTTGAGGGCAACCTTTAGGATATCAAGCTCGTCGCTCTCCGCCTAAAGAAGACTCCTCACCTCGACGAGATCTGTGACCAGTCCAGTAGCAGAACCCTTAGCCTCCAACTTCTGCTAATCCTCTGTTGCACCTCGTCGCGCTCTCGGATGGCCTGGTCAGGCTCCCCATAGGCCACGCCACGCTCTGAGCGGAGCCTCTCCATAGTATGGCGTAGCTCATCTCACTTTGTGCATAACTAGGCGACCATCTCGGCATCTAGTTTCACCCTTTGCTCTAGGGCCATGGACCTCTCCTCAGCCACCAGCCTAAGATCCCTCTCCCTCTCAGCCTCGGCCAAGAGGTCGATGATCCACTGGCGGGTCTCGTCATCCCGCTAGAGCAGCTCGTTCTGCTCCTTCCACATTTTGGCAGCCACCTCTTGGTCCTGCCATGCCCTCTCTAACCGTTCATCAAAGGACTTCTCGACGTCCTCCGCATCCCGACGGGCCTTGGTTGCCTGCCGTCGAACATCGTCCACCTCCACGATGAGGGGAGTTAGCTCAGCCACCCTCTATCGGAGCTAGGTGGTCATGTCCCTATGCAGCCATGCCTCATCAATGAGGCGGTCCCAATCCTCCTTGTGTTCATGAAGGAACCAGGATTTCTCCTGGCTATGACCAATAAGAGACTGAAAAAAGACAGCGGTCAAAAAACAAACATAGGGCCTTGTTTAGATTGCAAGTTTTTTCACTCTCTCTCCATCACATCAAATCTTTGGACACATGCATAGAGTATTAAATGTAGATAAAAAAATAACTAATTACATAGTTTGATTGTAAATTATGAGACAAATCTTTTGAGCCTAGTTAGGCCATGATTGGACAATAATTGTCAAATACAAACAAAAGTGCTACAGTGCCAAATACTGATTCTTAACCCTAATCTAAACAAGGCCTAGATGAAAAAAAGAGATCGAGAGGCAAGACCAAGTGAATACCTGGCTGGTGGGAACGATTATATCTTGAAGGGTGCCACTAGCCTAGTTTAGGGCTTCTAGCGTGGCAGTGAACCCCTCGCTGAGCTTCTCTAGCTCCACGCCCTCAGCGGCATCATCGAGGGTGAAAAGTTCTGACGACGGGTCCCATGGACTCACCCACAGGAGCGAGGGCTCATCCTATGTGGGCGGGTGGTGGCCCTCCGATGGCAGGACTAGGGATAACTCCCTGCCAGTCTCCTCGGCAATGGTTCTGGTGTCCGAGGGTCCCTGGGCCATGATCCCTCGGTCCTACCCACGGTGGACATCATCTCTGGGCCGCTGGTAGCATGGGAAGCACCACTGCCTTGGACGCCGCCACCATAGCTTTTGGCTATGACCCATCCGTTGTAGCCACCATCACCTCTACCTCCATTAATGGGACATCATCTGGCTACGCCACGCCTGTCGTGGTCAATGCAATGGGTGCGGTGATAGCTCCACTCGGCCCGATGTTGGCAGCGGCATCACTTCCGTCGCCGATTGAGCAGCAACCTTCAAGGGAGCCTCCTCAACCTCACTGATAGCTAGACCCACTAAGGCCATGGGCACCACCATGGGCGGTGCCAGACCTGCCGATGAGGCTGTGACGCTGGCTCCGCTCTCGCCCAAAATGGGAGCGACGACAGGCGGCTGCCCCCGCCTTGCTTGAAGGGCAATGGTCTTCTTGGGTGCCAGTGTTGTGGAATTGCCCCATCTGACCCATCTCCCAATGCTATAGAAGAAACAAAAGGCATGAGTCACTATGAAAAATAGAGAAAAATAGAGAAAAACAGAGGAATCGGCAACTTACGTCAGCCTTGTTGGACGGTGGAGGTGTTTATGGGACGAACCCCTAGTTCCCTGCTCCACCTCATCGGGGTGGGACCATTTGGAGCATGTCCCCTGCTCCTAGGTTGAGGGGCTCACTGCCCCCATATCTGGGGGCACGCCGCTGGAGCCACTCCCCTCTCTTAGTGCCACGGGCGTAGCGGCGGATCCGCCCACTCCTGCCGGCACCTCGGGCATGGTGGTAGATCCACCCGCCCCTATCTACTCTTGGGGTGTGGTGACGAGTCTGCCCACTCCCACTGGCACCTCAGGCATGGTGACAGATCTGCCCACCCCTGATGGTCCTAAGGACAGGCCAGTGGTCTAGCCTGCCTCCTCTAGCCTCACGGCCGTACCTTCCCTCGCATGGAATGAGAAGGGTCCCTGCATTGATGAGTGGGTACCTGTCAGCACGTCCTTGCCTCCTAGGTCACCCCACTCAATGTTTGTGACTACCTCATCATCTTCCTCTTGAACTCTTTTCTCTTCTTCTCCCACTTGGCCACGGTGTGATTCACCACCGCCATGAGCGGGTCCTTCGGCAGTGGAGCCAAGCTATCCATGAAGACAAGTCTTTTTGGCTGGTCCCGCTATCCCAAGGTCAGCATCAAGGGGTTAGGAATTCAAGTAAAAAGGAGGCACGGGGAAAGAGAACTTACAAAATCGATGTACCCCAGCTCTGGCCGCATTTGGGGTGCCCCAGCACCGGATACATGAAATCAAGAACGACGCCGGTGTCGTCCTTCAAAGGCTCCATCACCTCCTTGATGCGCTGCGCCACTTTGGAGGGGGAGAGCACTTCATCAGCAAGCGCTGTCCCATCGAGGGACACTCTGGGCACCATCAGGTACAGGGGAAGCGCATGACTCATCAATGGTGCCACCCTCCACGTATGGTAGGCACCGATGATCCCTGACTCCTTCACGCCCCTCTCCTTTAGAATTTGGAGGATGGTGAGATGGTCCTAGATTTTCTTCTTGTATTTATCCAGGACCCCCCACATCCTCCATGATTCTAGGACCACTTCAATGAGGCATCTAGTGAACACTGGCAAGCGGGCGACTACGTCGATCTTGACGTAGATCCAATGCGAATGCCACCCCTTGTTGGAGGTCGACAGATGCATCAATGGGTACTTGTTGACTTGATTGTTGTGGAGCAAGATGCTGGTGCATCCCATCGGCATGCTCAGCTCTTGCTTCTTCTCCTGCTTCTTCAAGAGGGTGATGGTGAAGAGATGCCGCCCTAGGTCAAAGTGGGGACTAATCCCCAAGAACCCCTCACAAAGGGCAACAAACACCGCAATGTGCTGGACCCCATTAGGAGTGAGATGCTACAGCTCCACCTTGTAGTAATTTAGTAGCCCCCAAAGGAACTTGTGGGCAAGGGTGGCGAAACCCCGCTCATGAAAGTGAGCGAAGGACACAACATAGCCATCGGGCGATGACAGCACGTCCTCATTGCCAGGCAGCCGCCACTCATCGGTGGTGGTCCACGCGCAAAGATGGCCATGGTGAACAAGGCCCTCTAGGCATTGGAGGGTGACATTGGATCTGCACCACTCCTCCATTAGATGATGGGGGTGGTTGGATGCGAGCTTGACGACGGCTGCGATGTGGGTGCAGGAGGCTCAGGCGATTTGCGGTGGAGGTTGTAGATGCAAAGGCAAGGAGGCAAAGTATGGAACCCTAGGGGCAAACCCCTTAGTTTTATAGGGGCGATGGATGCGAGAAGGGAAACCGTCTGCCTAGATCTCCGTGCCTACCACGATACACCACCACATCACATCGCGGGATATGCGCCCGCAATCCCTATCCTTCCCACCAAAGTCGCACCGGATGTTTCGCCTTCCTAGGTAGACTAGGACTCTTTTCCTGCAGAGGGGATATGGGTCAAAAAGCATTTCTCTAGCCTACCTGGGCCTAGGAATTCGAGGGCTGGCCCAATAGTTTTGATGGCCATCCCAATGAGGGATGGGCCCATGAGCGGCCAAAACTCAGGCGCATGAGCCTCAAGGGAGTCTTGATCCATGATCAAATCTCAATTGGGCTAACCCTAGACGAATCCTTGCGAATGGGATACTAGGGTTCCCTTTAAAACTATCCAGTTGCCAAAACACCAAATCTCACACCCATACCCACGAAGGGTCCAAATTACCCCCTGGGTGATTCTATCTGAATCACCCGGGGGCTCGGGGGCTACACCTGATGGGTGCGCTCATGCGCACCCTCTAGCAAATCAAAATACCCTCTGGGTGATGCTATCTAAATCACCTAGGGGCTCAGGGGCTACACCCGATGGGTGCGCTCGCGCACACCCTCTGGTGAATCAAAATACCCCCTAGGCCATTCTATCCAAATCACCCGAGGGCTCAAGGGCTACACCTATCGGGTGCACTCGCACGCACCCTTCAGCAAGTCAAATAACCCCTCGGGCGATTCTATCCGAATCACCTAGGGGCTCAGGGGCTACAATTCGGGGACTGAATACTGGAGTACCCAAATAGGTGGAACTAATAACCAGCAAACGCTGATGCTTTCGAACAAACAAGAGCGCATCTACACTTCTTGCCCATACGACCAAAGATTGGCTGCACCTCGCCTGACCCCTAAGGGTTGGCTCCGCCTCGCCTAACCCTCAAGGGCTGGACTCCCCCTCGCCTGACGATCGAGGGCAGGCTCCACCTCGCCCGACATCCAAGTACTAGCTCCACCTTGCCCGATGGCTGAGGGCTGGCTCTGCCTCGCCCGATGTCTAGGGGATGGCTCCGCCTTGCCCGACGTCTGAGGGTAGCCTCCACCTTGCCCGACGTCCAAGGACTGGCTCCACCTTGCCCGATGGCTAAGGGCTAGCTCCGGCTCACCCGGCAGTTGAGGACTGGCTCTGCCTCGCCTGACATCTAGGGGCTAGCTCTGCCTCACCCGATGTCCAAGGGCAGGCTTTGCCTTGCTCGATGTCTGAGGGTAGGCTCTGCTTCGCTTGATGTCCTAGGGCTGGCTCTGCCTCGCTCGATGTTCGAGGGTAGGGTCTGCTTCACCCAACATCCCAAGGCTGGCTCTGCCTCACCCGATGTCTAAGGGCAGACTTTGCCTTGCCCAACATTCGAGGGCAGGCTCTGCTTGGCCCAATGTCCTGGGCGTCTACACCCTGCTCCTTCATAAATGATGAGCACAGGTTAAGACAAGACACTTAGGTCAACCGTAGTATCGAGGAACATACCCTGCACGCCATGCAGGAAAGTACCATCAGGATATGATGGGAGGGGCGCTTTAAGCCCTTCTAGGCATGACAGAGCCCAAACAGTGTTGTAGGCGATGACTTTTGCCTTACAGTGTTGCGGGCGCCGCCATCGGCCCTCGGACGCATACCCTAACATAAGCATACGAGAACCACTACAATCTAGGAGGGAACTCACATCATCTATAGTAATGGACGTATGGTCACTTCCCCGTCTACTCCCCATTAGGTCATGGCTCAGCACCCTAGCATGCCGCACCATCCACCAGAGTAGGATGGGATGTGACCAGTTGCTAAACAAAGTCAGAGCATGGCCCTATCAGGATCAACGAGCTTGCTATCCCTGGCATCATTTGCCATGTCAGCAGGGGAGGCTCAAGGGAAAAAGGAAGACCCGGCACCTTTGAAGGACCTTCTCTACCTCTGTTTTTTCCTCTTTCTCCCATCTATAATCCCTGCTCCCCCTTAGGCTATAAAAGGGGGGGAAGGACACCCCACTAAGGGTATGGATTGACTTCTTACACAACACATCACACAACACATAGCCAAGCAGCAACCAAGCTCTTGGTATCCTTTCAACCTTTCCATTAGAGACTTGGGACCTGTCACTCTCTCGACCGTTTGTACCCCCTACTATAAACCTTTTTCGGCGCTAATAACATGAGCAGCAGCAAACTGGACGTAGGGACATTCTGCCCAAACTAGTATAAACCTTGTGTCCTTTAGCACACCATCCGGGCCTAACGTGCAACAAATATAAATATACTAGTTGGTGTTTATTCAAAACACCGACAGTGTCCCATCAGGGAATCGAAACCACAACTTGAGGATTACAAGGCCCGGGTGTGACCACTGCGCTATGTTTATGAGTTCGACATTGTTGGTTTCAAAATTGTTTTAACCATAAAATTATTACAAGAAATGACAGCTGAAAGCTTGATTTTGATACACCAAATGATTTCTTCTGAAAAAGTCATGAAAATAAAAGTTGTAGAACTCATCAAGCTCTACAAATTTTGTTATGGTATCTTTTCATGTCACTAAATTTGAACCATTCAAATTTTAAATTTCAACAAATGACAGCTTCAAACAAGAATTTGACACACCAAATGATTTGAACTCAAAAAGTCATGAACATAAAAGTTGTAGAACTCATCAAGCTCTACAACATTTATTTTGGTCATCTTTTCATGTTACTAAATTTGAACCATTCAAATTTTGAATTTCAACAAATGATAACTTCAAACAAGAATTTGACACACCAAATGAGTTGAACTCAAAAAGTAATGAACATAAAAGTTGTAGTACTCATCAAGCTCTACAACTTTTATTTTGGACATCTCTTCATCCGACAATTTTTAGTAAACATTGTTCACAAATTCATAGATCTCTGACATAGTTTCATAAATCTAGCGGCCTGTTCCAAGCGTGCGTGCTCCAGGGCGGCCCTTGCCACACGTGACCACGCCACGATGGCACGTGCACCCCATGCACGCCACGGTGGCCCTTGACCCGCGCACCCACACCATGGTGGCCCATGCTCCTAGTGCACACCCCGCGGTGAGTCCTCTCTGCCCCCATACCCCCCTCCTCTACACTCACCAAAGGTGACATCCGCCGGTGGTCTCTCGGGCCTCATGGTCACACATGCGTTGCCGACCGGTGGCCTCTTGGCTAGATCCGGTGCCTCACGTGGGCGCCGCATGGCATGCCCATTGTTGCGCCACCCATCAGCATGTTCCCTACGTGTGCACCCTATGGTGGCCCATGCACCGCCCGCCCATGCCATGGTGGCCCATGCCCACTGGCGCATCGCCTAGCAGCCTGTTCCCCAAGTGCCCACGCTGCGGCGACATGTGCCCCGCACGCCCGCGCCGCTGGTCGCCGTTGGCTCTCGTTTAGCTTTGTGGTTGCTAATTTTTCATCATGATTGTTACTAATTGATATCCTAGTAGGACGACCATGCCTTGGTATGTTGTTTTCACTGCTATGAGCCCAATGTTTACTGTTAGTGGGCTGACTGCTTGAAACAAATCTCAGGATTTCATGACAATTGCTATAAGAGATATGAGACCAAAGATGAAGTCATCATGGCATTTAGTGCATACATGAAAGATGGCACATGTGAGAAAAAGGTTGAGCATAGGGTTTGCAAGAAGGAGGCTGAGGTTTTTAAGCGAGACAAGTGTGGAAATCTAATAACGCCCATCATGATTGTCATTGCTATTCAGTTTGTTGTCATTATTGTTCTCTGCTATGTGGTACTGCGGTTGATAGATTAGTGTAGGTTTATTTTTCAAGATTATGCTTATAATTGTATTTTCCAAACAATTGTTGGAATATTTGTTAACTCTTCAATGCAAGTGAGGAATATTTGTCTACACTTTGACTTTGAATTTAGTAGTTATATGGCTCATAGCAAAGCATGGGTCAACATACCTTGTTCGTGCATAAGTTATAAAGTTACTAACAACTTTTTTTCTTCCTTGACATAAATTTAGGAGAAGAGATGGCCGAACTCCCTTCACTGGATCTGCCAGATTATTGTGCATATGATCTGGGCTTCCGACCAACATTGGCGAGGGCAAACTACACATATCCAAGCATAGTAAGTAACATGTTTTAAAGACACCTCTATAGATATTTTGTTCTGATATATATAATTCTTAAATGTAGACAATTCGTCCTATACCATGGTTCAGAGAGACAATCTCAAATTTTGGGGTTGATTACATCAATGTGGGTACATTCCCTGTAGATGGTGGACACAAGCAATGTTGACTTGGCTTTTCTATTCTCGCTAGGGCGGGTAACCAACAAGGTATGGTTTTATACATCGAGAGGACGGGCCGCACAGATTATCACGACATTAGTGCGCAAAAATATGTTGTGCTGGAATGTTTAAGGGCGCTTCAAAATATTGGGTACAATATTCCTATATACCCCTCCATGAGGATAGGAGCTTTGAATGTGGGCCTCCACCATGATATTGGGCGATTCTGTGCACAGCTAGCTGAGAACAATATAAATAATGTGGTCAGTCTCATAACTTATATCTAGATTCATTGTTATGTCTATATATATGCATGGTTCTGTGGTAACCACATTTTTCTCAACACTTGCAGGTTGAGCAGGACGTAACATACGCTAGTTGTAGCTTTGAAGCCATTATAAACCAGGCCCTGCATCAATTGGGTCGTTATAATTGGGAATATGGTGGCCCTATGAAAAATTCAGAGGGAATCTAGGAAAAAATTCTTATGACTAGGAAAGAAGGTTCTCGACCATATCTGATCGTCGTCAGTAGGCCTTGTGAACGATCTTGTGAAGTAAGGGAGAGTGCACTAGTGAATATATTGCGCTACATCACTCACATTTTGGTATATAAAATCAATGATCTGCACTTCTCCAAGTACATGGTACGATGTTGGAAATATCTAGGAATTTAAAGTACTATTGGATGTAATAAATTATTATGGTTTGTAATGAACAAATTTAAATTATTATGTGTTTATAATGAACTAATCTAAATCATTATGGTTTATACCGAATAATTCATTTATTTGGACTATGGAAACTGTGGAAGCGTGAGCACAATCATTGTACATTGTTAGATATATGATACATGATAAATGACACAAAGCACAGAGTTTACATGATAAACCATTCATACAAGTTGATACATGAATTATATGATAAATGACATCAAGCACAGAGTTTAGCTAGTACTGTTTTTGCATGTCCATCGAGCGCAAATAGGGCAATGAATTTGCTAGGATACTTCGATCTACATTAATTATCTTCTCTGATAGGTCTATAAAGAGAGGCATTTCGCTAAACTGGTTAAAATCCTCAGGATCAAGCACACCGTTAACTCCTATTGTTGTTTCCCAAAGACAACTATGTGCTTTTGCTTTCCTACCTTTTTTGTTCTCAATACTTAGGTCCAGTGCATAGAAGACCTATGCAACATGGTTACCAAGGACCCATGGGTCATCCTTGTAACCTAGTTTATTGAGGTCAATAATTCTCAGCCCATAGTTGTCCACACTGACACCTCGTTGGCCTTCAACCCATTGGCATCGAAACACAGGAATCTAAAAATTAACATCGTACTCTAGTTCCCATATTTCATGAATGAAGCCATAATTGTAGTATATTCACCATTTTCATCTAAAGCATCATAGTGAATTCCACTATTTTGTGCCGCACTCTTTTTGTCCTTTGAATTGACAAAAACGTGAAGCCATTAATGTCATACGTTTGTCATATAGTGATCTGGCATGATGGTCCATATGCCAGCTTCTTGATGGTTTTTTCCTCCATTGTTTCCCAATCTAGAATGTTTTGATCCTATAGCCATGTGGTGAACGTACGCATGTGGTCCTTCATGACCAATCTTCTATGTCCCATTGTTTTGTTCATGAAGCTCATTCATGTGTTGCTCGATCAATGGCTCCATTATCAAGAGTTGATGTAGAATGTTGTGGTGTGCCTCTAGGACTATGTTGTAATCCTTTGGGATGAATGACTTCCATCCCATTCGCCCTTTTCCATACAACCTACCCTCATGCCGGGACAAAGGCAAACCAATTGCAATATGGTCTTTTAGGCATTTATTACAGAATGGACCTCCAGACTCAATGGCCTCTTCGGTAGTGTAGGCCTCTATCATGGACCCCTCTAGGTGAGCACGATTTGATGCATACCCATTCAGAATTGATATGAAACGCTCATACATCCACAGTTCATGCAAATACATGGGACCCAATGCCTCTATTTGAGCCACCAAGTGAACAACCAAGTGTACCATGATGTCGAAGAATGATGGAGCGAAGCCATCTCCAATGTGATAATGTCTCCACGGTGAATTCATGCAGTGACTTCAATTCATCACGGTCAATTACCTTTTGTGAGACCTTGTTGAAGAAGTAGCATAATCTTGTGATTTCCATCTTTACAAACACTGGCTTTATAGCCCTGATGGCAATAGGGAGGAAAGTGGTCAGCATGACATGACAATCATGGGAGTTGTAGTTGGTGAGTGTAAGGTCTTTCATTGACACACAACTCCTGATGTTGGAGCAGAATCTAGACGGAACTTTCAAAGTCTTCACCCACACATAAATCTCATGTTTCTTTTCTAGGTTGAGGTTGTAGCTTGCTGCTGGGAGCAGGTACTTTCCATTTGGTTGAGGTATAAGATGAAGTTTTTTTTTCTGATCTCTAAATTGACCAGGTCCAAATGCGAATTGTGTCCTTCCTTTGTCTTACCCTTTACGTCGAGCAAGATCCCAATTATGGTATCAAAAACACTCTTCTAGACGTGCATACCATCGATCACGTGTCATATGTCTAACTCTTTCCAGTATGGCAAATACTAGAAAAATTTGCCATCTTCTTGAATGTGTCCCCTTCTGATGCCTTGACATCCTTTCTTTTCTTTTCATCTTTGGTCTTCTTCCCAAAAACAAATGTGACTTTGCTGACTATTAGGAACACTCTTTTACCTGCACTTGTATCTGATGGAGCAGTAGATTTTGATTCATCCCTATTGTCAAAGTACTTATCCATCCTTTTCAACCGGTACTTGTGTCCTCTCGGTAAGAAGCATCTGTGCCTCATGTACACTAGCTTGTTAGATGCATTAAGGTACATGTGTGTGGTTTCATCAAGGCATACTACACAACCAACCTTCCTTTGAACTGCCCTGATAATGAAAAGAGAGTTGGGTAATCATTTATGATATAAAAAATCATTGCTTTTAGTGTGAATGGCTCCTTGAGAAACTCATCCCACATGGCCATGCTCTCTTCCCATAGTTTTTCATTTCCTCCATTAAGGGCTCTAGGAACACATCCATATCGACACCAGGTTATGTAGGTCCAGAAATAAGAATGGTTCACAAAAGGTATTTTCGGTTCTGGCATAGCCATGGAGGAAGGTTGTTGATGGTCAGGATCACCAGCCATGTGCTGTGCTTACTGCTCCTCTCGGCAAATGGATTCATTCCATCGATACTCAGCATGAACCTTATGTTCCTTAGTTCATCAGCAAAATCCTTGTATGTGTCATTGAAATTTTGCCACTGCTTGGCATCGGATGGATGTCAAAGTTTTCCATTGTGTTTGCCCTCATCAGAAGCATCCCAGCACATAAATTCTGCATCCTCAGGGTTTGCGAACAAACACCTCAACTGATCAACCACGGGGAGGTACCACATCACCAAAGCAAGAATCCTTCTCTACGAGTAATAGTCTACTTCTTCATTGCTATTGGTTTTTGAACTCTCTTTGGTCTTCTTTTGGGTCTTCTTTCGCTTCTTCCCTATAGTCTTTATTGGTCTTGTACTTACTTGCACCATAGTTCGAACAACTCTCCAAGTCTTTGTAATCATCACCTTGATATAGGATACAATGATTCCTACACGCGTCGATCTTTTCGACACCCATAGTCAGTGGACTGATTAGCTTCTTTACATAATATGTATTAGCAGGCACTTTGTTACCCTTTGGATGGAGTTTTGCAAGAACATGCAAAAACTCATTGAAGCTAGCATCAGACCAGCCATACCGAGATTTTAGCATAAAAACCAAAGGACAGCTCTCACTGTGGTGAATTCATCGGTACAACCCTTAGACTCTTCGTACAAATGCTCTGTTACTGCCTTCTTCAAGGCCTCCATTCCTTTGATAAGGAACATAGAAGGATCAGAATAACGGTGCAACAAGGCCTCAAAAAACTCTACTTGTTCACTTTCATCGACGACTTGAACTTCGTTGATGTCTTCACATGCATTTTGGACGCCGACATCATCATCATCACTAAGATCCACCATAACAGGATCAGTTGGGGGCCTATGGTGCTGTGTCCCAACATCCATATTTAGTCCATCAGCATGAACTGGGTTGGCTTCTGCAGAAGGCGCGGAACTACCCTCTCCATGTTTCACCAAAATCAAGTAATCCTTCATAAAACCGCGACGAACCAAATGAGAACTAATTTCTTCTGCATCCTCAAATACAACAACATTTTTGCATTCGATGCAAGGACAACATATGTACTTCGTCTTCTGTCTACATGCATGCCTCCCAGCGACATCAATAAATTTATGAACCTCCAAATGGTATGATGGGTGTAATCTTGATAAGCTGTACATCCATAACGATCGTTCTATCTTCAGCTGTACAAAAAATATAATGGTAATGTGTAATTAATTGGGTACATTTGAAGTTATTTGATTAATATTAAAATTATTGTAGTTATTTGAATAACTAAAAATTATTGTAATATCAAAACATCTAGTTTGGTGAATAAACTAGATTGTTTAAAAAAATTTTAAACAATATTTCTCTCAAAACACAAGCATGAAACACACACTCTTTCTCTCTCTATTTTTTCATAACATATTTTAACTCCCACATTATTTATAACAACCATTAAAGCAAGTGATAATAACAATACTCTCTATAATACTACCATTTTTCTCTCTCTCTCCCATGAAACCCTAGGTCTAGTTTTGAATCAAATTTATAATGGAGAATCAACTATGAGAGGTGCACCACTATAATCCAAACCTTCTAAAATACCATGTATTGAAATGCTAAACAAAAATCTACTACCACTCTCTCTATCTCTCTCTCAAAACACAAGCATAAAACATTCTCTCTCTAGCTAGATCTAGTTTTAGCTCAAACTGAGAAGCACTAATGCAAAAAGAGCTATGAGAGGCATTAATTAACCTTCATAAGACACCTCCTCCAAAGAAATGAAGAGCAAAACCTCTCTCTCTCTCAAAACACAAGCATGAAACTCTCTCTAGCTAGATCTAGTTTAAGCTCAAAGTGAGAAGCACTAATGCAAAAAGAGCTATGAGAGGCATTAACTAACCTTCTTAAGCCACCTCCTCCAAAGAAATGAAGAGCAAAACCTCCCCCTTGTATTTTGTGATTTTTGGACCTCCGAGTTCGCCACTAATTGAAAGTGGCTCGGCTGAACAGTGCTGGTCGGGAGAGGAAGAAGGAGTATTTATAACAGATGTATTAATGGTGGTTCACATAAAAAACGCCACTAAAAATGAGTATCACAAGCGGTTCACATAGTTCAACCGTCAATGTAAATGTCTATTTATACTGACTGTTTATGTAAGCAAGCCGCCAGTGTAAATGGGCTTTACACTAGCGGTTGCCTAATACAAACCGCCGGTGTAAATAGGCTGTTAACATTGATGGTTTTCTTACACAAACCGCCAGTGTAAAGGCTTTTACATAGGCGGTCCTTGAGGCTGGCCCACACATTTCTCTCTACTGGCGCCACCTCTTTCCTAACCGCTAGTGAAAAAAGGGTGGCGCTAAGAGAAATCACTAGTGTACAAGTGACCTCTTGTTCAAGTACCTCGTGATGACTATTCTGTAGTAGTGAATGAAAGTTACCTCTTGTTCAAGGACTAGCTAGGAATGATTCTCCTATGCGCCATTGTGAAGAGTGAATATAATTAGATCCAACAGAATTGAAGGATGTGAATTAAAGTGGTTGGCTTGTTCAATTACCTTGCCAATGTTGGTAGAAGCCAAGGACGATTTATGATTCCCCTTCCTTACATGATGACGTGTGATCAGAGGGAACATATACAAGAGTAACTCCAACAGCTTGGCTATTCTTGTTGTGGAGGCTATTTTAGAATCTGTATAGAAAAATGTAGGCTCCAACAGATGTGCTATTTGATTTTGTAAAATAGGAAGCTGGCTATTACTTGATTTTCGGTGGCTATATATAGCCAACCATGGGCGCTCGCTATCTAACTTTGTAAAATAGCAAGGCTATTGTGGATCTCTTCTTTTTTTAAGAGTTTTTTATTTTACAAAATGACTAAATAAGGGAATTTGGCTACTAATTTTAGCCAAGCTGTTGGAGTTGCTTCTGAGGAAAGGTGTTTGTGCCATATTTCTTGTAATTTAGTTTAGGGAAAATTGGTTTCATAGCACCAAAAGAATGCAAGAATCGGAAAATATCACCGAAAGTTCGTCATGCCGTAAAATACCATTGAAAGTGAGCATTCATTTTGCAATCTAGCACTATGTTACTTTCGCTATTAACGCTGTTGGTTGCGTCCGTCCGAGGACTTGGCTTCAGTGCTTCACTCAAAATTCAAAAACGAGCAGGAGCCATGGGAGGACGTCGAGAACAGCCTGTACACGTCGCATCAACATGGGCAGGCCTGCGGTGGTACAGCCTCGTCCCAGGCAGCTCAAAGCTCAAGCCCAGCGCCTGTCCTTGCCTTGGACGCTGCCACCTAGCACTCCAGCGATGACGCCAGAGACGCACTCGCCCCGGCTCACTGAAGCTACCTCCGTCGAAGCTGCGCCGCACCAGCATGCGACTCCACCCATAGCAGCCAACCGTTAGAGCTTGCCACCACGACCACGGGCAACGGGGCCTTCTCGCCGCCACCCCGCTACCCGGAGCTCCCCGCACTGGAGCCGAGTGCGGTTAGCACAGAGCACCCATGCGCATCAAAGCCGACGCCGTGCCGAAGGCTGGAGCTGAGCGCCGCCGGCACCAAGACAGTCGCCACCGCCGGTCTGCTCTCTCCTTTTCTCTTCATCCGCTCGTCGCTCGAACAGGCGCTGCTAGTGGCGCTGTGCGCGACCGTGCTGTCGCAGTCGCGGTCCAGGAGCGACCGATGATTCTTGCACCAGGTACCAGCTCGCCGAACTCTACCAAAACGACCGCTTTTGGCTTTCTCACGTGGAAAAGGATGACATGTGCATGCACCAGCCCAATCGATCCATGGATGTCTTGTGAGGATAGCCGGTTGCTCGGCATCCACTGATGTGCGTGCTCTCCCAAGAGGACGGCGGAGACGCATGATCTGTTGCTGTCCACGGGTGTCCAATCTGGCATTTTTGCTCATGTTGAGGCCTGCGATCGACGTAGTTACCTACCCCCGTAGCTTTTGGTTGGCGGCACCCAACTCGGACGCATTCATGGTCGGCTAGTCGTCGACCACAGTGTCGAGGCCCACCGAGAACCCACATAGCTCGAGAGGTCGTGGGCGCCGCACGGCTCCACTAGCAGCATCGCCACTACTCTGTTCGCCATGTCATAGGCATTCATCCTTTTTGGCTTTGGCAAACAGTCTGGCCGGCGAGTAGTAGATGGATGGAGGAGAAGAAGAAGGAGCGTATGTTCCAGGCTGTGGTAGAACCTCCTAAGAAATTGGGCCCATGTGCACCTATCATTGTCTTGACAGACCTCGAATAGCATACACAAGTTCCCAACAACTCAATAGGTCTATCAGGTGTCCTCGGGAAACCCAAATCATCCACGATTCTCTTTTCAAACAGGATCCCAATCACAGACATTGTAGATTACAACAGTTTATTCAAACATATACATCAGAGTAAAAGATAGTGGAAGTCTTAAGATAACATAGTTTATAAACCAGTTGTTTTCAAACTTACAATACCATAAGTGTCATACAACCATAGTAGCGGGATAATATTACATTAACTTTATTTATCATACAAACTAGTGCCTTGTCCAAAGGCCATTCATCAGTACTCATCATCATTGACTTCAAACACAGACATGCAGCAGGGACCAAAACAAGCCTGCGCATGCGACTCACCTGCAACAAGGGTTAACAAACCCTGAGTACAAAAGTACTCAACAAGACTAACCTGACATAACAGGGGGTGAAAGACTTTAAAGATGCAGGTGTTAGGACAAGGTAAGGATGTAGCAAGATTCAAAAGTTCTTTGCCAAAAGCTTACTATTCTTCATTCTATTTTCAAGTTTTACCCCTAAGTTCTTTTAGTTCATTATCTCAACTAAATGTACATTTCCCATATTTCATTCCTTCTCATTCCATTCTTTTCTCATGTTTTAGTAATTCACTAGTCCTGCATTGCTTCTGTAATGAATCGAGTCTCCATATCCGCGAAGCACTGACAATTCAAATTGATTCAAGTCCCAGCTGGGGATTCCTTATCACACGACATATGTAGAACTTAATCTTGCATATATCAACCTCGCTACCGGATCCTCCTATACTAAGCCGTCTCCACGCCACCCGAGAGCACAGCACACCTCAAATCCGGCCACATTCCAGCCACAAGGGTACACACTACTCCCGCCATCTCTCCACTCCCAGTGCGTGGGCATTCGTCTTAGTATTAGATTAGCCGAAGTAGGCTTACCGGAGTATGTGACCAGTACTACAAAGTGTCTCGTTCAAAAGATCCACAATGAGTGGCCTTTAAGCGACATAGCCGGCAACATTACCCAACATTCAAGATAAGTCACCCGACTAGTCTCTAGTTCATTCTATTTTCTTTCTTTCTTTGGCTAGTATGCCATCTTTGATTGTATCAAAACTTTTACTTTGAAAACCTACCATAAGCATACTAAGCATTCTATGCCTTTGTAAAAGAAATCATCTTCAAGGATGGTAAACAATTAACAAGGTAGGTAATGCATCAAGTAGGTAACATTTGAATTAATCAACTTAATGCAATAGGTAACATAGGTGATAAACTTTTCAAAGTAACAAGGTAAGGGTTTAATGCATAAACCGGGGCTTGCCTTTGTTGACGATCTCAGGTTCTGGATCAGTACCACAATTATCGAATCCCGTGACAACCGGGGATTCTTCCATAACTTGCTCAACTAGAATCGTTTCACTCTCGGGTTCTACACGAAATGATAACATATGCTTTAACATGATGATAATGTAAACATGATGCTTTCACGGTACATGAAATGTAAAAACACCTCGAATACGACTTTCCTTCACAGTACAGTTGTAAGCCAACAAAACCAACTTACAATTCTACCGTCAAGAACCACACATGTGACTTGACCAAATAAATCTTGAAACCCTACTAGTCACAAAACATGACCAAAACAAGATTCAACACTAATCAAACACTTAGGGTTTGCTTTTATTTATTTTTGAATTAATTTGGAAATAAGCCCAAAAATGAACTTGTTCCAAATGACCTTAAAATTTTATGTAAGCTTCCTCATGTCAAATTAGTGTACCAAAATAAATTTCATATTTTTTGGAATTATACAGTGGCCTACAAAAATCATGGAAATTGCATTTATCAATTAATGGACTGAATATTTGAACATTAAAAATATATTCAAATTTCAAGTTTCAAATTTTTGAATCATACTAGAGCATGTACAGAAGCTACACACAATTTTTCAGAATTTTTGGAGCTATGATTATTTTCCTACAAATTTCCAAAGATTCAGCACTATTCAAAATCAGAAAATAACAAAATGCACTATTCTCTCTCTCTCTCACACTGACAGCCGGCCCCCACCTGTCATCCCCAACATTGGGCATTGACCGTGGCTTTGACGGCGCTGACCGGCACTAACTCGCCGACGGTGAGCCCAACAGCGACGGCCAAAGTACCAACATATTCACAAGAGCTAGGTGCATCGATTAGTGGTACTTTGGAGGTTGATTACGACATGGAACAAGGCTGACACTGGCCATGGCGGACGCGGTGGCACGACAACATTATGCCGGCGAAACAAGGCCAGTAATAGTGAAACAGAGAGTTCAAGAAGCATCAGTGGCTCACCCCGATCGTGTTGAAGCAACAAGCGAGACCGGAGAAGCTATGGTGACGTGTTTCGACGGTGACCGGGATCACGGCGGAGCGGACCTCGTCGACGACAGCGTTCCGGCGACTACAGTGGACAAAACGAGCAAGCAAGAGTGGAATAAGCACTATAGCATCGAGACGAAGCCACAGAGTCAATAAGCAAGGGCAACGGCTCACCAGATGATGCTGGCCACGGTGAATCGGAGTTTCTGTTGAGGTCGCCGGCCGCGAGGAAGGTGAACGTGGACAGCGAGCTCTCAACGAAATCAGGCGGTGGCAATAGCTCGGTCGGATGCGCAAGGAGTAGGCGGAACTGGAACATAGCTTTTCCGGGGCTAACTTGCGCTGAGGAGACGAGAGAAGCTCGCCAGAGTTGAGACGGCGGCGTCGGGAAAGCAGAGGGAAGGAAGAAAAGTGAACGGCATCGTCTGGGTCTTATAGCTCGGCCAGGACCACGTGGACTTGACACGCAGCGTGCTCCCCACGCCAGCGCGAAGCCAAGGGCGGTTGTAGGCGCGCCTGGAAGGCCGGAGAAAGGACGCCGGCGATGAGGCGGCGGCGTCCTGTGGTTATCCTGATTTTTGAAGTATTTATAGATTTGCCACTGCGTCTATTTTTCAAATTACTCACAAATTTTCTAAAGAAGTTGAAAATCTCCAAAAATGAAAGTTACTCAACTTTTCAAACTCTACAACTTTCCTTCAAGAAATATTTTCAAATTCTGCCTCCATTTTGAAATTTGAATTTAGGGTACATTTGAGCATTTGAATCATTTCAAAATTACTCCAATTTTTATATGTAAACTTGAAAAACTTTGAATACCAAAGTTGATCCTTATAAAATAATCTTCAACTTTGCTTTTTGTCACAACCCCAAATTCCAAATGGATTTTGAATTAGATAAAAGGGGCAAAAAGGACTTTTATGATTTGTATTTGAATTCAAATTTGATTTGTTTTCCTTTTACTTTAACTTTGATTTTTGACCAGTAACATAGCCCATTAGGGTTATTTGAGTCAAATGACACATGACCTCACATGATCACATGATATTTGACCATTGTGGTCATGATCTTTATTTAGGGTTTTGAACCACATCACATGAAATAACAACATTATGAAATAAAGCTTATTCAGTGAATGCATTCAAAATTTTCTACTTTATGAATGCCTTGCAATGCATATGATGACATGTCAAATTTTAGTGCTAGGTCAAAACACCAGAGGTGTTACACTGGCTCCCAGTGGGTGGAGACAAACGCCATTAGCTCCGAAGGTGACGGAACGTGATGGAATGCTACTTTCAGTTAACGTTTGCATCTTTGAATGGTATTTTACGTGACAGAGCTCTTTTGATGGTATTTTCCGATTCTTGTGTTCTTTCAATGTTATACAACCAATTTTCTCTTTAGTTTATTTATATTATATCATATGTGAATCATAAAGGACAAAAGGTTATCATATTCAAGAATTGTATTCATGGGTGAAACTACCTGGGAATTTTGGGAGAGGAGCATCATTTCTAAATTCTTATTGAAGGATTGAGTAGTATCATCAGTATCAATGTGGCCAAAATCCATTGATCATTGACCACTATAATTAACAAAGTATCAGGGTAATTACATAGATGCATAGGCCCAAATATCTATTTGGGAATTAGACTCACAAGGGCAGTCGGAACAAGATGCTAACCTTAAGCATGTGACGTATGCTGCACCGTGTGGTTAGGAGGAGTAGGTCTGGAGGAGTGGGAAATAGGCATGCCGGTGAGGAGCAGCATGGAGTAGGTCCAGCGAAGAGTAGGAGCGGGCACGCCGGTGAGGAGGAACAAGAACTAGCCAGGTGCAGTTCATAGCCAAATGCTAAGATACTTTGTGAAGAGAGTGGTGGCTCATAGAACTCGCCCTTAGGAGCAAAAAAAAGTTTGATAGAATTTTTGTGCTCCATGGTATAGGAAGGAAAAACAAAGATAGCAAAGGAAAGATAAGATATGCGGGTGAACAAGGTCTGAAGATAAAACAGCTATTGTTCCCCAAAAATAGTGCTAGAAAGCTTGTTGGTATCTTTTACAACCACAAATAAATCCACAAGCGTACGGATACAATTGTAGCTTTCACTTGGGAGTATTCCAAGGTTTCATAGAATCCACAAGGAGCGTGAGTGTTTATCAAAGTTTTAGATTTGTCCAAGGACAAAAAGATCAATGATAGGTGTGGATAGAGAGGATAACTATGGGATATGAACTTAAGTCTTGATAATTAAGAACCACTATCTAATTACTTACATGGGGTGCTGGCTTTAACCTAGTGGTAGTTAAGCCATTCTGGCCTATAGCTCTACTACATACCCAAATGTGTGTTAGGAACAAGGAGTTGACTAGAGAGTGGTGAATAGTCCTTTCTAAAATAATTGCGCTAGAAAACCAAAATAAATGTAGAATTGAACTAATCGGTCTAGCCAAAGCTATAACCCTCTATCTATCGCACAAGCACTTTATAAAAGATCCAAATTGAACAATTAGAATGCCGAGTGTCATGGGTTTGTCACTGTGACAAGCATTGTTGTTCATCAGATGTGGGTCTCTGGTGGCTTGAGTACTCAAGAACACAAGAGAAGACATCACGATATATCTTGGTTTGGGCTATCGAGGCCCTATGTCTAGCTATGAGTAGTTTTTTGTATTCAAGAGCACCCAAATCATTGGGTTACAATGACGAAGAAAGAGAGTTTGGTAGGGGATCACTCGATGCTGTCCTACGTCTCATCGGTGGTGAGGTTTCTTCCCTAGTGAGTAAGGGGATCACCCCTCTCTCTTGCGAGTTGCAGGGGGGAGAAACACTCTACTTTTCATCCAAATGTGGGAAAGAAAATTCTCCTATATATGGGAGTCGACCTTCCCCTTATATCCTGGGAAAGGTCGGCTACAAGGTGGTTTGGGGGCTATAGTCTACAGCCTTCATGCATCGGCGATCATGACGGTGCTGCTGTGGTGCGGATGGACATTGGTGTTGTCGTGGAGTCGAGGGAGCTACGAGCGCCACCTGACATCGCTGAGGACCTAGTGCTTGACTACCAGGGGTTGTCTGCTACAAATCAGCCTCCACCGTTGAGCCTTCTTGAGGCTTCCTTGGTGGTGAAGGCGCCCTGGCTCAGAGGGCTGACAAGGGGCCCAGGAGCCCAATGCCCCTAGAGCTAGTGGAGCAATTTTGTCCTATTTTGTCACATCATCTGCGTGACTTTTTCGAAAGAGTGGCCGATAGTGCCCCATGCCCATTGGTTAGGACAATGATAGGGGAGCCCTCCCGAGCCTTGGATGCTTAGTGGGCTGGCCAGTGCTCGAGAGTTGGCCATGCTCGGGGCATCCGTGGCTAGTTTGACCATTACCTTGGGCTAGGGTCAAGCTAGGGTCAGGTTTGGGCTCCCATCGGTTAGGATCTCAGGGCATTGCCGAGCCCCTAAGCCCTAAGTGGAGGTGGTAGGCATGCTCGGGCTCTGTCGAACTTTGACATGATAGTATGCATGAGCATACCCGATGGGTATTTCCCTTAAGCCATGGAGCGATCCTAGAGGGGTCGGTCGAGGGGTCTGTCGATCAGGAGCCTTTGTTCCGAGGACTTAACATACCCCTATGTTTGACTCTCGTCAGGAGCTACTGAGCCTTTTGTGGTTGTAAGGAGCGTGACGCCTAAGAGGGGGGTGAATTAGGCAACTTAAAATTCTACTTCTAACTATGGCCTCTAATTTTCACCTTAGCAAAACCTATGCAAATAAATGAACTATCTAAATGTGCAACTACAGTTTTGCTAGTGGGTTACTATCTCTACCATAAAAGAGTTATGCAACCTAGGGTCCAATCCTATCAACTAGCCTATCAACTAAGCTTGGAAAGGTAAAGCACATAACCTAGATAACAATATAAATGTGTAAGCTAAAGATGAGATACAGATGCAAACTCCCATTGACACCTCTAGTATTTTTATCAAGGTATCGAGAAGCGCTCAAGCTTTCCCCTGGTCCTCATTGGAGCCCCTCGCAAGGGCCAAGCTCTCGGTCGGGTAACTCTGTGGATAGCTCTGGGCCTTCTCCACGTGCAAGTGGGTCTCCGGTGTGTCTTCTAGCAAGCCTCTCCTAGACCACTCCTCTCCATCTTTACTATCAAGCTTCCTGCTAAACCACCATGGGCCTTGTTCCCATCGGTACACGGTGGTAGCCACACCACAAGCGCGGTTGGTATGATCTCACAGGGCTTACAAGCCCTGCTGAGTACAACAATGGTGCGTGCAAGCACCGAGTGGTAAGAAGTGTGCAAACCTCACTAAATACTAGGCCTAAACCTAGAGCAAGCGCATATGAGCATGGTATAACTAAACCAAGCACTTCTCAAAAGCACCTACACTAATCACGGAATATTTCGCTAAGCACTATGCATGTGGAGAGCACTAAAATGGTGTAGCAACACCCTTGGTATGTTTCCTCACTCCTCCACACCTCATTTGGCCAGTTGCAACTTAGATTTATAGCGCCCACTGCAAATAGAGCCGTTGGTAGCTTGGATGGGTAATTCTACGTACCGTCGGACCAATTGCACTACAGCAGTCCAATGCTTCGTAGCATCACTGTGTCAATAGCTATTGTCATTGCCCGTTGCATCGCCTACTATGGTTGACACGTGGGGCCACCGTCGGACTGGTGTAACACCCCCTGGGCAGACTGGGTCTGACACCGTTTGCTCCTCTCAGGAGCTTACTAGACCCACGCGAACTCTAACTGTAGCACCCCGACACCCTTCACTGTAGCGCCCAATGCCATTTACTGTAGCAATCCGACGCCCGGGCACTATAGCGGTCTGACGCTAGGTACTATAGCAGTCCGACGCTCCTACTGTGTTCCCTCCCTAATGTGAACAGTGATCGCATCTGGTCTAATGCCCTTTACTATAGCGGTCTCATGCCCTCACAATTAGGGCTATTGTGGATTTTCTACAACTTGGGGTCCTCCTATCTGGTTTTCAGCTGCATCCTAAAGTTGATGACTCGCATATTTGGCGACTCTCCTCCAATGGGAAATACTTGACCAAATTTGCTTATGAGGGTTTCTTCTTCGGCTCCACGTTTTTTGCCCCCTATGAGCAGATCTAGAAAACATGGGCATCGGCAAAATGTTGTTTCTTTTTGTGACTAGTTGCACACAATAAGTGCTAGACTGCAGATCGCCTTGCGCAGCAAGGTTTGCCTCACCCTGAACAATGTCCTCTGTGTGATCAGCATGATGAGATCATCAACCATATCCTAGTATCATGTGTTTTCACAAGGCATTTTCTGGTACATTCTGCTTCAGCAAGTTGGGCTCCATGTTCTAGCGCCACAGCCTTCAGATGATTTCTTTGATGGGTGGTGGGAGAAGACAAGTTCTGTTGTGAATGGGGAGACGAAGAAAGGACTAAATTTGCTAATAATTCTGGGGGCCTAGACATTGTGGAATCACTGAAACCGGTGTGTTTTGATGGGGTAATGTCAAGCATCTCCAGGGACATGGTCGCTGTAGGGGAGGAGCATCGGTTGTGGTGCATGGCAGGTGCTCAGGGGCTGATGTAGACTAGGCCCGATCTTCCAAAATGTATGATAGCATCGATTGGTGGAGACTCAACATTCACGATCTAGGCTTCGAACCAAGACTAATTCGAACCCTCCCAACCGTTACACCACTGCTCCGTTGGTTATCAACCACGCGAACGTGATTGACCTCACCGAAAAGGCTTTCCTGCAAGCGAATCAAGACCACAAGCAAGAACGAGATAAACGCAATCTGAAATTGCAAATAAATATGAGGCTTATGATAATTAGAAAGAGTTCAAGTCTTTATTCAAAAGGACTAATCGCCACAGGCGAACAAGATCAAGAACTGGGGCCCTGGTTCACAGCAAGCGGCCTTGGCGGCGATAGTTGCAGCAAAACGACGTCTGTTTCACGAGAAAATCAAGAACTAAACAAAAACCCAAACCCTAAAGAGAGCGATGGCTGCTATTTATAGAGTCTTGGGCGTCACCCCCCTGGACGTGCCCCCTAATGGGCCCAAACACGATACACGATCCAACGAACCAAAAGACGGTGTCGTAGCACCCTGACAAATTCTAGATGCTGACTTGTTTAGACGATTCCTGTTGATTCCGAAGGTCTTTTGACATGAAACTACTTGGATTAGCTTCCTTATCAAATTATCTTTCCAACCATATATGGATCATCAAAAACGGAGTCCGGATACATCCTGGGTGACCAGTTTAAGGAAGACTAGTCCTAAAGCCCGAGATGGGCTCCAACTTCAGTTGGACTGGGCCTCCATCATGAGAAAGATGAATTGGATGCCCATGCTGGTCCTTCTCCTCTCCTTTGCTTGTGTGTGATGAAGAAGTGATGTCCTCATCATCCTCCCTTTCTTGAATTGAAGTCATCCTCAACTGAAGTAGATTGTCTTCTCCATTGGATGACAGCAACGATGGCTCTGGAAGAAGACGTTCATCTTGGCGCCCAATCCTTCGCAAAGGCGGCTGCCATGGTGGCTTCCCTGTTGGAAATTCATCCTCCTTCTCCTGCAAAAGGTTAGTACCAACAAGAGGCATAGCACAAGGAGTAGGACCAAGTGGACATATAGGCGATGTACAAGTTAGAGCATAACATGGTTCATCATGAACAGCAAGAACAGATTTAAGAGCAAATAAAACTTCTTTCATGTTACTTGAAGGTTCATTTAATGGTTTGCTAGAGTCTTTATCAAGGCCTTTCTTTTTCTTTTCAGCAAGTTTCTTTTTATATTGCATAATTTCAGCAGGTGTTAAACGAAGTAAAACAATGGTCTTTCTTTTAAACATAAAAGTATATCTATTTTGCCTACCATGATGTACAACATTATTATCATATTGCCAAGGGCGGCCTAACAAAAGTGAACAAGCTTGCATAGGCATGACATCAAAATCAGTATAATCATGGTATGACCCGATAGAAAAATGCACACGAGTAGATTGTGTTACCTTTGCCTTACCACTATTGTTGAACCACTAAACATGGTATAAATGTGGAAGAGCATGTGTAGATAAACCAACAATCTTGACAAGCTCAGAACTTACCAAGTTATTGTTGTTCCCTCCATCAATTATAGCATGAACACAGAAATTATTGACAATGAGGAACATTTGAAACAAATTATGGCATTGTAGCTTGTCTACTGGCTCAACTTGTGTACTCAAAACACGCTGAACAAGGATTGATTTATAGTCTGTAGTGCATGCCACACTATCAATTACCTCATCAGGATCTTCAGCACTATCCGCAAATTTATCTGCATAAAGATCAGTTGCAAGTGCAAATTCATTCTCTTCATCACTAGCACTAGCATACCCACCATCATCAGTAGCAATATATGCGCGTTTGCTGGGGCATTCTTTAGCAATATGTCCCATGCCCTTGCAGCGGTGGCACACAACTTTAGAAGAGCTGCTAGAGGAAGGTGTAGCAGATCCACTGGAAGGAGGTATGATAGGAGAACTCTTCTTTACAGGCGCTGGTGGTGTCTGCATATTAGAAAATTTACTCACCTCGGTTGGACGTGAAGGAATGGATGGAGTCATGGATCACCTAGGTTGTCGTCCCTGTACTTCCTTTTCAGCTTTAATAGCATAATAATATAATTGGGAAAATCTAATCCATTCTTTATAGTCAAGAACATCCTGTATTTCACGACGCAAACCTCCAAAAAATCTAGAACACTTATCCATATCATCCTCTTGTATGTTACTACGTGCTAGACCAATTAAAAGCTCATGATAATATTCATCAATAGTTTTACTATCTTGATTTAAACGTTGCAGTTTTAATCGCAGATCACGCTGATAGTATGGAGGAACAAATCTTGATTTCATTCATCATTTAAGTATAGTCCAAGTTTGAGGTATTTGAGCATTAGCATTAGCATTATTGCAAATATCATTCCACCAGAAAAGAGCAAAACTAGTAAACTCACTAGAAGCAAGTCTAACTCTATATTCTTCAGGTACTTGATGGGAGCTAAATTTTTTATCAATAGCCATCTCCCAATCTAAATATGCTTCAGGATCAGCAAAACTAGAAAAATGAGGTATCTTAAACTTGGTTTTAGAGAAAGGATCATTATTACCTTGGTTGTTACCTCCCATACCGCGTCGGTTAAAGTTCAACCGATTACGGTTACGTGCATCCTCAGCACATCGTTGAGCTTCGGCTTTAGCCTCCGCATCGCCATCGTCCTCCTCAGAGAGATCATCATCATCTTCTTCTTCAGGATGTGGTTCAGGATGTCATTGTTCAACATCTTCAATCCTCTTGGCCAAATTGGTGATTTGTTGAAGGATCTCATTAAACTTGTCATCAAGAATGGCATGAAGCTCATTCTTAGAAACACAGTCATTGAAATATGTAGGTGCGTCCTCGTTTCCTTGGCCGCTGCCTCTGGCTTTTCCTGACATGGTTAGTAGAAAGGAAAAGACAACACAAATAGTATTATCCGTACCAACTACTTAGGTTGTGGACAAGGAAAAATAAGGCACTCAACTCTCAAGCGTCTTACCACAGTCTTACAAGTGTTCTTACCAAAGCAACAGGCGGTGCAATCGGTCGATGACTTTGAGTGTAACAGTTGCAAGGCAAACCTATACTTGTTTAGAAGAAAGTAGAGCTTGGACAGGCACAATATAGTAGCAAGGAATAGCAAAATTCGCAATTGAATAGCGAAGCTGAATAAGTATCCCAAGTACTTGTCTTAGTTGTTGGCCTACTCATGTTCCAAGTACCAGATGTATCAAGTGATGTGAACAGCAAGAATATGATTAGGAACAAGGTAGAAATCAGCACACGCAAACATAGCTCAAATGACGCTCTCTATGTGCTCCTCAAGATATTGTTCCTCTTTTGCCCCTCTCTTTTTCCTCTATTTTTGAGTTGTCGTTGTTTTTTGAGAAATTTCAACTTTTTATTTTTATTTTTTTGATATTTTGTCTTCACTTAGGAGCACAAAAGAAGTAACCACAGAAAATATGAGCTTAAACAAGTGAAAGACGTGGCCTGTGGAATTTTCAGAAGACGTACTCGAAATCGACAAAAACCTTGTGACCACAAAAAGAGGATCTTGTGACCACTTTTTGACCAAAATAAAAATCTTCGGCCCCGGCAACGCCAAGGATAGATGGATCCGAAATTTTTTTTCTGATCGATTTTGATATATGGAACATCAAAATCTGAGTTCATATGCGAAAATTAGACCAGTTTTACGAAAGCACTCCGAATTAGAGGACAAAACGAGAACAATGCGCGTAAAATTGATCACGGCAGCAAGGATTTGATGGAAATAGTGAAGACAAGTGTAATAAATAAGATGGCGTAGACTAGGATTTGATGAATACAAAAGAAACTCAACAAGACTTGGAGATATTCACGGATTATGATGAAAAACAAAGGGGAAAACACAAACTGGACTAATAACGATCTAAAACCAGCAACAAGAACTTGACATAGGGCACAAACTCAATAACGCAAAACAGAGATGAAATTGCACGGCACAATAAGGCTATAGGACAGGAAATATGTGACAATGTATATTTTTTGGCTTTTTGTGGACTATAGGTAATGCAAAAACAGTAATAATCTAAAGGGAAAAACAAAGTTATACCTAACGGGTAACAAGGGCTCTGATACCATTTGATATAGACTAGGCCCGATCTTCCAAAAGGTATGATAGCGTCGATTGGTGGAGACTCGACGTTCACGATATAGGCTTCGAACTAAGACTGATTCGGACCCCCGCAACCGTTACACCACTACTCTGTTGGTTATCAACCACGCAAACGCGATTGACCTCGCTGAGAAGGCTTTCCTACAAGCGAATCGAGAACACAAGCAAGAACGAGATAAACGCAATCTAAAATTGCAAATAAATATGAGGCTTATAATAATGAAAAAGAGTTTAAGTCTTTATTCGAAAGGACTAATCGCCACAGGCGAACAAGATCAAGAACTGAGGCCCTAGTTCACAGCAAGCGGCCTTGGCAGCGAAAGTTGTAGCAAAATGACGTCTGTTTCACGAGGAAATCAAGAACTAAACAAAAACCCAAACCCTAAGGAGAGCAACGGCTGCTATTTATAGAGTCTTGGGCATCACCCCCCTGGACGCGCCCCCTAATGGGCCCAAACACGATACACGGTCCAATGGACCAAAAGACGGTGTCGCAGCACCCTGACAGATTATGGATGCTGACTTGTTTCGACGATTCCTGTTGATTCCGAAGGTATTTTGACGTGAAACCACTTGGATTGGCTTCCTTATCGAATTAGCTTTCCAACCATATGTGGATCATCGAAAACAGAGTCCGGATGCGTCCTGGGTGACCAGTTTAAGACAGACTGGTCCTGGAGCCCGAGATGGGCTCCAACTTCAGTTGGACTGGGCCTCCACCATGAGAAAGATGAATTGGACACCCATGCTGGTCCTCCTCCTCTCCTTGGATTGTATGTGATGAAGAAGTGATGTCCTCATCAGGGGCTATCCTTCTTGACTGTCCCGCTCCCTGATGGTTAGCATGTATGGTTCGGTCGCCTCGATAGCTAGTTCATGGGCGCGAATGTAATCAGTCAAACTATGGTGTGTGGTGTAAAGGGTTCTTAAGCTATCTTTCTTCGTAATATAATGAAGCGCAGCTCATGCGTTTTTGAGAAAAATATAGCGGTCTGATGCCCTTTATTGTAGCGGTCCAACGCATGCCTTCTTTTTCTTCCTCGCGATCTTTTGCGTCTAGGCTGGTTCCAACCTTGTGACTTGAACTTTGCTTGATCTATTGAGTCTTCAAACATGCTTCTAAATGCCTTACTTGAGATGGATCACCACGTTGCCTCCGTCCAAGTCACGTTTGCAACCTATTGGACTACAAAATAAGCACTTGCAAACACGTTAGTCCAACTTGATCTTGTTGATCATCAAATACCAAAATCTAAACTAAATGGGTCGATGGTCCATTTTTCTTATAGTGGCCTTCCGAGTTGAGTCTGTGATGGCGACGAGGGTCTGAGCCCCATCCTCTATGAACAGGCTGATTGTGGTGGTGGCTTCCACTGACGTGGGCGGGCTGTCCTTCTAGTGACACTCGAGCTCTAGCAATGGGTGTAGGGTGCCATGCGTCACAAATGCTTCTTCCTGGCAGTTCTGGGATGCTCTTCTTCTTTAAAGCAAAGTATGGTACCGTCTAGGATCTCCCTTTCTGAGGTTGACCAGGATTGACCTTGACGAAGTCTAGGATTTTGGCATCATCATTCAAGTCGACCTTGACCACTACCCTAGCCAAATTTTTGGAATCATGCCAATGGATGAGGATGCCAAACATAGAGACTGCTTAGCGATGGTTGTTGTATTCCTCAAATCCTTTAGGAACCCAACTAACATCACCTAGGCTTTCTTATCCAGATCAAAGGATCTAGCATTCACTGCCTCATCATGCTTAATGACTATCATGGAGTATGATCCAAAGCTAAAAACTGGGCCTAAGAACTTTTCTCTTTCCCTAGGACTGCCAAAGCGAACAAAAGAATCACCAAAAGGGCAATGCTGAATCTCTACTACACGCAACACATGATGGATATCTTTGAAGAACTTCCTAAGTTCTGTTGCAAGGACATTGAAGTCGTCCTTGTGGACCGGTGGCTCCAACTTCACAATCGCCAGGTCCTAATTGCTGAGGGTGTAGCATCCAACGATGCAAACTTCATGCCTCAGTGGTGGTCAAAGAGGGGGATCCTCCAGGGCGAACCCGAGCGAAAGGTGGGGGCGCGGATCAGTAGGGAAGTTTGCCATGGTGATCGATAGAGGCGATGAGGTTGGGGTTTTCACTGTTGGTGTGGAGGGGGAAGGATCATCTATGCTAGGCGGGTTCGTTGATTGGGGAGCGACTTCCAGGTGTATAAGAGACTTTCCAAGCGATGCTTTGCCTGCTTCTAGGTGACTGATGGGCCTGTAATTCCAAGAGTTTCGGGCCTTAGCCAGGTAGATGATCGATGTATGCCCATAATTGAAGCAAATTTTACACCTAACTAAATTGGCGCAAGTTCCCTTTATGTGACCATCAGTCAGGTAGCGATAGCACTGGGGCTATGCCTCAGGGGCCCAAAGGAGGCTGTGGTGGGATGAGAGCCCAACAAGGGAGCTTTTGAATTTGAATTTGGATTAGATGGGCTGGGTGGCGTTACTACAATGTGGCCCGGCGAGATTGCCGCTCCCTTCTTGATCACCCAGCGAAGAACACACTTTTGAGTTCTCTAAAGCTCGATAGCATGCTTCTGAAACCCCCAGGGAATTGGGAGGATCAGAAACGGGGGAAATTTGCGGGAAGGGTCCAAAAAATTCCACTGTTAATTTTTAGGATAGTTGAGACGCAAGAACACTGAGCGAGGAGGATTACAAACTGCATTAGCATAAGATTTATGTGATTTGGAACCAATTGTTGTCCATTCTGCCTCTTGCTCTTGATGCCAGAGATCAAGATCTTTCCTCCAATTTGGACCTCCATTTCCCCAAAGCAAGAAAAAGACTACACAGATCTTGCAAACGAAGTCTCTGATTTTCTAAATGAGAAATCCAGCTTCCTTGCGAGAGAGAGAGAAGCGGTAGATCCAACCTGAGAGATGAATGACTAGGATCCTTAGCAACTCCTCCAATGCAAGATTGAAGGAGGAGGCTGACTGAATCCATGTTCAGCCTAACAGCGGACCACACGATGCTAGCGACCAGAAAGAAACCATCGGACGAGGAGAAAGGAGGGAGACTAACCGAGCAGTTCAAACGGCGAGAGATGAGATCCTCAACTTCTAGGCCAGGTTGGAAGTCGAGGTCCTAGAGGCCCACCATCTTCAGGGGGGATCAGCACCGTGATCTATCACCGGAGATGGAGGGGGCAGAGGGAGGTGGGGGAGGGGGAGGGGGAGGCGCTCATTCTCCCGTTCTCCTCTTGTCCGTGGTGCTTGATGATTATAGTCATGTTTGTTGAACTTTGTCCTTTTCGTAAAAAAAAAACCATTGTTTACATGTTGTAACACATCTTGACTTGTAAGCCAAGCTGTACCAGCTATATATATTTGAATTAAAGGTCACCCAACCCAAAGGGTGTGAGATGTTTTCTCTAATTTTCTACAGATTTGAGGGCCTTCTGCTTTTGAAGGACTGAGTAGGGACTCTATTGAAGTGGATATTTTTTTCTACTAGCAAACATGCCCGTACGTTGCAACGGGATGCATAAGTTATTGTATGGTGTTCATGCTAATGAGAATGAAACAGCTTTTTTAGATTCAATTAAGCTTTACCCAATCTTGAATTAAAAAAATTCGAGACCTATAATAAATGCTAGAGCAATAAAAGATTAATCATGTATGAGAAATTGATAAGAGATTTCCTCAATTTAAATAGATGGCTATTATGTGTACCTGTTGTGGTGTGATTTAAGAAAGGTGAAAGCCTGTAATATGAGACACACATCTACATGCACGCCCTAACAAGACCATGATATGTGTGGTTTTGTAGCTCCAAACTCTCAATATTATTAGGTACAGGTAGATATATAGATATAGAAATCGTGGAAATAGTAGCCAATTTTCCATGGATTTTGCCATCAACTTTCGCGTTCTTATTTTGTTTATTATTCGCTCATTCGGTGTAGACTCTGTAGTGGCTTCACTATTTTTTTTAGAATCTCTTCGTTCTGTACCATTATAAAAGTTCGAAATTTCTATGAGCCATTAAAAAAGTTTATCGGTCATTAGTGCCTTAAAATTTTTATTCCTCTCGTGCCACTACTGCCACATTTGCTCCTCACGGTATCAAACTATGGTAAGAAAAGTCTGAAATAATGCCCTCAAATCTGAGCTGGGTGCAAAAGTTTCTAGTTCCTCCGGTGCCATCGGCAAGCCGGGTATTTTAAAGAAAAGAATGGCACTGGTTGCCTGCACCCACTTCCCAATTGGCTAGTTCGGTTGACTGCAAATTTGCCCGATGCATGCGCCCAAGAATCGATGGAGTAGCATGTTCACTTGCAGCCTGTTCGGGAGACCGTATCGTATCGTAGATTATTTATTGCTGGCTAGTTTGGTGTGAGAGAAAAACACTATTTCCAGCTAGAAATTTACGATTATTTACGAGCAAGCGAACAGGCTTTGATCGACAACGAGAAAATTGATCGAGTAGCACTGCTGTGGCCTGCCGCCTCAATTTTCCTGCTGCAGCTTCGCCTCAGCACAAGGCGCCGTCAGGCGTCAACCTGCTGCGGCCCGACGTGGTGCCATCGGCCTTCTAGGTGTCACGGCCCGACGCAGCACCATCGGACTTCACTTCGCCGCAGCCCGACGCATATATGGAAAATTAAAACGCTGAAAAAAAAAGAAACACGAACACGGAACGAGACACGGGGATGGAGCGAGTGGAAGGCAAAGCATGAACACGGGATGGATAGAAAAAAAATACGGAAAGGTATAGGTAGAAAAAAAATTCGTAGAAATTTTACCCATTTATTATTATATTAGGTATAGATATAGATATAAATATAGATAACAGCGCTTAAAAATAGGTTAGGGACTTTGCTGGAGTTACTCTTGTGACCCTAAATCATACCATGCCAAATGTAGAATCTTTAGTCGCGAGAGCCAAAGCCAACACAATTGCGATCTTCCTAGGTAAGCCTATCTCATAAGATCCTATCCTATAAGAAATTAATTAAAGGCACAGGATCCGCTGCATTCTCTTCCCCACCGATGACACGTGCTGTCATGTGCTAGGCGAGAACCCTAGGTGTAGGTCTAGGAGCCGGTGCTATGTCAAGATCTACGACCTCGATCTACCACCAAGCTCAGATGTACCTAATGGCAAGACCACTAACTTCAGTCCATGGTTAGTCTTCACGATCCAACTAATTTAAGTCGTGTTGATCACTACATGAAAAAAAAAAAGATTTGTAGCAATGGAACAAATTTTTTTGTAGGGACGGCTGGTGATGGAGCCGCCTCTACAGTGACGTGCTCGGAAGCCCAGACACCAGCCGCCCCTACAAATAGAACAGCAGGGGCGGCTGGTGATATGAGCCGTCCCTACAAATAGGTCTGATTTGTAGGGGCGACTCACTCACCAGCCGCCTCGGCGTTGCTATTTGTAGGGGCGGCTGGTGATTGAGCCGCCCTTACAAATGCCCTCGTATAAATACCTCTGATTTGTAGGGGCGGCTCAATCACCAGCCGCCCCTACAAATGACCCACATATAAAGTAAACTGCGGCACTTTCTTCCTCCTCGGGTCACTCACTTCAACCCGTGAAAGAAAAGTGGGGAGGCCTTGGGCACCTCCCAAAAATTGCTCTACTAAGGGGGAAGGTTTTGGTCTCAAATCCTTTGGTGGAGAGGTTGTAGAAGGTAAGAAAATGCTATTCCATATTTTTTTTTGAAGTTTTAATGGTTGGTTAGTGAGTAATTAGAGTTTTGTCTTTCTCTCTCTCCTATGATGCTTGAGCTACTTATAAAGCAAATTATACCCAAGTTTTGAATGTACTAGGATAAATTAGGGAGAGAAACAAGATCATACCCTTATTTGGTCCATGTTTCTTGAAGAGTAAAATACACCGGAGGTCCATTAACTTTAATTGGGGTGTCATCTAGGTCCATCAACTTTAAAACCGTATTTTTGGGTCCATTAACTTTCGTTGGGGTATCATTTAGGTCCATCAACTTTGTAACTATATTTTTTGGTCCATGAACTTTTAAAATGGTTCACTATAGGTCCATGCCATTTATTTAATCTTAAATCCAATGCATGCATGCATGCACGTCGGCTTCGGCCTCCGGTCGTTGCGTCGGTGGAGACCAGCCAAGGCCAGCGTCCGTCATAGTGGGGCAGTGGCTGGCTGTGGCTGCCCTGTGCTGTGCCCGCCCACCCACGTGAGCCCACGCCGCAAGGCTCAGTGGCTCTCACCGGCACTGCGGCGGCGTGTGCGGGCTCCATCCGAGGGAGGCGTCCGCCTCTGTCCAGAACGCGGCGGCAGCGGCCCAATTCTTGGCCCTAGCGTGCATGTCCACGACGATGATGTAGTCGCCGGCGTTGGCGGCGCTGAGGCGCCTCAGCTCCTCAAGTGCGCGCTCAGCGAGATCCAGATCCCCGTGGATCCAGCACGCATTCAGCAGGCTTCGCTAGGCCATGTCCATCGGCCCCGTGGGCATGCTCCCGATGAGCGTGCGCGCGTCGTCCAGCCTTCCGGCGTGGGCCATCAGGTCCACCATGCAGCCGTAGTGCTATGCGTTGAGCGCGACCTTATGCTCCAGCCGCATGCGGTCGAAGCACCGTAGCCCGTCCTTGAGTAGACCGTCACAGCTGCAGGCGTTCAGCACGCCACGTAGGCCGCCGCATCGGGCGCGTGGCCTTCACTGACCATCGCGTCGAACACCTGCAGCGCCTTTCGCCCGTCCCCGTGCAGCGCCAAGCCGGATAGCATGGCGTTGTACATCCACGTGTTCTTGCCGTCCATCGCGTCGAACATCGCCGTGGCCTTCTTGATGCTGCCGCACTTGACGTACATGTCAACCAGGGACGTCTGCATGATGGTGTTCACCCTCGCGGTGTTCCTCAGCAGCGCGTAGTGGACGCTCCGCCCGACGTCGAAGGAACCTAGGTGCGCACACGCCGAGAGCACGCTGACCATGGAGCTCTCATCGGGCCTCCACCTATCGAGCACCATGGCGCCGAACAATTCGAGGCATTCGCGCCACAGCCCGGCCTTCGTGTACACCGCGAGGAGTGCGCTCTAGGAAGCCATCGTCCGCTCCTCGGTCTCCACCCGGTCAAACACCAGACGAGCCATCGCCGGCTAGCCGCACTTGCCATAGAAGCTGATCAAGCTGTTTTGCACGTGCTCGTCGTACTGGAACCCAAGCTTCATGATGTGCGCCTACAACTGCCAATGGAAACAAAGAAATGTCACATGTCAACGATTGTAGAAGAGCACACTGCTTGGTCGAGTGTGAGCTGAAGCTGTCACCTGCCTCCCTTCTTGCAAGGCCACGAGCTGCGCGCACGACTTGAGTACGAACGGGAACGTGTAGCTGTCAGGCCCGACGCCCGCCTCTAGCATGTCAACGTACAGGCACAGCTGCTCCTGAAGGCCTGGTGGCGTGCTGGCCGCGATGCTGCTCCTGAAGGCCCGGTGGCGGGTGGGGCAGCGGCGCCGGCGTGGGGACCAGGGTCTGTGGGCACGCCCAGTGGTAGCCTGCGCATGAGGCGGTGACGTCCCCATGCTGATGGACATGACGAGGAGGTCGTCAATGGTGGCCGCGGCAAGGAACTCGCGTCGGTTGTCGAGCACGTGAGCGATGGCGGCTGCCATGGGGTTGCCCACAGGCGAGACAGGCTAGATTTGGGTGTGGCCATAGACGACGTCGTCGTGTCGGCGTCCGACAACCACTCCTCCCCGGCGGCGCCACCTGCAGCATCGCGAGCTCCATGACGAGACCTGTTGCGCCAGCGCTGAGGAGACCCGAGCTGGAGGCGGCCGTGATCCGCGTGACCAGCCACGACGAGCGGTTCGTGGACTACAGGAGCGCGACGGGGTTGTTCGCGCTAGCGCGCGCGTTGACGCGGGGCTGTAGCCGCTCATGTGGGTGCTCGCGCGGGGTGTCGGCGCCTGCATCGTCACGTTCACCGGGTCAAGATCCTGTTCCGCTCGACAGACAAGCGACGGCGGCGAGTGCAGGCATGGCTCCACCGACGCAATGACCGGAGGCCGAAGCCGACGTGCATGCATGCATGCATTGGATTTAAGGTTAAATAAATGGCATGGACCTGCAGTGAACCATTTTAAAAGTTCATGGACCTAAAAATGTAGTTACAAAGTTGATGGACCTAGATGACACCCCAACGAAAGAGTTAATGGATCCAAAAATACAGTTTCAAAGTTGATGGACCTAGATGACACCCTAACGAAAGTTAATGGATCTCCGGTGCATTTTACTCTTTCTTGAATTTAGTGAACAATTAGTTAGTTTTATGGATGTTTCATGTGCATGTGGATCTAGATCTAGGGTATGGTTTTTTTATTAATTTCATTTTTGTAAATTTATGTTTGATGAAATTGGACTAGGGTTTGGATGAAAGATATTGGGTAAAATATAATTATTGCTAATTGTTGTCCTTGAAATTGTTTATTGTAATCAACAAATATGTACTGGGTTTTCAGCAAATGTGAAAAAGCTAGTGTCAATGAAGGACTTGTCAATAACACACTGCAAGGCTTACGATTGTCATGTGATGTTGACAGTGTTTCTACCTATTGCAATCAGGGCTATAAAGCCAGAGTTCTTGAAAATGGCCATCACCCGCATGTGCTACTTCTTTTCGAAGATCTCACAGAAGACAATTGGCAAGCAAGAGCTGAGTAACCTACATGAATTTGTGGTGGAGACACAAAATCAACTAGAGATGTGTTTACCTCCTGCTTTTTTTGATATAATACCACATCTCATGATTCACATGGTTCATCAGATACAGGCGCTGGACCCTTGCTACTTGCATGAAATGTGGTCCTACGAGCGGTTCATGTTGGTTCTAAGTCAATACGTGCATAATCGAGCATACCCAAAGGGCTCCATGATAGAGGGTTACAGTACTAAAGAAGTCGTCGAGTGCTGTCAAGAGTACCTAAAAGTACAGAAAGGGATTGGTAAACCCGATTCTCGTCACAAGGGTAGGCTGGCTGGGAAGGGAACCAGTGGTAGAAAAGTGTTCATCGACCATGATTACAAAGAGGTGAGTCAGGAGCATTACAATGTCTTACAGAGTACACAACTGATGCAACCATACATTGATGAACACTTGGCTATCATTATGACGGAGAGAAATGGTCGTTCGGATGATTGGGTCATGAAACAGCATAAGCAACCACTAACTACATGGTTGAAGGACCAAAGCATACCGTCTGAAGAAACCATAGACTCTATTACCATCAGTAGTTTGGTGGAGGGGCCATCATGACAAGTGACATCTTGGAATGCTTATGACATCAATGGGTACACATACTATACCCATGCAAAGGATAGTAAATATGTGAACCAAAACAGCGGCGTTCGAATAGAGGCTCTCGATGGATTAGGGTAAAAGATCCAATACTTTGGCATCATTGAAGAGATATGGGAACTTGACTATGGAAGAGATATAACGGTGGCCCTGTTTTGATGCTGCTGGATCAAACAACACCAACTAAACGAGATCGGATTGAGAGTTCTGGACCACAAGAATCTAGGCTACCAAGATGACCCTTGGGTGCTCACTTCATGTGTCGCACAAGTTTTCTATATGTCTGACCCACAAAGTAACCTCCCCCTAAAGAAGAAGACAAAGCACGTGGTTGCCTCCGGGAAACAGCACATTATTGGAGTTGATGGCGTGGACGATGTTGAAGCTTATAATAACTACGATGAGATGCCGCTATTCACAGACTTTCCTAAAAAGATCTGTGTTGTGGAAAAGAACCTACCCAAATACATATTGCCATGGGAAAGAAAAGGTGTCAATGGGAAAGTCGTTACAGCGGGCTAGCTAGTTATTGAACGTGGAGTGTTTGTGTAAGTGTATGTTTGTAAGACTTCATTTATGCATGCGTGTGAGACTATATATTTATGTATGTGTGTAAGACTACATATTTTTGTATGTGTGAGAGACTACATTTATGCATGTGTGTGAGACTATCCTTTGCAACATCCAGATGAATCTATTTTCAACCATTAAATGATTTCAGCTGAAAAAGTGATGAATACCAAAGTTGTATAACTTATCAAGATCTACAACTTTTATTTTGATCATTTCTTCATCTGATAAAGTGATAGTAAACATTGTTCACAAATCAACATGTTTCTCGTATAGTTCATGAAACTATGATTCATATGTGAATTCGTGAACAATGTTTACTAATACTTTATCACATGAAGAAGTGACCAAAATAAAAGTTGTTGATAGTGATGAGTTCAACAACTTTTATGTTCATGGCTTTTATTGTTGAAATCATTTAAGGTTTCAAAATCTTGTTTGAAGTTGCCATTTATTGAAATTCAAAATTTCAACTATTCAAATTTGGTCAAATGAAAATGTTATCAAAATAAAAGTTGTACATATTGATGAGTTCTACAACTTTGGTATTCACGAGTTTTTCATCTGAAATCATTTACTCTTTCAAAATATTGTTTCAAGTTGAAATTGTTTGAATTTCAAATTTTGAATCATTCAAACAAAGTCACATGACAAGATGACCAAAATAAAAGTTATACATGTTGATGAGTTATACAACTTTTATGTTTACAACATTTTCATTTTATTTCATTTAATGTCATAAAATTGTAGTCGAAGTTTTAAAATTCAAATTTTTAATTTTTGTTTTTTTTTTGTTTTCTATCTTGTTTTGACTACAATTGTTTTTATATATATTTCTGGATATATAGAATAATACAAAATATTATATTTGTGCATATATACAATTGTTTTTATATTATTTTGTGTTTTTGTGATATAAAAAATAGAAAATATTTCTGGATATATAGAATAATATAAAATAGAAAATATTTGTAGGGGCGGCTGGATCAGGAACCGCCCCTACAAATGCATTTGTAGGGGCGGCTGGATCAGGAACCGCCCCTAGAAATCCTCCTGGTATATATACAAGGGCACATGGGTGAAAATGTATTGGGCGCACTCTTCTTCCTCCCGACACCGTCAGGCTGCCCACTTTCTCCCCGGCGCCGCGCCACCGCCGCCTCCCGGACCTCTCCCGACGCTCGCGCTTCCTCTCCGCACCCCTAGACCTCTCTCGATGCCTACGCCCCCTCTCCTTTGGCCCCCTCTCCTCCGCGCTTCCTCTCCTCCGACCAGCGGCGCTAGGGTTTTAGAGCCCCCTGCCGCCGCCTCCTCCCCATCTCCGTGCCGTCCACATCCACAACCCGGTTCTCCGCCCAGGGACTCCATCCGCACCGCCTCCGTGTGCCACCACGCCGGTTCAGTGGCGGAGGAGTCCAAGGACTCCATCTGCGTCGCCTCCGTGCACCGCCCAAACGAGCCACCTCCGGGCACCCAATTGATACGCCCGGACCGCTCCTCCTCCGTCCGCAGCTCAACCGTGCCTCCTCTAGCCGTCCAACGCCAGCGCACCCCCTACACGGTTGCACCCCCTGCACGACAATCCTGCCAGTTACCAAGTGCGTCAGGGACCATATCTTCCGATACTTCCCCTGCTCCGCCATGTTGTTGGTGAGCTACGTTTCTTTCATTCTTTTGATCTCCGATCTGCGTGGCTTAGGAGGGGGATGCATATCTCATCTTTCTTTTATTGATTGATTAGGTCGATAACAAGAAGCTGGAGGAGGCCGTCAAGGGGAAGTCTCACGACCTGGTGGTTCAGGTACGTTTCCAAATCTTTCTCAAATATACCTTCAAGACTTTCTAATTGGCACCAGGGGATTAGCAGTGCTATAAGACAGATATAGTACCCCGATATTAATAGTGTTCTATGTTTATCGAGATGTTAGAATTCATAGTGAGTTTGAAGGGGTAGCGAAACTATAATTTGTTATTTTATTTTAGACGGATGGGCCACATGCCTGTTCCATTTTCCATTGAAATCAACTTCATGGCTATTGTTAAAACTTGGGAAGCCCTCCAAAAAATAGAGACTTGCATAGAGTAGTGTTGATTTGAGCAAAGCTGGGAAATTATCATTTTGATATCTGTTTTTTTAACTGAGACTATATTAGAGTTGGTTGCAGAATCGTTGTAGTGAAACCACATGATATTGTATTGATATAAGAGAGGAGCAATTTTTTTAGTCTAGTTAGCAGGGTTTTTACTGCCTTACTGGTCCTTTGCTTATGATGCGCAAGAATTTTAAGGATATCAGGTTGCAAAGTAGACGTGCCCTAATTTTATGGTTAACAACAGGTTCATTATGTGATAGCTGAACATTTTTCCTTTGAACTGGTATGGCGTCAAGGTTGTGTGGTTCAGACTCAGGAGGGTCCAAAAAGTTTGGAAATCTTCCATGGAGACTTGTAGTAAGCTTGATTTATGCAAGTTTGAAAAGATCATCATTTTGAAATAAGAGATATAAATGTTAAATGTTTTTGTTCATATTAAAACAAAGGACTATTGTGTTTAGAGAACATTTTTACTTAAACCACATGACATTGAATAGATGGCTATAAAAACTGCACTGGACTGTATAAAGTAAAAGTTGTCACCCATTGTTTAGATGAAAAGTGGGCTACATCGCTCACTAGTTGAGCTAAACAACCATTTAATCAAACGAATTGGCTGTTTAGGCATAAACGGCTGACTGCCTTGTAGTATTTACATGCCATCTAGTCAGCCTCAATAGGCATTTTGGTGAGCCATGTAAAATTGTAGACTGTACATGCAGACAGATTTTTTATTGCTGGGAATATTGGTGTGTAATATAATAGATTGTCACTCTAGATCTCTAAGTAATCTGTTATTGAGCCTAGAATCTGTCTTGTATATGCCTACTACTACTGATAAAGTGATAATGGTTGTTATTGGAGTTTTCTATGGGTATGTTGCTCTAAGAAAACTTGGATGCTTGCTTTATCTATGTTGGTGCGTCCTGACTGATAAAGTGATAATGGTTGTTGTGCATGGCTCTAAGATTGCCAACAAGGGTGGTAGCCCCTTTCCTAGGTTTGTTTTGCTATAGACAAGTTAGCTTTATACTTGATGCCTTGGTGCTTATTTGTGGTGATGCTAATGCAATCAACTCTACTCATAAACTGTATGTTGGTTTCGTGCAACATATGTTCCCATAGTTGCATACATATATTGATATATCTTTTGGATCCGAACTCATCTGAATATTTTGTTGCGACCTGTGAGTAGATGATGCATCTTTGTCAATACAAAATCTATAGGATAATTACCAATTTGTTGCATCAAGTGTGGTTTATATGTCATGTCAGCTTGCTACAGTCACTATGATCAGTTGTGGTTGTCATTATCAAATTACCTGAACATGTCATTGAAAAATTGTCTCATGGTTTATATGTCATGTCAGCTTGTTACTACTGTCTACTACTTCTACTTCTGTCTTCCCTACTACTTCCCTACTACTACTTCTAGTCTTCTGTCTACTACTTCTACTACTTCCCTACTACTACTGTCTACTACTTCTAATTCCAGTCTTCCCTACTACTTCTATCTACTACTTCCCTACTACTACTTCTGGTCTTCTGTCTACTACTTCTACTACTTCTACTACTTCCCCACTACTATTGTCTACTACTTCTACTTCTGTCTTCCCTACTACTTCTGTCTACTACTTCCCTACTACTACTTCTGGTCTTCTGTCTACTACTTCTACTACTTCTATGTTTGGCAGCAGCTGCTCTATTTTTTTTGGCAACCAGCAGCTGCCTTTTTTTTGGCAAACTCTCACCTCCTCTCTCCTCTTTTGCTTGCTTTGCTGTGCAGCTACTCTATACTATACTCTGTACTCCTCCTACTACTTCTACTATAAGCTTTTTTTTGCTACTTCTACTACTTCTGATTGTTCGATCTGCCTATCAGGTTCGGAAGATATTAAGCATATGATGTTCATATGTGATAGAGCAAAGTCAGTATGGCAGTTGTTGCTATTTTTGGGAAGCAGCACCTGCTTTTTTTTGCCAAATCTCCCCTCTCCTCTATTTTTGTCACCTTTCCTATCCTCTATGTTTGGGAAGCAGCAGCTGCTTTTTTTTACACCTTTTACTCTCTATGTTTGTTAAGCAGCTGTTGCTTTTTTTGCCAAATCTCCCCTCTCCTCTCCTCTCCTTTGTTTTACCGATGATAAAATTGTCTAAGTTCATACATTATATGGAATATGAGCTGATGATCAAGAACTTGTGAGGAACTTGGTATCATTAGCAGCCACCCCTACATTACCTTCTCCTCTCTTCTCTATTATGATGCCTTGATGCTCCAAGTTCAAGATCAGATGATGATTGATATGTTTCTGAGGCCTCTACTATTGCTACTTCTTGTTTTTTGATATATTGTTGTTTTATAGGACTACTTTGGTTTATAGACCCTTTTAATTTCTTAGACCTTCTCGCATACCTAAATCACACTTTCTTGCATTTATTAGAACAAGGCGCGAAATAATGTCACGGACACCAGACAGTTCAGCCTGATGCCCCGAGCATGATGAGCAGCCAACCTATGAGGAGCAAGCGCTAGAGGACTACCTTACTCAGGAGCAGTTTGATAATGAGGTAGAAAATGATCTAAAAGTGATGCTTACTCAGGAGCAGTGTGACGAGGAGGAAGGGGAGCAGAAGAAACAGTAGGAGAGGCTGCTGAGGGCGAAGAAGTTGATGATGATGATGAGGACTCAGAAGAGGGATATGTAAGTCCTGAGGATCCTTTCCCACGTGAAGCCAGAAGGAGGCCAACGGAGGAAGATTTGGACAAGGATTTTGACCCGAACGAGGAGGTAGGGAAAAAGCCTTAGCTTGTAAATTTTGCTAAAGCTTTGACTGTGTTACCTCTGCTAACACTTTGACCTGTCGTATATACAGGTCCCTCCTGAAACTCAGAAAAGACAACATCGACATCCATGACATCTCGCTGGACAAGATGGAGTAGAGGAAAGGAGAGCAGAGACAACAGCCACAAAGATGGATCACGGTGCCTCTGCTCCACAACCTCAAGACACAACCATGACTACCAAGCCTAAGAGGAAACGAGAGGATAGAAAAGAAAATCTATATCCAGATAAGGCATGCTATGTGATAACGGAGGTCAGGTCAGCAGGGGAGATCCTTGAGCTGAAGGAATTAAGAGGAAGATTTCGTAATGCGATCGGGGCCCTAGTAAGAGATAAATTAAACCTAGCAATCCCTAATTGGAAAGAGGTACTAGAGAATAAAAAGAATGAACTATGGGATAGGCAGGTGAAGCTCAATTTTAGATTTCCGGAGGGTAAACACGAACTGGTAAAAAATGCTTTTAGGATGATGGGAGAGTCATTCCGACGTTAGAGATCGGAGCTCAACACGAAGTATATCCAAAAGGGGTTAACTCCCTTCAATGAGTTCGGTAAAATAACTCCTAGTCAATGGGAGGAGCTCATGGCTCAAAAGACTTCACCGAAGGCATTAGAGCTTAGTGGCCGTAACACTGAGTTGGTGAAGAGGAACAAACACCACCATCATCTAGGCCCTGGTGGCTACTATTCCAAGGAAGAACAGTTTAGAAAGATGGACGAAGAGGTTGCAGCTGCTAAGAATATCGATGTAACAAATTTGAAGGTACGCTCAAGGAATTGGATATATGCGAGGAGTACAGAATCATCTAGCGGTAATCTTAAGTTTGATAAGCCGGAGACCCAAGAGGCAGTATCAAGGATACTGAAATATGTTGAAGACAAGGAGAAGGGCCCATTCAATCCTTCCAGAGAGAGGGACGAGCTTAGCCTTGGCTTGGGAAACAAGGAGCACACAGGCCGCACCAGGGGGTTAGGGAAAAGGACGACCTAGAAGCAAGGATTTAAAGAGGACAGACACATGTACAAGAAACATAGCAGAGACCGGGAGACTAATCTTGAGCTCCAAGTGAAGGCTCTAGTTGCGAAGGCGTTGGAGGAGCAAGGACTGTCTACGGAGCCATGGATATTAGTGACACCGCCGAGAGAACTAGCATTAGTTGGCAGCCCTCCAAAAGTTCCTGGCAGCCAAGGTTCCACTGTAGCCACAACCCCCATCGATCGCATACGGGAACCAACTAGTTGCACCTTGGTGTTTCTCAGTGGCCGGCAGAACACTGTGATGCAGGTGGCAACGGGTGTGGCACATCCTCCCGGTGACTTACACCACAATAATAAGATACCGCCAGACTACACTAGGGTCGAGGAGCATACCGTGAAGCCCGAGTTCATGTAGTGGAGGATAGACTACGCAACTCCCGAGGGGCTGGTGTTACTCGGAGACGTTATGGGGCAGTTCATCCTCTGGCACAAATGGGACATTATGTTGACTGCTTCTTCGCCGCCTCCCCCTCTCCTAAATTTGGAGCGAGTTGTTGAGGTCGGGGAGATATTTTCACCATCTTGTGACCACCACATTCCTGAGAGGCTACATTCTTCTCCGCCTCCTAGTGAGCATGTGCCTGATGAGATGCCACCACCTTCTCGAGCTCGTACCGAGCAAGTGCATGATGAGATGCCACAGTCTTCTCAAGAGGCACAGCCGATACATGAACAACGAGTGCCTCCTGAAGAAGGTGATGCACAAGAAGATGAGGACGTATCTGAATGGGAACTTCGAAAGAAGCATCCAATCACCATAAGGCTAGTTTATGTTCCGATGAAAGACGTCTCGTCGGTGTCCAAGTGGTATTCCCATGACCAATTTAAGCCTGAGAACCAAGTTAAAAAAGTCCCATCATGGGGTTCTGAGGAGGCTGTCACTAGCAAACTCCACCAAATTGCAAAGCAGTATCCAAATGTTGATGCCATCAAATGGTCAAAGGATTGCCCAAAAACATATGAAAGAGGCAAGCCCTTTCTACCAAACTGGGACATCCAGCACCTACCACTTGGAATGAGAAGGTTCCATGATTGGTACTTGCGTGTTCTCCCAACGAGCATAGACCTCATACAAGCATGCTTCCCCACCGGCACATTTGGAAGCCCAGCCGGGAAAATTGTCTTTGACTTCAATGACATGCAGACATGCTTTCACCTGGGAGCAATGTAGATGAATCTAATTCGCACATGGTGCCTGTAAGTCCTTGTCCTCTCGATATGATATGAATGTAATCTTTGAATTTTGTTGTAACTAACCCACGCCGTGATTTGTAGAATGCAAGTGCACATTGTCAAACAAATGCCAAGTGTGAAAGCCGGGTATATAGACCCTCAAGCTATAGGCCAAACAAAATTTAATTACCCTAAACAGTGGAAACTGGATGCCAAAGAGCTAGCTGCTGCAAAGACTCTTCGGGAGAAAGAGCACATCCGTACAACGAAACTAATGGAAGAGTCCCTTAAGGTTGCGGCATACATTACCTTAGCTTTCAAAACTCTCCAACAACACTCTACTATATGGCTACCATACAGCTTCGAGTAAGTTCAACTCTATACTTAAAGCTTTGTTCGATATATTGTATTCGATGCAAAAGAGCTTATCTAGTTCTATGATTAAATTCATGCAGCAACCACTAGATTTGTATAGCCGTCGATGTCGAGAGGAGCATGACATGGGTCTTTGATTCAATAGATGGGGACCTAATGACATACAAAGACTTCATATCGATTCTCAAGACGTATACATATCGACAATCCTCATTAGTTTATATGTTTGTATGCATACTTGTAACGTTCACTTTTGATACTAACAAGGTGTATTTACTAAAATAATTCGAACAGGGCATTTAGGTTCTATGTCACTAATCATCGAGGAAGGCATGATCTAGCAAGGAAGGAAAAGCTGGCTACAAAAATACTATATGCGGTAAGTGTAACTTATCTCTTCAGTACTCCATTATATGGCTATCAAAAGCATTACTTAATATTTTCATATGCAAAACACACAGTGCCCCAAGCAGAAGTCTGGGAGTGCACATTGTGGATACTATATATGTTCTATGATGAGTAATAGCGGTGCCTACAGGAGACACCCCTTAAGGGTAAGTTTGAACCTCTTCAACCATAGTATAAAAACTTCGTACATAGTACAAAATACTAAACCAAAACTTGTTCTCTTGTAGTGGAAAGAAGAGAAATGAATGAAAATAGACCCATACAAGGATGACCAACTCTTAGAGCTCGTCGGCGACCTTTGCAACTTCATATTAAATCAGATTGTACACGTCAAAGGCACCTACCATGACCGAGAGTCTGGCTTAGGTAGAAATTCTCAGTACCAATACCTTCGTGAGACTAAAAGGCTAGCTCTAGGACGTTGATAACAATGTTTATGGAATTTATATATTTAATGATGGATTGTATATATTCTTGTGAATTAGACTTGTAATTGTAGCTTATATAATACGCTTGTGCTTGTAGTCTAAGGGGTTCAGAACGCTGGTCGTGGGGTGTTCGGCAACGTGAACGCGGTTCGGAATGTTGGTCGCGGGGTGTTCGGCAACACGAACGCGGTTCGGAATGTTGGGTGTTCGACAATGTGAACGCGGTTCGGAACATTGGTCGCAGGGCGTTCGACAACGCGAACGCGAGATGAAATACGCGAAAACAAACGCCGGTCGAATTTGAATTGTAAATTTGATTTTTTTTACAGAAAAACGTACTGTAGATTGAACCGCCCCTATAAACAAGTATTGTAGAGGCGGCTAGTACTATAGCCGCTCATATAAATTGATTTGTAGGGGCGGCCTGAGAACCGTCCCTATAAATACATGATTTGTCGAGACGGTTCGATAGGGGCGGCTGGCCAAATCGCCCCTACAAAGAGTTATGAGCCACCCCTAAAAATGGTTTATGTAGTAGTGCATGTTAATTAGGTTAGTGATCCCAAGCGATTAAGCTAATCATGTTCAAACGTTTGGGTCTAACAATTTATTTATATTCTTTTTTGGTGCATATAATATGGTTGGTCCAATACGCGGCTACATACTTTGTACTAGAATATTTCTGTTTTTTTCCAGAGAGCTGATATATATATCAGCATAAGACGACGTGACTGACAAAACGACGGAAACCACTCCTGCGATGAGTTTGAGCTCTCCTTCTATCTGCTGAATGATTCGGGCCTCGATTCTGCTCGCCTGTTTGCTTCTGGTAAGCCGAAACCTCCTCCTTGGGTGGATGTTGAAATGAAGCCTTCTTATGCTGACATGGTTAAATCTCAGAAGGGAGTTCTCTCTGAAGCAAATGCTACTCCGCTTGGTCCCCAAATGAAAGTTGTTTCTGGGGCGAATGCTATTCCTCTTGGCTCCGACTCCAGTTCTCGCTCCTCTGTTCATGCTGCTCGTCAGACAAGCTTTGGTGTTCATTCTAGCATCAAAGAACTGGTGCCAGGCAGAAAATCTGTGTTCCACAGGATCAGTTTTCCAAGGCGTTCGGTTTTTGAGCGATTAAGATGGGTCCGTGCAAGGCCTGATAGGCATTCTAGTAATGCTGGAAATCTCGAGTGTGATTCAGGTAAGCAGTCAGAGCAACCTTCTGTTCATCCACAAGCTCCACCGCCTGAAGATTCAAATTTGGATTTGAATTTGCATTTGGGCCGGCCAACTTTTGGGCCCCTTAATGAGCAGCCGAATGGGAGAGCCTCGCCCACTGTGCGGTGCCGGCGCTGTCTCTCCTCGTCGCACACGAGGCACGAGCACGAGTGCACAGATTAAATGTAATGCTTGCTTTGGGTGGGGCCACGTTGCAGCCTCTTGTCAACAACAGTGGGAACGCCTGCAAACCGCTTCAGCTGGGAGAGTTCTTGATAGTTTCGCCAGCATTCATTCTGGGGATTTTGATCCGTCAGCTTGGTTCAAGCCAGCCTCAATGACACCGGGCCCGTCCTCACCGCCCCGATTCACCTGCTTTGGGGAAACTCGAGGTGCCGCTCCGCATTCCTTCACTATTAACTGGCCGTCATCGACCCGTGTTGTGAAGAGCAATGTGCATCCTGCAGCTCAAGAAAACACCAACTCTGCTGCCACTCCGTCCGCAGAGCTTCACCTCAACGAATCCACCCACCAGCAGCAAATGGCTTACCAACGAGTCAATCCGGCGGTGTTTGTGCCGCATGGCTTGGCCCCGATTGAGGTCCAGGGACGACGCGTGATGAGCCGCTTGGTGGTGCTAAGGCCACGGGCCAAGAATCAAGACCTTGCGATCGTCTCCATCGAACTGCTGCCAGTGCACCAGGTAACCTTCAACGCAATCAGGGGTGTAGTGACAGATTTTCTGAACCAAGAAGCAAGGGTAGTCTTCACGGAAATCCAGCCCACACACTTAGGCCAAGGTTTTGTCAGATTCAAGAATGCTTATGATAGAGATCAGCTTATTGCTAGGGGCCTGATTCAGTTTGGTGATGTCACCCTCACTTTTGTGGAACACAGTAAGGGTAGAAATTGGCGTGCTGTTAACTTCAATAGGGAATGCTTGTTATTGCTCTTGGGTTTCCCTCCTGATTACCGTGAGGATGAGTTCGTAGCTAATGCCATCAGTCCTTTTGGTCGTGTTATGTATTGGATTGATAATACTGCCCACCTCACCAAACTGCTAGTCAGAACAAGGGTGATTGATTATGAGTCTGTCCCTCAGTTTGTGGTGATGCCTGAAGGGGAAGGCTTTCAGGGGGAATCATGTACTGTGCAGTGTGAGATCTTGTAGGGAAATCTCCCTGGGGGCCTGCCAGCTGATGAAGAGCCTGTTCCTAGGCTAGATGCTTTTCCACCAGGAGGCCCCTTCGATTTCTTTGGCTTCGGTCAGCAAGGCCCTGGCCCTGCAAATCCCCCTCAGAATGGGCCAAATCATCAGAACATGAGAACCAGCAAAATGTGCAACTTGATGGAGGACAGGACCAGCCAATGGATGCTGCTGCTGCATGGGATGCTTGGCCAGAGCATAACCCCATAGTACAGAACATCAACATCAATGAAGCCCCCTAGTTGGGACTGGACCTGAATGTTGCACCTGACCAGCAACAGGTCTAGCTATTGAGGTGGTCCCACAGCCAGTTATTATGATTCAAATCAATGAGGTTGAGGAGGATGAGGCAGGTGAAGAAGAGATTGAGATTGGTAACATTGACAATCAGGAGCAGGAACAGAACTCTCAGCTACCTGAAGTCCAAGTTGATATCCTACTGCTAAATGAACCGGTTAATGTCTTCCCTTTGGAGATTCAGGAAGATGACCTGATGAATGATGAGGAATTGCAGCAGCCAGCTATGGAGGCTGATGATGAGGTCCCAAACCTGGTTGTTGGGAGGGTTCAGCTCGTGGAGAATCCAGTTCATGGCCTCTTTGAACAGCACTTCATGAATCCAGTTCATGGCCTCTTTGAACAGCACTTCATGGGGAAGTCAATGGAGTTATTTTCTGACCCTTCTGGACTATGGGGTAAATTCTTTGCCCCTGGTATTGGTAAGGCTCCCACTTGTCTAGTGCCCCCGGAGTGGGCCAATTTTTTCAATGGAGCCCTCCTGTCACCAAAGACTTTTAGTCAGGAGTTCCTTGCTACTAAAGTTCTGACTACAGGACTGGATGGAACGCCTTCTGTGGGTTTTGTGTTGCCACCCACCTGCCCGGCAAAGCACCCACCAAAGTGTAGCTTGTTTGAGGTGCAAAATGAAGTGGAGAAAGTAGATGAGCATGAAACTGTGCAGGATGTTGGATCTGCAGCCAAAACCTTAGAAAGGATGCAGGGAGAAGCAGAGAAGCTGACAGGATTGGAGGAGGAAGCAATGCAGAATGTTGAACCTGTGGCCAGGAACCTAAGCAGTGGAACAGATGCTTCTGATAATAAAAAGAACAGGCCGGCCATATTAGTAGATACCCAGCTGAGAAGGAGCCCAAGAGTCAAGGTGCAGAAAATGGGCTTCAAGAACCCTCAATGCCATGACAAGCAGTGCCTGGGCTGTAATGCAGCTCCACCCGTGCTCACTCGGAAAGCCCTTAGAAAGTTGGGCTCCTCTCTTTGTGATGTGGATCCTGACTCAATTGCAGATGCTGTTCTGTCCAAGAAAAAGAAGACTGCCCCTGTGGGGTCCAAGTCTTCGGTGGAGCTCCAACAAGCTGAAAATGAAGATGATGTGTCCAAGAAGCTATGAAGAAGAAGATGGTGGACCAAGGAGATGGTCTGATTTTGGCCCAGCTAGCTGTACTTGGGCAGTTTATATTTCTCTTTTTCTAAGAACTGTGAATTCTATGGTTAATGGTGTGTGGTGGCCTAACTGTGTACTTATGTTATGCATAATTGTACCTGGCCTTTGCTACTTTGATCCTGTCTTTTATGGCTGCTAGAAACAATGTTAAATCCTAGAATGTGTTATGCTGGAATATTAGAGGCCTTCATGCTGAAAACAAATGGGAGTCACTTAAGAACAAAGTGACAGAGAGCCAATGTGATGTTGTCTGTCTGCAAGAAACCAAAAAGGAAAACTTTGACATCCTCTTCATCAAGCTCTTCTGCCCTCCTTCTTTTGACAGCTTCTGTTTCATCCCTTGGAGCCTCTGGAGGTATTTTAATTATATGAAAAAGTTCAATCTTTGCTGGAATTGAGATCTTCAAAAATGGCTATGCTCTTTTAGTTGAGTTTACCTCCTGTCATGATAATTCCTATTGGGTCTTAACAAACATCTATGGTCCTTGTGATGCTGATGGGAAAAGGGCTTTCTTAGAATGGTTTGGTAACATTCAAATGCCAGATGATATTTGTTGGCTTGTGGTTGGGGACTTCAACTTAATGAGAAAACCTGAAAATAAAAATAGGCCAGGTGGAAATGCCTCACAAATGCTTCTTTTTAATTGAAGCCATTAGCTTTCTTGGTTTGGAGAAAATACCTTTGCATGGAAGAAAGTTCACATGGACAAATAAGCAGCAACCACCTTTGCTTGAGAGATTAGACTGGTTTTTTTCTTCTGCTGCCTGGGCAATTGCTTACCCACATTCAGTAGCCAAGTCCCTTGTCATGGAAACGTCAGACCACTGGCCTTGTGTTATTGAAATTAAAACCAGCATTCCAAAAAGTAAGATATTCAGGTTTGAAAACTTCTGGATAGAGCATGAGAGCTTTTTGCCACTGGTTGCAGCTTGTTGGAATGGGCATTTCACACAATCTGACCCAGCACTTCTCCTGTCTGCCAAATTCAAAGATCTTAGAGCTACTCTTAGGACCTGACAATCTCAACTGTCAAATCTGAAGCAAACCATTGCAAACATTAAAGTAGTTATCAGTTTCCTTGACTGTGTTAAGGAATGGAGGGATCTGACAGTTGAAGAATGGAACTTTAGAAGCATCATCAGTGAGAAGCTTTCAAGCCTCCTCCGTTAGCAAATTTTATACTGGAGGCAGAGAGGAACCATCAGATGAGTAAAATTGGGGGATAAGAACACCAAGTTCTTTCATGCTAATGCTTCAATCAAGCATAGAAGAAATCTAATTGCCAGTCTTGTTGATAACTCTGAGGTCACAATCTATGGTCATGAACAAAAAGCCAATCTCTTATGGACTGATTTTAAAGAGAGGTTGGGGACCTCTAGCTTTGAGAGGATGTTGTTTGATCTCCCTTCCCTTATGAATCAAGATGTTGACCTATCCTCACTTGAAGACCCAATTACTGAGGCTGAGATTGATGGTATTATCAGGAACCTCCCTACTGATAAGTCCCCAGGCCTGGATGGCTTCAATAATGAGTTTCTGAAAAGGTGCTGGCACATTATAAAACAAGATTTTTACAACCTGGGCACTGGATTTTTCATGAATAACATCTGTCTAAGAAGTATCAATGAATAACATCTAGAGTCAGAGACTTTAGGCCCATATCTTTGCTAAATACCTCAGTCAAGGTAATGACCAAACGGCTTGCTAATAGGCTTCAACCTCTCATTACAAAGCTTGTGCATGTGAATCAGTATGGATTTATAAAGTCAAGAACAATTCAGGACTGCTTAGCTTGGTCCTTTGAATATTTGCATATCTGTCACAAGAGTAAAAGAGAGATAGTCATTCTGAACTTAGATTTTGAGAAAGCCTTCGATAAGATTGAACATGGAGCTATGATTGAGATTATGAGAGCAAAGGGCTTTGGGCAAAAGTGGTTAGCATGGCTGGAATCCATCTTCAGTTCTGGTACTTCCTCAGTACTTCTTAATGGAGTGATTGGAAAAGTGTTGAACTGCAAAAGGGGTGTCAGGCAGGGTAACCCACTCTCTCCTCTACTCTTTGTGCTTGCTGCTGATCTGCTCCAGTCAATCCTAAATAAGGCTAAAGATTATTGGCCCACAGGATCACCGGCTCAGGTGAGTGAACCACTCACCAGCCTTGCCGAGCACCCGCTAGTATTGCCGAGCACCCATAGCCGTGCCGACCACGAACAAGCGTTGTTTGTCCCCAAACACTGTGGCTGGAGCTAGAAGAAGAAGAAGGGAGAACAGAGCATGCACACACAATGCAAGACACCAGCGTTGGTCGAAGCCCTGTCTGTGAGATGGCAAATCTGAACTCTCTTTACTGAGTTACTGTGGTAGTCTATTTATACAACTCTATCTATCTAGTCCCAGTACAACTGCCCTGCTGCAATAGTGACTAGATAACATACAGGACTGACTCTGCGCCGGCCTCTGCATGTGGCTACAGTGCTGTAGGTGAGCCGTGCGGCGTCTACACCTACAGCGCTATAGTATCACAGCAGAGGGCCTTTCGGCGCCGCCTTCCCGTGTTGTGTTCACACAAGATAGCAGTAGATTATCTAACAATCTTCCCCTAATCCTACTGCTAACCCTTGTACCCCCTCCATGCCGCTCCTCTCCAACAGCTTGGAGGCATACGCGCTCTGACCGAGCGTGAGTTCCTCCTTCCCCTGTCTCACCTCGATGCCGAGGTAGTAGGAGAGTGCGCCGAGATCGCTCATTCAAAAACGAGCCGCCATCTCGCTGTTGATGTCCTCCGTGTGCACGCCGGTGACGATCAGGTCGTCCACATACACGTCGACGACGAGCTCCTCCTTTCCCCATCGCCGCGTGTAGAGTGCGTGCTCGGTTGCGCACCTTTGAAACCCAAACTCGTCCAGCGTGGCGTCAAGCTTAGTGTTCCACGCTCGAGGGGCCTGCCGCAGCCCGTAGAGCGCTTTGCGCAGTCGGAGCACCCTATGCTCCTCTCCCTTTACGGCAAAACCTAGAGGTTGTCTGACGAAGACCGTCTCAGCCAGTTCGCCATTGAGGAAGGCCGATTTAACGTCCAAGTGATGGACGCGCCAGTCCTTTGCTGCTGCCAAGGCTAGTAGCAAACGAACCGACTCCATGCACGCTACTGGCGCAAAGACCTCAAAATCTATGCCCTCGCGCTGAACAAAGCCTCGGGCGACGAGGCGCGCCTTGTGCTTGACAATGGTGCCGAGCTCGTCCCGCTTGACTTTGTACACCCACTTCAGGCTGATCGGACAACATCCTGGAGGTGGATCGACGAACTGCCATGTCTCATTTTTCTCGATCGCCTTCATCTCCTCCAGCATCACCCATCGCCAGTTTCTGTCCTGCTCGGCCAGCGCGAACGTGGGTGGTTCCTCTGCACTGACAAGTAGCAGCTCTGCGTCATTGAGCAACCAACCAACTAGTCCTGAGGGTCCTGTGCCGCCGACGATGTCGTCCAGCCTGCGGAACCGCACCTCCTCACCTTCGTGGTAGGCGTCCACGAACTCAGTGATGTCACTTGGAGGTGAGACGAACTTGATCAGCGTTGATGGAGTTCCCTGTTACGCCGGAGTGCTCGGCACAGCACCTGGAGTGCTCGGCACCCTAGTTGGAGTGCTCGGCACTACTTCTGGATAGCTCGTCATAACTCCTGCAGTGTTCGGCCACACTGTGGAGTGCCCAGCCTTATTCTTGGAGTGGTCGGCACCACTACAAGACGTCTTGGCTCCGTTATGGGAGTGCTCGGCACCCATCCTGGAGTGGTCGCCACCACTGCATAACCTCCTGGCACCACTCCTGGCGTGCTTGACATCCCTCTAGGAGTGCTCGGCACTCTTTCCTGAGTGCTCGGCATCCCTCTTGAAGTGCTCGGCACTGCCCCAGGAGTGCTCGGCTCTATCGTTGGAGTGCTCGGCATCTCTTCCCCAGCGTCTCCACCACCGTGGATGACCAAGTGCTCGACGATGAAGGTGTTGGTGAAGCCGCCAGCTTCCCCGTGCTCGGACTGGTCCAGTCCCAAGCTGCCTCTTCGTCGAACACGACGTCATGGGAGACAAGGACCTTGTCTCCGCGTGGGTCGTAGAGCCGTTACGCCTTAGTACCCTTCGCATAGCCTAGGAACACCATTGGTGTGCTCCTATCCTCCAGCTTGGTGAGGTTCGGCTTTGTCTTTCTAACGTGGCTGATGCAACCGAATGTCCGAAGGAAGGACACGCTCGGCTTGTGCCCATACCAAGCTTCCAACGGCGTCTTGCCCGTTAGGGCCTTGGTCGGAGCGCGGTTGAGGATGAACACCGCTGTGGTCATCGCCTCCCCCCAGAACCTTGCCGGCATGCCTTTGGCCTTCATCATGGATCGGGCCATGCCGACCACCGTCTGGTTCCATCACTCTACCACGCCATTCTGTTGTGGCGAGTACGGCACGGTGTGGTGTCGCTCCATACCCTGATCCGCGCAGTACGCAGCGAACTCCACCGAAGTGAATTCACCACCGCGATCAGTCCTCAGCACGCGGAGCTTCTTGCCGCTCTCGGCTTCCGCGCGCGTCTTGAACTTCTTGATCGCCGCCGCCGCTTCATCCTTGCTCGTCAGGAGTTGCAGCCACATGTAGCGACTGCAATCATCTACGAGTAGGAGGAAGTACCGTCGACCACCGTTTGTAGCAGGCGTGATCGGCTAGCAGAGGTCGCCGTGGATGAGCTCGATAGCGTCCTTCGCGCGATACTTGGCCGCCTTTGGGAAAGGTAGCCTCCTCTGCTTCTCGGCTAGGCAGCTGTCACACAGCTCGCCTCCGTGCTTGATGTGGAGTAGCCCTCGGACCATCTTCTCTAGCCGACCAAGCGCGTCGAAGCTGAGATGTACGAACCGGGCATGCCACATCCACGGTTCCTCGGAGTGCCTTGCCGCCAGGCACACCGGCTGCTCTACCTTCAGGTTGAGCAGGTACAGCTGGTTCAGGGACCTCTTCACCTTAGCGAGAAGTCGCTGCTCCCGGTCCCTGATCCTAAGGACTCCATCCTTGATCAATACTTCGCTACCGCGCTCATCCAGCTGATCAATGCTGATGATGCTGGAACGCAGCTGCAGGATGTAATATACATCCGTTAGCGCGTGGTGCTCCCCGTTCTAGCACCTGAAGATGGTGCCGCGCCCTTGGATTGCCACCCTTGAGCTGTCACCAAACTTCACCGTACCGGTAACATCATCGTCGAGCTCGAAGAAGGATGCCTTGGAGCCCGTCATGTGGTTGCTAGCACCAGAGTCCAAATACCACCGCTGCTCCTGGTCGGCGCCCACACATCCAAGGTGGACTTGGGCATGTGGTTCGTCGAGGTTGACGGTCTTCAAGGCATTCCCAGGTCCTTCCACCGTCATCGCCTCTTCCCTCTCCTCGGCCTCGACGTCGTGCAGTGCACAGAACGTCGCCATCAGGATAGTGGCCTCATCCTCATCATCGGCTTACACCAGGTGAGCCTGAGCCTTCTTCTCCTGCTTGCGATTTGGGCACTCCCATGCCCAATGGCCCATCTTCCCGCAAAGCCGACAGGCGTTGGTGTCGACCTGCTTCTTCTTCTCCGAAGAAGCCCTGCCGGGGCGCTTGCCATCGCCACCGCGGCTGGAGGAGACTGCCTTCCCGGAGTTCCTCCGAGCAGCCCACTCCTCTTCCGTCAGCAGGAGTTTCCCGTTGTCCTTCGTTGCTGTCGCCTGCTCCAGGCGCTCGTCCACCGCTCGTAGATGGCCTGTCACATCCTCAATGGTGAGGGTGGACAAGTCCAGCATCGTCTCTATGGAGAGAGCGATCTGGATGTACTTTGCTGACATGGAGTGGAGATACTTGGAGACCGCCTCCTCTTTGTCGATGGTGACACCGTAGCTCTTCAGCTTGCTGATGACTGTCTGCAGGCGGAGGGAGAAGTCATTCACCGTTTCACCATCCTTGAACTTGAGGTTAGCGTACTCCTACTTCAGAAGCTGGGCCGTCGCCTTCTTTGCGCGGTCGGAACCGACACGCATCGCCGCAATAGCCTCCCACTCCTCCTTAGCCGAGCTCTTCGCCCCCAACGGCTCCCTGTACTCCGCTGGTACAGCAGCGAGGATAGCCTCCAACGCTGACATGTCATCCTCCTCATTGTCGGTGCCCTTATCAACAGCATTCCAGAGCCATCGGGCTCTGAGCTTAACCTTCATGGTCACCGACCACTCTCCATAGTTGGTTTGAGTTAGCGTCGGCCAACTGGTGCCGCTGACCTCCCGTACCGTGCGAACAACGACCTCCGATCGTGGCTGGGCAGCCACAACAGTGCCACTGCTGTCGCCCATCTCCGAACCGCCCGTCATCGCCAGCGGTTAGCCTGGTAACGGCACTTGTACGGCTCTGATACCACTTGTTGGCCCACTGGATCACCGGCTCAAGTGAGTGAACCACTTATCAGTCTTGCCGAGCACCCGTTAGTGTTGTCGAGCACCCACTAGCCATGCCGACCACGAACAAGTGTTGTCCGTCCCCACACACTATGGCTAGAGCTAGAAGAAGAAGGGAGAATAGAACATGCACACACAATGCAAGACACCAGTGTTGGCCGAAACCCTGTCTGTGAGATGGCAAATCTGAACTCTCTTTACTGAGTTGCCATGGTAGTCTATTTATACAACTCTATCCATCTAGTCCCAGTACAGCTGCCCTGCTGCAACAGTGACTAGATAACATACAGGGCTGACTCTGCGCCGGCCTCTACATGTGGCTACAGTGCTGCAGGTAAGCCGTGCGACGCCTGCACCTGCAGCGGCTACAGTATCACAGCAAGGGGCCTTTCGGCGCCGCCTTCCCTTGCTGTGTTCACACAAGGTAGCAGTAGATTATCTAACAAAGATCAAGGGCTTCTCAAACTGCCAATCCCTCTGCAATGCTCCACTGATTTCCCTATTTTGCAGTATGCAGACGACACCCTCATTATCATGGAGGGCTGTGCCAGACAGGTGTTTATCTTGAAAGCTTTGCTCAACTCCTTCTCTGAGTCCACGGGCTTAAAGGTTAATTTCCAGAAATCCATGACGTCCCAGTTAACACAACCCAGGAGAAGCTTGACTTTTTGGCTAGGACCTTTGGTTGATCAGTTGGTACTATGCCTTTCACTTATCTTGGGCTGCCCTTGGGTCTAACAAAACCAAGAGTTGAGGAGTTTCTGCCAATTGTTAATAGATGTGAAAGAAGGCTGGTTAGCACATCTATTTATCTATCACAGGCTGGAAGGCTGCAACTAACAAATTCAGTTTTCACTGCACTCCCAACCTTCTTTATGAGAACCTTCTCTATGCATGTTACCATCAGAGAGCAGATAGATAATACAGGAAAAACTGCTTATGGAGAGGCTTAGATGAAAGCAATAGGGTTATGCAAAAGCTGCCTGGGCAATGGTTACAAGGGCAAAGGAGGAAGGTGGGTTAGGAGTTTTGGACCTGAAAACCCAGAATGAAGCCTTGCTAATCAAGAGCCTCCACAAGTTGTTCAACAAACTTGACATTCCCTGGGTGAAGTTGGTCTGGGAGAGATACTATAACAATGGCAAGCTTCCTAGTCATATCAAAAAAGATCTTTCTGGTAGAAAGATATCCTCAAACTTCTGGAGAAATACAAAGTTATGGCATTGGTTTCCATTGAGAATGGGGCTTCATGCTTGCTTTGGGATGATCTTTGGTCTGGACAAGTGCCAAAACATGCTTATCCTGAACTTTATTCATTCACTAAAAGTCCAAACATGACACTGAAATCTGCAAGTCAAGTTCTTCCTTCATTCAAACGTTTCATCTGCCACTGTCAACTGAAGCCTATCAGCAGTTTATTCAGCTAGAGCAAATATTAAATGACTTTCAGCCTTCAGAGCTTGATGACAGTTGGTCTTACATATGGGGAAGGCAGGAATTCTCATGTGCAAAGGCATACAAACAGCTCTATGGTTCAGCATGGGTGCACCCGGTATTCAGATGGATATGGAAATCTTCTTGTCAGCATAAACACAAGGTTTTCTTCTGGCTCCTGGCACAGGACAGACTTAGCACGAGGAACATAATAAGAAGGAAGAACATGCATCTACAATCTTTTGATTGTGTTTTATGTGATAGCTCAGTAGAAGAGGAAGTCGATCATCTATTCCTGCGCTGTGACTTTGCTAAAGCCTGCTGGAATTTGGTTGGTCTAACTATCCCCCAGGGCCAAGGACCGTTTCAGATCTTAGAATCTTTCAGAGCTTAGCTCAATGTCCCCTTTTTTATGGAGATAATCATCATCATGTGTTGGAGCATTTGGACAGTAAGAAATGGCTTAATTTTCAGAGGCGAGGAAGCAACCGTTCAGAAGTGCAGAACTGTTTTCAGGAATGTCTTCGGCTTAGTTATTCTTCGCGCAAAGAAAAGATATCTACCCCACATTGAAGCATGGCTAGATCAATTTGTGTAGTTGAGCTCATCTTCTTCCTCACTTTTTTTATCTCTTGAGTTCTCTTGTTGTAAACTTTAAATTCTTGCTTGTACTGCTCACTTTTTTGGTTCTTTTAATAAATTCAGTAGGGGCGCAAGCCCCTCCTGTTTCTTAAAAAAAAAACACCACTTGGTTTGCAATATCTTGCATCATTATTTGTGCCAGCTTTTCTAGCTGGTGGTTGCAGCCATCCTAAAACGGTCGGCCATCACGGTCGGCGAGCTCCCGGAGCCTCCTCTGCAGCTCGGCCCGCTCGCCACTCAGGCGCGCGTTGTCGCGCAGCACGTGGTCAGCGTCCCTGAGGGCGCGGTTGAGGCGGCCGAGCAGGTCACGGTTGTCGCCTCGGAGGTGGACGACCTGTTCCCAGAGCTTGGTGAGCTGCTTCTGCTTCCGCACGCGCGACCGCCGAGCCGACTCCCGGTTGGAGACGGTCCTCCGCCGCCGCCTCTCCTCCGCGAGCAGCTGCCGCCGACGCTGGAGCGGTGGCTGGCGCTCACCTCCTTCTTCAGCCTTGTCGTCGGTGCCGGCAGAATGATGATGATCAAGCAATGGCTGGTCGGCGTACTCGAAGCCCGCGGCTGAGTATGGCGGCGTTAGCAGGCCGCTGTCGTTGCACGGGAACAACAGGTGATCGTCATCTGCTAGTGTGTGGTAATGGGGCACGATTCCGAAACCAAAAGGGGCTGTGGCTGCAGGCGGCAGGTACGGGAGGAAAACGCTTGCAACCTCACCAGGGTACATGCATACTGTCTCTTGGACCTCGGTGAGCTAGCCAAAGAGACTGGCTGATCAAACACAGCTGAGGGAGGCTAGCAGGGAGAGGGAAATGCAGGTTTCTGAAAGGAAGCAAGAGGGCAGCGAGGTAGATTTATAGCCTGAAAAAGGATGATGTATGGTGTCCGTACGTAGAATACAGGTGCGTGCATGAGCGTAGCCCCGGCCCCCCACCTGAAGCACGATCGGATGGCAACAGCATAGAGGCCCCAGAGGCTGCCGTCATCTCCGATTGATCGATGGTTATCATCATGTCTTGAATATGGTACGTACGTGTCGGCTTCTCTGAATTTTGTATGGGCCTGGTGTGCCTAGGAAAGAGGCTGCATCTTTGCTGCAAATTCGCAATTAGACTGGCCATTCTGCAAGTAATCAGCCTGGTCGTTTCGTTGTAAACGATTGTAGATTATTTACTGCTGGCTGATTTGGTGTGAGAAAAAAATACGGTTCCAGCTTATAATCTACGATCGTATAAGCCCAGCCGAATAGGCTGAATATCGGCGGGCGGCAGGGGGATATTTAACTTTTTACCATTATAACATATGGCACCTCCTCAAATAGCATCTTTAGGTTTGGCGCTACGTTTTTAGCAGCAGAGAGAAAAACGATACACATTTACTACTTTTGCTCATGTGGCACGCCAGCTCCGCTGTCCAGCTGGGAACCGAGTCAACATCCTTAGGTAAAATGACCGTCCCTGCCCCTGGCTTCTCCCTCCCTCATTACTAACACACGGGCCACACAAGTCAGATTCTTCTTCAACCTCCAGTCATCACCCCACAGACCTGCAGCGTTCGGCCTTTCTTGATGCATGCGAGTTGAAAAGATCAAGATGCCCAAGAGGGGGATGAATTGGGCTAATTCTAAATTTCTTTGCAATAATTAAACTCTACGATTAGCCCAATTAACCCCTTGTGCTAAAAAGTATTTCTATTGATCTAACGCACAAAAGTTTAGCACCCTAAGTTTTAATCCTACTCTAGCATGGCAATTCTAGGAATGTAAATGACAAGAATTGAATTGCTCAAAGTAAATGCTCAAAGTAAAGAGAGAAGGAGGAACGCAGCGATGTTTTGCTGAGGTATCGGAGAGTCGCCACTCCCCACTAGTCCTCGTTGGAGCACCCGCGCAAGGGTGTAGCTCCCCCTTGATCCGCGCAAGGATCAAGTGCTCTCTACGGGTTGATTCTTCAACACTCCATTGCGGTGAATCACCCACAACCACTCACAACTTGAGTTGGGTCATCCACAAGCTCCACCGGATGATCACCAAGCTCTCCAATCACCACCAAGCCGTCTAGGAGATGGCGATCACCAAGAGTAACAAGCACGAACTCTCACTTGACCACGACAAGCCTAATGAGAAGGGTGGATGCACACTTTGCTACTCTTGATCTCACTAACGAGAACTCTCTTTGGGATTCTTAAATCTCAATCACCTCACTAGGATCTTGCTTTTCTTGGCACTCTCAAAGGAGTTTCTTAGCTGTTGAAATGAATAAAAGTACCCCCACACACGAATGGAGAAAGTATTTATAACATGGGCTGAAAAACAAACCGTTATGTGCCTCTGCAGGGTGACTGGACGCTCCGATCATGTTGACCGGACGCGCTGGTCAGTTCACCCCGAACTCAAGTGTTTACAGTGTGACCGGACGCTGGCCAGTGTCCGGTCGTGATTTTTCCTCTCTGGAACCTTACTGGAGTTGACCGGACGCTGGCCCTCAGCGTACGGTCACTTCACCTCTCAGCGTCCGGTCACTTCCAGACGACTTCACTTAGATCAAATGAACTGACCGGACTCTGCGCCAGCATCCGGTCACACCGAAGCCAGCGTCCGGTCAGCATTTGACCCTCCATTCACTTCCAACTTTCGATCATTCGTGAATAAAGTTTGCTCCAATGGATCTAAGAGCTTTTTAGGAGCTACCTAGTGCTAGGTTTAGCAAGTGTGCACCACACCTAACCCACTAGACTTATCTAGGTCAAGCTACCCATCCATACCCCCCTTAATAGTATGGCCAAAGGAAAAAAACAAAGTCCTAAACTATTCTAAGTGTCTCTTTAACTCTAATCGACACTTAGAACTAGTCCATCATTGACCTTGTCGTCCATCCTTTGAAAACCAAAATGATTTCCATCGTAGGGGCATGACCACCATGATAGCCCAATCGATCTCCATTACCATGACCTAACTTAATTGCCTCTGCAAAACACACGTTAGTCATAGTAATCATGTATTATCATTAATCACCGAAACCCAACTAGGGGCCTAGATGCTTTCAATCTCCTCCTTTTTGGTGATTGATGATGATACTACCTCGAGTATATGAAAGAGTTGAGGTTTTTGACATGCTTGGTTCATATAAGCTTTTGACAATAAGAACAAGAGTGTTAGGCAAGCTTATATGACCCAAGCCAACATGATGTACTCAAAAGATATGAAATAAGCATGAGTACAAGTAATAAAGCTCATTTGCATCGGAGTAAAACGCGGAAGCAAAGCAAATGAGCATAGCACAAGTGATATGACATATAAATAATTCAAAGTAGAGAGCACACATGTCATATATCACGATTACGTAGATATCACTATCACATAGATATAGTTTGATGCATAAAAGTAAACACACAAATGCATAATAGTGTATCACACATAAAACTCCAAATGTAATAGATAGTCTAAGTAAACTAAGCTCCCCCTAGATATGTCGCTCCCCCTAAGACTAACATACTCGATCCCTCTCCCCCTTTGGCGTCAAACACCAAAACCTAAGGGTCGGTCGGCGGAGCTGTAGTGGACGAGTCGGGCGCTGAGGTACGAGGAGCAAGCTAGAACTGAGTTCCATCATCATCTGAACCAGAGCTCTGAGTTGTCTGACCCTCTGTAGCTGGAAGCGGCGCTGAAGCGGTCTGGGTCGGATCAACAACTGGAGCTACTGTAGACTATGCAGGTATGACTGGAGCAGCTGGCTCTGATGATGCCACTGATGAAGGGAGCGTCTCTGTGGTCCCGGTAATAGGTGCAACTATAGAAGGACCTGGGACATGTAAATATGGCGGAGTAGACTTCCCTGTCAACCCACTGAAAGATGCACCAAGGCTCCTGGACACTGTAGTCTCTGGCACTAGCAGCGAGGAAGTCTGAGCCGGTGTGAAACCCGTTTGGAGAGGTCTAAACTGCGGGGCTAACACGAGCGAAGCAACCCACTAGGACAACTGTTCTATAGGTGAAGCAAACTGTGCTGGTGGCTATCCCTAACTCTGAAGCCCACTAGGCTATAACTCTGTAGTCATAGAAGTGGTGGCAGGCTGACCAAGCTAGGGTGAAGGCTATGGCGGTGGAACCCCAATAGCTATCACTACATGCTGCATAAATCCAAGAAGTTGCTGCTGCATGAGGAGCTACTGCTGATGCATGGTCTGCTGCTGCTGCTGTATGGCCTACCGCTGCCGCTGAAACTCATCCTGTCGAGCCTAGAATAGTGCAAATGTAGCGATGGTTTCCTAAGCCTGGCGAGCCTGATCCTGCCTCATCCGCTCAAGTATGGCAAGTAGAGCGGTGTCAGTCTACGATGCAGATGGAGCTAAACTGGAGCTACCGGCCTCATGATCATGTCATCATGGAGGCATCTGAGGAATATCACGGTAGTCCTCATCAGAGCTGTCACTAGGGTTGCTCTCGATCATCCCCTCCTGCTGAGCATCCAACTGCTCCTCCTCAATAGCTGCTATGCACCTGATAGTATCATTCTGCTAGGTTGTAGTCTCTGGCACCTCTAGACGACATCGCGGCTGGCTAGGTGCACTCGGTGTACTATGGCGGATCATCTGAGTCAGGTTATATGTAGGGAACTCTGTCATAGCACCACTGTACTCAGCTAGCATCTTAGGTGGCCTCACAGTAACTGCCATGTGAATAAGAAATGTGATCCAGTGGGCATAGGGCAACTGTCGATGACCTCTGAACCCCTCAACAATAGTATCCTCCATCTCTGATAGAAGGAGATCCAAAATATCAAACACTGTCTGCTGCATCAGATAATTTAGTAGCCACAACTGTATGCGAGTCAAGCCCTCACGATACCCCATCCTCGGAAGCAGTGTCCTCCTCATAATGGCATCAAGCACTCTAGCAGTGGGAGTAAGATCACTAGGTGTCCTGCTAGACCCCTCGCCGAATGGCTTTGTGAAGCAGTGGCAGACTAGATCAGTAGGGGGCACCATCCCACCATGAGGACGTCTAGGAGGCGTTGTCTGTCGATAGCAAACCTCATGTAGCCAGATAGGCTACTCCTGAAGCCTGAGTATCTCTCTGACCCTAGTGCTCGTCAGCCTATAATCTCTGCCACTGAATGCAAAGTGTATGAATCTATGCTACGGGTCAATCCAGAGAGAAGCATAGAACTGATGGACCTAAGATGGAACATATAAGTCTGTCCGTCCAAGTAAATCTGTCAACCCTAGCAGGTAAGAAAGGTAGGGGTGAATGTGCTCTCCAGCTGCTGCAACAATAGACTCTATGTTGCACACCCTCTGAGATTTGAAAACAGCTCTACTGTTAAGATATGCATTGTAGAAGTCCTCCTATAGTGGTGTGTAGAAGCCCTTTGATGCACGCTCATCTCGCCTCGGTGGAAACCACTGCTCAAAATCCACAAATCTGAGCTGCTGCACCTGCTTGGCCGTGATAGCCCTCAGATCTAGATGAGTCACTAGAGGCGGACCCTATGGTCTGGGCGGTGGACGAGAACCCCTCCGCTGTGTATCTGCCCTCGGTGTGACTAGAGCACGGGTACGACCAGAGCGGCGAAGCTATGGCTGAGGTGCCTGCTTTGTCTCCTCGGCCTGCTGTCCCTCCTGAGTATGCGCTGCTGCCTGTGGTTCCTGCTGTGACTCCCCCTGAGGCTGACTCTCATCCAAGACAACTCGTCATCCCACAACCATGATAGTCCCAGCTGGACCACCATGACGGTGCTCAACCTATTCTAGTGCGGCCCTCGTAGATGGAGAGAGTTGATCTACAATAACAACACCACTGCAAGCACCTCCTCTCTCGGCATGCTCTGCGGACTCTACAACTGTGGCTGCTCTAGCTGTGTCTTCATCTGGATACTTTGCTTCTTTGTTGCAAGTTTCTTCATCGCCTTGCCTTTTGGATCTATAGGCAAGCGAGGCGGGTGTCTCGGATCGTCATCACCGGGACCACCTCCAACATTCTTGACATGAACCATCGATTGGATCTAAAAAGAACAACTGCCACTAACAAGAAACAACTGTCAACTATCACTTCCGAGGCTTGGCCTCGATCCGTACTCGCGAGCTTGGCCCCGAGTTGACTGACAACTGCAAATAGGACCTCAATGGCTTCGACTCGCTGCACGATAGAATAGAGGATATATAGATAATCTTAATTATTCATCTAGAGATACGAAACTCTAAGAAAGCAAGCAATTAGGTGTGAAATTGAATCGAGGACTTGCTACCTGACGAACCGGTGAAATGATGAGAAGAGGAACGGATCGGGGAACCACCGAGTCGGCAACTGGAGGTTAGGGTTGGCGACACACTACGATGAATCAGCGAGGAGAGCAGTGGCTAGGGCACTGACAGTGATGAAGCTAGGGCACGGCGGTGCTGGAGCTAGGGCATGGCAGCATAACGGCTGATGAGCGGGAGCGCACGGACGTGGGGAGGCACGGTGGAGCAGCATGGGCTCGCGGCGGTGCTGGCGCGAAGCAGGGCGGCTTGGCTGTAAGAGCTCAGCGGCGGAGCTTGCTGCGCGGCAAGCTTGCAGAGGCGGCGCCTAGGGCTACTGTATGGGAGCGGTGGCCCAAAGCAAAGGCGTGGGGCACTGGCACTAGAGTGTGGGCGACGACGGCGTGGGACAGCGGTGGCGAAGGCTAGCTCGGCGGCTAGGGCGCAATGGTGATGCAGCTCGGGATCGGAGGCACGGCAGCGATGATGGTGGATTAGGTAAAGATGCATGTGGCGAATAGGGTTATATGGGGGTCCCCCGCGTGTTAGAAAAGGAAATGGGAAAAGAATCCAGAACGCGCACATTTTCAACTGACCGGACGCTCCGGTGGCAACGACCGGACGCTGGCACCCAGCGTTCGGTCGATTCCAGAGAGGTCCAAATCCCCTGGAATCACGACCGGACGTGTCCGGTGGACACCGGCCGAACGCAGCCAGAGTCCGGTGCAAGCTGTCTCCTTTGTCTTTGATCGACCGGACGCAGAGCCACCATCTGACTAGACACTGGGAGAACACTATTTCGGCATCCGGTCACTCCTTCACAGCAGGTTCACCTCCTGTGAACTGACCAGACCCTGGACATCAGAGTCCGGTGCAGCGTCCGGTCACTCCTTTTCCAGCGAATCTTCAAAGTCCTTCGTGCTACCTATTCCCAATTAAGTCCCAACTCCAATAAGATCCAAATAAACTTCAATTGGGACTGATGTGAGTGACCTCTCTCAAACCCTCATGTTTTTCAAAAATATTTTGCCTTAGGCTATTATTCTTTTTATGAAAATAGGCAATAAGAGGGTAATTGAAGATAAATGATAAAACAACATTCATGCATATGCAATGCAATACTTGAAAGTAAATCTAGTTGCTTGTCAAGTTTGATCCAAGGTTAAGCTTCTTCACACGCTTTACGATGGTTATCTTAACCATGTTAGATAAGCCCTATATGCATTACCAAAGATTAAACATGTTATACATTTACAATGCAATGCAAGGGACAACATAAGCTCATCTTTTAGTAAAGTCGCTAAAATCAAGAACATTGAGCTCATTCCGCAATCGACAAAAAGTCACCTCATCTAGCGGTTTAGTGAAGATATCCGTCAATTGATCCTCGGTCCTTACACCTTCTAATGAAATATCATTTTTAGCAACATTATCTCTAAGAAAGTGATGGCGGATATCTATGTGCTTGGTGCGAGAGTGTTGAACCGGATTATTTGCAAGTTTTACCGCACTTTTATTGTCGTACAAAAGAGGTACTTTTTCTAGAACTACACCATGGTCTAGAAAAGTTTGTTTCATGTAAAGTATTTGTGCACAACAAGCACCCGCGGCAATATATTCTACTTCAGCGGTGGACAAAGCCACACTATTTTGCTTCTTGGAGGACCAAGACACAAGTGATTTACCAAGCAAATGGCACCCTCCGGATGTGTTTTTTCTATCAACTTTGCAACCGGCATAATCCGAATCGGAATAGCCAACTAACTCAAATATAGCTCCTTTGGGATACCAAAGGCCAATGCTTGGTGTGTCCTTAAGATACCTAAGGATTCTTTTTACGACAATTAAATGAGTTTCCTTAGGATTAGCTTGAAATCTAGCACACATACACACACTAAACATGATGTCGGGCCTAGATGCGGTTAAATATAGCAAGCTACCAATCATAGAGCGGTAGAGAGTTTGATCAACCGTGTTACCTCCCTCATCTAGGTCGAGATGTCCATTAGTTGGCATTGGTGTCTTGATTGGCTTACATTCATCCATCTTGAATCTCTTGAGAAGATCATTGGTATATTTCTCTTGAGAGATGAAAATCCCTTCTCTCATTTGTTTGATTTGAAAACCAAGAAAGAATGTAAGCTCTCCAATCATTGACATCCCGAACTCCTTTGGCATCAATTCACCAAACTCTTTGCAAGAATCTTCATTTGATGATCTAAAGATGATATCATCAACATACACTTGACAAATGAAGATGTGCCCATCAAGCTTCTTGGTGAATAGTGCGGTGTCAACCTTCTCGATGGTGAAGCCCTTCTCAATGAGGAAGTCCCAAAGGCGCTCATACCAAGCTCTTGGGGCTTGCTTAAACCCATATAATGCCTTGGACAACCTATAAACATGATTAGGATATCTAGGGTCTTCAAACCCAGGAGGTTGATCAACACAGACTAGTTCATTAATAAAGCCATTTAAAAATACACTTTTCACATCCATTTGATATAGTTTCATTTCATGATGTGATGCATATGCAAGGAGGATATGAATGGCTTCTAGTCTTACAACTGGTGCAAATGTCTCTCTAAAATCCAATCCTTCAACTTAAGAGAACCCCTTTGCAACTAGTCTTGCCTTGTTCCTCACAACTACGCCTTGATCATCTTGCTTGATGCAGAACACCCACTTTATTTCAATGACTCTTGCTCCTTTTGGCTGCTCTTCAAGAGTCCAAACTTCATTGCGGGTGAAGTTGTTCAACTCTTCATGCATGGCATTTATCCAATCCGGATCTTGAAGAGCTTCTTCTACCTTGGTAGGCTCATAGCAAGAGATAAAAGAGTGATGAGCAATAAATGAAGCAAGTTTTTGTGAGCGAGTCATTACACCCTTTGATGGACTCCCTATGATGAGATCCTATGGATGATCTTGTAGTAGAGGTGTATTTCTTCTATTGACCACTTAAGGAGGTGGTTGTGGAGCATCAACATCTTGTGCTTGTACCACCATTTGATCATGGGAGACATGGGTGTCTTCATTTTCTACTCTCCCATCTTTATCATCATCTTATGGCACACTTGATGAAGAAGGTGGATCAATCACTTGTACATCAACTTCCTCATCTTTAGGCTTGATGTCTCCAACCGGAATGTTCTTCATGGCCTCCCTCAATGGTTCATCACCTACATCATCAAGATTCTCATGTGCTCCTTGGGAGCCGTTAGATTCATCAAATTCCACATCATATGTTTCTTCAATCAAGTCAATACTCTATATGCTTTGGACTTTGATGAGTAACCAACAAGAAAACCAATATCACAACGTCTTTGAAACTTCCCTAGGTGTTGCCGCTTCTTGTAGATGTAGCATTTGCAACCAAACACCCTAAAGAAAGAGACATCTGGCTTCTTCCCATTGAGCAACTCATAAGGTGTCTTGCTAAGGAACTTTTGAAGGAATAGGAGGTTGGATGCATAGCATGCGGTGTTGATAGCTTCCACCCATAGAGCTTTGGAAGTGTTGTACTCATCTAGCATTGCTTTTGCAAGAGTGATCAATGCCCATTTCTTTCTCTCAACTACACCATTTTGTTGAGGAGTATATGTTGCGGAGACCTCATGCTTAATCCCAACTTCATCACAATATGCTTCTATGTTTATGTTGTTAAATTCCTTCCCATTGTCACTTCTTATCTTCTTGAGCTTCACTTCAAATTCATTTTGTGCTCTCTTAGCAAACTTCTTGAAGCAAGATGCAACTTCAGATTTGTCATGAAGGAAGAATACCCATGTGTATCTTGAATAGTCATCAACAATCATAAGACAATAAAGATTTCCTCCCAAACTCTTGTATGTTGTTGGTCCAAACAAATCCATGTGAAGGAGTTCTAGCACTCTTGTGGTTGACATGAAAGCTTTGGTTGGATGAGTATTTGCAACTTGCTTGCCAGCTTGACATGCACTACAAAGCTTGTCCTTCTCAAACTTCACGTCCTTCAACCCTCTCACCAAATCATTCTTCATTAGCTTATTGAGTGAGCTCATCCCAACATGAGCAAGTCTTCTATGCCATAGCCACCTAAGTGTTGTTTTGGTGAATAGGCAAGTCTTCAAATTTGCATCTTCGGAGGTGAAATCCACTAGATATAGGTTGTTGTATCTAAATCCTTTGAATATCACTTGATCATCATCCTTCTTAAATACAACAACTTCCTTCTCGGTGAACAAGCATTGGAAGCCAAGATCACACAATTGTCCAACGGATAGCAAGTTGAAGCTCAATGAAGCAACATATAGCATATTTGAGATAGAATGATCATTTGATATTGCTACTTTGCCAATCCTTTAACCTTGCCCGTTGAATTATCTCCAAATGTGATTCTTTATTGTCCATCTACTTCTTCATCTAGTGAGGTGAACATACGAGGATCACCGGTCATATGTTGTGTGCAACCATTATTAATAACCCAATGACTTCCATCGGTCTTGTAGTTCACCTACACACAAGAGATCAAGCTTTAGGAACCCAAACTTATTGAGGGCCCTTCACCTTCTCAACAAGTGACTTAACAACCCAAATTTTCTTAGGCCTATTCTTGTTTGGAGGTCCTAAGAACATGACTTTCATCTTTCCACTAGAATCGTTTCTAAGCATGTAGTGAGCATTGAAGGCAAAAGGTCTAGCATGCTTGAGCAAGGGTTGTGGTGGTGGAGTTTGGCACTCATGAGCAAAGTGGCATTCTTGTCCACACTCAAAATACTTCTTTGGCTTTGGCTTTTGTTGTTGTTGAGCTTGAGCCTTCTTCTCTTTGTTTGCCATGTACCCAATGCCACTTCTATCCATCTTCATGATGGTGTTCATTAGTAGCTCACTTTGAAGATACTTGCCTCTAGTGAACTTGCTCAATCCAATCTTGAGATGTTCTTTCTCCAACTTGAGCTTCTTGTTCTCTTCCTTAAGAGCATCATTGTTCTTCTCTTCCTTGAGCTTCTTATTTTCTTCTTTGAGCTTCTCATTCTCAAGCATCAAACCATCATCATGATCAAGAGTTTCTAGCACAATGGTGTTGTGACTTTTGATCTCTTCAAGATCTTTCTTGAGCTTTTCATTGTCATTCTTGAGCTTGACAAACTCATCATAATCATCGACCTCAACCACTTGCTTGCCCTTGATACTAGAACTTTGCTCAATGCTCTCAATGATCAAATCATCACATGATGTAGCTATATCAATCTTAACAACATTGTTAGTAGCATCATGTGGCTCATTGAATAAATATTCTTGAGCAATAACAAGATTATCATGATTAATCTTAAGAGTAGTATATTCATCTTTTAGCATATTATGGCTAGTGATGAGCTCTTTATGCATCCTCTCAAGTTTATCATGTTTATCTTTAAGCTCTTTCTTAGAAGATTTGAGCTCCTTGAGTTTGGATGACATAGCTTCATTTGCTTCTCTAAGCTCAACACTAGTCTTTTCGGCTATATCACATTTAGCTAAAAGAGAATCATTTTTAGCTTCTGGCTTGTCATTCTTAGCTCTAGTCTTTATAATGATCTTAGAGTATTTATTTAGCAATTTAACAAGATCATCATAAGATGGTGATTCATATTCATCATCATCACTATCACTATCATCATTACTAGCATGTTCATCACCACTACTCTCATCATCATTTGATACCTTGCGTTCACCCTTGGCCATAAGGCATAGGTGTGTAGAGGATGATGGCGGTGAAGATGATGAAGAGTCAATAACAATGGCGGCCACCTTCTCATTGTCACTATCATCATCGGATGAGCCACTAGATGAATCAATGTCCGTGAGCCAATCACCGACGATGTATGCCTTTCCACTCTTCTTCTTGTGGAAGTCCTTCTTCTTGCCATCTCTCTTCTTGTATGGCTTGTCTTTCTTCTTTTCATCTTCATCACTTGAGTCATCTTTCTTGCCCTTGTTCTTGAACTTGTCTTTCTTGGGCTTTGTGCATTGGTGAGCTAGATGACCAAGTTCTCCACAATTGTAGCAATCCATCTCAGAGATTGGCTTCCTTCTAGAGCTAGTGAAGAACTTCTTCTTCTTGCCATCAAACTTGATGCCACTCTTGTTGAGCTTCTTTAGCATCTTGGTGGTTTTTCTCACCATGAGAGCAAGGCTTGCATCATCAACTTCATCATCACTTGAGCTCTCATACTCAAGCCTTGCTTTGCCCTTCTCTTGACTAGCTTTGAATGCTAAGTCCTTTTCTTTCTTCTTGTTAGAGGATGAGCCATCTTGAGGTGTGATGTGCATGTACATCTCATGAGCATTGATCTTTCCCAAGATTTGTGTCGGTGTAGCGGTGTAAAGATCACCTTGATGAAGCACGGTCACAATGTGCCCATATTTGTCAATGGGGAGGACACTCAAGATCTTTCTTATAACATCAGATGGTTGCATTTGAGTTAGTCCAAGCCCATTGACTTCCTCTACAAGAACATTAAAACGTGAATACATTTCATTAGCACATTATTTAGGAAGCATTTCAAAAGAGTTAAGCTTTTTCATGACAAGATGATAGCATTCCTCACGCTCACTCTTTGTTCCCTCATGGAGCGCACAAATGTCTGACTATAGTGCATGGGCGTCTTTGTGGTTCCTCACCCGGTTGAACACATCTTTACAAAGGCCTCTAAATATGGTGTTTCGAGCCTTTGCATTCCATTTCTCGTAATTCACCTCATCGCCTTTTAGGTTAGTAGCATCTCGAGGTTTTGGGAAGCCTTGTGAGGCGGCTCTAAGTATTCCAACATCTAGAGCTTCTAAGTACGCCTCCATGCGAATTTTCCAATATGGAAAATCATCCCCCTCAAAGATAGGAGGAGGTCCATCCCCGTGAGACATCTTTCTCTAGGCGGTTAAGCCTAAATACATGAGAACCTTGCTCCGATACCAATTGAAAGGATTAAGATGCCCAAGAGGGGGGGTGAATTGGGCTAATTCTAAATTTCTTTGCAATAATTAAACTCTACGGTTAGCCCAATTGACCCTTTGTGCCTAGAAAGTGTTTCTATTGATCTAACACACAAAAGTTTAGCACCCTAAGTTCTAATCCTACTCTAGCATGACAATTCTAGGAATGTAAATGACAAGAATTGAATTGCTCAAAGTAAATGCTCAAAGTAAAGAGAGAAGGAGGAACACGGTGATGTTTTGTCGAGGTATCGGAGAGTCGCCACTCCCCACTAGTCCTCGTTGGAGCACCCGTGCAAGGGTGTAGCTCCCCCTTGATCCGCGCAAGGATCAAGTGCTCTCTACGGGTTGATTCTTCGACACTCTGTCATGGTGAATCAACCACAACCGCTCACAACTTGAGTTGGGTCATCCACAAGCTCCGCCGGATGATCACCAAGCTCTCCAATCACCACCAAGCCGTCTAGGTGATGGCGATCACCAAGAGTAACAAGCACGAACTCTCACTTGACCACGACAAGCCTAATGAGAAGGGTGGATGCACACTTTGCTACTCTTGATCTCACTAATGAGGGCTCTCTTTGGGATTCTCAAATCTCAATCACCTCACTAGGACCTTGCTCTTCTTGGCACTCTCAAAGGTGTTTCTCAGCTGTTGAAATGAGCAAAAGTACCCCCACACATGAATGGAGGAAGTATTTATAACATGGGCTGAAAAAACGAACCGTTATGTGCCTCTGTGGGGTGACCGGACGCTCCGGTCATGTTGACCGGACGCGCCAGTCAGTTCACCCTGAATTCTAGTGTTTACAGTGTGATCGGACGCTGGCCAGCGTCTGGTCAGCACTGACCGGACGCGTCCGGTCGTGATTTTCCCTCTTTGGAACCTTACTGGACTCGACCGGACGCTGGCCCTCAGCATCCGGTCACTTCACCTCTCAGCGTCCGATCACTTCCAGACGACTTCACTTAGATCAAATGAACTGACCGGACTCTATGCCAGCGTCCGGTCATACCGAAGCCAATGTCCGGTCAGCATTTGACCCTCCATTCACTTCCAACTTTCGATCATTCGTGAATGAAGTTTGCTCCAATGGATCTAAGGGCTTTTTAGGAGCTACCTAGTGCTAGGATTAGCAAGTGTGCACCACACCTAACCCACTAGACTTATCTAGGTCAAGCTACCCGTCCATACCCCCTTAATAGTATGGCCAAAGGAAAAAACGAAGTCCTAAACTACTCTAAGTGTCTCTTCAACTCCAATCGACACTTAGAACTAGTCCATCCTTGACCTTGTCATCCATCCTTTGAAAACCGAAACGATTTCCATTGTAGGGGCATGACCACCATGATAGCCCAATCGATCTCCATTACCATGACCTAACTTAATTGCCTCTGCAAAACACACATTAGTGATAGTAATCATGTATTGTCATTAATCACCGAAACCCAACTAGGGGCCTAGATGCTTTCACAGGTGTGCCGCCACCGCTGTTTCGGCTCGGGCCGGCGAGCACACAGCCACAGACCGATGGGGCACAATAGGCGTTGGTGCCGGTGCCCGCCCCAATCCCCCTCTCCGCTCCTCTCTATCCACCATCACCATGGCCACAACCACCATCGCCTATCATCATTGCAACGCCATCCTCCACCTCCCCAGACCTCCGCACTTCCGCCAACTCCCGCCGGCTCTCCTCGTCCCCGCACTCATTGCCCGTAAAGCCACGAGCGTCGGGCTGGGGGCGGCTCGTCTCGTCCCGAGGGCGAGGGCAAGTTCCATACCTCCACCGCCACCGTTTTTTGAAACCATGGAAGAGGAGGAGGAGGAGCATGGGTGGTCGGATGTGGAGGCGGGCTTCAGTGATGAGGCAGAGGATGAGCAGGAGTGTGCGGGCGGCAACGGCGCGGTGCGCGGGGAGGACCTGGGCGCGGACGCCACTTCCGAGCAGCAGGGTGAGAATTGCACGGCGTGATCGAGCGCGGAAGCGTAGTCGAAGCAGGGGAGGGCGGGAGGGATACCTGGGCAGTGACGCGGGAGACTAGGTCACCGAGGGCTGGCGCAAAGCAGAAGGCGGCCACCGCGGCCTCAGCGAGGGATAGCGGGAGGTGGTGAGACTACGTGATGAGTAGGGTGCAGGCGGCGGCGAGGACGGGGAGGAAGGCGCTGCCCGGGGTGGCGAGCTGGCCGTCGGTGGCGGACTTGGCCATGCGGAGCGCCTCCTCGGCGTAGGCCGGCGGCAGGCTGAGGCGGGTGGCGGTGGAGGTGATGCCTGCGGAGGCGACGGCGAGCATTTGGTCGCGGTAGGCGCAGTCGGAGCTGTTGCGGACGAGGGAGGAGACGCGGAGATCGAGGCCCCCCGAGTCTTTGAAGGTGGACTGGTGGACGAACTCCGCACCGCCGGCGTCCTGGATGACGCCGTAGGAGGTGCAGACGAGCGCACCTGGGTCCAGATCCGCCACCACCGTGCCCCGGGCTTATTATGGTCTGTATTGCGGTTCCGGCAGGCGTGGCCCCGGCTCCAGCGAGCGCCGCTAGTCCCTGGCTCCGACGAGCGCAATCAGCTCCGTCTGGCGTGACCCTGGCTCCGACGTTGGACGCGGCCTCGTCGGGGTCACTGGCGTCTCGGGTGGTGATGGCCAGTGACGGACCTAGGTTTTTATCTCTGGGTATGCGCAGCAAAAAAAAATTCTTATGCAATTCGGTAAACCCAAAAATTTTTACCTATCTCTATGACTGGCGGACCCCAGGGTATGCGGTGGCCCACCCTGCATACACTGTAGGTCCGTCCCTGGTGATGGCGGTGTCACCATGGACTGCACCAGCTGGTCTTGTGGAGAAGAATCTGACTTGTTCGGCCCGTGTGTCAGTAATGGGGGAGTGAGAAGCCAGGGGCAGAGGCGGTCATTTTACCTGAGGATGCTGACTCGGATTCAAGCAGGACAACGGAGCTAGCGTACCACATGAGCAAAAGTAGTAAATGTGTATCGTTTTTCTCTCTCTACTGCTAAAAACGTAACGCCAAAGCTAAAGCTGCTATTTAAAAAGGTGTCATCTGTTATAATGGTAAAAAGTTAAATATCCCATTCACACGGACCGTGGTTGGCCAGCGGCGGCGGCTGTCGCAGCACCGAATAAGGCGGTATGAGGTCTCTCGATTGAGCAGTCCTTTCTGCAAATCAATTATGGATGATGGCTCCACGTACGTATTCACTCTACGCACTTGCGTTCCTTTGACGTATTTCTACTTTTATTAGGCCTCATAATTGAGGACGAAACGAACAGTGGATAGAGATGCTGATGACCGATGAACGACGAGAGCAGCACTAGGTGCTCTGCTCCGGATCAATATTAGTATTCCATTCCTCGGCCTCCATCTGAATGATCTGATACATTCACTTTTCTCGGCGAGCTTACGCAATGGAAAAAAGGAAAAGTGAGGCGTTGCGTGGTTGGTTGGAGGTTCACAGCCACAAGCTCTTGATTATATTGTTTTCCTTTGGATAAAGAGAATATGCACCTCAGTCTGCTGATGGGAATTGTGTTCCTAGCTCATCGACAACTGCGTACACCGCATATATATTTCTGTCTCAGCACTTTGTATCGTGCCCATTTTACATTTTGTGTTCATGAATAAAACCCTAATGATATCATATGCTGAGGATTTCAGGTTTTAGCAATAGCACCAAAAAGTTTGTGCATTGCATATTGTAAGGAAAATGGACCCTACGACCCATTTAGTCTAGACTTGTATTGTTTGCTGGTATATTTGATATAGTTCAACATTATCATTTTGGACTAATATTGTTTGCTAGTATATTTGATATAGTTCAACAGGATGAAGTGCGGACTTAGCCCAAGGCGGAGCAAAGGTCCGGATGATCAACATCCACTACGTCAAATATCATTTCCAGGGGCGGCTACAGTGCATTTGTAGGGGCAGTTCGGCCAACCGCCCCTACGCAAGGGTCTCTACAAATCATACATTTGTAGGGACGGTTCTCAGACCGTCCCTACAAATCGATTTGTAGGGGCGGTTGGTACTGTAGCCGCCCCTACAAATCGATTTATAGGGGCGGTCTGGGAACACCAGCCACCCCTACAAATCGATTTGTAGGGGTGGCTACAGTACCAACCGCCTCTACAAATCATTTTTCCACCAAATAAAATTAAATTTACAATTCAAATTCATGGTACCTATACTTGCAAAGTGACTCAAGTACATGCTTCAGCCGACAGTCCAATACACAATGACAGAAAAAACCAAATACCTAAGTAGATCTTCATGGTACCCAAGTTAATATAATACTCTCATGGATATAATTTAAATACAATCAGAAAGTTCATTTAACTTTAATTATCAGAACACCCATTCAATATTACATGCACAAGCAATTTGTGGAGTAAAATAGAATTGAAAGAAAATTAATTGTAAAACACATCATCAATCAGTATGCAGGTAAACGGCTTGGTGGGGAGACAGGAGCACCTCAGCTCGGTGGGGAGACACGATACACTAAAGAAGCCTTGCTCCTTGCTAACTGTTAGCTTTGCACAAGAACTTGTTGAAGCCTCGCCTTCCTGCTTGATTTAATAGTTAGCTTTGCACAGGAATTCCTTGCTTTAACCGTTATCTGTGCTTGCTCTTTGCTTTCATGGTTAGCTCTGCACAAGGATTTGTTGCTTTAATTGTTAGCTCTTCATCAAGAATTTGTAAATCATTGAACAAAGAATGTAGTCCTGAATAACCTAATCATATACATACCATATATTAATCAAAGAATGTTTGTTCAGGAATTAGGAGTAGGCTTATCCTGAATTAGCATGATACTACTTATATAAAATAAATATGCAATCCCCGAATAGCAAGCCCCAACCTGCTAACTGCTTAGCAACGCACAGGCACAAATTTCACTATTTTAGAACTGAAATACACATGGCATAGATATGCCGTCCACTTGATCTTGTGGGATCAAAATATTATGACGGTATTGAGATCATCAATGATGCAGGCTCTATTTTTATCAAGTGACTTATTCTCAAATTCTCATATCCAAACAATAATTTGGAGCAAGGGCTAGGGAAGACAAACACCCCACTGCATTTTGACGCTTTATGCAACAAGAAAAGGTAGTATCATCATCATCATCGCTAGAATATGAACTTGTGCAATATTTGAGAAAATAATAGCAACTACGCATAAGAGAATAATACTTGGGCGCTGCACAAGTTGTGCTATGGGGAACTTGTCGTCGCTGGCCTGCTCTTCTGATTCGGGTCTCTAGGTCCTGAGAGCACGTTGAGCACATTCAGAATCACAGTAAGGCATATCATTTAGTCGAAGTTCAAGAAAGTTATTGTGCTTGGTTAAAAACAACAATCAACATATCAGAAAAGAAACTATAGCTTCAACTAGCATATCATTTATAGCCCTACTGACGGACATTTTCTGCACAGTACCATTCATACAAGATTCACGTGGTTGCTGAAATCCAAATTAGGAGTGTTGTACACACAACAATAAAGCACATTGAGAAAAACAGGTAGGAAGAACATACTTTCCAGAAGTGTTCCCGCATCCAAGTTACTGAACACAAATATTTAGTTGGAGTCAATGTTATCTTACCTGCTGCTTGTACAGAGACAGAGGAACATAGGCCGCCTCCTTCCTGAAATGGTGAGAGACATGATTACAGTCACAAAAATAAGACTTTACTTATCAATGCAGTAACTAAATGCAAGGTTGAGAAAATATTATTTTATTCTAGATAATCCCCATTCCAATGGCTATTCTAAAAATAAAGCAATTTAGATGCAATGGTAAACCTGCAAGACGTGCTTGCATGTCAACCGAACAGCAATACCTACAATTTTCCAAAGCATGACCCTGTATAGGATTTGAAAATTGAGTCCCAGATTCAATAGTGTGGGAGCTCATGTGGCAATCTACTTATAAGGTCGTAAGCAAACATTACTAAATCCATGCATAATAACAAAGACCAAACTCAGAACCTCATGTTAATGGGCCACGAGCATGCGAACTTGAATCCCATATGCGCCAGCAAGGCAGCAACATACAGTAGATGATTTGAAACAATAACACACAGATAGCAGGGCAAAATAAGTGGGAAAACCACACAGATAGCAGGGCTAAATCAGTGGCAAAACCTAGGCACGAACTAATTTTAACCACATACTGCACATTGTTCGAGTCTGCACATTGCTTTTTTACTAAAGTGATGATGCAATCAGTAATCAAACAATAAAGCACATAGTTGCTAATTGGGAGTTGTGAAAAACATACTCAACTTCCCCATAATATTCCCAATCTGGTTAGCTTGCAACTGCGTAACTTGTGTCATGCTAATCACTCGAACTATATGCTCTCCTTACTGAACTGAATTGCAAGAAGAAAAAGAAACAGATCAGAATTTGGTAGGGAGAAAGAGCCATTATCTATACTACTTGTGACTAATGGACAGAGAGAATATTCATAGGAAGAATTCTGCTTATTTGCAACCTACTACATTTATCATTATGAATACTACTTGTGATTACCAGCAAGAATTCTTGGACAACTTTATTAGTACTATACTTGCATGGACTCATTGCCCCACACTACTAAAAAACCCACCTGTAGCTACGCTTTATTTGTAACGCACATCAAAAGCGTCTCTACGTTGGCACGTAAAGACGTTACTTGACACAATTTCAAGAACGCATCAAAGTGTCATGATATTTAACACGCTTTCAACGTTAAGAGATATCTAAACACATTTTTTAACACGCTATTGAAATCGTATTAAAATGACATGAAATTCGACACGCTTTCAACCGTCACTAACCTCTACACACATTGTAAAGCGCATCTCAAAATCGTCAATAGGCACCTAAAGATGCTTTTTGACATGCAACTAAAAACGTATAAAAATGACACATAGTTAGACATGCTTTCAACTGTGAGTAGCATAAAGACACGTCATAAAGTGTATCAAATAAACGTCCTTAGGCATGTATAGATGTTTTTTTATGCGATACCGAAATATCTCTAGTTGACATGAAATTAGATACGCTTTTAACCATTACTAGCTGATAGAGACGGTTTTATGTGTATTAAAAATTTGTCCTTAACACGTAGAGATGTTTTTTTTGGTGGAAAATTGAAAACGTGTAACCTACCGAGGGGGGCTATAAGCTGACGTGGCATATTATTCATCAGAGTTAATGTGGCATATCTTCCACTACAACTGACGTGGCATGTATTATTGGAGGATAAAACAATATCAACATTAATTGTGTTTTGATTTCTTTTAATTAAAAATACTAGTACAAAGAAATCGCTAGTGTTTGTCATACATGTCTAATAGAGCACACACTTAATAATAATAATAAATAGGAAAAAATGTGGTCACACACTTGGAAAAGGGAAAAAAATTTGGTCACTCACTTGATAATTATTATATAAAAATAAAAAAGTGCTAGATCTGGGCACACACTTAACAATAAATGAAATGGAAAAAATGGCAAATCTAGACTCGAACCAAGCAATAAGGGATTGAGACCAGCGTGCCTTACCATTGCACCAATCATTTATATTTGTAGGATGGGGTTAATTCTTTTATTTATGAAGAGATATATCTATCTGTGAACAATATATAATCCCACTTTATTAAAATGAATTGAAATTCTGATGGAAAGCTTATTGGCCCAAAATATGTTTTCATGTTGGTTTGTACAATTTCTTGATCCCCTTTAGATATGATTATAATTATTTTGTGGAATTATCATCGAATAATCATAATAATATTTATATTTGGTTAGAAAATTATGAAAATTTATATGACAACATGTATTTGATATATAGTCATTCAAAAAAATCATTGCCAAGTACATATCATGGGACCATAGGAGCCACATGTCAAAAAAAATGTAAAAATAGGATAAAAAGTTGCAAAGGTGGGTCTTGAACCTAAAACCTTCCCATCTTAAAGGAGTAGACTTACCACTACATTATGTTAACATTTGTATTACTCTTTTGATAGTAAATTATTTGTATAATAAATAACTGTTAATACAACGGGGAAAAAGATGAAAACTGACCAAAAAAAGTTACAAAGCTAGGGCGTGTGTTGACGTTGGATTGAGATCCAAATCAAACACCAACAAGAGCTAGCATGCCCGAGGTCGTAATCAACCTTCAACACGCAGCAAGAGACTCTTGGGGTCGACTAAACCGATCTAGAGACCGGTTAAAAACAGATTTGAAAACCAAACCGGCTCGGAAATAGCAGAGAAGTCACCTTAGTCGACTTGGGAATCAGCCTAGACAGTTTATAGGGCCCGACGCGTTGTTTTTAGGCTAAAAATAGGGGGAGTCGGCTAAGCCGACATGACACTGGAAACTTCAGGAAAAAAGCTTCTGAAATTCATAATTAATTTATCTGGACTTCAAACGAGGCGATTCATATATGTTTTTCAATCAGCTCAATGAGAAAAACACAATAGTGAAGTCCATTCTTGCATTTATGGAAGTTGAAAAGTCGGCTTCGCTGACTTGGGGAGTCGGCTAAGCCGACCTGGGGCTCGTGTGGCTCGCCTTCTTCGCGTGTTTCTTTTGCTATTTGTCACGCTAATTAGTTTCAAACACGTCTACGATGTTTAGAACTTGTTGGAGATGACTATAAACATTATTGGGACACTCTTGAATGTCAACAGCGTTGTCGTCGTTTGGAAAAGCTGGAGCCCATCATCTGGAGGGCCGACACGCCCATCACTAAAAATGAACTAGTCTTGCCACATAGGCCATGCAACCCTATTTGATCTACAATATACATAATAAATTTATATTTTATAATTCACTAACAAAAAATCTCTAAAAACCATCACTAAAAATAAACTAATCTTTACTACTATAGAAAAGATTTGTAGCTACGCCCCCTGTTTTTAGGGGCGGCTCTATATTAAGCCATCGCTACAAATGGTGCCAAAATGAGCCGCTCTTGTAAATTCATTTGTAGGGACTGCTAGTGTTATCAGCCGCCCCTATAAATGACCTAATTTATAGGGGCGGCTCTATATCCAGCTGCCCCTAAAAATCCGATTTGTAGATGCCAAATAGTAAAAATTAAGTACTAAAATTTGAATTTTTTAAATAACCTCGGATGGAGAAATGATCAAAATAAAAGTTGTTGATCTCGAAAAGTTATAGAACTTTGTTGTTTATAACTTTTTTATTTGAAATCATTTTCTGCTTTAAAATGCTGTTGGAAATTTAATTTTTAAATTATTGAACAACTCTGATATCTCTTTTTAATGTCTAGCTAAAATTTGTAACTAGTCTTTCTCCCTTATACTAACTTCAAATCTAATGATTTTTTTTCCTAAAAATTTCTAAAATCATGCTCTATCAATTTATTTTGTTCTTACAACTATGATTTTGGTCATCTTTTCATATGAATTTATTTTATCAATTGAAATTTTGAATTTCAAAAAATGTTAACTTCAAACAACATTTTAAAGTAGTAAATGATTTTCAGCTGAAAAAGTCGTCAACATAAAAATTATAGAACTTATCAAGATGTACGACTTTTATTTTGATCATTTTTTTCATCCGACAAGGTGACAGTAACATTGTTCATAAAATTAATATATCTCTATTATAGCTTATGAAACCATACGAGAGATATGTAAAATTTGTGAACAATGTTACTACCACTTTGTTGGATGAATAAATGACCAAAATAAAAGTTGTAGATTTTGATGAGTTCTACAACTTTGTTGTTGTTGACTTTTTCAGTTGAAAGCATTTACTCTTTGAAAATATTGTTTCAAGTTGCCATTTTTCGAAATTCAAATTTTGAATTGGCCAAACGAAGTCACATGAAAAGAAAACTAAAATAAAAGTTATAGTTCTCGAAAAGCTATAGAAGTTTGTAGTTGCTTTTTTATTTTATATCATTTTGTGATAACCTTTTCATTTGATATCATTTTGTCGAGGAAGACTACGTTTGAATTTCTCAAATTTAAAATCTAAATTTTTCAAATGACCTCGGATGGAGAAACAACCAAAATAAAAGTTGTATATCTGAAAAAGTTATAGAACTTTATAGTTGATAACTTTTTCATTTGAAATCATTTTGTCAAGGAAAACTACATTTGGATTTCTCAAATTTAAAATTTGATTTTTTTCAAACGACCTCGGATGGAGAAACAATCAAAATAAAAGTTGTAGATCTCAAAAAGTTATAAAACTTTGTAGTTGATAACTTTTTTTATTTGAGATCATCTTGTAAAAAAAACTACATTTAAATTTCTCAAATTTGAAATTCAAATTTTGTAAACGACCTCGGGAGGAACTACCAAAATGAAAGTCATAGATCTCGAAAAGTTATAACACTTTTTAATTCAGATTCAAATATGAGTATGAATATTTTGAATTTTCAGATGTTAATATAAAAGTTCAAATTCGCACTCGGATATTTACTCGATTAGCTTGATAGGGAGTATTAATTTAATTTGATTTAATTTGTTAAGACCATGAAATGCTTCAGTTAGATCGAGCTTTTTTGGTTCCGGCCTTTCTTTCCCTCCATCTTTTTTGGTTTCGTATACATTCTTCTCTCACGGGTAATATGATTTTTCACACCCCCACACTAATTATTGGGAAGTTTAATAGTGGCCCCACCTTTCTTAGAGACAAGCTAGAGGAAACCGTGTAAAATAGTATGAGAACTGCCCCCTAATTGTGGATCTCGTCTAACTCTCCCTATTGTGGTTCCTTTTCTATTTTCTCCCATTGCACAGCTCCATAACTCCCATCTCCCTCATCGTCCCTCCCTACGACGAACATGGTGTCGTACCTCACCCCACTGCAGCCATCCCCCCTGAATCGTTAGTTCAATCAATACCGACCTCACCACAGGCTCTCTACCCTGCTGGAGGTTCCGCTAGGATTTGAAGGGAATCCCGTCATCTCCTCAGTCCTCAGATTAATGCAGCCATCTGCTCTTTACCGTGCAGGAATTTCTTCATATCAGAGATCCATCGAGTCGGTGCCGCTAGGATCTGAAGGGAATCCTCGTCATCTCCTTAGATCAGTTCAGCCATTCTGCTCCAGTCGACGGTGCCAATCATGAGGTATTATCTCCTTTCTTCATACAGTCTTAGCAGGCGATTTGTATTTTACCTGTCTGTCATATCTCGAAACCCTAAATTCTCTTTGATCCTTTCATTCTTTTCGTCAAAATTTCCTTATCCCTGTCAGATTCTTGATCTGTTTTTTTTATTTTTTTAATAGACCATAGATTGTGATATGGTGGCCGTGCAGAGGTTCAATCAAATGCACCGAATTACCAATCCCTAACGTCCCCAATTCTTTTGTATGTTTCTTGATTGAACTGGTTTTTTTCATAGTGAATACTCTGAACTTCCTGTGTATATCTTCTGAATTTATTTCCTTGTGTGCAGATTTGCCTAAGTCAAAGGGTTAAGAAAGTAATCACAATATTGTGTTCTTGGCAAGGTCTGGCTACCTTAATTTTTTCCAAGATATATGATTTATTATTCTGCGAGAGCTCCTATTTCAGTTATCATGTATCATATGAAACTAACACAGTATCAATCTTGCAGATCAACAATCATAATCTTGGATATTTGGAATGGTGTGTTCTTTTAAACATATTTTTTTTTGGAGAAACTCTGCAAGAATCTGTTGCATCTGGTAGAACACTACTTCCTCAGCATCTGTTGGATAAAATACTAGGGACTAATTTTTTTCTTCACTAATCTTTGAAGTGTATATTGGGCTGGTAAACATGTTTGCAAATTGCAGTATGACTTCAATGTGCTAAGGTTGAGATATAATCCAACTCTGCAAGTCCAAGCATAGTATATTTAACATTTTCTGATTTAGATCAGGTTAGATTCTCGCACGTGTCCCACCTGCGTGGGATTTTTTTTGGCACCTACCAGTGGAGTTCTTGATTAGTAATATTTTAGTTTCTTTTTTGTTCAGGTGGATCAATCAAACGACCATATCCAGGATCCATAAAGCTAGATCAAAACACAGGTAGTAGCTATTTATTATCTCACATTTATTAATTTTCTATGGGCAACCATTCCTGTGTTCTAGATAAAAATTTCTGGATGGTTTCTTTCTTGATCAGATTGCATCTTATCAATTCCCTGGCGCCTGGACAATTAGTATTGTTGCAGTCTAGTCATATCACTTTGGACTAATATGAGATTAATTACATGCCAATTCAATGAGGTAGGACCTATTCGAATTTTTCTATGGGCACCATAAAATTTGATTTTATATTTGATATCCTTCTTTTTTTGATTTTGTACTATGCAAAGCTTTAGCTGGTAAAAGTATTTCACAATAGATTGTATCATATTAACCATAATATGGATTTGCTCTCTATCAGTGAAATTAATTGAGACTTTTGGATTAACACTATTATTTATAGCCTAATATTGCTAAAGAATTGTGTTGCAGATCTGCTGCTGCTACCAATCTGCATCCACGGTTTGTCAACAAAAGGAGCAAGGATATGACTATCCATTTTACTAGTAGATTCAAGATGTGATTTTTTTTGTTTACACAGATCTCATTTTTGTACTTGAGCTGATCCAAATGATAGAGTCGAGTCGACAGTTTCTGACCATCTAAAACTATGGCATTCTTAGTTTATATGGTACGAGAAAGGAGGGCTGTTGGGCTGGCATTCTAAGAGGGATCCCGTTATGTTTTACATTTTACTCCCATAGGAGCTTGTAATCTAAACAAGAATTGTGTCATGAATTATGTGGATGGTAGTCATTATAATGTAGCAAATTATTTATATCATATGGCTGTGTATGCTTATTTTCTTTGTGTTGCATGGTCTTGCATTTCTCATTAAATTGTACAGACAATATCTCTATATATTTGATTCAAAATTAAATAATTGTCATATTAATGACTAAATGGTTTATAACATTTCTATATTACTATATAACATTTCTATATTAGTAGACACAAAATATAAATGTGTTTGTGTATATTTTCTGGAAACGCAAAACGATGTTACTAGACAATGTATCTATATTGCTAGACACATAATATAAATGTATCTACTCAAACGTCTCTATACTTCTTAATACACAACATGACGTTATTACAAAACGTGACTACATTAGTACACACATAATACAAATGTATCTACTCAAACGTCTCTATACTTCTTAATACACAATACGACGTCACTACACGATGTGACTACATTATTACACACATAATATAAATGTGTCTATGAGAACGTCTCTATATTTCTTAGCACATAACGAAGCCCTGCTATATAATGTAACTACACAAATAGACACGTTATATAAATGTATCTATAAAAGTGTATCAATATGCGTAGGCATGCAACTAACGTCTCTACAAAACGTCTCTTTATCACCTTGACACGCTTAGAGAACTCGTCTCTACAAGTCCTGACACGGTCCATGCGAAGACGCTTCTAACACGCTTTATAAAAACGTGCCTACAATCTTGTAGAGACGAAATAAAATGTGTCTAACACATAAATAAAGCGTCACTACAGGGGGTATTTCTAGTAGTGCCAACTTAATGAAATTTAATGAGATTATACAGATAGCTACAATTCTATCAGCTTTGCTTGTCACAAGCTTGGGATCTTCCTCTTTTTCCTCCTTATCTCAGGCACTGCCTTAGAAACAAGCCTACCATCTAAAAGCTGCTCCTAAACAATTTGCCGAGGCTATCAGTCATCTAGTACAATAACAGCAATACTACTGCTTATCTAGCTAACCAAACGTATCCACATATGTAGTGCTACTATCAGACCACTATATGCACTTTGTAATAAATGGTCTGAATCATATGGAAATATTGTTCTTAATGAACAAATAGTAGCAACAGAAATGTCAGTAACCTATGTGCACTATCCACTACCTATGTGCACTAACTGAATGTCGAAGAAATATCTGAATCTACAGATATCACAGAAAATAGAGCCATGGAATGCAGATCAACAGGGAACTCGTCAGATTTGACTCCGAGGAACGGAACGGATGGGGCAAGCTTTTTTACAAATGCATAATCGCCTTGCGTTCGTCGGACTAGGAGAACGGGGTGGAACAGCCAAAATCAGGTCGGAACTAGGAACTAGAGCAATCCCCTTACCTCTGGAGCCGGCTCATCGGCTTGTGCGAGAACGCAGAGTAGGTAGAAGCCCCTTTTTCTGGAGCCGGCTGAAGGAAGAGGACGTGAGGAGAAGGGGGCTAGGGAAGAGGAGGTAGAAGCCCCAACGGCCCAACCAGCCAGCTCCTGCACCCCGGACGCCCTCCGCGTAGCTCAGACCGCCAATCCCACGGATCCAGCCGCTAGGACCTCAGATCCGGTCGCCACCGCATGGATCGAGCTGCCACTGCGCTTGCAGGACCGCGGTCCGGTCGTCACCGCTCGGAAACAGCCGCCCGGAGGGGAGGCGAGCCCAGACCAGCCACCATCGGATCTGGCCGACGAGCATGCGGATCCGGCCACCCCGGCGCTGAAACGGCAGATGGCCACAACGAAGCAGGTCGACAGATCGAACTGCAGTCACCAAGAGGAGGAGGGAGAAAGACGATGCGAGAGAGCAGCCGTCGCCGCGCCCCTGTGGCGCAAGGGGGGAGGGGGCGCGAGGGGGGGAGGCGTGGAGGAAGAGGAGGGCGGCTGCGGCGTCCGCTGGCCCGCTCACGCCAGCCGCCGTCACCCTGGCCACTACTCGCGTCGGGAGGGGGAGAGAGCGTAGAAGAGAGAGAGAGAGGGAAGGGGAAGAGAAGCTGGATAATATATTTCTTTTTTGACTGTGCTCTACAATATATAGTCAGAGGCATTTATAGGAGCGGCTGGTGATTGAGCCATCGCTACAAATAGAAACATCAGGGGCGGCTGGTGAGTGAGCCGCCCCTATAAATCAGACCCATTTGTAGGGGCGGCTCGTATCACCAGCCGCCCCTGCTGTTCCATTTGTAGGGGCGGCTGGTCTCTGGGCTCCCGAGCACGTCACTGTAGGGGCGGCTCCAACACCAGCCGTCCTTAAAAAATTTTTGTCCCGTTGCTACAAACCATTTTTCACGTAGTCATCTCAAGCAAGACATTAAGGGGGTGTTTGGATGAGAGCTTGGATATTTGTTGCCTGGCCTGGAGGGAGCCTGGAAGTTGCCTGTGCAGCGTTTGCTTGGAGCCCTGGTCTTCAGGCTGGACCAGGCAGCCAGCGCGCGCCCAGGCGACCGAAAATGGCTGCCTGGCTGCGGAGAGAAGTTGCCTGGTATCACGTTCACTTTAATCATCATGCTTTATATTTATATATAGTAATATATTTATACAATTAAACATAATACTAACTAAAACAAAATAGTACTTTTTGCTTTAACGAATCAAGTGGACACCTTCTTCCGCGTGAAATTTATTACATAAACAGAATGGAACTATAGAAGTATACTTGTCTTTTTGTCCTCTCTAATAAAACAATACAGAGATCTGCCATCGGAAATAATAATTTTGAATTAATTTTTTAATAAATAAAAATAATCTAAGTCAATTATTCTGGTAAAACACAATATAATAGTGTTCATTATTCATGTACATACAATCAAAAAAAATTCTCTCACATAACATTCTCAGGCATAGGCTTCCAACCAAATAGACTTTCTGTGATCTTGCCTCGCCAGGCAAAACTCATCAATTTTCTAGGCAATTTCCAGGCAACATTTTTACTAGGCAAGTCATCCAGACCTCCAACCAAACAGGCCCTAAAAGTTATGTTGAAGACCCACAAGACATGCTAGAATGAAATCTAAGACACTTAGAAGTATAAGCCTGGACACGAAGACACAAATAAAATTGAAGCTGAGACAAAGAGATGAATGAATTTGGCTCTTCATTAGCTTTTCAAAAAGTCCAAGATCTTCCAAATTGGAGTTCAAAGCTCAAAGTTATGCCCAAAATAATAAAGCAAATGAGCTTAAGCTGCTTATGGATGCCTCATGGATGAACCACCGAGCATGGTGGTTGGACCACCAAGCACAGCAGATGGACCGCCTATGGGACCACCGGGTGAAGATTGAAGTAGTTGTTGGAGCTCCTCACGGTAAGACCGCCAGCACCCGCAGTTGGACCACCAGGTTGAGCAGAGTGTGGTCCATGGACCACACTGTCCAATGACTATTTGGATGGGGAGCCTAAATATAACACCCCCCCCCCAAATATCGGACATTTGGAGTGTGGAGGAGTTGGGATAAAATCCAAGTAATTATATCTGATAGAGACAAGGTGTTTACTAGTTCCTTATGCTAAAAAAAGGTGTTTACTAGTTCCCTGTGGCAAGAGCTCTTTAAATTGTTTTTTATATAAAGGAATTGAATCCAGCTTCATCCCTTAGCACTAAGGGAATCAGACAACTTATTATAGAAGATTAAAGTATCATACACACATTCAATTTAAAACTCAACTCTAACATTATTCGGCCAACCAAAGGAAGCAAAGAAATGCATAGTCGCCACTTCAAGCTCCCGGCAAACTTGGTGAATATGTTCTTTGTCGCCATCACAGAGTTTTAACTATGCCAATGACATAACCCATGCATTCCTCTGAAAAAGACATGTAAAAAAGTTTTTGGCTGATATTTGTCAAAAACAACTTCATTCCTTGTAAGCCATATTAACCAACAAATGGCTGCACCTCCTACTAACAACAAAGAATTGTTTATCCCACGTCCTTATATGTACCATCTATGAAAGAGGTCAAAAACATCCAAAGGTGGTCTTATGCCTAAAACAATGTATACCCCACACCAAAGAAACTTTGCATAAAGACAATAAAAAAAACAAGTGCTGAATTGTTTCATTCTGATAACAGAAGGCACAAGGTATATCCCCATGCCAATTTTTCCTTGCTAAGTTATCTTTGGTTAAAGTAACCCCCTTTTAGGAACCATAAAAAATCTTTATTTTTAGAGGCAGCTTCATACGCCAAACATCCGTATTTACTTTGATCCCTGTGTTGACAAGGTGTCGATACATAGAATTTACTGTGAGTGAACCATTAGGTTTCAACAGCCAAAAGAAAGTATCCGTCTCATTATGTAAATTAATGTTCACAACTCTTGCAACAAGGCTATTTCACTCTAGCAGCTTATATTTCTATTAAAGCCCTTCTGAACCAAACATTAAGAGGAACTGTACTAAGAGTGTGTGCAACCGTAGCCTCCTTTTGGCGAACAATATTAAAAAGATTAGGATATTCCATTTTCAGCCGATGTCTGCCCAACCAAATATCTTCCCAGAACCTAATTTGGGATCCATCACCCAATTTAAACTTTCCTAGGCTAAAAAATTGGTCCTTCACACCCATCACGCTCATCCAAAATTGAGAATCTCCAGTCCTGCTCTTGTTTTGTATGTCTAGATTTTGAATTCCTAAACTGCACTGTTCTTTTTGGTTGGCAAAGAATAGACCACTTTGCTAGTCTATACTTTTTGTCTTGTTCAAATTGCTAGAAAAAACTTGATCTATAGTACTCAATTTTCTTGAGTATCCCTCTAGGTCCTTCCAAAAATTAAAAGAGAGCATAAATATTGGTAAACTGGACTGAACAGAATTGATCAACACTAGTCGTCCTCCCCATAGGTAACATTTTTCCTTTCCAACTAGACAACTTCTTTGAAATTATTTCCTCAACTCCTTTCCAATCTTTGTTATTAAGTTTTCTGTAATGCATTGGCAGCCTGAGGTATCAGAAGGGATATGTGCCCACTTTGAGGCCAAATAAATGTGAATATTGCAATTCACATTCTTTCGCTTTCCCAAAGCAGAAAAATTTGCTCTTGTGAAAGTTTATTTTTAGACCTGATAATTGCTCAAAAGTGCAAAGTAGTAGTTTCATATTCATTGCTTGTTCAATATCATGGTCTAAAAACAACACTGTATCATCTGCGTAATGCAAAATTGAGAGACCATCTTCGACCAAATGTGGAACAACCCCTTTGACTTGCCCATTTTCTTTGGCCCTAGCAATAATAACCGTTAACATGTCCACCACAATATTAAACAAAATCAAGGATAAAGGGTCACCTTGCCTTGGCCTGTTTTTCTTTGGAATACAAACCAACTTGGTCATTTACTTTTATGCCTACATTACCTCCTTAAACAAAAGCTTGTATCCAGCTACACCATGTTTGACTAAAACCTTACATTCTTAAAGTTTGTTAGAGAAAATCCCACTTAACTTTATCATAAGCCTTCTCAAAATCAATTTTAAAAATTAAACAATCTTGTATTTCTTATGCAACTCATGTATCACTTCATGTAGAATGATGTGGCACCTTCCATAATATTTCTACCTGGAAGAAAAGTTGTTTCTGAGGGTCTAATTATCTTATGTGCAACTAAAGCAATCCGCTTAGTGGCTACACAGGTAAAAGTTTTGAAACTCACATTAAGCAAACAGATTGGCTTGTATTGTTGTATTTGATTTGCCTCGTTAGTTTCGGGTAGCAAAATGACGGTTCCAAAATTTAAACTATGTAGAGGGAGACAACCCTTGTGGAAGTCATCAAGTAGGAAATCCCCTTTAACCACATTCTTGTTGTGCATGGTCCAAGCATGTCCTAACCAATGATCTAGTGACTACGATCTGCTGAATTTTGGTACAATACCACCTGCCATTCGACTATTGGTAAAACTCCCTTAAAGGTGTTGTATAGCTTTCCTCCAAATCATTTCAGCTTTGGTCTTGTAGTGCAATGTTCCAACCCTGATTTAGATGCCTAGCTTAAGGAACACTCTCTTATGACAAAAGTGATTCAACACAACCTAGCCCACACTCAAACCAGATTGAAGGATCAGGCTGACAAACATCGGATGGAGAAGGAATATGAAATTGGGGATTGGGTGTACTTGAACCTTCATCCATATATACAGATGTCTGTAGCCCATATGTCTAATTAGAATCAGAGTTACAAGTTCTTTGGTCCATATTTGATTATGGAATTAGTAGGCAAGGTGGCTTATAAACTTCAACTTCCCTCACATAGTCATATCCATCTAGTTGACCATGTGTCTCGGCTAAAGAAAGCACTGCCTTCTACAACAATAGTGAATCCTAATACTCCTCTTCTTTGTTTCATTGTTGGTAGACCTCTGGTGCAATTATTGGACATTCATCTTCATCACTGCAGCTTATCTACTACAACAATGGGTATGGTACAGTGGTCCAATCTGCCTGAAGACTCAACTACCTAGGAGAAACTTTAGGTGTTACAACATCAGTTTCTGCTAGCACCTACTTGTGTTCAAGCAGCGATTTAATAGGGGGGTTGTCACAAGCTATGTTAATTAGTAATGAGTCACTTAAAGATAGGCCATGGGCTTGAGATTGAATGCCTTGTAACAGGACAGTCTAGGCTTTGAGTCGCTCCTAGCCATTCGGCCTGGCAACTATGTAATACACATGGCACCCTACTAGGGAATTGACAATGATAAACTAAACTAAACTGCCTCCACATGTTGTTTTCTCTATCTCTCTCATTGTTCTAGTAAGCCACCAACACAATTACACTCGATCTTGTCGACACCTCGTTGGCGTAGGTTAGGGTCATTACACAATGGCCAGAGCATGTTCGAAGACTCCTAGAGGTAGTTGATGCCTTGTACTCATGGACAATGGGACAACAATGATGACCCGATATGATGGTGATAGTAGACGGGTGTTCTAACTCATCAACAACCATGTCACATTAGCTATTAGAAACATCGGAGGAGAGAAGGGCAGAGAGGTCAAAAGGTTCCTGGCTAGTCCTGATTTGGAACTTCTTTAGTATTGATAAATGAAGTCTTATAAGCCCCTCAACCACTTTGATACCTTAATAAACCGAGGCACTTCCTTTATTTGTTCTCTTATTCTTTATGTTATTTGCTAATGATTGTTCTCTACTGCTAGTGTTCATTTGGAACTTTTGAAGCATTAATAAAAGGAGGTCCTAGAAGTCATCAACAACTTTGATACCTTGATTAACTAAGGCACTTCATTTAATTATTCTCTTATTCTTTATGTGTTTTTTGACAATGATTGTTCTCTATTGTTGTATTTGTTATTTGCCAATGATGAATACTAAAAATATATTAAAATAATAATTTTATGAGATGATGATTGGTAGTGTTTCAATGATCCTTCATTGTTCATTTATGAAATAGTAGTGATAGCAATGTTACATATTTCACCAACATTAAATAATTTTTGAAATCATAACCAAGCATCATCTTCCATTGATAGGTATAACTTGGACAAAACTATATCCCTATGTAGGCAAGTTCCCTGTTAATTAATGTTAGCTTTTTTTGTTTGATCAGCAACAATCGTCACCAAGTCTTTCATTTCACATGGAATCCAGTTGCACATGTGCTTCTAAATGTGTTACTTGATGAACCAAGGGACATGTTACAATTATAAAAAGTAGGTGAAAATATATATGCAAGTTCATAATTATGTGCAATTATATATAGTGCATTTAGTCCAATTATTGTAGCACCTAGTTTTAAGAACAAAACCAGATACACACCATATGTGAGCCCAGAAAGTCAAATCTCACATATAGTTACAAATAAGGGTAATATCAATAGACAATGCTCAATATATAATGTACTTAGTATAAAGAATATAACCTTAGGTAGTAAACAGCGGAAAGACAACTCCGATCTTCGGGTGAAGACTCCAATTTCATAGGGACAACTGACTGGTTGATCACAAGCCTAATTCCTCCAAACTCGAACAATCTGGTACCCATACAGGAATTTTATCCAAATAATTGAAAAAAATAAAGCAAGTGTAAGTACATGTTGTACTCAACAAATATAACATGGGGTTCATAAGGCTCAAAAGGCTGACATTGGTTTAACTATGATTAGCTTTTAATGAGTCATCTTTTAGCAATTGGGTGGCAACAAGTTTATTCACAAGCTCATATCAACACATGATCAGATAAACATGAATAATGAATAACATAAACAATTAACCATTAATGGACATCTTTATCATCGGTATCATCCATGTTTATCATCTATTCCATAAATGTTCTAAGGCCGCTCGTGACCGTGAGCACAACTGATATACCAGTTTTACACTCTGCAGAGGTTGTACACTTTCACTATGAGTCGTGATTTACCCTTTTGATCGAGGCGGCCAACCTCTTGACCCACTACCAAGGAAGGTCGGCAGGGTTCACTATGAAGCCTTTCAAAGGTTTGTCTAACAAGTTAGGGCCGCTAGGTTTCCCCATCAATAAGCATGAACTCCCCTCCAACAAATGACTGACAAAAGACCAAGAAACCAAAATGCACTCAACCTTGCAGGCAAAGGTCATACCTGTCAGAGCCCCTCTTGCGCCATAAAGGTAACCACTAACAAACTAGAAAAGGTCCTCATACTGAGCTAAAGCTAGAGCCATGTAGCCCTCACAGTTGTACTATATGCCCCAGATGATCACTTACAGATAAGTCTTAGGAAGAGGAATCTAGAGCACCATAAAACAACCCAATGCTCTAGCCCCCTTATTCCATGTTGCTAAAAAGCATCTTTTAGTGTTTATTGCATAATTCATTAGTCAAGTTACAAGATCATGGTCTTTAATTGAGCACTGGCATCATACTATCCAATGCAACACCCCATAGGTATCAAGGTACAAGTACAAAAGACTAGGAAATCTTTAGTGGTAGTCAAGGTAGACATATGCAATATGAATTAAATGATTTAAGGTGTATAGGACAACAAGGAAGATCCCATGCTATACTTGCCTTAGACTCAGATCCTTCTTCTAGTCCAAACCTTCAATGGAACTCCTTGATCAACACGTAAAGCTCACCAACTGCACATGATCATAAAGCACCACACAAGCATCCGAACAAACATGCATATCATTCAACATAACTATATTAGAACAATACACTAATCTGTGAAAAAGAATTTGAAATCAAATCTACGTGTTGCTACGATCACACAGACACGAAAAGCACTCTAATCGGAGCTATGGTGAAAAAGATACATCTACCGATAGATTAAAAAGAAAACTATAGGCTTTATTTTAATTGCAAAACATATATAAGATACTTTAGAGAAATATCTAAATTATTTTAAGCCAAAATATATTTGTATTAGAAAACCAATATAAGATTAATCTTATTTTATTTACAAAATACAGAGGTAAAAAGCCTTAGTTGCTTTTAATTGAAAAGGTAGCTTCATATAGATTAATCAAATTACTATTTTATTCAAAATCTCTAAACATGCTAAACAATGTTACTAACATGTAAATTATGTCGTTACAAACCTAACGTAACTTGAACGGGTCAAATCGGAGTTAAAACGGAGAAGATATGGCTTAACGAAGATAGTGGCAATTTTGTAAATAGATGAAACTTGATTTTTGAATTTAAAATAAATAAAATCCAATTTTAAATCTACCCAAGGACTATGGGTACTATTTAAAGAAAAGGCAGGGGCTCTTCACCAAAATTGCAGGGACGGTGGGTTCTATTCTACAAAATGCGAGGGCTCTTTTGCAAAACGGACGGCGAAGGGGTATCTTCTAATCTTGGCTGTTGATCTCAGATCAGGCGGTGCAGATCAAATGGGGAAACGGGGGTCGCCGAAGCGGTGCTGTGCATGGTGGCGCCATGGCCAGGGAGCAGAGGACCTCACCGGAGTTCGTCGTTCTCGACGTCTTGGATATCATCGGTCAAAAAGAAAGCACGGGGAGAAAGAGGAAGACACGACGAACTCACCAAGGGCTTTTTAGAGGTCGAAGACGGGACCACGGTGTCGGGCAGCACGGTGGAGCGGACAGTGAGCTCCAATGAAGATTGGGCGATGCGGCACGAGCAAGCTAAAGCGAGAAAAAGAGAGAGAAGGGGCTCGGTGGCTTCGCAAGCTTGACATGAATCTCGAGATCGGCTTACGGTGGTAGCAGAGCGGCTAGGCAAGCACGACGATGGCGAGCTTCTTCTCGGCGAGATTCAAACAGCGCAATGACTCGGTTGGAGGCGATGCATCTTGCTCTAGGGCTTGGTAGGGAGGTGGCGCATAGTGCGGCTTGGTATTTATGGTCAGGAGATTGCGTGGGAGGCAAGGCAACGACGCAGGGCGAAGGCGGACTCACCGGCAGCGGTGTCTGGATCGAGCACGAGCTGGAGGAGGGAGATGGCTGACAAGCGGGGCCGGGCTATCAGCGGGCCAAGCGAAGGAGAGGAGGCGAGACACGTCCGAGTGTGGGCTTTGGCCTGGGTCGGCCCAAGAAGGGAGCACGGTGAAAAAGGAAGCAGGCCGCTAATGGGCTACGGAAGAGAAAGAGGAACAGGCCTATGGGCCAGAAATGAGACAGAGGATTTTTCATTTTCCAAATCCTTTTATATTTTTGTTTTCAAAACCAAATTCAATTATAAACCAAATGCAAATTCAAATAAACTTTCAAATATACTTTTTCAACTCAAATAAAAAATAGGAAATTTTAGTAGGCTTCCAAAAATAAATTTTACAACCCTTTTAAACTCTTTTATTTTCCAATTCTCTTTTTCTTTCTTTTCTTTCATTTTCAAAAGCATTTTGAATTTATTTTGAATTTTGGATTCAACCACTCATTGCAATAAATCAAATGCATCGGCATGTATGCACATCCATGTTGCTACTCCTTATGATGAATTTTAATAAAATGAAAAATATTCTTTTTCCTATATTTCATGTGCACAAAAATTCATAAATAAATTATTTTAATCCTATTTTCAAAAGTACAAATTTGAGGGTGTTACAATTATATAATATATATGTGCAATTAGCAAATTATATATGTTGGGTTCATAAACCCGGGGTCCCTCGAGGACCGGCTTCTGCGCCAAGGCTCGGCCCAAGAGTCTAAAAAACAACAGGGCAAAGGGGCGGTCCAACAACCAACCAGATGGCCAGGCCCAAGAAGAGCAACGCCCGCTCGTCGACTACTTTGGCCCACCTATTCGACTGGAGCACTCGATTCAGGCTACAGCCGTCTCCGGACAGCCTCCGATTGGAAGGCCTGCCCGAGCCCTACTTTCGACTCCAACCCCGCATCCCTCTGACCGGGGCTTGTAGAAGCCCTACTTCCAACTCCAACCCCACGTCCCTCTGACCGGGGCTTGTAGGAACCCTGCTCACCGCTCTTCTCCGACCGATGCACTCAGAGCCGACTGGAGCCATCCGACTAGGGACTCCCCGTTCGATAGGAACTAGAAGACGTGCGAAGAAAGACAAGACAAGGCTCACAAGTCAAAACCACTATACCAGGGACCATACCTTGCACAAAACAGTACTCTACAGCCACCCTGACACAAATAGTATTGTAGGCGCCGACATCTCCCTCCATAGTTTTGTAGGGGCCGCTAAAACTCCCATACGGTAAGACCCCCCACGTGTCTCTGACATCGATAGCGGTATGGGCACCAAGATTTACCATACCAGGTGAACATAGCTAGACTCCTCACATGCCTCTAGTCCACCATCTTGGAAAAAGGTAGCACGACCTCCCGAGTGCGTCTGACATTCTACAGCGACATCAACAGTGTTGTAGGCACTCACCATTATCTAGTACCCACCGGTGTGGGCAACAAGGCTCGGTAAGCGTGGACAACAAGGCTCGGTAGCATACGCATCCTTTCCCTCTCACTTGTAAAGCTGTCCCCTTCATCTATAAAAGGGGGTGCACTTCCTTCAACAAAGGGACAGACCGATTCCAGTAGATCAGAGTTCCTTAGATCGATAGCTCACAACCACAGAACCGCAAGGTTCAGACCTCAGGCATCCGCTTGAAAACTTAGCTCATAGCAAAGTTCCTGTCTCTCTCGGCCCTTCCGGTCAGAGCCGACCGGACCTCTTGTACACCCCATCTTTCTCTCTCTTGTTTGTAACCCCACTGCAGACTTTGAGCACCTAGGCTTAGGAATAAAGTCACCAACCAACCCCGACTAGACGTAGGGCACGTTGCCCGAACCAGTATAAATCCTGTGTCATTGAGTGCTAGGCCACCTCCAATCACAACGTACAGCAAAACTACAAATATTTACTAGTTGGTCACATTCTGCACCGATAGTTGGCGCCATCCGTGGGGAGGGCGCTGTACGTTCAACACTTTTTTGGTCATCGGATGGCCCATTCTTCCGCCACCCCCACCGTGGCGGGCTCGGGCGATACGATTCGCTTCGGCTCGTTGGTGTTCCCCGCACTCTCGCCCACCGGGATGTGGGTTCCACCTATCTTCGAGCCATCCCAGGCCTGCCTCTTCTGAAGCCTAGACTTCGTTGCCGACTGACTCGGCGTACTCCACCTCTGCGAGGAGACTCGCGACCCAGCACCCATCGGGGAGACATCCTCCATTGACTCCGGAACGCGCGACTTCGACAGTGTGGCACCTGCGCTTCATTCCGAGCAAACTCTCTGCTCAAACCCTGCTGTGAGTAATATACATGTTGTTATTCACTTACTATGTTCTATCCTCCGCCAAATACCTGGCGGAACCCCATTGTCCCCAATGCAACCACCATACGACCGGTTCCCCTATGGCCTCGTGTCCTCCGTGGACGCGTACGCCTAGGGACTCCAAAAGATGCTGGTGCCACACCCTCTCACGTCTGAGTTCATGGGGATGGCGAGCTATGCTCCCACCTACTTCCTCGACATCATGGATGACGACGTCGGGAGCAACGGCTCCAGCATCGGCAATGTGGCGCCTAGCCACCGTCCGTCCTGGGAGTACGCTGTGGCGGATGCTCCAAAACAGCCACTAGGGGTAATGGAGTCCTTCCAGACCCATGCCCCACTGGGCCCTCATGCGGAGACCCCCAAGCTCACACATGAGCACGGGAAGGATCTACGATGACAGAGGCCACATCAGCCACCAACTGCGTCGGCACGACCGACGCACCACACTACGCCCCGTGAGCATGGATCGGCGAACGGCGCTTGAGGTCACGCCCGTCAGCCCTAGCACAATGCCCTAGTTAGGGGGACTGATCCCTCGTAGTTCGCTTAGGCTAGTCAGAACATTGTCGCCGTGGCAATGCTCCTGTGCGACCTGTTCGAGCCAAATGACCCTCGCGAATGGGCGATCCACCAGAACCTCTGGACGCTGCTAGAGACCACCGCTGTTCAACAAGCGGAGTGCTTCGTATTGTGACGTCGACTCGTGACCTCGCTCCCCATCCAGGGAACAGGGACACAATAGATGGGGCATTACACCCTATCACCGCAACAACCACAAAGTGCGACACAGGCAACCACAATGACACCTCACCTCGACTTGACGACCACTCCATGCCGACCACCTGTCCATGCACAGCTCAGGCCAAACCGAGATATGCACAGCGTCGACCGGAGTCCCAGCCCTGACTGCCTAGGACAACAGACCTTTGTCCAACACCTCCAGCAAGCGCCATTCCCACCGTGCTTCAACGGAGGCCGTGGCAAAGGTAAGGCCAAGCACTAGGATAAAGACGAGGGCCCCTCCATGTAGAGGGGAAAAAGAACAGAAAGGATCGCCACCATCCAGCCAACTTTGCGTCGGTCGCCGTGGCCGATCACGCGAGCACGCAGCCCCAGCAAGACACTTCGAGCCACTTCCATGATCTCAAGGAGAGCCCCTGCACCAACCACGACAACCCCGTCAAGCACCTCTACAAGGACTGCTAGATCCTCAAGCGCCTGCTGAGGTAAGCTGGCAGGCCAAACGAAGAAAGAAGGCAAGGAAGCAGCAACCAAAGAAGGGGGCGCAGCGGGCAAGGATCCAGACGACTAAAGGATGAAGTGATCCAATCGGACACCTACCGACTGAAGGCCAACAATGACGACGTTCTCTCCGAGCACCTTGGAATAGCTATGTCATTTCTCCTTTTCCTAAGTTTTAATCTTACCTTTGTTTACTTAGCAAACGCTCTTATAAGAGCACCCTGACCAGAACACTTTTCAGCTCAGGGTGCTCGGGGGCTCCACTTGGGGGCTCTACTACCCCTCTGTTTTTGTTTTTACTTTAAGTACTCTTTTACTTTCATATGGAGAAACTCCTTCCTACTCAAACAAAAGGACAGTTCGTCCCATTGATTTACCTTACATAGCTTTGCTTTGAAACATTCTGACTGACCACACCCTGCCTTTTCCTACGGTTATGACCGGCCGACCCTCATGGGCCACGCCCCAAGCTCGCAAAGTTGCAGCCTATGGAATGAACGGGCAAGTACGAGAAAGAAAGAAATAAAAACAAAATTATGCTAAGGGAAAACTAATGAACGAAAGGGAACAAGCTTCCCTGAATAGAACAACTCCATCACAAAAATAAAAACCGATTGCAGTCATTAAAACACACATGAACGTTTTACATAGGCCCCCACAAATTTAAACTTTCTACGTTTACTAACTACTTATATTCTGCAAGCTACGAAACTGGCTTGGCGGCATCTACTGATGGCGCGACCGACTAAGGCGCAGGCTGCTCACTGCCCGGTAGCACGACGTCTGGCTCGATCGGGGCCGAGGCAATGTTCCCCCCTGAACCAAGCTCCGTGCTATCTAGAGGCTCGGAGGCATCCTCCCCACGCATGCTTCGGGCCATGTCTTGACGGCGAACATCCATCACCCACTCAGCGGAGACTTGCTCTGCCCCCGACCGCACGTGCGGTAGCAAGCTCTCCTTGATTGACTAGATGTCCTCCATGCTCATGTCTTCAGCATACCCGCCGTAGATAGTGGCGAAGTCCGAATTCGGGTGGTACGTCGCCACCGAGGTCAGTACCCCCAATGCCCTATAAAACAGCCCGCTCTTGACAAGGTCCTTGATCGCGTCCGGAACCTCCGCCAGCTAGATAGCAGGCGCACTAGTGCTTGGCACTGACCCATAGACTTCTGAGATGACGAGCTGGGAAACATTGCAGATCTGGTCAAGGTCCCCCTCAAGAACACGTCGCTCTTCATGGGACTTGGCTAGCTCCTCCGCATTCCGGCTGAGGGTCACCTTGGTCATCTCTAGGTCCTGCTCCAGCGTCTTCGCCTTCCCATCCAGCTCTGAATGAGGAGCAACAAGCTTAGGAACAGGCTGAAGAAAGAAACCAACGCAACGAAAAAAGAAAGGGGACGTACCAACGCGAGAGTTCTCAAGGGCGGAGAATTCCTCCGCCTATCGAGTCACCTGCGCGCATAGACGGGCGTTCACCTCCTCCGTCCCCATCACCCAGCCTCAGAGCATGAGCACCTCCTAGTCCACCTCCGACTGGGCCCTCTGCTCCGCCTCCAGGGCCTTCCTTGCCGACTCCAGGGCGGCCCGCTCCGACGCCAGAGCACTCTGCTCTGGCTCAAGGGCCACCAAGGCCTCTTGAAGCACCGCCTCGGTGTTCGCCAAGGATGTCTGCAACCCCGCCTCAGTCTCCGCCTGGCGAGCTTTCATCACCTCAAGCCCTTGCTCAGCGGCAATCGCCCGCTCCACTACACGCTGCCCCTCCGCCCGCGCCGCAGCCGCCTTGGCCGCCCGGTCCTAGGACTCACGGCGAGCAGACTCTATCTAGCGCTCGAGCTCAGCCATCCAGGCATGTTCCGCTCAGAGGAAGTAAGACTTGCAGGACGACATCTTCGTTATATCCTACGAAAAACAAGGATGCTAAAGACAACCGACGAAAGATTCAAAGGGCAAGGACGAGTACTAGAAACTCACCTCCGCGGCAAGCTGCAGGTCGCCCTCAACCAACTGCCAAGTGAACTGAGACTGCTTTCGAGCACTTTTGAGCTTGGCGGACAGCTTGGTGAGCTCGGACACCACGGCATGCCCTTGCCCCCCCCACAAAAATGTCCTAGAGCTAATGCTCTTGAGAATCCCAAAGGATGAACCACGCCTTTGATGAACCGCCGAAGGGCCCAGCCAACAACTGGACCACCGCCAGCTCCCGCGGTGACGCTGCCAGCTCCCACGGCGACACTACTAGATCCCACGGCAACACTGGCGGCTCCGCCACAATGTCCGCCTTGTCGTCGAATGAGGTCTCCACCACCTCATCCACGTGGAACGCTGCCAAGCATCCCAACTCCATCCTAGCCGCCCTTTCCTCCGGCGCCTTCGGCTCCGATAGCAAGGATAAGCCGTGCGGTCCTCCACCCGGCGAGATAGGGAGCTCACCCTCCCTCGTCTCCTCCGCCGTGACCGGCAGAGGAGGGGCCATGAGGGTTACCTCAGACGCAACCCCGGCCACCGGCACTGGGATTGCCGCCAACACCGACGCCGCCACTACCGCCTTATCAGCAGCCGCCCCAAAGGGCACCACCCTTGGAAGGGAACGCTGTAGGGTAGGCCTCCAAGTCTCCTACATGAGGGTCAGAGCGATGCTCAACCCCAGGATCCCCCAGCCGCTGACAAAAAGTACAGGTGAGTCACATTCAAAAAGGCTCGACCGGCAAAAGATCGAAGATCAATAAAGGGAAACATACCGGGAGGTGAGTGGCACGACCCTGAAGGCAGGCTCCAACGACAACGGACCTACGGGATGAGGGCCGCTTCCAGACTATGACCCACGTCCCCTCACTTCACATAGGGTTGGAGTCATCCCCATCGGCTCTTGCCCGGCCTACGGGTCACTATGACCTTTGGCTCGAGACTCCCCAACTAGAGCAACGGGCGACGCGTCCTCCGACTACAAGTCACGCGTCGTCCGAGCGCCAGTCTGCTCCTCAGACCACCCAGACTGCTCGACCACACCCATGGCAGGCAGGCCCTCCTCCGGCTATGAGCTAGGCATTGGCACTAGTCCCATCGGCACGCAAGGGCCAGTCCACTCCTCGGATCGCCCGGCTCGCTCAGCCACGTCCACCACAGGCGATGATAGAACCAGCGATGCCACCAAGGGGCATAGTGACCGCGTCCGCTTCGCTGGCCCGTTCACCGACAATGTCCACGCTTTTTGCGCACTTCATCGATGTAGGAACCTCCGCACACCGTGCGGCCTCCTGCTCCTCACTAGCAGATGTCGCCGCAGGGTCACGACGCTCGACCGAGGTCACAACGACCCTCTAACCCTCCTCCTCATCGAAGAAGACCATGTCATCCAAATCCATAGGATCATTCGACGCGAGTTTTGACTCAACATCGCCCCTACGTTCCCTAGCCCTCACGCGCCGAGTGACCTCCTTCTTCTTCTGTTCCTTCCACTGAACCTCCCTGGTTCTCTTCTTCTTTCGGGCATCTACCGCCTCCTTCTAGGCGGCCTACCAGGCCCTACCCCCTGGTCCCTTAGGAAGGTGTGGCCAGGACTTATACCTTTCAAGCCCCTATGGAACGTATGGCATGAGATCAAGGAACAGGAAAAGCAGAGGAAGAAACACCAAAATAAAGGATCATACCAGGTTGGACATGACCGAGGTCTTAAACGGTATGGGTTTCCCCACAACCGTATCCCTAGGCCTCAGCTGCAGCACCCGGCCAAGGTGACTCTAGACCTCATCATCTAATAGGTCCTCTGGCGATGCATGGTCCAGGTTTGATAGGCCGCCATACATCCACATCGGCCGCGACTGCTCCGCCAATGGCGCAACCCAGCGGCGGAAGAGGGTGTGGAACACCCGCACCCCATCAAGGCCAAGCCATATGAGCTTCCATAGCTCCTCCTCAATGACCTCCACCTTGTGCCTCTTCGAGCGGGCACAACCCCATGACCAACTTTTCTGCTTCACCGGCCTCCCACCGGTAAACGCCGAAAATGGCGCCTCCGTCGGATTTCGGATGTAAAACCACTCCCCATGCCATCCTCAGTTGGAGTCACATGTAGAGTATGCGGGATACACACCTTCTACGCTCGGCTTCTTTTGCAGGGCAAACCCTCCCACCGGTGCGGTCTCGGCTGAATTCACCGCCATCATAGCTCTCCCGGAGAAGAAAAGCCGAAAGAGATCCACGTGCGGCTCCATCCCGAGGAAAGCCTCATAGATGGTGACGAAACCAGCAATGTGTAGCAACCCTATCGGATTGAGGTGCTGTAGCTCCAGACCCCACTCGTTGAGGAGCCCATGTAGGAACCAGTGTGCAGGGTACCCTAATCCATGCTCGTGGAAGGTAAGGAAAGAAACCACCTTGTTGGGACGAGGTTGCAGGAACTCCTCCTTCCTAGGGACCCTCTAGTGCACCACCTCCTACGGAGGGAGAAACCCCTTCATGATGAAAGCCTCTAGCACCGATGCCCTCATGGTGGACGACCTCCAGTCCGACATTTCGGTGAGTTCCTCTCTTCTCCCTCACCCTCTCCCCTTCCTAGAAACATCCATGGCTCTCAGGAATGCTCACGGCAAAAAGGAAGAGAGAAGGCGGCGGCAGATGAAGAACAGGCGAAAGAATGGAACAAAAACCCTCTCCCCTCTCCTACTTAAGGAAAAGGGAGCAGCAGTTATGGAAGGACGCACCGATCGGGGAAGTCAGAATGATGGGGTGAGATTTTCTCTCTTTTTCATTTACTGCAGATAAGACGTGCCCTGACCGATGAGGCGTGCTCTGCTCGACGAAATAGCTCCTGATCAGAAGGGACGTGGCCTGGCCATGGCCCACCACTACCACACGATCAACCACTACTACACGACGGGCATAGGAACCGAAGCGCCACCACATGCGGGCAGCTCCCCACTTCCCTAGGCCAGTCCTAGAAGAACCCGAAGCGAAGTCTTCCATTGAAAGAAACCATCCGACCCCCTAAGTCGATCGGATCACTCAGGATAGACACTAAGTGATAAGTAAGGAAGCGAGGAGGCGCCCCATGTAAGTCATGCCAACTCCGTCATGAAACGATGAGCACGGGTCCCGGTTGGACATTTCCAACTGAACCTCTCCGAACCCCGTCACTCAGGTCATCAAGGTTCCGGTCGGACATTTCCGACCGAAGCCTTCCAAAACCCTGTCACTCAGGCCATCAAGGTTCTAATCGAACATTTCCAACTAAGGCTCTCTGAGCCCCGTCCCTCCAGCCGACAAGGTAAACACTATCAAACCCCCTCTATTTCATTACAATCGTTTCATACAACTATACACGCATTTCATTCCATACGCCCACGCCTCTCGAATGATTTAGGCCCTGAATCGCCCGGGGGCTCGGGAACTAAGTATCGCACGTGCAGTGAAATGCACCAGAATGCTCCATGTTGCATCACAAAGCGGCAGTTGCCTCATTCAATATGAGCAAACAACAGAGCCAGGGGAGAAAACCATAGATGAGCACCATGCGGCCTTCGCCCGGTCTGGCAAACCGGGTCATCTCAACCTTCTCATTCGATCCTGAACCTCTCGCCAAGCCTGTAACACCCTAGGTGTTTGGCTTCCACATTTGCATTTGCATTTGCATTTCATGAACATGAGCATCATTCATCCATTCATGAGCTTATATCACATGAAACATGTTTTTGAAACATTGCAACATATCGTTATATTTCATGTGTGCTTGTTTTAGGAAATGAATAGTGTGCAACACCCAAGTGCAAAATGTGCAACTCACTTTAGTGAAACATGGTTAGTTAGTACTATGCAACAAGATCATGAAACATGTGAAACATGACTATGAAACAAATGTAACATTTCATTGGTTTTTCCTTGTTTTAGTACATACAATGCTTGATTCTTGTGTGACCAATGTGTGGTGTGGCTAACAATTCTCTTAAGCAACTTAGTTATACATATAATGTCATTTGGAACATTGTTCATGTTGATCATGTTGCCTAATTATGATTTCAAATAGTGGTTTGACTTGTTTTGACCCCTGAACTCTTCTGTTTGACTGTTTAAAAAGTATAGCTTAGAGTGTTTGCATGTCTAAGCAACCTAAAGCAAAGTTGTAGAAAATTTTATAAGGAACAAACTTTGTTTAGAAGCCAAGTCATGAAAATGTGCACAACATGCTCAAAAAGGTCCCACAAGTTAGTGTTGAGGGCTGATTCAACACTTAGAAAATTTTCTAAGTCTGGATTGCAATTTTAGTTTGATTGAGCTGACTTTGGTTTGATATAACTCGTGATCCGTTGAGAATTAGCTGATGATTTCTAAAACATTGTTGTAGCCCTATCCTAGCTCTACAACTTACATGTACACAGTTTTCGCTAATGATCAACGGCTTAGTCGTTTCAACACGATGAAGTTACACTGTCAGGCTTGATTGGAACTCTGAAACGTAGCTACAGTGCACTGATCGGTTTCAGCGTTTCACCGTCGCGTGGCGCCGCGCGTCACCGCCGGCCTGACCGCGCTGGCCACGTCGGGCTGCCACGCGCCAACATAGGCCCCAGCACCCGCCCGTGGTTCCCAGTGCTCCCATTTGCATTTTCTGCTCCTCCATTCATGTCCGCAGCAGCCGTAGCAGACCACCACCGTCGCCATGAGCTCCACCATCGCCTAGCTCATTCGCCGCCGCAAAAACACGACCTCCAGCTTGACCAAAGCTGCACTGTGTCCTCCTCTACCTCGTTGACCTTCTAGCCGAGCCATCCGAGCCATAGGTGAGGGCCATTGGCCGTTTTTTCCGACGCCGTCTCCATGGCCGCACCTCGCCGGAGCGGAGCTCACCGCGGCCAACCACCACCGAGACCCTCTCGTCCTCCTTTCTCTGCTTGGTTAGCTCTGTGGTGACCTCGTGGAGCTCATACTGAGCTCGGAAGAGGCAGCAGAGGCTCATCGTCGTCTGCACCTCGCACCGGAGCTCCGCCGTGCCGCCTTCACGGGCGACGAGCTACCTCCGGTTAGCTCTAGGTCTTGCCGGTAGCACTAGTCGACGCGTCTCGTCACGTAGATCACGTAGGTGCCCTCGGTGTCGCTGGAATCCTCGCCGTCGACGAGCTAGACCACTGCCGCGCCGTCGCAAGCCGCCTCCCTTGTTCTATGTCGATGACAAGTGGGGTCGGCTGACACGCGGGTCCCACGCGTCTGTGACAGTTTAGTTGTAGGATAGTTCAAATTTGCTGATTTGAATGCTGTTTTGTGAATTTTGTATCTCCAAATTGGTAGATCCAAATGGTGTGATTCAAATTTTGGTAGAATTACAGTGAAGTCTAGTATTTGAGAAAAATATGACATGAGAACTTGAAGTGGAAATTTTGGATGAATAAAATAGGAACTTGAAATGTGTTTTTAAATGCATGCAAATTTGTTTAAATTATATCTTGAGTTTTTTTGCTCCAAAAATTATGAAATTTTGTGGGTAAGCTATTTGTGCTGATTAGAAGCTCTGGTAAAAATTTGAGAGTCATTGCATGTATGGTCTTTGAGTTATAGATTTTTCTTTTATCATTGATTGATACTTGTGTAAATTATTGTAAATTATCTAGGAATCTTATGACCATGAAATTTTGTGGGGAGTATCCTAGTACCTTAAGGATGCTAGGAAAAATATGAAATCTGTTGCTTGACACTTTTCACTAAGGTTTCCTAATTATGTCATTTTAAGCCATTATGTCTTATCATTTTTGTGTAGGCTGTTATACTTGCTCAAATGGTGTGAAATTTTTATAGTGGTCTACTTAGAGTATGTAGTATCTACTGTAATTTTGTAGATTTAATGGTGTAGTTTTCATATATGTTTACCATTTCCTCTAATTAATTAAATAAATTAAGAAAGGTATTAAAAGAAATGTTTTGGTGATGAACACCTTACTTTCTGGTGTTCTTGTGATATTTTTAATAAGTGAGTAAAGTTAGTTTTGTCCAATTATGTGTTTACATCATAAGTTAATAATTATTTTGTTTGCATTATGTCCTTCTGGATAGTTCTGGGGACTTTATAAAGTTCCCCATGATAATTTGGTTTGCTGTGAATGTAATGAATACAAAAGTTGTAGATAATTTATGTATCTAGCTCCTATCAAAATTTTATGGCATTTGGCCCAGTAGTTTAGGAGCTACAGCTGTTCAAAGTTAGGTTCCAGTTTTGCCTACTCTCTGTCTTGTGAAGACAGATTTTTGTTAATTAAAGAATTTGACCTGGTAAAGGTTAGAATTATGCTTTGAGGTCTGAAAATGAATTGTAGAAATTTTCATAAGCTTTCCAAATTGTCTTGTTTCATGTCATTTGGATTTCTAAATCTCCAGTTATGGCCAGTTTACTGTACCGCTATATAGTCTCCATTTTGCTGAAATACAAATGCTTGAGTGTATGCTTGTTGCAATGTTCTCGTTGATTGTTTAGGGGCTCGCCTAACTTGAGAACATGCTTAGGTGCAGGTTCTAGGTCCTTAACTGAAGATGAGCAATTATACATTAGGTTGTATAAACTTGGTAAGTAAAGCAATTTGAATAGAGCTTAAGTTGCAATATGCGGACTGCAGTGAGCATCTGCATTCCCCGAGCATCCCTAACTTCGGTCATGTGCATCCATGATATTTATCGTGCGCATACATGCAATAGGTGTGCCGGAGGGAGTGATGATGCTGGAGTTTGAGGGAGCCAACCAGGAGGAGGAGCCTGAGGTGCAGGAAGCCGACGAAGCAGCCGCCAAGGAGGAATTGCCCGAGTGCCCTGACCACCAACCGTCCTCTTTCCTGAAAGGCAAGCCCTAGAGCATATTAAGCCTCCCATGGTTTTACAAATACATTGAGTATCTTTTATTCGTTGATGATGCATTAAGTATAGGAATTGGTTGGAACCAATTTTGCATTATATATCCATCCTTGTCCAGATATCGCACTGGAATCCTATTTAAGTTCAGGAACGGGTTAAATGCTTAGCCATGCTTAGTGCGGTAGAAGATAGGTGATTTCCTATCACCTACGAGCTTTAGGATGAGGTGGATCACGGTTGGCTATATGTGCTATCGTGGAAAAGAACCATGTGAATAATGAATTAAGACCGGGCGGAGTCTTGTGTAGGTTTGAACATAGTGACTCCATCTGTGCCGTTTAAGGACCGATATGTTGTACATCCTCATGTCATGTTGAACGCAGCCTAACACTTAGCTGGCCAGACAAGTTGTTCCGACCGTGAAGCCGAGTAGCTCAACTCAGGCCTGGATCCGTGGGGGTTGGATGCATTTTGGAGGTAGTAAGGATGTGCAGAGAGTCATTGGCATAAGTCCAAGGGGAGTCAGGTGCTTAAAATGCTGCACTTCCTGGCAGAGTGGTTCTCTAAGAATGCAGGGCGGCCCGGACCTACATCTTTTCTTTTATTTTTCTCCTGAGTTGTACCAAAGGTGACTCGTTGCGGCCCTGACGGGGGAAGCATGGTTTGTGTTTAGGAATACCCCTCCAGCTGGATAGGAATCAATTTGAATCACCGTCTCTCCCGGATAGTGAGAACTTGACTAAGCAGTGGCAACGTAGATTCAATTAATTTAATGATATGGTTAAATGGATGATGATGATAATATTGCCACGCTTTATACCTGATATGGTTATTAATGTTTGCACCTTAATCAAATGATTGCTTAGTACAGGTGCTAATATAGATGACAGGTTAATGGCTAAAAGTCACTGCTAGTGAGGTTAATGTCGAGGCAGGCAAAACACCCTTTCTAGTGTGCTAGATGAAGCTGGCAAGGCAATGGCAGCCCAGCACAAGTTTAGGTTGCGTGCCCGCAAGTATCGTCGTAGGGCGGATGCATGTGGGAGAGCTCAGCAAGAAGTTGATGAGATTCATGGTATTGCAAATTATCGCCTACAACAGTGGGGTCAAACCGCACGCGAGAGAGACGAGCTTCATAACCAGCTGATGAACCTCACTATAGAGAGAGATGAGGCAGCACAAGAGTTGGATCATGTGACCCGTCACAGAGATGCAGCTTTAGAGTTAGTAGAAGAAAGACGTCAGGGTTGGATTATGGCTAACCAAAATGCTTTCCACAGGGAGCAAGAACTCCAAGAACGACTTGAAGAGCTTCAGGTTGAGCACCATCAACTGAACAACCATCTGTTTCCTATTCCTCACCCCATACCGAGGTATCCTAATGTGGGTGGACCGCAAGTGATTGAGGCCGATGAGGAAGAAGAGGACGTGCAGATGGATGACAATGCAGCTAAACCTGCAGGTGAAGAAGAAGAGGAAGACCCTGAAGAAGTCCAAGGTGTCTTCGATGTGGACAGCGATCACTTTGATGAGTAGTTCGTTAGCAAGTCTCACTAGTTTAAGCTTTTGCAGTCATTGATGTAATGAACTTAAGTACGATGACTGATGTTGGATGTACTGTTTGAATTCGAACTTGGCATGTAATGTACTTTAATTCGCTCCCTTTGGGATGCGTACCTTGATGGTTAAGTTTAAAACTTGTCATGTTGGAATGCACTACGTATGGCGCTAGTAAGTTGATTGATGATGTGGCGATTGGAGAATGAATTATTGCCTCTGTTTATTATATGAAGTTTTCATTCTCTCCAATAAATTTAGTTTGGCGTAATTATATTGTTCCTCTCCAATGTGCTAACATCATCAATAATTACTGGTTGTGCATGGTTGCAGATGCCTCGTACTCATTCCACTGGTGCGGCTGGTGATGATGATGACCTTCCACCGCCACCACCACCCACACCAACGGAATTGATGGCAATTCTTGTGGAAGGACAGCGCACTATGGCTGAGGCTCTCCGCATGATTGCAAATCATGATGGTCATGGTGCACGCCAAGGACCGGAACCAAATCAATACAATGACTTCAAAGATTTCCTTGACACGAAACCCCCGATCTTCAAGGAGGCTAAGGAGCCCCTACAAGCTGATGAGTGGTTGAACACTCTCAAGCAGAAGTTCCATCTGCTTTGCTTGACTGAGGTGCTGAAGACTGAGTATGCATCTCACCAACTGCATGGGCCAGCTGGTATTTGGTGGAGTCATTATTGGTCCACTATGCCCGCTAATGCCCAAATCACTTGGGATCAGTTCAAGTCTGCTTTTAGGGGAAATTATATTCCTCCTGGTCTCATGGCAATCAAACATACAGAGTTCATGAAGCTGACTCAGGGGAACAAGAGCTTGAATGAATACCTACAGGCTTTCAATAACCTTGCAAGGTATGCTACTGAGTTTGTTGACACTAATGCCATAAAGATTGCTAGTTTCAAGCGGGGACTCAGCCCCAAATTGATGAAGACCATGGGAAATTGCAAGTGTGCCCATTTTAATGAGTTTGTGAGTGAAGCTTTATCGCAAGAGAACAACAATGTTGTGTATGCTGCTTCAAAAAGTCGTAAGAGGGCCTACGAGGCGGGTGCCTCACAATCCAAGGCTCCAGTCACACAGAGGGTTATGTTCCATCCTCCCGCATCAGCTGCTAAATTCTGCCCACCGCTGAAGAAAAATCTCGGCAAGACTAGGTTTTGCAAGGCATTTATAGTTGCTCTTCCCAAGGGCACTACCAGTCAAGGCAGTTCCAATGTGCCGCAAAGTAACATGTCGTGCTAGAATTGCAACAAGATCGGTCACTGGGCAAGGAAGTGTCCTTACCCCAAGAAGAATAACTACCAAGGTGGCCGTCAAGGGCAGGTGAACCACACTAATATTACTGATATTCCTTCAGGAGAGGTAGTAACTGCTGGTAAGTTTCTGGTTGATCAACACCCCACAGTTGTACTATTTGATTCGGGTGTTTCACATTCTTTTATTAGTCCAGCATTTGCATCCAAGTTTATGCAGAAAACATACACTGTTGAGGGAGAGGGTTATTGTATTAGGGCTGCTAGTGGTACTATCCCAACCAAGCTGGTAGTTGGGGATGTATAATTTGAGATAGAGGGTTGAAGTTATTAGGTAGATCTGGTAGTTTTGCCGGGGCTGGGTATCGATGTGATATTGGGAATGAACTGGATGAGCAGTCATAGAGTGCTTATTGATACATCGACTAGAGTAGTCATGCTCAGAGATCCAGGTAATCAGGAGGGTTTTCTAGTATAGCTACCTAGGGACATCAATGTTTCTTGCATGACTAATGCGGTGCAAGCAAAGTCTATGGTAGATATCCCTGTCGTGTGTGACTTTCCGGATGTTTTTCCTGATGATTTACCTAGATTGCCCCTGGATCGAGATGTGGAGTTTAAGATAGAGTTGCTACCTGGTACAGCGCCCATCTCTAGAAGGCCATATAGGATGCCTCCCATGAACTAGCCGAACTTAATACCCAGTTGAATGAACTTCTAAAGAAAGGCCTTATACGTCCTAGTTCATCTCCGTGGGGGTGCCCAACTATCTTTGTGAAGAAGAAGGATCAATCCCTATGCATGTGTGTAGATTATAGACCCTTGAATGCAGTTACAATCAAGAATAAGTACCCTCTGCCACGTATAGATATCTTATTTGATCAGTTGTCTAAAGCAAAAGTCTTTTCCAAGATTGATTTGAGATCTGGTTATCATCAAATCAAGATTCGGCCTGAGGATGTTCCAAAAACTGCATTCTCTACAAGATATGGTTTGTATGAGTACCTTGTTATGTCTTTTGGATTGACCAATGCCCCCGCACATTTTATGTATCTGATGAATTCGGTGTTTATGCCCGAGGAGGACAAATTTGTGGTGGTATTTATAGATGATATCCTGGTTTATTCGGAGAACGAAGAAGACCATGTTGATTATTTGTGAGTGGTTCTCACTAGGTTGCGAGAACACCAACTTTATGCAAAGTTCAGCAAATGTGAATTCTGGCTTCGTGAGGTACCTTTTCTTGGACACGTGTTGTCCGATGGTGGAATTATGGTTGATCCCACCAAGGTGCAAGAAGTGTTGAACTAGAAGGCTCCAATCTCAGTGCACGAGGTTCGGAGTTTTCTGGGGTTGGCTGGCTATTATCGTCGCTTCATCCCGGACTTCTCTAAAATAGCCAAGCCTATGACTCGATTGCTGCAAAAAGACATGAAGTTTGTCTGGACATCTGAGTGTGATGCGGCTTTCCACACCCTATGAACTCTTCTAACGTCGGCTCCGGTTTTGGCACAACTGGATATCAAGAAACCTTTTGATGTGTTCTGTGATGCATCAGGTATAGGTTTAGGAGGTGTTCTTATGCAAGAGGGTAGAGTCATTGCTTATACCTCTCGCCAACTTCAGAAGCATGAAGTGAATTATCCCACGCATGACTTGGAACTCGCTCAGTTGTTCATGCTTTGAAGGCCTGGAGACATTATTTGCTCGACAATGTGTGCAACATCTATACTGATCATAAAAGTCTTAAGTACATCTTCACTCAACCAGAGTTGAATATGTGTCAGAGAAGATGGCTCGAGTTAATCAAAGATTATAACCTCCAAGTGCACTATCACCCTGGCAAGTCAAATGTCATAGCGGATGCCTTAAGCAGGAAATCTCATTACCACTCGTTGATTGAGAGTGATGTCCATTTGTCAAAACTCCTTCATCCTATAGTCCTTTACAACATCACTGTCAGTTGTACTCTACAGAGTTGAATTATCGAGCTACAGAAGATAGATGCAGGTGTGTTCCACATCAAGCGCAAGATGAAAGAGCAAGAAACCAAACATTTTCGCATAGATGAGAATGACGTGTTGTGGTTCAAGGATAGGTTGGTGGTTCTGAAGGATAGAGAGCTTAGAAATCAAATCATATCCGAAGCCCATTCCTCTAAATTATCTATTCATCCTGGAAGTAGCAAAATGTATCATGATTTGAAGCCTCGCTTTTGGTGGACCAAAATGAAGAAGGAGATAGCCGCTTATGTGTCTAGGTGCGACACTTGTTGTCGAGTCAAAGCTATACACATGAAAGCTGGATTACTTCAGCCACTCTCTATTCCAGGTTGGAAATGGGAGGAGATAAGTATGGATTTTATTGTTGGACTCCCTACTACTCAGAGGAATTTTAACTCCATTTGGGTGATTGTAGACCGTCTGACCAAGTCTGTACATTTCATCCCTATCTGCATAGACTTTCGTCCAACTGACTATGTGGAACTATATTTTAATCAGATAGTCCGACTTCATGGGATACCCCACACTATTGTCTCTGATAGAGGACCATAGTTCACTACTCGCTTTTGGGAGCATTTACATGGATTATTAGGAACTAAGTTAGTAAGAAGTTCTACCTATCATCCGTAGACCAATGGACAAACTGAATGAGTGAATCAAATCTTAGAAGATATGTTGAGAGCATGTGTCATCTTGGCTAAGGGTTCATGGGAAAAATGGTTGCCCCTAGATGAATTCTCGTATAATAATAGTTATCAAGAGAGTATCAAGATGGCGCCGTTTGAAGCTTTGTATGGCCGAAAGTGTAGAACCCCGTTGAATTGGATAGAAGCCGATGAAAGGAGGTATTATGGAATTGATTTTGTTCAAGAAGCCGAAGAATAAGTCCATACTATCCAAACCCATATGGCCGCAGCTCAAGCTAGGCAGAAAAGTTATGCTGATCGACGTAGAAAACCTATTGAGTTCGAAGTTGGAGACTTCATTTATCTGAAAGTCTCACCCATGAAGAGTGTCCAACGCTTTGGTGTGAAGTGAAAGCTTGCACCGAGATATGTTGGTCCATTTGAAATCATTGAACAAAGTGGTAAGGTAGCATACAAGATCCAATTACCTCCTGAGATGAGTGCTATCTTCAACGTCTTTCATGTATCCCAATTGAAGAAATGTCTTCACGTCCCTAAAGAGAGAGTTCCACTAGGGGATATCGAGTTAAAATCAGATTTGACCTTTGAAGAAAAGCTAGTCCAAGTGATTGACACTCGTGAGCGAGTGACTCAGAGTTGGGTGGTCAAGTTTTACAAAGTCATGTGGAGTAATCAGGGTAGTGAACGCGATGCAACGTGGGAAAGAGAAGATTATTTGAGGGACGGTTATAAGGACTTCTATCAACAATGGTACGCTCGTCAAATCTTGGGACAAGATTTTTATAAGGGGGGAGGGCTGTAACACCCTAGGTGTTTGGCTTCCACATTTGCATTTGCATTTCATGAACATGAGCATCATTCATCCATTCATGAGCTTATATCACATGAAACATGTTTTTGAAACATTACAACATATCGTTATATTTCATGTGTGCTTGTTTTAGGAAATGAATAGTGTGCAACACCCAAGTGCAAAATGTGCAACTCACTTTAGTGAAACATGGTTAGTTAGTACTATGCAACAAGATCATGAAACATGTGAAACATGACTATGAAACAAATGTAACATTTCATTGGTTTTTCCTTGTTTCAGTACATACAATGCTTGATTCTTGTGTGACCAATGTGTGGTGTGGCTAACAATTCTGTTAAGCAACTTAGTTATACATAGAATGACATTTGGAACATTGTTCATGTTGATCATGTTGCCTAATTATGATTTCAAATAGTGGTTTGACTTGTTTTGACCCCTAAACTCTTCTGTTTGACTGTTTAAAAAGTGTAGCTTAGAGTATTTGCATGTCTGAGTAACCTAAAGCAAAGTTGTAGCAAATTTTATAAGGAACAAACTTTGTTTAGAAGCCAAGTCATGAAAATGTGCACAACATGCTCAAAAAGGTCCCACAAGTCAGTGTTGAGGGCTGATTCAACACTTAGAAAATTTTCTAAGTCTGGATTGCAATTTTAGTTTGATTGAGCTGACTTTGGTTTGATATAACTCGTGATCCGTTGAGAATTAGCTGATGATTTCTAAAACATTGTTGTAGCCCTATCCTAGCTCTACAACTTACATGTACATGGTTTTCGCTAATGATCAACGGCTTAGTCGTTTCAACACGATGAAGTTACACTATCAGGCTTGATTGGAACTCTGAAACGTAGCTACAGTGCACTGATCGGTTTCAGCGTTTCACCATCGCGTGGCGCCGCGCGTCGCCGCCGGCCTGACCGCGCTGGCCATGTCGGGCTACCACGCGCCAACATAGGCCCCAGCATCCGCCCGTGGTTCCTAGTGCTCCCATTTGCATTTTCTGCTCCTCCATTCACGTCCGCAGCAGCCGCAGCAGACCACCACCGTCGCCATGAGCTCCGCCATCGCCTAGCTCACTCGCCGCCGCAAAAACACGACCTCCAGCTTGACCACAGCTCCGCCGTGTCCTCCTCTACCTTGTTGACCTTCTAGCCAAGCCATCCGAGCCATAGGTGAGGGCCATTGGCCGTTTTTCCGACGCCGTCTCCATGGCCGCACCTCGCCGGAGTGGAGCTCACCGCGGCCAACCACCACTGAGACCCTCTCGTCCTCCTTTCTCTGCTTGGTTAGCTCTGTGGTGACCTCGTGGAGCTCATACTGAGCTCGGAAGAGGCAGCAGAGGCTCGTCGTCATCTGCACCTCGCACCGGAGCTCCGTCGTGCCGCCTTCACCGGCGACGAGCTACCTCCGGTTAGCTCTAGGTCTTGCCGGTAGCACCAGTCGACGCGTCTCGTCACGTAGATCACGTAGGTGCCCTCGGTGTCACCGGAATCCTCGCCGTCGATGAGCTAGACCACCGCCGTGCCATCGCAAGCCGCCTCCCCTATTCTGTGTCATTGACAGGTGGGGTCGGCTGACATGCGGATCCCACGCGTCAGTGACCGTTTAGTTGTAGGATAGTTCAAATTTGCTGATTTGAATGCTGTTTTGTGAATTTTGTATCTCCAAATTGGTAGATCCAAATGGTGTGATTCAAATTTTGGTAGAATCATAGTGAAGTCTAGTATTTGAGAAAAATATGACATGAGCACTTGAAGTGGAAATTTTGGATGAATAAAATAGGAACCTGAAATGTGTTTTTACATGCATGCAAATTTGTTTAAATTATATCTTGAGTTTCTATGCTCCAAAAATTATGAAATTTTGTGGGTAAGCTATTTGTGCTTATTAGAAGCTCTGGTAAAAATTTGAGAGTCATTGCATGTATGGTCTTTGAGTTATAGATTTTCCTTTTATCATTGATTGATACTTGTGTGAATTATTGTAAATTATCTAGGAATCCTATGACCATGAAATTTTGTGGGGAGTATCCTAGTACCTTAAGGATGCTAGGAAAAATATGAAATCTATTGCTTGACACTTTTCACTAAGGTTTCCTAATTATGTCATTTTAAGCCATTATGTCTTATCATTTTTGTGTAGGTTGTTATACTTGCTCAAATAGTGTGAAATTTTTATAGTGGTCTATTTAGAGTATGTAGTATCTACTGTAATTTTGTAGATTTAATGGTGTAGTTTTCATATATGTTTACCATTTCCTCTAATTAATTAAATAAATTAAGAAATGTATTAAAAGAAATGTTTTGGTGATGAACACCCTACTTTCTGGTGTTCTTGTGATATGTGTAATAAGTGAGTAAAGTTAGTTTTGTCCAATTATGTGTTTACATCATAAGTTAATAATTATTTTGTTTGGATTATGTCTTTCTGGACAGTTCTGGGGACTTTATAAAGTTCCCCATGATAATTTAGTTTGCTGTGAATGTAATGAATACAAAAGTTGTAGATAATTTATGTATCTAGCTCCTATCAAAATTTTATGGCATTTGGCCTAGTAGTTTAGGAGCTACAGCTGTTCAAAGTTAGGTTCTAGTTTTGCCTACTCTCTGTCTTGTGAAGATAGATTTCTGTTAATTAAAGAATTTGACCTGGTAAAGGTTAGAATCATGCTTTGAGGTCTGAAAATGAATTGTAGACAATTTCATAAGCCTTCCAAATTGTCTTATTGCATGTCATTTGGATTTCTAAATCTCCAGTTATGGCCAGTTTACTGTACCGCTATATAGTCTCCATTTTGCTGAAATACAAATGCTTGAGTGTATGCTTGTTGCAATGTTCTCGTTGATTGTTTAGGGGCTCGCCTAACTTGAGAACATGCTTAGGTGCAGGTTCTAGGTCCTTAACTGAAGATGAGCAATTATACATTAGGTTGTATAAACTTGGTAAGTAAAGTGATTTGAATAGAGCTTAAGTTGGAATATGCAGACTGCAGTGAGCATGTGCATTCCCCGAGCATCCCTAACTTCGTTCATGTGCATCCATGATATTTATTGTGCGCATACATACAATAGGTGTGCCGGAGGGAGTGACGATGCTGGAGTTCGAGGGAGCCAACCAGGAGGAGGAGCCCGAGGTGCAGGAAGCCGACGAAGCAGCCGCCGAGGAGGAATTGCCCGAGTGCCCTGACCACCAACCGTCCTCTTTCCTGAAAGGCAAGCCCAGGAGCATATTAAGCCTCCCATGGTTTTACAAATACATTGAGTATCTTTTATTCGTTGATGATGCATTAAGTATAGGAATTGGTTGGAACCAATTTTGCATTATATATCCATCCTTGTCCAGATATCGCACTGGAATCCTATTTAAGTTCAGGAACGGGTTAAATGCTTAGCCATGCTTAGTGCGGTAGAAGTCAGGTGATTTCCTGTCACCTGCAAGCTTTAGGATGAGGTGGATCACGGTTGGCTATATGTGCTATCACGGAAAAGAACCATGTGAATAATGAATTAAGATCGAGCGGAGTCTTGTGTAGGTTTGAACATAGTGACTCCGTCTGTGTCGTTTAAGGACCGATACGTTGTACGTCCTCATGTCATGTTGAACGTAGCCTAACACTTAGCTGGCCGGACAAGTGGTTCCGACCACGAAGCTGAGTAGCTCAACTCAGGCCGGGATCTGTGGGGGTTGGATGCATTTTGGAGGTACTAAGGATGTGCGGAGGGCTATTGGCATAAGTCCAAGGGGAGTCAGGTGCTTAAAATCCTGCACTTCCTGGCAGAGTGGTTCTCTAAGAATGTAGGGCGGCCCGAACCCGCGTCTTTTCTTTTCTTTTTCTCCTGAGTTGTACCAAAGGTCACTCATTGCGACCCTGACGGGGGAAGCAGGGTTTGTGTTTAGGAATACCCCTCCAGATGGATAGGAATCGATTCGAATCACTGTCTCTCTCAGATAGTGAGAACTTGACTAAGCAACGGCAATGTTGATTCAATTAATTTAACGATATGGTTAAATGGATGATGATGATAATGTTGCCACGCTTTATACCTGATATGGTTATTAATGTTTGCACCTTAATCAAATGATTGCTTAGTACAGGTGCTAATATAGATGACAGGTTAATGGCTAAAAGTCACTGCTAGTTCAGGTTAAGAGTTGATCATTATTACTTATGCTTTTTCGCAAAAAGGAAGTGTTAGCCAGATCCACTAAATTAAGCTATGCATAATCCTTGGTGTCATTTGTTTTGGTTTACGATGGGTAAGTCTAGCTGAGTACATTCTCGTACTCAGGGTTTATTCTCTCCTGTTGTAGATGACCTTCTATATCAGGGATTCTATAAGTATTGTCTCCACCCGGTGGGTGATGAAGACTAGATCATGGGCATGATCTCTGTTTCTCTTATCTGAATGCTTTTGCGAGTTGTGATCAGCGAACCAGTATTTGTATTTGAACTTGGGTGTGTAAGTTAAACTATTTGCTTCCGCGTACTTTACAAGACTTGTTTTGTAATAACGATGACTTTGAGGTGATGTAATCTATTTGCAAATGTCTGTGAAATGTTGTAACGTACGATATGTTATGTTGAATTACTGTGATCTTGGTTGTATGCAAATTGGTTTGAAATCCTTCGAGATTTCAGTTGACTACCGGGTTTATATGGGCTCAAGTGCGAGAATTTGATCATTTCGGCGATTATTTTTGTACTTGTGCTCTTATAAATTGGTCGGTTCTGTGACAAAGCCCACAGAATCTCCATCGACGGGAGGCCATTAGGCCACCCGGGTCGGTCTCTGGAACGACCTAGGCATCTGTCGGGTTGTAAGTAAAGGAGTAGTGGAATGCCACAAGAGGGCTATGCCGACCCCGTCATGAACGACGGACCCGGATTCCGCTCGATCACACCTGTTAGCGAGCTCACCTAGCTAGTCTTCGAGCCAGAGCGATCGGGACAAGCGACGAAACTTAGACCCTCCGGTTGTGAGGAACCGGATGGGGTCACGCAAAACAACTCACATCGACCCCCACGAAGGCCCGACAAGGATCGGGGGCTCAAACGCCAAAAACCATGGGACCGCGACTCCAAACTCGCGTCGACAGGATCTATGACATCCGCTATGGCTTGGGACCGCGACTTTGAACTCGCGTCAATAGGATCTACGATATCTGGCTACGGCTTGGGACCGTGACTCCAAACTCACGTAACAGCTTCACTTCCGACTACGCTACAAAAAATCCGAGGACCACGACTCCAAACTCGCATAACAACTTCACTTTCGACTGCGCTCCAAAAACCCTAGGACCATGACCCCGAACTCGCGTCGATGGGATCTACGACATCTGGCTATGGCTTGGGACCGCGACTCCAAACTTGCATAACGGCTTCACTTCTGACTGCACTCCAAAAAAACCCTGGCCAGGGACCACGACTCTGAACTCGCGTGAAAACTAACAAAACTAACTTCCTCACCCAATCCATGGCGTGCATCGACACCAGGATCAGTAAGTTCTGTTTCAATCCAATCTTCGTGCCTAAAAACGCCTCAGCTGCACAAATGTCACCTTGGTTGACAAAATTCTATCTCAGACTAAAAACACACACACACACACGCCCGCTAAAACAAAACCCCCAGACAATTCCACCCGAACCACCCAGGGGCTCGGGGGCTACACCCGCGGGAGCGCTCGTGTGCACCATTCTACAAAATAGAAAACTTCCCCTAATGACACAGAACACCCCCAGACAGTTCTGCCCGAACCACCCGAGGGCTCGGGGGCTACACCCGGGGTGCGCTCGCGCACACCTGTCGACAAGACAAAAATCCCCTGGATGATTCTACCCGAATCGCCCGGGGGCCGGGGGCTTCTGTCGGGTTCATAAACCCGGGGTCCCTTGGGGACCGGCTTCTACGCCAAGGCTCGGCCCAAGAGTCTAAAAAACAACAGGGCAAAGGGGCGGTCCAGCAACCAACTAGAAGGCCAGGCCCAAGAAGAGCAACGACCGCTCGTCGGCTACTTCGGCCCACCTATCCGACCAGAGTGGTCGATTTGGGCTACAGCCATCTCCAGACGGCCTCTGGTCGGAAGGCCTGCTCGAGCCCTACTTTCGACTCCGACCCTGCGTCCCTCCGACCGGGGCTCGTAGGAGCCCTACTTCCGACTCCGACCCCATGTCCCTCCGACCAGGGCTCGTAGGAACCCTGCTCACCGCTCTTCTCCGACCGGCGCACTCAGAGCCGACTGGAGCCATCCGACCGGGGACGCCCCGTTCGGTAGGAACAAGAAGACGTGCGGAGAAAGGCAAGGCAAGGCTCACAAGTCAAAACCACTGTACCAGGGACCATACCCTGCATGAAATAGTACTCTACAGCCACCCTGATACAAACAGTATTGTAGACGCTGACATCTCCCTCCACAGTTTTGTAGGGGCCGCTAAAACTCCCATACGGTAAGACCCCCCGCGTGTCTCTGACATCGATAGCGATATGGGCACCAGAATTTACCGTAACAGATGAACATAGCAAGACTCCTCACATGCCTCTAGGCATGGAACAGTATTTATAGGTACCGACGTCCACCATCCCAGAAAAAGGCAACACGACCTCCCGAGTGCGTCTGACATTCTACAGCGACATCAACAGTGTTGTAGGCACCCACCATTATCTGGTACCCACCGATGTGGGCAACAAGGCTCGGTAAGTGTGGACAACAAGGCTCGGTAGCATATGCACCCTTTCCCTCTCACTTGTAAAGCCGTCCCCTTCATCTATAAAAGGGGGTGCGCTTCCTCCAACAAAGGGACGGGCCGATTCCAGTAGATCAGAGTTCCTTAGATCGATAGCTCACAACCACAGAACTACAAGGTTCAGACCTCAGGCATCCGCTTGAACACTTAGCTCATAGCGAAGTTCCTGTCTCTCTCGGCCCTTCCGGTCGGAGCCGACCGGACCTCTTGTACACCCCATCTTTCTCTCTCTTGTTTGTAACCCCACTATAGACTTCGAGCACTTGGGCTCGGGAATAAAGTCACCAACCGACCCCAACTGGACGTAGGGCACGTTGCCCGAACCATTATAAATCCTGTGTCATTGAGTGCTAGGCCACCTCCGATCACAACGTACAGCAAAACTACAAATATTCACTAATCGATCATATTCTGCACCGACAATATATTTCACTAGATGCAATATACATTATGAAAATAATCTATATTAACTTGAAAATTTTGCATCTAAATTGGCAATGTCTAGTTATTAGAAATATCTATTTGTGTGTCACTAGCACACAAATAGTTCAAATTAAAGTTTTAACTAAACACATGTCAAACACACATAGAGGTGCAATGCAATGGGAGAAACATTGAGTATGGACTATATATAAGAAAATATCTATGTGGGTACCATATGAACATCTTAGAGAGCAAAGATAAATAATTTCCATGGCTATAGGCCATAAATATATCCATAAGTTTTTAGCAGTTATCTCTGTTAAAATTGTAAGGCCAAACCAAAACATGGATTTATAGAGTAATACTCCCTCTGATCACAAAAAATGCAATTCTTAATTTTTGAAAAGTCAAACGATTTGAAGTTTGATCAAAATTATATAAAAACGTATTGACATTTATAATACAAGATAAGTATAATTAAATTAATTATTAATTATATAATATACTTTTATTAAATCTAGTTGGACTAGACATAAATGTGAAACTTGGTTAAAATTAAGCTAGTTTGACTTGCACAAATCAAATAGTTACATTCTTTTATAAACGGAGGGAGTAACACATAACCGTTGCATCCACATATCCTAGCCCTCGAGGGAACTCTAGCAAACCATGACTTTATTAAAGATAACAGCGATCTATTTCTAGTAGATCAACGTCGGAGACAGTGGTGAGAGGGAGCAGCCCCTTTTGTCCCACCTTCCACGACCTCTTCAAGTGGAGGAGCAGTAGTGTCCCCCGACTCCTTGTACCTTTATTACAACTATTATTACCGAATCCACTACTACTATGATTATGGTTACTAGTAATATGTTTAATCACAAATATAAACCATCTAAATTTGTCTTAAAGTAAATTGAGCCGGAGCCCACTGAAATGAAACCAATTCCTCCATTGTTTTGAGAGAAGAGAGGTAAAAACAGCTACAGATGAGGCTAAGTCGAAACTGGCGAGAGCTCTGCCAAACGAAGCTTAAGGTTGATTCAATAGTTTCATCAAGGAAATACATTTTTATAACACGTAGTTCTTCGTATTTAAACTATTTTTATTTGAAAAATAATTGTAATCAAAGTAACAAATTGTAGACCATATCGATCATTATTAGCTCATAGTTGTAGTTGCAGAGTTTTTCTTTTCTTTTTGGCCAGATAATTGTATTGTTATTCATTTCAAAAAAAAATCTATTGTTATTTGTTTGTTTGTTAGAGCCAGCGTTATTTTTTTCTGCAACTGGAAAATTTGTGTCCACTGCGACAGCATAAAGCTAAGTTCTTACGTAATTTATAGATCATCGTCTGATCACGGAATAAGAGAAAATCGGCTGCAAATAAGAAGAAAAAAATGTTTGGGGAAGGTCCCCCCGGCATCGCTCTTCCCCTGGCCCTCGACCCACTGTTGGCCAAACAAACCTGCCTCGTTGCGGATGTTAACCCCCACGGCGAGGGTTTCATGCTCTTCGTGCTCCATCCATGTGTTCAGGTGACGCGTCCGAAGGTCGGCCGTGCAGGAGGATCATGGCGAGAAGGTGGTAGGACGGTGACAACGGGCGGACCCTCGCTGGAAGCACGCGAAGGTTTGGCGCCTACCGCAGGAGGGGACCATCCCAACGGCGGTGACGGCCCGTCAAAGTGATTGGGCCCGGGAGTGGTTGGCCAAGGAAAGGAGATTACCACCATACCCTTGGTTATTGTATAGCGCTCACCCTCCAGGGTCTAACCCTAGTGTAATTCAACCGCATCCCCGGGTATGGTCTATAAATACCCGGACGCTTGTGCAAGAAGCAAATTTAGTCTTTTTGGATAAATTTAATGGACATTTAATCCATATTTTTCCATCGTCTCTTACTCTACTACCCTCGCTCGTGCCTATGCGACAGCTCCGTCACACCCCAATGGGAAACCCTCGGTCTCTCCCCCCGTGCTCCTCAGCGAGGGCGAGAGGCAAGGAGTGACCCCACAGTCGGCGCCCTCCGTGGGGACCCCATCGCACCACCCAATGGCCGCCAGCACTAGGAGAACCGCCAACAACAACAGAGATCCTCCACCCTCACGCGGGGGGAGGGGAGACGGTCGCAAGAACCTTCGTAGATGGAGGAAGAGGCTCCACCCTACCCCGGCCCTCCGTGTGGCCGGCAGAGGTCACAGACGACATGGAGAGACCCCCCTCAGTCCGGGACCGAAGCCAACCCTCAACCCAGCCCAGCTAGAGTCAATGAGGCAGGGAGTAGTGCACCAAGATGATGATGAAGACGCCGAGGAGATGGGCCTTGAAGCCCTAAGCCAAATGCATGAGGAAATCCAAGAAAAGAGATGTAGAGTCAAAGCACACCAAAGACAGGCGCGCCTATGCGTCATTAGGCAAAAGGCAAATGAAGCCAGGGCGGAGCTCAGGAGAATGGATGAATACTTGGTAGCCCTCGAAGAGAATCCACCCACGCTCCACCCAAACCCACCCCTGCTCCACCCAAATCAACCCCCGCTCCATCCAAATCAACCCCCCCCGCTTCCACCAGATCTACCCAGAACACATCCCTCCAGCCATACAACAACTCCAGAAAACCAACCCCCGCCAATGCCATTCGACCCAAAATCTCTTCTAACCCAAATATTACAAACCAAAAGCTGGCCACTTGAATACAAACCACAAAACTTACCAAGGTACGACGGAAGTGTAGACCCCCGCCAATTCATAATGAGCTACGAGGCTGCAGTGGCAGCGGACAGGAGGAGACAAGTACACCATGGCAAAGTCCTTCGTGATTGTTGATGGTAGTTAACAACCATTATAAACCATCAATATAACACGTATAAGGGCATAAATATAATCACCAATGAAGGTTTAGAGGTTTAAATAAACAAATTCCACGAGTTTTGATCAATCTATATTTTCTGCAGGGTTTACCCTTGTTTTGTATACTTTTATATCTTATGTTGGGTAATGTATGACCAGTTTTGACCTTCTGACAAACTATATTGATGATCCAGAAGCATTACTTAAGAGAACTAAGGCTAAACTCAAGAAAGTTACAGCTTTAGAGTCAGAAGACAACCAGATATGGCGAAGCTTAGCACCTAAATTTGAAGCTATGGCTGACAAGACTCTCCATGAATTCTCTGATCCAACTATAGCCAACATCCGAACTAGACCAACAGTCAATGTTGGAGACAATGGATTTGAGCTCAAGCCAGCCCTCATCAACATGGTGCAAGCAAGCCAGTTTTGTGGAAAGGCACATGAAGATGCAAGTGCTCATCTCCAACACTTTCTGGAGATCTACAACACCTTCACCATCAAAGGAGTGACCAGAGACGCCATACTATTTTGCCTCTTCCCATTCTCACTCTTGGGGAAGGTAAAGCAATGGTTCTACGCTAACAAAGATAGAAATACTATATGGGATAACTGCTCCACTGCCTTCCTAGCAAAGTTCTTTCCCACAGGTAAGACCAATGCTCTACGTGGCAGAATCTCAAGCTTTCAATAGCAACATGAACTAGCTACTCATACAGACTTTCTACCACGGGTTGACCAACAGTACCCATAAGACTATGGATCTTGTTGCTGGAGGAGCTTTCTTGCCACTCACACTCCCAGCTGCAACAGCTCTTGTGGAGAAGATGGCCTCCAACCAAGGCTAAAATGAAGAACGAGTTTAGACCCGCAACAGAAGTGGAGGTATGCATCAACTCAAGGAAGTAGACATGTTGTCTGCCAAGATGGACCTGCTGATGAAGAAGCTTAAAGACCGAGCCAATGAGAAGCAAGAAGTCATGCATATTCATGATTCCCGCATGACATGTGAAGATTGTGGAAACACTCAGCATTCAGGGAACAACTGCCCTGAAACCCATGAGAATGTGAACTTCGTCAACAACTACTTTCGTCCTCAACAAAATCAAGGATGGAATCAACAACAGAGGCTAAACTACCAAGGTAACCCTCAAGGTAATAATTTCAATAATTTCAATCAACAAGCCTTGAGAGATTTAATTTCTGGCCAAGCTAAAATTATGGAGGGTTTATCTAGAAAACTAGCTTCCAATGATAGAGTTTTAGAAAAATACAAATATCAGAATGAATAACATCTCTTCTGCCATTAAAACCAGCATAGCTTTAATAAAATAATAGAATCACAAATAGCTTAGTTGGCTGCTGCTACTCCTGCTGACCGACAAAGGTAAGATTCCGGGGCAACCGGAAGATCTAGAAACTACAAATCTTGTCGATATTCACAATGTAGCATATTACTATATACAACCATCGACGAAAAGGTGGATAGATTATACCTTGCCGAAAAAGAAGAGCGATCCTAGGGAGACTTGTCATCCCCATCGCCATTGGACCTCACATTTTCCATGAAGCTATATGTGACTTAGGAGCAAGTGTCAACATTATGCCTAAGGTAATTTATGATCAAATTAATGGAAATACTTTACTGTACACAAATATGCAGTTTGCAGCTTGTAGATCAGTCACTCTACTACCCCAAGGGAGTTCTTGAAGATGCCATTGTTCAAGTGGGACAATCATATGTTCCCGTAGAGTTTGTGATTTTGGAAACAGGTGAAGATGTAAGAGCACCCATTATCTTGGGCTGACATTTTCTAAGCACCGCAAAAGCCATCATCTACGCGGACAGTGCCAAGACTTGTTTCACAATCAAGGATAAAAAGGAGAAGTTTTCTTTCAAGAATCGTATCTTGCAATCTCCTGGACATCCACAAACATTGTACCTGCCCTGAAAGAGACAACAGTGACCAAGAAGAAAAACAACAGGAGAGGAGGAAGAACAAAGCCAGGCAATCACAAGAAGAATCAGTTAACATGATCAACACACTCAGTTCAAAGTACGACCACCTCCTCGCTTTACCATTCCTTGCTAAGAAGGATGATCTAGGCGTACCCACGATTGAGTGTACCATCAGACAAAGAATCTTCCACAAGACCTTCTGCAACATTGGATCAGGGTGTTACCATAATGTCCAAGGTAATGTATGAATATTTATTTGGTGATGAACCTTTGTTCCCTACATATATGCAATTACATATGGCAGGATCAATCAATTCCGATTTTCGGAGGAAATAGCAAAAGATGTCATGGTAAGAATACATGATCATTATGCCCCTACCGACCTCATGGTACTAGACATGGGTGAAGAAGAAGATGATACGCCCATCATCCTTGGAAGATCAGTCCCTTAAAACTACCAACGTGATCATCTATGTCAGATCTGGATAAGTCCACTTCCAATTCCTTGGAGAGAAGGTACGCTGCTATTTCAATAGTTATATCACTTATGAACAACCAAAGAAGTCCTGTTCCAGGAGGAGACGTTGATCATCCCAACGCCAAAGGAATCAACTCCCCAAGAATGAATGGGAGGAAGATGAAGAACCTGTGAAAGATGAACCTACTCTGCCTAAGACCAGTCCACAGATGAAGTTGGTGTGGAACGAAAAGGTGGCAACATATGAGTCACCATCACTAGAGGTGCAACCATCAAGATCTCCATCCCTAGGACCTGACAGATGCACCTAGAGAATAAAGGACTATCTCTAGTCAAGTCCTATCTGGAGGACTTAAAATTTGAATCCCTCGCTAGGAGGTAACATCGGTAGTTATTCATATTTACTTTTCGCATTGCATGAGTTGTTTTCACTTTAGCATATTTACTTTTCTGCATTTACATTGTGCTAATAAAAGAAAGATAAAAAGTTTCATGACTACATTTCATCACTGTATTAAAAATCCTAAGCCCCATGTGAATAAATCTACGGTGTAAATACCCATGGTAATATTCACTGTGGAGGCATAAAAATTAAAAATACCAAACAGTACATATTTTTCTGTTATGCATATCATAAATAAGAAAGCCCAAAAAGAGTATATATTAGGTAAACATCCTTGCTAAAATTCTGCCAATACAAAAGTATTTCTATACCTCAAGAATAACCAATCTCTAGATGGCTGACTACTAACCCCTTATCCTAATACATTTCATGAGTTTTGGTATTCTTGTTGGTATTTTATAGGATGATATGATCAAGAGCAAGTTCACCTAGGTTGACTTCATCTCATTCCACAAGGAGTACACCATCTAAGAGAAACTCAATCTCTAGATGGATGAGAAGGACATCCACTGGCAAAACCGCTCTAAGAAAGACCACGACAACATCTAGCTTGGGGGAAAGGCATCCTCATGAATCTAGATAAGTATTTCTTTCCCTTTTGTTTTACTATTTCTAAGTTTGTTATATAGAAAACCATCAAGGTAGACCTAGATGTTAGACTTAATCGCTCTTATCCATAACGAAAATAACCCTAGAAGGTTCCAGAAGACTCGAGAGGACACCACACCGAAGAGGAGGGCGAGGCTCCGCCAGGTGGGGCCAGCTGGCCCCACCTACAGGTTGGCCAGCCCCTAGGGCCCACCTGTCAGCCCCCTGTTGCTATGTCGGTTTTCCACCGCCTCCTAGATTGCATCTATGCTGTTTACTCAAGCCGGTTTGATCCGAGGGCTCAGGATTGATGCTCTGGCCTATATATACCAGCCGCTGCCACCCTCCTAGAAGACAGAAACCCTAATCATCCTTAGAGATCCACCATATTCTAGGGCATAGCTAGTTAGGCTAGGTCTAGAGGGAGGCAAGCAGGTTTCGCTTGGATTCCTGATCGTGTCAAGAGCGTGGTTTGGTATAATCTTTGTACCCCCTCTCTTTTGTATCTCTCATTACTTTTATATGTTTGCTACAAATGTTATGACAACATTATTCATATCATGTTATGTTCCTAGTTATCATGTTCATGGTATACTTTGATTATATACTTAGTATAGCTAGATTATCCTTATATTTATGCATAAGTTCGTATAGCGCTCACTCTAAGGTACCATGGGTGAGTGGTTGACATTATGTAAGCGTGGTGCTTATACTGTTGTTTACCTACGGATACACCCTATATTCCGGGTCATGTGGTAGATCGCAGGATGTGACACTCCATTGTTGAGTCCTTTGTAGTCCACTCCCCAAATATAGGTATACAAGTAGGATCTAGTTACGAAGGAAGACAAGCTCTAGTTCTTAGTCTTCCTTAGTAATATCCCTTATGTGTAGATATGAAGTTGATCTTAGCCATGACTACTAGGTGTAATTGCACTAATCAATGTATGCTTTGACTTATAATCATTCCTCTAATATTCTACTTAACCATGCTAATGCCATAGAAAGGAGTACTCTGAGTGATCAATGATTAGTTAGTATGCACTATTCATATATACATTTACCTCTTGACTTACCCCTGTTGTGAGTAGCATATTGGTTATGGTTTACTTCTCTATCAATAGCATAAGTTATCAATACATGTCCTTGCCAGACCTTCCCTATGGTAAAAATATAAATAACGATACTTGGAATACTCCCGGGTGAAGTGCTACAATGTTATATTATCTGTGCGCTTGCAGATTTCTTTCATATTATATATATATATTCTTCCTAGTCACATAAAATAATAAAAAGCTACTTAGTATTATTCTAGTAGTAATGTTAAGTAGTACCAACAAGCATCTCTGGCATCATCACTAGGGATGACAACCTGGTAAAGTAATGTTAAGAGATGTAGACATACATTAGGTGGCTACTAAAACAACTAACAAGTTAATAAATACCAACAGCGATCATAGAACAGGACATTGCTCAAAGCTGGTACAATAACCTTCCGGTAGGCTCAATAGACTCCTACAGGAAGCCTCTGTGAAAAAACTGTGCAACAACTTCAAAGGTGTCAGCCCTTTGGCCAATAACCCTATGTAACTGTTCACTTGCACCCAATCCAAAAGAGAACCCCTCCGAGACTTCTGGCGGAGGTTTGTTTAGCTCAAAGCCAGAACTCTAGACATAACAGACGATGCAGTAATCCTAAGCAGTAGTCAACGGAGTAAGACCTAGGACCATGTTCCTTGAGGCTCGCAAGAAAGCCACCAAAAACCATTGCAGAGTTGCACAAAGTCATGGAAAAGTATAGCAGACCAGACATTGTTTTTCACACAAAAACCAAAGCTTAGAGATCTCAAACGTGTCCGCCTCTAAGGCCGCAACAGCGCAACCAATACCCTTGGAACGACCCATTCAATGTGAACGCCATAGAGGCCACACCTCCGCAACTGCCAAAGACAGCAATCAAATCAAGGACCTAAGTAGAACTCCAGCCAATAGCCAAAATGATAACAGACATCATACCCAAAATAGACCCAACCCAAGAGACCCAGCGAAGCTTTACTGCCATTTCTATGGCCTAGGATAGGGGCACACGACAAAACAAGTGCGCCTAGTTTCATGAAGGCAAAAGAATGCCTAGGAGGCACAGCAAGCCACCACCTTAGGACCTCCAAAACCTATCAACTACACAAGGAGACAACCCACCCCTGCAACCACCCCATATCATTTCACGCTAGTAAACTCCTGGCATCCCTTCGCAACACCAGCCTCAACAATACCCAACCTTCGCCAGCTACTATCCCTCCTATCATCATTACAACACCTACGACAACCCTCAAACATCATTCCGCTACAACAATCGTACCAACAACCAACCATACACGGTCACCCACCCTCCCACTCCACCACAAATGCAAAACCAACATCCATCCTTACCACCACCACCACCACCGACCCTAACCACAACAACAACAAGTAAAACCAATGCCCATGAGCCAACCCAATCAAACAACAATCAACAAGCCAACCTCAACCTTAGGTGTGATACTTTCAATCACGGAGGATCCAACGAGGATCATGGCAACAAGAGGCAACACATGGAGCACATGAGGCGGGTGCATCATCTCACTACCAAAGGACCCCACAAGAACTTGTAGTGGTTTCATATCCCAATAACCTTTGATAGCACGAATCTCAAACTGAGGGACTACCCCCACACTAACGTAATGGTCATCAAGACAAACCTGGCCGACTAGGCAGTAACAAGGATCATGGTCGATACCTGCAGCTCCGCCGACATCTTATTCGCATCAACCTTCGACAACATGAAACTCGATAGAAACCTTCTCCAACCAGCAGGACGCCCATTATATGGATTTGGGGGCAAGCAAGTGAAGGTAATAGGAAAAATCACACTCCTAGTAACCTTCAAGGATTAGAATAGAGCACATAACCTTCGATGTAGTTGACATACTATACAACTACAATGCAATCTTCGACTGAGGGGTCACAAAAGTTTTTAGCATTGTTCTCCACCCGGGTTATCTCTGCATGAAACTACCTGAAAGCATCTAGGCCCCTAGTTGGGTTTCAGGTGATTAATGACAATACAAGATTACTATGACTAATGTGTGTATTGCAGAGGCAATTAAGTTAGGTCATGGTAATGGAGATCGATTGGGCAATCAAAGTTGTCATGCCCCTACGATGGAAATCGTTTCGGTTTTCAAAGGATGGACGACAAGGTTAAGGATGACTAGTTCTAAGTGTCGATTGGAGTTGGAGTGACACTTAGAGTAGTTTAGGACTTTGTTTTTCCTTTGGCCGTACTATTAAGGGGGGTATGGACAGGGTAGCTTGACCTAGTTGAGTCTAGTGAGTTAGGTGTGGTGCACACTTGTTAAAACTAGCTCTAGGAAGCTCCTATGAATGCCTAAGATCCTTTGGAGCGAACTTCATTCACATATGATCGAGAGTTGGAAGTGAATGGAGGGTCAAATGCTGACCGGACGCTGGCCCCGGTGCGACCGGACGCTGGCCGCAGGGTCCGGTCAGTTCATTTGATCAGCTGACTGCGTTCGGTGCGACCGGACGCTGAAGGGGTCATGTGACCGGACTGCTGAAAGGCAGCGTCCGGTCGACTCTAGTAAGGTTCCAGAGAAGGGAATCTGCGACCGGACGCGTCCTGGTCAGTACTGACCGGACCCTGAGGGTTCAGCGTCCGGTCGAGTCCAGTAAGGTTCCAGTAAGGGTTTCATGCGACCGGACTGCGTCCGGTCAGTGCTGACCGGACCCTGCCAGCGTCCGGTCAACTCATTTTTACTGGTTCACGGGTTGAACTGACCGGAGCGTCCGGTCAACACGACCGGAGCGTCCGTCACCCCGCAGAAGCTCATAACGGTTCGTTTTTCAGGCTGCCTTATAAATAGAGGCTCCACTCGTGTGTGGAGTCACTTTTGCTCATTCCAACAGCTGAGAAACATGTTTGTGAGTGCCAAGAAGAGCAAGGTCCTAGTGAGGTGATTGAGATTTGAGAATCCAAGAGAGTAGCCTCATTAGTGAATCAAGAGTAGCCAAGTGTGCATCCATCTTCTCATTAGGCTTCGCGTGGTCAAGTGAGAGTTCGTGCTTGTTACTCTTGGTGATCGCCATCACCTAGACGGCTTGGTGGTGGTTGGGAGCTTGGTGATCACCCGACGGAGCTTGTGGGTGACCCAACTCAAGTTGTGAGCGGCTTTGGGTGATTCGCCGCGACTGGAGTGTCGAAGAATCAACCCATAGAGAGCACTTGATCCTTGCGCGGATCAAGGGGGAGCTACACCCTTGCGCGGGTGCTCCAACGAGGACTAGTGGGGAGTGGCGACTCTCCGATACCTCGGCAAAACATCGCCGCGTTCCTCTCTCTCTTTACTTTGAGCATTTACTTTGAGTATTTACTTTGTGCAATTCAATACTTGTTGTTACATTCATAGAATTGCCATGCTAGAGTAAGTTTGGAACATAGGTTGTAAGTCCTTTGTGCGTTAGTTTGATAGAAACACTTTTCTAGGCACAAGGGGTTAATTGGGCTATCCGTAGGATTTGATTATTGCAAGAAAATTTAGAATTAGCCCAATTCACCCCCCCTCTTGGGCATCTTGATCCTTTCAATTGGTATCAGAGCCTCGTGCTCATGTTTTAAGCCTAACCGCTTAGAGCAAGATGTCTCACGGGGATGGACCTCCTCCTATCTTTGAGGGAGATGACTTTCCTTATTGGAAAATTCGCATGGAGGCATACTTAGAAGCTCTAGATGTTGGTATTCTTAGAGCCGCCTCACAAGGCTTCCCAAAACCTCAGGATGCTACTAACCTACAAGGCGATGAGGTTAACTATGAAAAATGGAATGCAAAGGCTCGAAACACCATCTTTAGAGGCCTTTGCAAAGATGTGTTTAACCGTGTAAGGAACCACAAAGACGCCCATGCACTATGGTCGGACGTTTGTGCGCTCCATGAGGGAACCAAGAGTGAGCGTGAGGAACGCTATCATCTTGTGATTAAAAAGCTAAATTCATTTGAAATGCTTCCCAAAGAAAGTGCTAATGAGATGTATTCTCGTTTAAATGTTCTTGTAGAGGAAGTCAATGGGCTTGGACTTACTCAAATGTCACCATCCGACGTTGTGAGAAAGATCTTGAGTGTCCTCCCCATTGACAAATATGGGCACATTGTGACCGTGCTACATCAAGGTGATCTTTCCGCCGCTACACCGACACAAATCTTGGGAAAGATCAATGCTCATGAGATGTACATGCACATCACGCCACAAGATGGCTCATCCTCTACAAAGAAGAAAGAGAAGGACTTAGCATTCAAAGCTAGCCAAGATAAGGGCAAAGCAAGACTTGAGTATGAGAGCTCAAGTGATGAAGATGATGAAGAAAGTCTTGCTCTCATGGTGAAGAAGACCGCCAAGATGCTAAAGAAGCTAAACAAGAGTGGCATCAAGTTTGACGGCAAGAAGAAGAAGTTCTTCACTAGCTCAAGAAGAAAGCCAATCTCCGAGATGGATTGCTACAATTGTGGCGAACTTGGCCATCTAGCTCATCAATGCACAAAGCCCAAGAAAGACAAGTTCAAGAACAAGAACAAGGGCAAGAAAGATGACTCAAGCAATGAAGATGAAGATGAGAAGAAAAAGAACAAGCCATACAAGAAGAGAGATGGCAAGAAGAGGGACTTCCACAAGAAGAAGAAGAGTGGAAAGGCCTACATTGTCGGTGATTGGCTCACGGACATTGATTCATCAAGTGGATCATCCGATGAAGATAGTGACGATGAAAAGGTGGCCGCCATTGCTATTGATCTTGCATCTTCACCGCCACCATCGCCATCATCCTCTACACACCTATGCCTTATGGCCAAGGGTGAACGCAAGGTAACTAAGAGTGATGATAGTAGTGATGATGAGCATGCTAGTGATGATGATAGCGATAGCGATGATGATGATTCACCTACATATGATGATCTTGTCAAAATATTAAGAAAATACACTAAGATCATTAGAAAGAGTAGAGCTACCAATGAAAAGCTTGATGCTAAAAATGATTCACTCTTAGCTAAGTGTGATACATTGGAAAAGGCTAATGATGAGCTTAGAGAAACTAATGATGCTATATCATCCAAACTCAAGGAGCTAAAATCTTCCAAGAAAGAGCTTAAAGATAAACATGATAAACTTGAGTGGGTGCACAATGAACTCATCACTAGCCACAACAAGCTAAAAGATGAATACACTACTCTTAAGATTAATCATGATACTCTTGTTATTGCTCAAGAATTTTTACCAAATGAGCCACATGATGCTACTAACCATGTTGTCAAGATTAATATAGCTACTTCATGTGATGATTTAATTGATGAGAGCATTGAGCATGGATCTAGTAGCAAAGGCAAGCAAGTGGTTGAGTGCAATGACTATGATGAGTATGTCAAGCTCAAGAGTGATAATGAGAAGCTCATGAAAGATCTTGAAGAGATAAAAAGCCACAACACCATTGTGCTAGAAACTCTTGATCATGACAAAGAGTTGATTCTTGAGAATGAGAAGCTCAAAGAAGAAAACAAGAAGCTCAAGGAAGAGAAGAACAATGATGTTCTCAAGGAAGAGAACAAGAAGCTCAAGATGGAGAAAGAGCATCTCAAGGTGGGATTGAGCAAGTTTGCTAGAGGCAAGCATCTCCAAAGTGAGCTACTCATGAACACCATCATGAAGATGGATAGAAGTGGCATTGGATATGTGGCAAGTGTAGAGAAGAAGAAGGCTCAATCTCAACAACAACAATCAAAGCCAAAGCCAAAGCCAAAGAGATGTTTTGAGTGTGGACAAGAAGGCCACTTTGCTCATGAGTGTCAAACTCCACCGCCACAACCCTTGCCCAAGCATGCTAGACCCTTTGCTTTCAATGCTCACTACATGCTTAGAAAAGATTCAAGTGGAAAGATGAAAGTCATGTTCTTAGGACCCCCCAACAAGAGTAGGCCTAAGAAGATTTGGGTGGCTAAGTCACTTGTTGAGAAGGTGAAGGGCCCTCAACAAGTTTGGATTCCTAAAGTTTGAATCTCATGTGTGTAGGTGAACTACAAGACCGGTGGAAGTCATTGGGTTATTGATAGTGGTTGCACTCAACATATGACCGGTGATCCTCGTATGTTCACCTCACTAGATGAAGAGGTAGATGGACAAGAGAAAATAACATTTGGAGATAACTCAAAGGGCAAGGTTAAAGGATTGGGCAAAGTGGCAATATCAAATGATCATTCCATCTCCAATGTGCTCTATGTTGCTTCATTGAGCTTCAACTTGCTATCCGTTGGACAATTGTGTGATCTTGGCTTCCAATGCTTGTTCACCGAGAAGGAGGTTGTTGTATCCAAAGTAGATGACAATCAAGTGATATTCAATGGATTTAGATACAACAACTTATATCTAGTTGATTTCACCTCCGAAGATGCTAATTTGAAGACTTGCCTATTCACCAAAACAACACTTGGGTGGCTATGGCATAGAAGACTTGCTCATGTTGGGATGAGCTCACTCAAGAAGCTTATGAAGAATGATTTGGTGAGAGGGTTGAAGGATGTGAAGTTTGAAAAGGACAAGCTTTGTAGTGCATGTCAAGCCGGCAAGCAAGTTGCAAACACTCATCCAACCAAAGCTTTCATGTCAACCACAAGAGTGCTAGAACTCCTACACATGGATTTATTTGGACCAACAACATACAAGAGTTTGGGAGGAAATCTCTATTGTCTTGTGATTGTGGATGACTATTCAAGGTATACATGGGTGTTCTTCCTTCATGACAAATCCGAAGTTGCATCTTGCTTCAAGAAGTTTGCCAAGAGAGCTCAAAATGAATTTGAAGTGAAGCTCAAAAAGATTAGAAGTGACAATGGGAAAGAATTTGACAACACAAACATTGAAGCTTATTGTGATGAAGTTGGGATCAAGCATGAAGTCTCCGCAACTTATACTCCTCAACAAAATGGTGTAGTTGAGAGGAAGAACCGGACTTTGATCACTCTTGCAAGAACAATGCTAGATGAGTACAACACCCCCGAAGCTCTATGGGCGGAAGCAATCAACACCGCATGCTATGCATCAAACCGCCTATTCCTTCAAAAGTTCCTTGGCAAGACACCTTATGAGTTGCTCAATGGGAAGAAGCCGGACGTCTCCTTCTTTAGGGTGTTTGGTTGCAAATGCTACATCTACAAGAAGCGGCAACACCTAGGGAAGTTCCAAAGACGTTGTGATATTGGTTTTCTTGTTGGTTACTCATCAAAGTCCAAAGCATATAGAGTATTTAATCATGCCACCGGCTTGGTTGAAGAAACATATGATGTGGAATTTGATGAATCTAACGGCTCCCAAGGAGCACATGAGAATCTTGATGATGTAGGTGATGAACCATTGAGGGAGGCTATGAAGAATATTCCGGTGGGAGACATCAAGCCAAAAGATGATGAAGATGATGTACAAGTCATTAACCAACCTCATTCATCAAGTGTGCCACAAGATGGTGAAAAAGATGGGAGAGTAGAAAATGAAGATACTCATATCTCCCATGAGCAAATGGTGGTACAAGCACAAGATGTTGATGCTCCACAACCTCCTCCTCAAGTGGTCAATAGAAGAAATACACCTCTCCTACAAGATCATCCACAAGATCTCATCATAGGGAGTCCATCAAAGGGAGTAATGACTCGATCTCAAAAACTTGCTTCTTTTATTGCTCATCACTCTTTGTCTCTTGCTATGAGCCTACCAAGGTAGAAGAAGCTCTAAAAGATCCGGATTGGATCAATGCCATGCATGAAGAGTTGAACAACTTCACTCGCAATGAAGTTTGGACTCTTGAAGAGCGACCAAAAGGTGCAAGAGTCATTGGAACGAAGTGGGTGTTCCGCAACAAGCAAGATGATCAAGGTGTTGTTGTGAGGAACAAGGCAAGACTAGTTGCAAAGGGGTTCTCTCAAGTTGAAGGTTTGGATTTTGGAGAGACCTTTGCACCGGTTGCAAGATTAGAAGCCATCCGTATCCTTCTTGCATATGCATCACATCATGAAATGAAACTATATCAAATGGATGTGAAAAGTGCATTCTTAAATGGCTTTATTAATGAACTAGTCTATGTTGATCAACCTCCCGGGTTTGAGGACCCTAGATATCCTAATCATGTTTATAGGTTGTCCAAGGCACTATATGGGCTTAAGCAAGCCCCAAGAGCTTGGTATGAGCGCCTTCGGGACTTCCTAATTGAGAAGGGCTTCACCATTGGGAAGGTCGACACCACACTATTCACCAAGAAGCTTGATGGGCATATCTTCATTTGTCAAGTATATGTTGATGATATCATCTTTGGATCATCAAATGAAGACTCATGCAAAGAATTTGGTGAATTGATGTCGAAGGAGTTCGAGATGTCCATGATTGGTGAGCTTACATTCTTTCTTGGTTTTCAAGTCAAGCAAATGAAAGAAGGCATCTTCATCTCTCAAGAGAAATACACAAAAGATCTTCTCAAGAGATTCAAGATGGATGAATGTAAGCCAATCAAGACACCAATGCCTACCAATGGACATCTCGATCTAGATGAGGGAGGTAACCCGGTTGATCAAACTCTCTACCAGTTCTATGATTGGTAGCTTGTTATATTTAACCGCATCTAGGCCCGACATCATGTTTAGTGTGTGTATGTGTGCTAGATTTCAAGCTAGTCCTAAGGAAACACATTTAATTGCCGTAAAAAGAATCCTTAGGTATCTTAAGCACACACCAAGCATTGGCCTTTGGTATCCCAAAGGAGCTATATTTGAGTTAGTTGGCTATTCCGATTCGGATTACGCCGGATGCAAAGTTGATAGAAAAAGCACATCCGGAGGGTGCCATTTGCTTGGTAGATCACTTGTGTCTTGGTCCTCCAAGAAACAAAATAGTGTGGCTTTGTCCACCGCCGAAGCGGAATACATTGCCGCGGGTGCTTGTTGTGCACAAATTTTATACATGAAACAAACTTTGCTAGACTATGGTGTAGTTCTAGAAAAAGTACCTCTTTTGTGCGACAATGAAAGTGCGGTAAAACTTGCAAATAATCTGGTTCAACACTCTCGCACCAAGCACATAGATATCCGCCATCACTTTCTAAGAGATCATGTTGCTAAAAATGATATATCACTAGAAGGTGTAAGAACCGAAGATCAATTAGCGGATATCTTCACTAAACCGCTAGATGAGGCTACATTTTGTAGATTGCGGAATGAGCTCAATGTGCTTGATTTTAGTAACTTCACTAAAAATTGAGCTTGTGTTGTCCCTTGCATTCATTGTAATATACAACATGTTTAATTCTTTGCAATGCATATAGGGCTTGTCTAACATGGTTAAGATAACCGCCGAAAAGCGTGTGAAGAAGCTTAACCTTGGATCAAACTTGACAAGCAACTAGATTTAATTTCAAGTATTGCATATGCATGAATGTTGGTTTGTCGTTTTGTTCCATTTGCCCTCTTATTGCCTATTTTCTTAAAAAAGAATTATAGCCTAAGGCAAAATATTTTGAAAAATATGAGGGTTTGAGAGAGGTCACTCACATCAGTCCCAATTGGTGTTTATTTGGATCTTATTCAAGTTGGGACTTGATTGGGAATAGGCAGCGCGAAGGAACTTTGAAGATTTGCTGGAAAAGGTGCACTGGACGCTGTTGTCCAGCGTCCGGTCAGTTCACAGGAGGTGAACTGCTGCCGAAGGAGTGACCGGACGCTGCGTTTGTGCGTCCGGTCAGGAGGAGATCCAGCGTCCGATCGATCGAAGGAAGATCAAGCTGTACTAACCGGACCTTGCCTGCGTCCGGTCATGGACCACCGGACGCGTCCGGTCCCGATTCCAGAGGTATTGGATCTCTCTGGAATCGACCGGACGCTGGGTGGTAGCGTCCGGTCGCTACCACCGGAGCGTCTGGTCAGTGGATCCCATGCGGCTTCAGGACTCCTCTTTCGTTTCCTTCTCTGTCGCATTTGGGACCCTCATATAACCGCAGCCATCGGGTTCTTTTCTCCTTGACCTAACCGAGATAGCCACCGCGCCGCCGAATCCCGCCGTGCCCGTACCATCGCCGCCGCTTCCACGCCCGAGCTCGCCGTGCCACCGCAACCTCCGTGCCGTGCTCCTTGCGCCAGCCACGCTCGCCACCGCACTACCGGAGCTGAGCCCGCAGCCGAAGTCGCCACCAAGCTTTGCCGCAGTGCCAACCCTAGCTCGCCCGCCAGCCAGCGTGCCACCTCCACCGAGCAAATCAGTCATAGCTCTCCGGCCAGCCTCCAAGTCCATCACATCAGCTGCTCTTGCGCCCTAGCCCTATTTCCTCCTTGATTGGTAAGGCCAGGCAGTTGTTTCAATCTTGATCCTTGATCTTTTCAATTGTGACCTAGATCAAATTGCAGTGCACTGAATTCCCAATCGCATTCAGGGCTTTCGACCTAACCGTAGCTGGTTCCGAGGGTTCCCCCGCGTGACGCCCTTCCTTTTCTCGGATTGCCTGATTCATCAGGTAGCTTGCCCGTCGTTTCAATTTCGTACCCACATTGCTTGCTTCCTAGGTTTTCGCATCTATTAGATATATTGTATTTATTCATATATCCATCTATTCTATCGTACAGCGAGTCGGTGTCATTGTGGTTCTTGTGATAGTTGGCAGTCATCTCAGAGCCAAGCTCGTGAGTAAGGATCGAGGCCAAGCCTCGGGAGTGTCAGTTTGACAGTTGATCTTCATCAGCGGCAGTTCACCCTCTTGTCAGATCAGATGGCTCACACCAAGAATGTTGGTGGTGGCCCTGGTGATGATGATCGGAGGCCCCCACCTCGCCAGCCTATAGGCTCGAAAGGCAAGTCAACAAAGTAGGTGACATCCAAGAAGCGCAAGTACCCCCAACACAGAGACAGCGAGAGCAGCAGCTATTGCAGAGGCCACAGAGCATGCCGAGAGAGGAGGCGCTTGTAGTGGTGTTGTCATAGCAGATCCACAGCTCACACCAGCATAGAGGGCAGCAGTTGAGGAGGCTGAGCGTCTTCATGGTGGTCCACCTGGGACTGTCATGATGGCAGGACATCGACTGGCTATCGAGGAGGCTCGTCCTCAGGGGGAGTCCCAGCAGGAGACACAACAGCAGCCCCCACCAGTAGAGCCTCAGCCAGCTCAAGGAGACTCAAGAGGGTCAGTAGGCCAAGGAGACCATGCCTACACCCCAGCTACGCCGTTCTGGTCAGACCAGTGCCATAGTTCCACCGAGGCTAGCTACACAGCGTAGGGGCTCACGCCCACCACCCAGACCACAGGGTACACCTCTAATGGTACACCTTGACTTGAGGGCTGCCATAGCCAGACAGGTTCGCTAGTTGAGATTTGTTGAGTTCGATGTGTGGTTTCCTCCGAGGAGGGATGAGAGAGCAACAGAGGGGTTCTACACACTGCTCCAAGAGGACTTCTATAATGCCTATATCAATAGTGGGGTAGTGTTCAGATCTCAGAGGGTCCACAGTTTAGAGTCTATTGTGGCAGCAGCTGGAGAGCACATCCGCCCCTACTTGTCATATCTGCTGGGGCTTGCAGATCTGATTGGCCAGACAGGAGTATATGTACCATCTTGGGTCTGGCAGTTTTATGCTTCACTCTACGTTGATCTGCATCACAACTTCATTCATTTTGCATTCAACGGTAGAGATTACCGGGTGATGAGCTTCAGGGCTCGGGAGATACTGAGATTATAGGAGCAGCCTATAAAGTTGCATGAGGTCTATTATGGACAGCAGGAGCCTCCCAGGCGTCCTCATGGAGGGTTGGTGCCTCCTACAGACCTGGTGAGACATTGCTTCAAGGAGCCCTTTGGTGAGGGGTCGAGCAGGAACCCTAGTGACCTGACGCCTACAGCTCGTGTGCTAGAGGCGATCATTAGGAGGACACTACTTCCTAGGTTGGGATATAGGGAGGGTCTAACTCGACTATAGCTCTGGCTCCTTATGCCCTGATGTAGCAGACTGTGTTCGATATTTGGGACCTCCTTCTATTAGAGATGGAGGACACTATTGCTGAGGGCTTCAAGGGTCACCGATAGCTCCCTTATGCACATTGGGTCACTTTCTTGATGCTACAGTGTGTGCACATTAGGACCCTGAGTTGGTTGTAGAGTACAGGGCTGCCACTATAGAGTTTCCCACATATAACATGGCACAGAGGATCAGGCACAGCACTCCATAGGCACCAACTCATCCTAGTCGTCGTCCAGATATTCTAGAGTCAGTAGCTCAGCAGGACGAGATCATTAGAGGCATTGCCGCCATAGGGGAGGAGCAGCTTGAGGCACAGCAGGACATGACCGAGTCCAGTGATAGCTCGGATGATGACTATCTATCGATTCCTCAGATGCCTCCACGCAGACATGATGCAGAGGCCGGCAGTTCCAGCTCAGCTCTGCCAGCACCGCAGATGGACCCCGCATTGATTGCCATTCTTGAGTGGATGTAGCAGGATCAGGCACGACAGGCACAGGAGACCGCTGCCAACTTCGCACAGTTCCAGGCTTGTCAGGATGAGTTCTAGAGGCAGCAACAGTAGCAGATGCATCACCAGCAGATACTCATGCAGTAGCAGCTTATGGGCTTTATGTAGCATGTAGTGACAGCACTTGGGGCCCCACTGCCACAGCCCTCGCCCCAGCTTGCTCAGCCTGCCTCCACCACGACGACTCTAGCTATACAGCCCAGCGGACTTTAGAGTCAGGGACAGCCTCCAGCTCAGTTTGCCTCACCCACAGTTTAGGTGTCCCAGTGGTTGTCCTCACCGGTGGTTGCCCCGCAGTTCACTCCATATCACATGGGTTTCTCACCAGAGCAGTCACCCTCGCTATTTGTGCCTGACACATCAGTCTCTAGGAGTCTTGGAGCATCTTTCAGCGAGCTGACTGGCATGCCTACACCACCTCATATGCATACTGCTGGTCCTTCCACAGCAGCTCCAGCCATAGTGACTACTCAGAGGCTCCCCTCGTCTGTCGCCTCGTCAGATCCTACGATAGACATACTAGCAGCTTCATAGGCAGCACCAACCCCAGCTCAGACCCAGACCGCTTCAGCGACACTTCCTACCATAGAGGGTCAGTCAGTACAGAGCTCAGGGTCAGATGATGATGGTGCCCAGTTCTAGCTTGCCCCACGTACTTTAGCGCCTGACTCATCCGCTGTAGCCCCACCGACCGACCCTTAGGTTTTGGTGTTTGACGCCAAAGGGGGAGAGGGTTTGAGTATGTAGACTCAGGGGGAGCGTGATCTAGGGGGAGCTAGTTATATAGTATTAGCTTATTATATACATTTGGAGTTTTATTTGTGTGATACACTATTACTTATGCATTCATGTGTTTACTTTCGTGCACATTATTATATCTATGTGATAGTGCTATCTACGTGATTGTGATTTATGACATGTGTGCTCTCTACTTTACATTATGTATATGTCATATCACTTGTGTTATGCTCATTTGCCTTTGCTTCCACGTTTATACTCCGATGCAAATGAGCTTTGTTACATGTACTCATGCTTAATTCATATCCTTGAGTACATTGTGTTGGCTTGGGTCATATAAGCTTGACCAATACTTTTGTTCTTATCGACAAAAGCTTATATGAACCAAGCCCGTCAAAAACCTCACTCTTTCACATACTCGAGGTGGTATTGTCATCAATCACCAAAAAGGGGGAGATTGAAAGCATCTAGGCCCCTAGTTGGGTTTCGGTGATTAATGACAATATAAAATTACTATGACTAATGTGTGTTTTGTAGAGGCAATTAAGTTAGGTCATGGTAATGGAGATCGATTGGGCAATCAAAGTTGTCATGCCCCTACGATGGAAATCGTTTTGGTTTTCAAAGGATGGACGACAAGGATTAAGGATGACTAGTTCTAAGTGTCGATTGGAGTTGGAGTGACACTTAGAGTAGTTTAGGACTTTGTTTTTCCTTTGGCCGTACTATTAAGGGGGGTATGGACGGGTAGCTTGACCTAGTTGAGTCTAGTGAGTTAGGTGTGGTGCACACTTGTTAAAACTAGCTCTAGGAAGCTCCTATGAATGCCTAAGATCCTTTGGAGCGAACTTCATTCACATATGATCGAGAGTTGGAAGTGAATGGAGGGTCAAATGCTGACCGGACGCTGGCCCCGGTGTGACCGGACGTTGGCCGCAGGGTCCGGTCAGTTCATTTGATCAGCTGACTGCGTTTGGTGTGACCAGACGCTGAAGGGGTCATGTGACCGGACGGTGAAAGGCAGCGTCTGGTCGACTCTAGTAAGGTTCTAGAGAAGGGAATCTACGACCGGAATTGTCCGGTCAGTACTGACCGGACCCTGAGGGTTCAGCGTCCGATCGAGTCCAGTAAGGTTCCAGTAAGGGTTTCATGCGACCGGACGCGTCCGGTCAGTGCTGACCGGACCCTGCCAGCGTCCGGTCAACTCATTTTTACTGGTTCATAGGTTGAACTAACTGGAGCGTCTGGTCAACACGACCGGAGTGTCCGATCACCCCGCAGAAGCTCATAACGGTTTGTTTTTCAGGCTGCCTTATAAATAGAGGCTCCACTCGTGTGTGGAGTCACTTTTGCTCATTCCAACAGCTGAGAAACACGTTTGTGAGTGCCAAGAAGAGCAAGGTCCTAGTGAGGTGATTGAGATTTGAGAATCCAAGAGAGTAGCCTCATTAGTGAATCAAGAGTAGCCAAGTGTGCATCCATCTTCTCATTAGGCTTCGCGTGGTCAAGTGAGAGTTCGTGCTTGTTACTCTTGGTGATCGCCATCACCTAGATGGCTTGGTGGTGGTTGGGAGCTTGGTGATCACCCAGCGGAGCTTGTGGGTGACCCAACTCAAGTTGTGAGCGGCTTTGGGTGATTCGCCACGACGGAGTGTCGAAGAATCAACCCATAGAGAGCACTTGATCCTTGCGCGGATCAAGGGGGAGCTACACCCTTGTGTGGGTGCTCCAACGAGGACTAGTGGGGAGTGGCGACTCTCTGATACCTCAGCAAAACATCGCCGCGTTCCTCTCTCTCTTTACTTTGAGCATTTACTTTGAGTATTTACTTTGTGCAATTCAATACTTGTTGTTACTTTCATAGAATTGCCATGCTAGAGTAAGTTTGGAACATAGGTTGTAAGTCCTTTATGCGTTAGTTTGATAGAAACACTTTTCTAGGCACAAGGGGTTAATTGGGCTATCCGTAGGTTTTGATTATTGCAAGAAAATTTAGAATTAGCCCAATTCACCCCCCCCTCTTGGGCATCTTGATCCTTTCACTACCCTCCACCAAGGGAGTTATCACGGTATACAGCGATCAAGACCTCGCTCGAATAGTAGAAGAAACAGCCACCCTAGGATAGAAAAATGTACACAACCTCAACAAAGAAAAACCAAAAGTCAAGGAACCTTCGCCCGATGAACCAGAATAGCAAACCTGAGTGAAGCCAGCAGAACAAACCAAGAAAGTTCCTTTGTTTGAAGGTAACACTAGCAAGCAAGTCATCATCTCTGCTATGTTGGATGATAAAACTAAGAGCAAGCTCATCCACTTCCTACGTGACAACAATGACATCTTTGCCTGGTCCACCGAAGACCTTCGAGGAGTGGATAGATCCATTATCGAGCACATCCTTGATGTCAACAAAAATCACCCCCTAGTCAAGCAAAAGCTTCACAAGATGTCTAAAGAAAGAAAGCAAGTGGACAAGGTAGAGGTCCAATGCCTGCTAGAGGCAAGGGTCATCCGACCAGTCAAATATCCAACCTGGCTATCAAATGTTGTGCTTGTCAAAAAGAAAAATGGCAAGTGTAGAATTCTTGTCACTCCTCGAAGATGATTTCCCATTGCCAAGAATAAGAACCCTCGTCAACTCAGTAGCCGGATGCGAATTCTTATCACTCCTTGATTGTTTCTCATGCTACCATCAAATCTAGATGAACTAGGAAGACAAGGAAAAGACAAGTTTCATCACCCCTTTTGGGACATACTGCTTTAGAAAAATGGTAGAGGGGTTACAAAACATAGGGCCGACCTTCACTCGCTTGACAATGATGGTATTCAAAGAGGACAAGGCAATTTTAGCCTACGTAGATGATATTGTCATACAAAGCAAGCTCAAACAAGATCATATTAAAGACCTCTGCAGGGCTTTCAGCAACCTCCGTAGCGCGGGACTCAAATTGAACCCTAAGAAATGCATATTTGGTGTGAGTAAGGGAAAGCTGCTCGGCTACCTCGTCTTAGCAAAAGGAATCGAGTCCAACCCAAAAAAATTGATGCAATCCACAATATGGAACCTCCAACCACAAGAAAGCTAGCACAGAGGCTCACAGGGAGGCTCGCTGCTCTGAATAGATTCATTTCAAGGTACACAGAGCGAGGGCTCCCCTTCTTTGAAGTATTGAAAAACATGGACCCGTTCAGTTGAGGACCCACATAGCAAATGGCCTTCGATGACCTAAAGGTCTAATTGCACAACCTCATAACCCTCGCTAGCCCTCAACCATGCAAACCACTCCTCCTTTATGTGGCAGCCTCACCCCACACCGTCAGTGCGGTGCTAGTAAGAGAAAAGCAAGAAGAGCACTAGAAGAAGCAACTACCAGTATATTATGTATCCGAGACCCTCGATGGTGCCAAAAAGTTCTATACAGAGATGGACAAGGTAGCATACGTAGTTGTTATGGCCTCTAGAAAACTCAAGCACTATTTCTAGGCACACAAGATCATCATACCCTCGAGTTTTCCACTTGACAACATCTTTAAGAACCTAGAAGCCATAGGGCGAATTGGAAAGTGGGCCACTGAAATCAACGACTTCGTAATAGAGTTCATCGAGAGAAATGCAATAAAATCCCAAGCCCTCGCAGACTGGGTGCCCGACACTTACAATACAATGGAGGTCACAGAACCAATCTGGATAGTGCACATAGATGGGGCGTGGGGCTCAACAGGAGCCAAAATCGTGGTAATTCTAACCTCGCCATCTAGCATCAAACTTAGATACGTAGCAAGGCTAGAGTTCCAGTGCACAAACAATAGTGCAGAATATGAAGCAATCATCCTGGCTCTATCAAAACTCCATGTGCTCTCAGCAAGGTGAGTAGTTATCAAAATTGACTCCCAAGTCATCTCAGGCCACATCGAGAAAAGCTTCAAAGCTAGAGAACCTAAGTTGCAAAAATACCTGCTCACAGTCCGCAAAATCGAGGGTTTCTTCCTAGGAATCACAACCAAACCAATCCCCAGGTCAAAAAATAGCAAAGCCGATGAGCTAGCAAAAGCTGTAGCTTAGGGTATCACCTTACCCTTTGGACATCATCTATGAGGTCATTAGTGAACCCTCAATGGAAATGAACATCAAAGCACCAAAGCTCATCAACATAATACACAGCGAAGACTAGAGAACACCCATTGTTGCCTACCTCAAAGGCTAACATGAACTAGAAACTAAAGAGGAAGAAAAGAGGATGCAACAGAGTGCGCAAGGGTACAGAATCATTAATGCTATACAAGGCCAGTATAACAGCCTCACTGCTCAAATGTGTCACATTCCACGTGGGAAAGCATTTGCTAAAGGAGATACATGAGGGCTCATGTGGATCCCACAATGGACCCAGAGCACTAGTTGGAAAAGCATTCAGACAAGGGTTTTAGTGGCCAATGGCAATCAACAACATAGCCTCGCTAGTGCAGCACTACAAGGGTTGCCAACTTTTGGCAACACATTCAAACAGACCAGGGGCACCAACCACCCTAATTTGCCCAACCTAGCCCCTTCAGCAATGGGCATTGGATTTAGTCAGACCGCTGCCAACAGCTCCAGGGAACCTTTGCTATGCGGTAGTCACCGTTGAGTACTTCACCAAATGGATAGAAGCAAAGCCATTAGCAACTATAACCTCGTAGACCATCAAAAATTCTTCTAGCAACAAATCATATGCTGATTCAGGGTTCCAAGAGAACTGACAGTGCACAACAGGACTCAATTCGACAGTGAAGTATTTAAAGAATTTCGCTTGCAAATTGAAATGAAGGTTTACTTTGCCTCAGTAAGACACCCACAATCCAATGGCCTCATCGAAAGAGCAATGGCATAATCCTCCAAGGCATCTTAAAAAGATTACATGGCAGACCAAAGGAAAATGGGTAGAGAAGCTCACTTCTGTCATTTGGTCACATAACACCTTCGAGTCGAGGGCAACAAAGTTCACACCCTTCAAACTCCTCTTCGGAGAAGAAGTTGTCCTACCGAAAGAACTCACACACAAGTCACCAAAAGTCACCTTCACAAAAGATGCAGCTACCACCCAAGACGAAGAGCAGCTAACAAAAGACCTCGTAGAAGAACTCAGATGCCAAGCAGTCAACAACCTTCACCAATATCAAGCTGAAAATGCCCGATGGAGAGACAAGAAAGTAAATCCTCATCAAATCAATTCAGGAGACATGGTCCTCATTAGAAAGCAAAACACCATGATGGCGGGCAAGCTTCATCCAAAATGGCTCGGCCCATACTTGGCCACTCAAACAACCAGAGCTGGAGCATACAATCTCTAAGATAGCAAGGGTAACCAGCTCCCTCACACATGGAACATCGATGACCTTCGCAAATACTACCCATAGCAGTGCCTTAGCGCACGCTCACATAATGTAATTTTCCTTTTTCATTCAAGAATGTAAAAAACTCGGCACTACACTCTTTTTCCTTGTGAAGGGGCATAAGGTTTTTTTAATGAGGTAGTTGCTATACCATCTAATGTAATATGCATTCCCCTAAAATCCAACCTCTGCCAAAATAGGTTGCCTAAGGATGACCCACCCTCATTGCCACAAAATACAGGTAAAGATTTGTACCGAACTGGGCTTCCCGGCACAACACCCGCTCAGCACAAAACATTCCTTAAGCACTCTCAAAGCAAACCCCACCCGTCCTTAAGACAAAGGATGGGGGTGGAGGTCCAAACAAGTGAGCACCCACGCAAAAGACGCTAGGGGCTCACAAAGCAAACCCCAACCATCCTTAAGACAAAGGATGGGCACGGAGGTACAAACAAGTGAGCACCCTCGCAAAAGACGACAGGGGCTCACAAAGCAAACCCCACCCATCCTTAAGACAAAGGATGAGTGTGGAGGTACAAACAAGTGAGCACCCTCGCAAAAGACGACGGGGGCTCACAAAGCAAACCCCACCTATCCTTAAGACAAAGGATGGGCACAGAGATCCAAACAAAGTGAGCTCCCTCGCAAAAGACGCCAGGGGCTCACAAAGCAAACCCCACCCATCCTTAAGACAAAGGATGGGTGCGGAGGTCCAAACAAGTGAGCTCCCTTGCAAATGACACCAGAGGCTCACAAAGCAAACCCCACCTATCCTTAAGACAAAGGATGGGCGCGGAGGTACAAACAAGTAAGCACCCTCATAAAGGATGGGCATGGAGGTCCAAACAAGTGAGTTCCCTCGCAAAAGATGTCAGGGGCTCACAAATCAAAGCCCACCCATCCTTAAGACAAAGGATGGGGGTGGAGGTATAAACAAGTGAGCACCCTCGCAAAAGACGCCAGAGGCTCACAAATCAAACTCCACCCATCCTTAAGACAAAGGATGGGCGTGGAGGCTAAAACACGTGGGCAGCCTCGCCAAGAAAACTAGGCGCCCACATAACACTACCCAACTACCCTTAGGTCAAAAACAAACACGAAGGTCAAAATAAGCGCATACCCTCAGCAAAGAACACAAGGGCAACAAAAATGTAAGGGGCCCACAAAACAACCAATCAAGCCACACTATCAGAAACAAAGAGAAAGCCCATCATCATCAAAAGTACAACCATTCATCAACGATTAGCCACCCATATAATACAAGGAAATGAATTGCCCAAAATAAATGCACCAACAAGGGCTCAACCACTCACCCAGGCAAAGCGAGCATTCACGCCCACCAAGGCTATAGCCGAATCACCCTATAAATACCAACCCTAACCCCACTCAAAATGATCATCAAGAACTCTAGACCCAAGCCACAACTTTTAAGCCTCTCACAGCAAAAAATGCCTCGCCAACCTCCAAACCTTCGCAAGAGAAAAGCCTTGCCCAAAAAACCACCTGACCAAACCCTCGACCAGACAAACGAGGTTACCACAAGAACAAACGTAATGTTAGGGATAGCTAGAACAATCTCATTCGTGAACCTAGTCAAAGTAGTCCCAAAGCAAAGAGCACTCGGGGGATACCACAAGAAAAAATGTAACATCCCCCGAGTGCCCCCTCGCCATCGCTCTCAAGCCACGACATAAAGGGACTGTCAACACTAGCCACTGGAAGCTGGTTAGCGCCAAACAGCACCCTCGAACAACAACAAGAGCGGTGGAGTTTACATATATCTAGCAACACTCGATCAAGGGTCAGGGAAAACCAACGTTGATAAGAGCTTCGGTGCCAAGCATGCACACCTCAAGGGGAGGGGTCTCAATCCCACCCTAGAGCAAGTGAGCAATCAGCTGCACGCTAATGAAGCTTCGCTAGGAACCAGAACATGAAGGCGCTCAAGGAGAAACTCATGCTCGGAGCTCCACACAACCGCTGCAGGTCCAAACTACACAAGAAGGAAGCATTCGACCTCTATGGTTATGGAAGACAGCTTCAACTAGGACCTCTTTCGCTAAGGCAAAAAGGTCCCCGAAGTTCACCAAGGTTCATCATCGATCGGCAAGCGGATTCTCAAAGATCACATCATCTTCCACTGGGACCAGTGTTTCAAGACCCAGCTCTAGCAAACCCTCGATGTACTTAGAACTAGTGCAACTTTGTAACCTTCGACATTGGAAATAAAGTTAAAATTTACTGGTCTCTTTTCAGTTTTCTCGTTGACTCTTTCAGTTCTCATTAAGTTTTAGAACCAAAATGCACGAGTCTCGCCTAAAGAGAAGGGGGCGTCGCTGCGCTTAGCGCTCTAAAACAAAATGCGTGAGCCTTGCTTAAAGAAAAAGGGGGCGTCGCTGCGCGCCAAGTTTCACAACCAAAATGTGCGAGCCTCGCCTAAAGAGAAGGGGGCATCGTTGCGCTCAACGCTCTAAAACAAAATGCACGAGCCTCGCTTAAAGAAAAAGGGGCGTTACCACGCGCCAAGTTTTAGAACTAAAATGTGCGAGCCTTGCCTAAAGAGAAGGGGGCGTTGTTGCGCTTAGCGCTCTAAAACAAAATGCACGAGCCTCGCTTAAAGAAAAAGGGGCGTCACCACGTGCCAAGTTTTAGAACCAAAATGACAAGCCTCGCCTAAACAGAAGGCGGCGGCGTTGCGCTCAGCGCTCTAAAACAAAATATGTGAGCCTTGCTTAAAGAAAAAGGTTGTGTCACTGCACGCCAAGTTTTAGAACCAAAATGCACGAGCTTCGTCTAAAGAGAAGGGGGACGTCGCTGCGCTCAGCGCTCTAAAACAAAATCAGTGAGCCTCACATAAAGAAGAGGGGGCGTCGAGGCGCTTAGCATTTTAGAATGAAAGCCTCACCAAAGACAGAAGTGGGGCATCACTGCATGCAGTAATTTAAAACAAAACCGCCACACCAAAATGCAAAACGCGGGTCGATCAAGAACTGCTTCACACTTTGATGCGGATGTAGCACAAGAACCGACTATAATAAAAAAACAAAATTGATTGCTTGTTACCTCAACATAAACCCTCGATGGGTTCTCCAACAAAGTGTCATGATCACAACAAACCTTGTGACAGCAGCACAAATACCTCCAAGTATCAAGCCGCCCCTCGATGGCAGTATTACCAAACATCAGGAGCAACCTCTTCGAAGCATACCTCACACATGATCTCCCCCGCCATCTCCGCAACTATATCTTCAAGCACACTATCAACCAGATCGCCCGCCACACCATCCACAAACTCGGCTACATCATCCACCACAACCTGTAAACCCTTGCCATCTTTCAACCCATGACTCTCCATAATTGCCCCCAAGAGAACAGGCGCCATAGGAACCAAAGGCAAATCACCCTCTAGAACCCTTGCATGATACATTCGCCGATGGTCTCGTTCATCGAGTTGCAAAGGCTCCAGCTTCGGAACCCTCAAGTTACCCTCATCATCAAGACTCAAATTCCCCCGCCCATAAAGATAGTATATAGCATCCTGGTCACTGACATTTTCAGCCACACCCAAAATAGAACCTGAACCAACAAGCAACCGCTCAGACTGGCGATCCATGAGATCAGCGTTCTGCTAAAACCTAAGTGCTTCTTGATTCTTCATGTCATACAAACCCACCTCCGCCCACCAAAAACGATCGAAGGATAATGACATAAACTTAGATTTCACGTGCGTCCAAGAAGCACTAGAAATAAACTTATCCTGATGATTCATCATCCGAGGCAAAATATCCAACACCTCATGCTCAAGTCCTGCAGGAACCTACGCGATGAAGGTAACAGTTAAACATCCAACAAATGTTAACCCCCGCTAGGGGCACACCAAATGTATCCCAAAAGTTTTATCACCATAACTATGATGCACCCATGCGTCCAACCTGCCCTGTCGCGTCAACATCCAAGGCGTCTGTAGCCAGCGAACCACCATGTCATCCTTCATCAGTCCCTCGGCCCGATTCGGCACCATCACGAGGTGCCCCGGCTCTAGCCTCACTGATGGTCACCTCACCAGTAGCTGATGCCACAACCCTCACACTCGTCAAAGAAGTACCTGCTTCACCAGTCCTAGTAGCGGAAGGCGAACGATCCCAAGGCTGGTTCAGCTAACAAAACAAATGAAAACCATAAGTAAAGAAATAGAATCTAACCAAAAAGGAAAAAGCAATGAGTCAGAAGACCTATTATATACCTCATGTGTGCCCGATGCATCCTCGCTAAAAGCAAGAGATCGACCCCCGCCTTCCATCCAAAACTTCATCAAAAACTGCGCAACAACATTCTTGCAAAGGCGGTCCCTAGAAGCACCCCGCACATCATCAATGCTGGGAAAGTTGTGGCTAACGTGCCCCAATTTCTTCAAGCGATCACATCTGGTGGCTTAAAAGGAACGTGCCACTATGAGGGTAGCGCCATAAGCTCCAAAATCTAAAACATTATTCAGCAACTGAGTAAATTGGCCGAGCTCTGCTTGAAGCCACGCCAAAAATGTCACAAGATCAGCACCGAGTAACTCCTCGCAAAAATAGCATCCAAGGAAACCTTCGCCTCTTGAATACAAGCAAGCAAGGCCACACGCGAGTCCTCCAACTTCTTGGCATTCTTTTCAGCCAATTCCTCAGCCTCCTTATGAGCCCCCTCAGCCTTCTTATGAGAATCCTCAGCCTCCTTCAACTTCTCATCCTTCTTATTCTGATCTGCATGAAGGTCGAGGTTACAATTCAACAATGCTTGCGCGTCATCCACCAAGTCTTTATTCTTCACAATTGTCGCCTCTAGCGACTCAACCTCCCTTATTTTCAACCTTCAAACCAACCTTCGCCTTCTCAAGCACCAACACCCGCTCTCACAGCTCAGTCTCGACATGACCATGACGTCGGTGCATAGCCTGAGCAAGCATAATGGCCGTAACGCCAGCCACCTCTAGGTCCTCTGTCAAATGGTCCATCAATTCATTAGACAGCAAGAACTCCGCCTCTAGCATGCAAATCTACTGGTACATGTCCGCCATGAATCGACGCTCCTCCTTCGTCCCAATCAAATGGCATCCACGGAGGGTTGCATTGGTGAACAGATCAATTTTTGGCTCATTAGCGCCGCAGGCGACGGCAAAAGACCTCAAGACACTACAACTAGCCTCGCCAAGAGCATGCTTGTTGGTATATTTAACGCATATAGATAAATCCGCAAGCACACAGATACCACTATAGCTTTCACCCAGAAGTATTCCAAGTATTGTATCTATAGGGAAACGTGTGAGACTAACTACAATCTAACTTAACTAGGGGTAGCAACAAGGTTAAGATAAATTGGAGCATTGAGAGGAAAACTAAGGTTCTCTAGTTCTGAGTCGGGTAAGCTATGTCTTCTACTATTCAACTAGGGACATTACCTAAGGAAAGACACCAGCAGAGAATGCTTCCCATAGTAACAGTGTCCTACTTGCCCTATAAATGAGAGGTGGACTACAGAGGATTCAACGAGGCTATAAGAGTCACCCTCGCTAGCTACCACTGATCCAGCATGCAGGATGCATCCATAAGTAACCAGAGTCTAAGCACCATGCTTACACTACAATTACTACTTTACTCTTGCTGGATAAAGAATAAAGCACTCAAATGAGTTGTGAACCTGATGAATAACATAAACAAGAAGCTTAGTTGAATTAGAAGTTGATTACCAGAGAAATATCAGAGGTAAGCTCAAATAGAACTTGGATCTGCCAAGGTACAAGCCATAGAGAGAGCACCAATAGGCTGACATCTCCTCCAAACTCTTCCCTCACTCTCCATCTCACTATTATTTAAAAGACTAGATCCTATGGAGGACTAATCTTCTCTTGATAGCTGGCTCTAATCCTGAAGATATGAATTAGGGTTTCGGGGATCTACTGAGGGAGGGGTAGGGGCTGATATATATATATATATGCCGATGCATCAATCCTGAGCCCTCGGATCAAACTGACTTGAATAAACGGCAAAGATTGGATCCCAATGGTGGTGGGAAACTAACTTTTGAAGCAGAGACTGACTGGTGGGACCCACAGTCTGGCCAGCCTATAGGTGGGGTCAGTTGGCCCCACATGGCAGCCCCTCGGGCTCTGCTTCGGTGGAGAGCCTCCTCGAGTCTTCTAGAATCTTCCGATGCTATTTATGCGGCGGAATTCCGTAATTTCCTTTGATGAATAGGTCCCCCTTGATGGTTTTCTGGATAAACCCTACTGAAAATACAGATTCACCAAAACTCATGGAATTTATTAGTTTAATCCCCTATACCTATGTTTGGTGATGGAATTAAGTATAAATGCAGGTTATGTTGATGGTTTATAATTGGTGTTAGTGCCCGTCAACAAGCTCCCCCAAGCTAAACATTTGCCAGTCCCTGAGCAAAGCTAAACTCAACAATGGATCAGGAGTTGCTACAGTGTTTTCATGCCTCAAAAGTACACATGCGTTCAATCAAAAATTCTCCTCTAGATTAGATTAAACTGATCTGACTTTCAAACTTACCCGTATTACCTTCAACCATGGGGCTTCTTAACCTTCACTTGGGTCTTGAGCAATTGAAAGACAGAACGATCAAGTCAAGCACTATGTCTCAAGTTCTTTATTTCCCCATTGTTCTAGAGTTTTTATAAGATTTCAAAATAAAACTCAGAGATTCCATTGTGTGACACTCTCAAGTCTCTCAATATATGTGGTATTTGCGGATCCTCAACAGGGCAATAAAGACATTATGCCTTTTCTCTTCCTACTACTAAGGTTTATGTGGAGTTCATAGGTAGGGAGAAAGCTAGAGCATACTTGCAATGCATATATTGTAAAGTCAAACAACAGATCTAGAGAGAGTTGAGTCATACAATCAAATCAAGATGTGCATGTGTGTGGATATATGGTGGATATAAATGGTGGCTAACATAATTCTACTTTGCTCCTTAAAAACATATCTCTCTTTTGAAACTTAGAAACATTTACTAGATAGCAGGGGCTATCTTATTCTTCTTTTTTTCAGGCGGGCATCTAAGTACCCATTGTTTTAAATATCTCGGACACTTGTCCATTTTTTTCTCAATCTCTCTTTTTTTCTTTTCTTTTCTTTCTTTTTTACTTTTGAATAACTTTTGCATAGCCCCACGTCTCTTTTTTGCAACAAAACTTTGAGAGAGATGTCAATAAGAACTTGGACCATTTTTTTGGTGGATGGAAAACCTAACAAGCATGTTTTTGGGTTCACTCCTAGTGTAGGAGTAGAACATTTTTTGATGGATCTAGATGGAAGGCATGTTTTTGCGCCTACCCCCAGCGTAGGAATAGTGCATATATGGGTGGTGTATATGTGATCTTGATTTTAAGAGCATAACAAATCTCTCATAAGGGTCAACAAAGTTTGACAAAACTCAATGCAAAAGCAAGCAGCATATATGTGGAAGTTTTTCTAGCCTAAATAACATGTATGGCTATGGTGGGAATTCAAGCTTTGTCATACAGGAACTCATCGTATAGCATTTTTTATGTTTTTCAAAAGATAAATCTCCGAAACTATAGTGTCACTTAGGACAAGATAAACAGCAGCTCGGACCATCTCATATCATATCCGTCAATTACCTAGACATAGAACAAGCACATGCTACCCACAAGTTTCAAGTTCAGAGTAAATCCTTATATCAAAACAATCTTATCCAAAACTCGGGAGAATTCAAGGCTGAAAACTAGGTACTTGAAAGGAATTACAATAGAGCAACTATTCATCATTTCTATTTTAAGAGATTATTCTAAGTTCTCTTTATTTTATTCAACTCTTAAAAATAAATTAAAGAAAACTAGACACACTTTTTTATTTTGTTTTTAATTTTACTAGATCACACATTATTACTTTAGATGACTAATATAAAGATAAATTTTTATTTTGTTTTCATTCATCATTTTTTAACTATTAAAAAGAAACTAAAATTAAAACAAAAAGGGGAAAGAATACTTACCTGGATACACAGGAGTGCTTCTCCCCCAAGCTAGCTCTTTCGGTGAGGATTCGGTATTGTAAGTCCTTCGAACCGGACTTCTCCTTGTGAAGTTCATTGATCAAGTACCTTCGTTTGCTCTAAAGATAAGAATTCTTGAGGTGGCGCCTCTAATGGTGATGTCACCTTCTTCCGCCAAACCTGTCTTGGTTTTGAGTTTTTATTTTTGTTTGATAGGTTTAGGACCTTCGCTTGTAGAAATTGGGGAATCGACTATCTTTCCCTTACACTTTGCTTGAAGTGTGTCCTACTCATAAGACAAGGTAGAGATCAAGTGCATGGGCTTTGTTGGTGGGAAAACACCAACAGAACCAAAAACTTTATTTATTCTTCTCTAACCTTAGGCACATGGGACAAGATGAAGTTGATGTTATATGCTTTGTTTAATTATAACATGGGTGGTAAGATCAGAAGATTGAGCATGAATATAGCATTTAAGTACATTTGGCCAAAAGGGTTAAAATGCTTAACCTACCGAAGGATTGTCTTTTTCTACATAATGTATCAATCTTTACATGATTATGACTATTATCTTCCAAAGATAAGATGTGCACTTTTTAACTCATTTGGGTAAGACTATGAGATCAAGAAAGTGGTGCTAGGAACAAGCTTAACATGTTGAGTTAATCAGGTTGAATCAAGTAATGGAGTTGTAACGCAAACATGTTTGTTTCTTATTTGTGTGCCTACCAAAATCAAGAATTTTTTTTTAAATAATGACCATTTACCTTAGGATGTTACCTTTGTCATTAGAGCATGAAGACACCATATGACAAAGGGTAGATGACTCGTGATGGTTCTTCCCTTTTGCTTGAAGTTTTCTCTTGTTCTACTAGCCTCGCATCTTGAGCTATTCATAAGCTTCTTGTTTCCTAGATTGCACCTTTTCTTTCTCATCCTTTTGTCATGTCATCTTTTTGCTTCTTTGATCTTGCCACTTTGTTGGTCCTTCCGCCTCACCCTTTGTTTTATGCACTCGTCTTCTTCCTCTTTGTTCCATAGCTATAGTGGTGGCTAGGTTTGTAGATTCATACCAAACCATGAACATGCTTGCTCATATTCATTCATCTAGTTCTTCCATGCATCATGAATGAGTTGTGTCTTCTTTGCACAATGTTATTGGAGTTCATCATGTGCCTCATCTCTGATTTGAATTCATCTCATGACTTACCAATATTGATGTGAGAGTTTCCAGTAGGGGTTAGTCCACAAAATATCTAGTGCCTACTAAAGCATACTATCGGCTCAAAAATCAATCTAGACACCCCATCTAATTTGATTTAGGAAGGCATTTTAACCTAAGCACCATGCTTAATTTAAAAGCCTTTAGAAGTAAAATCAGCACACCTTTTGGTTCAAGAATCAAACTACACACCATGTCTAATTTAATTCAGGAAAACAGTTTAAACTAAGCACCATGCCTAATTTAGAAGATGTAAGATCATACTCCAAATCTTAAGCATACTATAGTAAACAAAGGTAGCATGAAAGCATTATTGAGATTTATTCAAATAAAGATGAAAGAGAATGATTGTTATTTAGCAAATTGAGCATGGCTTAAAGGTAGAGACAACCAAGATGAATTAGCAACATGGCATAAGATTTTTTAGAGAAGTTCATCCCCCACACTTGAATTTTGCAAAGCAAAATCAATGGATGTGATTCAATGTTGCATGATGATTGGTTGGACATACCTTGAGTCATCATCGTTCGTCCTTTTTGCTTCAAACCTAGAATGGTTAGTGACAATAATACCCAAAGGAATATTTTCACAATTATGTTTCTATGCTCATTTCACAAGGGTATCATAGTAGAAGGTGAAAACTCATATTATCATCAGAAAGTGCTTGTTTTAGGATAGAAGCTCGTCCTTGGGAAAACTTCGAATTGTGTTTCTAATTGGTGAAGTGGTTTCCCCTCCAACACCAACCTTTGGGTGCCTATCTCAAGATTCATGCCAATGAGATTTGCAATATTTATGATAAACATATGCATCTACAACCATCCTTTCAAAGTCTTTATGAACAGAAAGTATGAGGGGATTGAAGATCTCGTGTGTGGCAATGTTGAAAAGACTGATTGATGCAGGAGATTTCTAATGTGAGCATGGATTTGATGAGGTGTTCATGAAATAACTTCCATGCTTGTCGATGTCATCTTCCTTTTCAAGCTCCAGGGGTGTTTCTTCATGAATGTCTATAGGTGGAAACATTGTCTCCATCATTCCATGATTATGATATTCATTGGACGTTTTATTGTTTAAGATTTCCCATGGATTGGTGGCTCTCGGGTTGATCTCGTCTAAGGCCTCCTCCAAACTTGGATGAGTCATGTTTACTAAAGAGATTGATTTAAGCTCACCATTTGGATCTAAGCCAAGTTTGGATTCTACCCATAAGGCTTCGTCCTTGTCCATCCATTCTTTAGCAATGGCATATAAGTTCTTAATACATTCCAGCCATTATCGTTGCTCTTCTAGGTCATCCTTGTGGTCTTCATAACTCCTATGCTTTGGTTGTCTTAGTGGATTTCGTCATTGTCTTAGTGATGATGAGGTCATTAAAACGATCCCACAATGTGCCAAGAGATTCTTCTTCTAGTTGTCTAAAATTTAGATCCTCTTTTCGAAGGCTAACCACTTTAGAGATGGGAAAGAAACATAAACAAAATTTAGAGCATAGTGTTTTCCAATCTCCTTGCATACTTCCTACAGTTTGACTATACCATTGTTTAGCTCTTCCCATCAAAGAGAATGGAAACAACTTCCATCTTAAGGTTTTGTCAGACATGCCAGTGATACGCAAGCATGCACAGGTCTGTTCAAACTCTTGTAGGTATGAGTATGGGTTTTCATTGCCTTCTCTTGAGAAAGATTGATCCCGAATTAGTTTTATAAAACATGGGCGCTGCTCATAACCTTGTGTAAGGATAGGCTCTACAGATTTTGGTGGCTCTAGGCGTGCACTCGTAGGTGTAGCGTATAGGTAGATAGGAGTGGAATCCATGATAAAAAGGAAAAGAATAAAAGAAAGAAGATAAAAGATAAGAGATTAAGCTAGGCTCATAGTTAATTCAGCAACCGTTTCCCCGGCAACGGCGCTAGAAAGCTTGTTGGCATATTTAACGCACACAGATAAATCCACAAGCGCACAGATACCGCTGTAGCTTTCACCCAGAAGTATTCCAAGTGTCGTATCCACAGGAAAACATGTGAGACTAACTATGATCTAACTTAACTAGGGATAGCAACAAGGTTAAGATAAATAGGAACACAGAGAGGAAAATTAAGGTTCTCTAGTTCTACTTGGGTAAGCTATGTCTTCTACTATTCAATTGGGGACATTACTTAAGGAAAGACACCAGCAGAGAATGCTTCCTATAGTAACCGTGTCCTACTTGCCCTACAAACAGGAGGTGGACTACAGAGGATATAACGAGGCCATAAGAGTCACCCTCATGAGCTACCACCGATCCAGAATGCAGGATGCATCCACAAGTAACCAGAATCTAAGCACCATGCTTACACTATAATTACTACTTTACTCTTGCTGGATAAAGAATAAAGCACACAAATGAGTTGTGAACCTGATGAATAATATAAACAAGAAGCTTACTTGAATTAGAAGTTGATTACTAGAGAAATCTCAGAGGCAAGCTCAGATAGAACTTGGATCTGCTAAGGTACAAGCCGTAGAGAGAGCACCGATAGGCCGACATCTCATTCAAACTCTTCCCTCACTCTCCATCTCACGGTTATTTAAAAGACTAGATCATATGGAGGACTAATCTTCTCTTGATAGCTGGCTTTGATCCTGAAGATATGAATTAGGGTTTTAGGGATCTACCGAGGGAGGGGGTAGGGGCTGATATATATAGGCCAAAGCATCAATCTTGAGCCCTTGGATCAAACCGACTTGAATAAATGACAAAGATTGGATGTCACTGGCGGTGGGAAACTGACTTTTGAAGCGAAGGCTGACTGATGGGACCCATAGGCCATCCGGCCTATAGCTGGCCCCACATGGCAGCCCCTCGGGGTCTGCTTTGGTGGAGAGCCTCCTACAGTCTTCTAGAATCTCTCCATGCTGTTTACGCAGCAGAATTCCATAATTTCCTTTGACGAATAGGTCTCCCTTAACGGTTTTCTGAATAAACCCTGCTGAAAACACAGATTTATCAAAACTCGTGGAATTTATTAGTTTAATCCCCTATACCTATGTTTGGTGATGGAACTAAGTATAAATACAGATTATGTTGATGGTTTATAATTGGTGTTTGTGACCATCAACAATGCTTTCCAGAACCTCCCCCATCCTCATCTTCATCAGTAGCAACCTCGTGTCCCTCCCGCATAATATGCACGCGGCGACAATGAGGCATCAATCTAGCTTCGCCCAGGCGTGACTCAGTCTCCAGTTCCTCTTTAGCACTATTGCCCTGCAACCCAAGCTTCATAGACTCGACAGGTCGAGGTTTCTCCAAATCTTTGTGCCCATCATCCTCCTCCACATCATCGTCTTCGCTATCACCAAATCCGCTACCACTGCTAGAAGAGCTCGACCCATCCACTTTGACTTCTTCAGAGCCTTCGCTCCCTTCTCCTCATCTTCCCCCTCATCCACGTCATTAGAAATCTCTTACAAGATAGGCAAGCTAGAAATGCTAGGCATCTTCCGACCAAGGCAAGACACCCCAACCGCACTCAACTGCGGCGCCGGCGCAATCGCATATCCTGGTTTCACCGCCATGGCCGGTGAGCTAACCAATGAGGCAAGAACCTTTGCAACCGTAACCCTCTCAACCTTAGGTGCCCCAGCACACCCACAACCGCACCCACCTTGCTTGGACATGCTAGTAGACTTACTACATGCCTTGGCCCTCTTCCTCTTCTTGCTACCCCCAGCCTCCTTCAACTCCACCTGCGACCAATCAGGATAAGCCAACCCTAGCAAGTCAAAGACTCAATTAACACGGTGGCGATCAGCCAGGGTGATCCTTATCGCCTTAGTCTTAGTGTTCCCAAGAGCCCTGATGAGCTCCTCAATAGCCTCGGCAACCTTCTTGTACATAACCTTAACCCCGGTCGCTGAGGAGTTACTCTTCTAGAGCACCTTCGACCAAGCCTGCTTGACATCCACGCTAAGCCCCTTCAGACCACATTCCAGATACCTCTCATCATCCTTAACCTCAAACCAAGCCTAGTTAGCTCTCAAAGGCAATACCTTCGCACAGACAAACTCCTCAACCAAGTCGCGCGCACACTGATGGCACGACAAAATTCTGAGCGCATCTAGAGTAGCGGCACAACCATTGGTCATGACTCCATCAACAGTCACGCTATCAAGCCTCGCCAGCTTCTCACAAAGACTAGGCTCACCCTCCAACTTAATATTAAACCAGTTCTTAGTCCAGGTCGAGTCCCACTTGTTCTTCTGAGCTTGAACAGGGACCTCCGCACCATGACGGTACACGAAGGTATAGACTCCAAACAGCCCCAAGATAGTCTTACCCTTAACAGTCTAGTTTCGAGGCTGAGGATGGATCCAGTGAAGTCGAATGAAACCCTCGAGGTTCAGCTCAACCCCTTGAGACTTACAACCCCAAACGTAGATACTGAGCTTCACAAAACTAGAGGGATTCAGCTGGTGGAACTTGAGGTTGAACTTCTTCAAAACTCCAACAACAAGTGGATGCGGCAAAAACCTCAACCCAGCCACAAAGAACTCCTTATAAACAACAACCTCGTCATCATGAGGGTTAGGAACAACCTCTCCCTCAGACGGCCTCGCAAGGTCACGAGCAAGACAACCCACCTTCACGAACTTGCCCAGATCACTTGAGGTAACCCTCGAAAGGCCAAATCGAAGCTCACAGCGGCATCTGAGGCAGAATCAGCAACCTCCGAGCTATCAACAGGCTTTGCGGTCTTCCTCACGCGAGCCATCAAACTACAAAACAAAACGGATAGCAAACACATTAGCAAAAAACAAAATGAAGGGGACTCCAAGCTAAAATGACCAAAAGTACCTTAATGAGAACGAAGCGGCAGAAGCAGCCAGCAAAGCCCAAACCCTCGCACAAAAAGCAACCCTCGCTCAGCAATTACAGCAGCCAGCAAAGCCTAAACCCTTGCACAAAAAGCAACCCTCGCTCAACAATTACAGCAGCAGCAAGTAGCCAGCAAACAAGAGACAAAACAATGAAAAAAATCTAAACTTACCGCAGCTATTTACAGGCACCAAAAGCCCGCATCAAAGGAAGGCAGGCATCCCATATCCTGAGAAAACGGGAACCAAGCGAGCGCAACAGATCCTAAGCAAAAAAGGAGGGAACAGCCTTCGACAATCGTGCGCCACTCCGAACAAGGCCCAAAGACACCAAGAGCAACAAAGGCCTAGCACTGGTCGAGCACGACAGGGGCGTCGCTGGGCTAGGCCACAGGCTAGACACCTTCGCCTGCCCCTGCCCTGAATCTTAACGTTGCTCCAACCCATCACGCTGGGCCCGATCCCTGAGGGGCTACTGTTGGGGGGAGGTCCCCCCGGCATCGCTCTTCCCCTGGCCCTCGACCCACTGCTGGCCAAACTAATATGCCTCGTTGCGGATGTTAACCCCCGCGGCGAGGGTTTCATGCTCTTCGTGCTCCATCCATGTGTTCAGGTGACGCGTCCGAAGGTCGGCCGTGCCGAAGGAGCGTGACGAGAAGGTAGCAGGATGGCGGGAGCGCGCGAAGGTTTGGCACCTACCGCGGGAGGGGACCATCCCGACGGCGGTGACGGTCCCGTCAAGGCGATTGGGCCGGGGAGTGGTTGGCCAAGGAAAGGAGATCACCGTCGTACCCTTGGTTATTGTATAGTGCTCACCCTTCGGGGTCGAACCCTAGTGTAATTCCACTGCGTCCCCAGGTATGGTCTATAAATACCCAGGACGCTCGTGTAAGAAGCAGATTCGGCCTTTTTTGGACAAATTTAATAGACACTTAATCCGCATTTTTCCATCGCCTCGCACTCCAATACCCTCGCTCGTCACTACGTGACAGCTCCGTCACACCCCTGTGGGAAACCCTTGGCCTCTCCTCCCGTGTTCCTCGGCGAGGGCGAGAGGCTAGGAGTGACCCCACAAAAAACAAAGTCACAGCCTATTATTGTTTTTCCATCCATTCTTGATAAATAAAAATATTCAAAGCAACGGCCTACAAACCTCTGCTCGCTTAACCTATGATCTCACTTGCTTGTATCAACACCTAGAAACGTAGCAAATATGTCCTAAAAGATTATATACGATTTTTACAAAAAAACAAAACAAAATCATTACGGGTGCACTAAAATTTTCCAAATAATGATTATATACAGCCCCCATAATGATTAATCTATGTTCTTTGTGCCCTATGCACATTAGCTAATTCCCAAGCAGGGTTATAGATCTAGATGGGAACATGGAGTTAACCTAGTAGCTATACAAACAATTATCCAAATAGTCTTAGCATGTTGACACTCAAAAAAGTTTTTAGTTGTTTCATTAGAGTCACACAAACAACAATTTAGATAACCAAACCAATTCATTTAGCTAAATTGTCCTTTGTTAAAATTACACTCTTGTGAACACAACAAGGGTTAATCTTGAACTACAGAGGTAACCTCAGCCTTCATAAGAATTTATTATTGAAACGTACACCCTCGGAGGTAAACTGACATTCCAACCCTCGGAGGTAAACTGACATTCCAACTTTGTTTGCAATTTCACTTGTGCTGGTCATTACCACAAATAAACATCAATTGCTGCATGGAAAACCCTCACCATACATTATACATTACATAGTGGTATTGATCCCTTCATCACATCTAATCACCCGGACAGGGCCCAACATCATGACATGAGCACGTCCAGATATGTACCTGTCGCCAGAAACTGACAAAAGGCCTCTCCTTCGCCGGATACAGCTGTGGAGCCGAGTCAGATCAAGATGTGCTGAGAGATAACAGCCAGGAGTAACGTCGTGCATGGTTTTGCAAATGGGAGTGAGACAACGAGTTCTAACATTGCGCACCTTAGCGCACTGCGCGCCACGGCCTCTGGAAAAAAGTCATTACAGGTCGTTGGACGACTCCTCTATGATCAAGGCCTGGTCGCGCTGCCGTACTACGACGACGAGACCAGCCGTCACCTTTGGAGGACAGCAAAATCTTATCCCTGTGCACCTTTGGATCTGGACGCAGAGCTGAGCTGATACTGGCGAAGAACATTGCGATCGATCAGGGAGAAAGCTGATATCACCCTGTGATTTTCACTTGATGATTTTGGCAAAAACGTCTCTAGTTCGACTACTTCTAGTAGTCTCAAGTCTGGCTACCAGATCATAAAGATTGGAGTTTGATTTGGAGACTTGCTTGCGTTAGTTTCTTCAAGTACTCCATCTGTCTTAAAAAGAATAATACACATCTCATTTGCAATAAGTCAACCAATTTCAAATTTGGTCAAATTTATTAAAAAACTATAAATTGTATGATACTGAATAGGTATCATCAGATTAATCATGCATTATATTTTCATAGTTAACTTATTTGGAAACATAAATGTTGATACTACATTTTATAAATTTAGTCCAAATGAAAATTCATTGACTTCTTCGAAAGCAACTCTATTCGGGAGGGAGGGAGGGAGGGATCGGGGTAGATGTTATTGTTTTCTTGCAAAACCAGCCCAGCGTCTCTTCATTTTGTAGAGGACATATCAGCGCTCACATAGATGAACCAAACTCATCTAGTGGCATGCTTGTAGAAAGATATTGGGGGAACACCGCACACCTATTGTGGAATGGATGACTTTAATATATATACCATTGTAAATACTGGAATACTATAAGGATAGTACACATGGTACTAAAACAAGGTCAGGCTATATATAACTCCTAATACCCGCCCGTAGGTGTAGCAGTAGCATCACATATTCACAAACTAACCCTAAAGTCAGTAAATAATTGTATAGTTAGGCCCTTCATCGTGATGTCCGCAAAATGGTGCATCGAGGTGACATAACACTGCTAATATGATAAAAATAGGTACTCACATATTAGGCGGTAGGGTTAATAGTGGGTTCGTGGCATTTGTATTATGCCTGATCAAGTTGTTTAAGATGGTTTTGGCAACCATAAGATGGACATCATAAAATAGATGCTCCATAAAGTCGATCACCTAAGCCACTAGCAATAGAGCCTTATTAGCAAGAAGCTGGTGTCGCTCCTCAGTGAATATAGTTAGTGGCTATTGTCAATGAACTTTAATTCTAATATATTCTAATCATGTTAAGGTGTTTTTTTCACACGAGGATGATCATTGGTTTACAACATGAAACCGGTTTACTAGTATTGGTTCATAAACATGTAGGACTAGAACGATGATGCTCCTCTGCTTTTGCAACAATTACTTTGTTCTTTACCAATATTATGATCGTACAACTTTGTGTTTTGATTGAAAGGTGATCAACAGTTTGTTGTCAGATAATGAATTGATAACATAGGGTATTGGTAGGATGGTAATCGTGTGAATACTGCTACTTAATTTTGTTAATAAGTAAGGGCGTGTTTAGTTCCGAAAATTTTTGGCTTTTGGCTACTGTAGCACTTTCGTTTGTATTTGGCAAAAATTATCCAATTATGGACTATTTAGGCTTAAAAGATTCGTCTCACGATTTCTCGACTAACGGTGTAATTAGTTTTTTTTTCGTCTACATTTAGTACTCCATGCATGTGCCGCAAGATTCGATGTGACGGTTACTATGCAAAAAATTTTGGCTTTTGGGTGGAACTAAACGGGGCCTAAGTCATATGGAAACTTTATATCTTCTTTATGAAAAATAGAATGTTGAAAAATTATAGTGCAAATGTGATTATCTTTGGTAGATTGGTTGACTTGAGATGTTCATACTAGCTAGATTATCCAATTCTAGCACCTAGCTGGTGAGTACATATTTTGCCATATTAGCAATATTTGAACCTTATATGTACTAATTTGCCAAGTTATTGCACTTATTTGAGTAGTTTACAGGTTGTTAGACCAATTTACACCCATCTGTCAAGTTGTTGTGTGATGGATGTAATTTATTCTTTAAAAAAAAGTGTGTCTCAAAACTTACTATGTTTTCAATTTATAAATTTGAAGATATTGGTAATCAAAATGTCAAAAGTCTCGTCACTACCATGTAAATAAGAAGTCATTTATCAATCGCAAAAATAGAAAAGAGGCATGCTCACGCATCTATGAATAGAGGGCGTGAAACGGTCTATCCTTCTGATTAAGAGTACCTTTGGCAGCGAGAAACATTTCAAATTCTTGATAGAATCACTGCCAAACACCGCAAAGAGCGAAACTTTTTAGGAAAAATCATTTTGTACCGGTTCTCCTTTTTTGGGTAATCTAGATAAACAACCAAAACCTAGTTTATCCTTATTGTAATTCTAGTTTCAAGAATCTAGCGGGCTAGCCAAACAATTCCACGATGCAATTCTAATTTATTAGAGAAATACTTCTGAAGAGAATCTCAATCAGAACCATTTTGACGAGAATATAGAACCCTGCCAAACACGCCCTAAATATGATATAGGATAGAGGTATCATGGTATGGATATTTTCCGACCGAAGAGGATTGGATAGCAGATATCCGGATATTTTCTTGGATATGAATATGGATTCAGATAGTTTTTTCAGAAATCGGATACGAATATAAGATGGCATTATCCATCGGAATCGGCTATCCGATTGGATAATCCAAGCTAGTTCGGATAATTCTATTGGATATCCATTCGTAGTAGATTGTAAGACCAAGTTAAATTTGAGCCCAAAAGAGTAAGTGAAGTGTACTTGGTTATTATTTCTGAAGTACACGGAAGTATGGGTTAACGAAGTTCAAACTTAACTTCATTGAAATATTTAGACAAACTCAAAGTATATTGATAAAAAAACTAGTTATCACTTAATGCAATTATTATTTTTGCAAAAAATATTGAGAATAGTTTGAGCCATTCTCTTGCTCTTAATATGAGTGAATTTATACTTTTTCAACAATTTTAATAAAGTGTCTGGAAGAATTAAAAATATGTTATGTATGTAGTTATTGCTTCTACTTAATATTTGGAAAAAAATATTCAGACTGACACTATTCAAATCTAGCATGTTTCATATTTGATGCACATTTATTTTGTATTGTAACCGAAACAAATCGGCATTTGTATATATCTGTATTCGACATTATCCGTATTTGGCTTCGGCTCTTAAGGAAAATATAAGAACAAATATGGTATGAGCAATATCCATCCATATCCCATTACATCTCTAATGTAGTGTGGTAGATTATTGACACGTGTGCTCTTCTTTTTACCACTTTTTTTACCAATGTCCTTCACAGCTGTCTAGCACAATATTTAGATAGAATAAAATCTGAAACATGGCATAGCTATCAGAGTGGTGCATCAGAAACGTGGTGGGCCCATAACCCATGGGTCCCAGGATTGAAACCTGGCTCTGATATGTTTGTATTTTTTGTTTCCTTTTCTTTTTTTGTTTAGCTTTCTTTTTTTACTTTTTTTTCTTTCTGGCTTCTAGCTTTGCTAATTGCTTTCCCTGAGTCTGTTTGTATTTTTTCTTTTCTTTTCTTTTTTTTTGTGTTTTTTGTTTTCTTTTCTTTTTTACCTTTTTTTTTCTTTCTGGCTTCTAGCTTTGCTGATTTCTTTCCCCGGGTCTGAATTTCTTTTTTTTTTTGTGGCTTTGGCAACAAAGATTCTCCGGGTTTTGCACGTCACGTTCTCAGGAAATTCCCCAAAGGCACTGATATGTAATTTCGACACGACGTGCTTGCTCGCTCGCTCATCGCCTGGTGGAATGTGAAAGGGACCAGGAACGGCGGGGACAGTGAGCGACCGAGATGCCAGGTCTCGTCTTCCCCGGCGTGAAGCCCCAGCGAATGGTTCGGCGCAAGCAAAAGGACAGCAGCCTCGTCCCGTGTCGCCGTGGTGCGTGCGCGCCGCTGCGTCGGCCCAACTACAACGACGCGACGGTGCCTGGGGGGTCGCCGTGATTGGACCACGCCTGACGTCGTCGCCCAGCCCACTTTCAGTTGTCGCGCGGACGCCGCGTCGCGGTGTCGACCTCGCGGGGCCTCCGCCCTCTCTCTCCTCCTTCCATTTGTTTTGAAACTTTGGCGCTAGGGGGTGTTTAGTTATCCTAAAATATAAACTTTGGCACTATGAAAAAAAAAAAGATTTCCCGTCATATCAAATTTACGGTACATGCATGGAGTACTAAATGTTGATAAAATCAAAAACTAATTGCACAGTTTAGTTGTACTTTACGAGACGAACATTTTGAGCCTAATTAGTCAACGATTGAACAATTATTACAAAATACAAACGAATGTTACAGTGCGCTACAGCGCTGTTACGGTGGTTTTGCCACTGCCGAATCCGGCAACTGAACGAGGGCTAGTACAAACGGCGCGGCCCTGCGCGCGTGAGCATCTTTAGATTTGTACAGGTAGAATTTATACGTTATATACACCGCTGATGTATATAATTAGGGTATGCGCCCATGCACGCGTAGAGCCACCACAATATATAAGCACATAAGCATGAAATTTGTCTCAGCCTACAAACTCCCCAGTAAATTGGGGATATAATCTGTATCCATTGGAAATTTAATATTTAAGCAGTGCGTGTTAATTTGTTCAGGTCGTGGACAATAGATCAAAATATATTTTAGTTCAGCAGAGTTCCAATCGACATGAGTCTCAAACAGACTATATATTGTACTATTTGATAACTCTGCACTATCATATAGCGGAAATGGTACCGAATTTTTTACTATTTGGCTCTTTTTTCAAAAATTTCTCTCAAATAGACTCCTGGCAGAAACAATTCCAGAAATGGATGACTGGCGCCGAGGTCCTGGGCACGGGAAAATGGCCTGCCAGGGGTTCGGCGCCAGAGTGACTGGCGCCGAGCTCGGCGTCATAGTGAATGGCGCCGAGACACCTGCATTTAACCCAACCTGCACTTGTTCCTCGAGCTAACTTTTGGAAATTTACCGTGATATGGATATATAAAATTTTGGCTAAGTCCCTAAATTTACCATAAGATGGGCAACTTAGAATTTGGCTAAGTCTTTAAATTTACCATGAGATGGACATGCTGAAATTTGTGGGACAGACATATGCAAAAATGACTAAGTCTGAATTTTTGCTATGACTTGGAGACTAGAATTTTACCATGACTTGGACATTGACAAATTTAAAATTTTACCATGATTTGGATATTGAGAAATGTGGCTAACTCTAGAGTTTTACACTGACTTGATATTTGAGCACTTAAAACAACATAGAAATACTTAGGATAAAAAATGATCTAGGGTTCATGTTGATGAACGAGCCTAAAAATGTTTCTAAGTGTTGGATCAATAGTTAACACCTTTTTTCATGATGCAGTTTCGACCACAGTAAAACTATAGTTTCTTTCTAGATATAAAGTTTGACCTTTAATAGAAGTTATAGTTTGAGTTGAGTACAACAAACTTTGTTTTTGGACCTAAACCTAAATCAGTTTGCGATATTTTATCTTCCAAATTTGTATAGCAACTCAATTTAATACCTTACTACGAGTTTGAGTACTTTCTGATGGCGTTTGGGGTTCCATATATGATGATGGGGCATTCATTTGTCTCGTATGCTTTAAATCATTTACTTACCTGAGTCCCTTGAAGTCATAGCAAAAATTCAGACTTAGTCATTTTTGCATATGTCTGTCCCACGGTAAAAATCAAATTTGACAATGTCCAAGTCATGGTAAAAATCCAGGCTTAACAAATTTCAGCATTGTCCATCTCATGGTAAATTTAAAGACTTAGCCAAAATTTTATATATCCATCTCACAGTAAATTTAGGGACTTAGCCAAAATTCTAAGTTGCCGATGATTGTGAGGTAGGGTGAAGTGGCGAGAAAAAAACCCGAGACGGAGGAGAAATAAGAGGAAGAACGCTCGGAGAAGAAGTGCAGGCTGGGTTAAATACAGGTGTCTCGGTGCCATTCACTATGGCGCCGAGCTCGGCGCCAGTCACTCTGGCGCCGAGCCCTGGCAGGCCATTTTTCCGTGCCCAGGACCTCGGCACCAGTGACCGTGGCGCCGAGCTCCACGCCAGTCACTCTGGCGCCGAGCCAATGGTCCATTTCTTGAATTGTTTCCACCAAGGGTCTATTTGAGAGAAACTTTCGAAAAAAAGGTCAAATAGTAAAAAATTCAGGAAATGGTACAATACACAACCTAGCGTGGGATCAGCAAAGACAAGATGCTTCACTTTCTTTGCCCGGTTAACGGCGCAAGAGTCAGGGATGACAGCTGCATGCCGTAGAGCATCACAAATATTCCAACATCTCAAACATCCACAACACAATGGGTAGACGAACTCGCCTACTGGTTGCCAAATATGGCTCGTAAAATATCCCTTCAGAAAAAATTATTCAATAGGAGCCATATTCAAGTTTTGCTCAATAATCGTTCCATTGGGTAGAGAGAAATATTATAATCGCACCATAGAAATTTTCTTATAGCAGTCTACATAATAATTGGTCAATGATCATCTAACGGGATGGCTCTACAACTTACCTAGCACTATATCTAAAAAACAGCGTAGAGATTTACACTTATGTGGCTCATGATAGCACCTAAGCTTGGTTCACTTAGGCTGAGAAAACTGAAAGGATGGTAAACTGAAAATTGGTACCTTTATCTGAAATCTGCAAAAGGATCTACAAATGATACAGTGCCCGGCCTGAAAAGGCAAACAAAACCTTATCAATGCTCTACATCCTAATCCAAGGAACAAACCGAATATACAGAGAATAAATAAAAAGCAGCAGCTACTAATCAAACTGTATATTGGACCAACTGTGCATGAACATGTTCAAATTGATAAGTTCCATAGGTTTCTGTTCTTCCGTTTCCATAAAGTAAACAAATACATGATCTGAAGCCTATCATCATTTTTTATTTGGAGAAAGGTTTATTGCAATAGGAGAGAACTGACTTATGAAAGAGGACCACTACCTCCAGGGGTACAGGGTAGGAGCACTAGAACCATTCTAGCATTAATTATCACACATGCACCCCTGCAATAGATGAATACTGATTTGCTTAAATTAAATTTGCTAGCATTACATGAAAGGCAATCACAAAAAGCATATCATTTTTTTATCACAACCTAATGGTACCTAAGATAATATACTCAGCCAAATTGACTCTAGAGAAAGTTCTTGAAAATATATCAACACTTTTCCAGACTTAAATGTAACAGCATGCTGTGGAAAAAAATAGTATTGTGTGAAAATAGCTAAAAGAATCATGTGTACAAATAGCTCGGCTCTGCATGCTTACAAATATTAATTTATGGATGCACACTGTCTTATCTTTTTTTGTGAATTGATATGGTTTATTACTTCTAATCCTGGACTAAGAAAATAGTGAATATGCTATGAAATCCCTCGATTGTAATAAAAGAATAAATATGGTAGCTTTCAGATAATATTTATGGATCTAAACTAAGGAGAAAAGACCCTTTCAATCATCTACGCACAGAAATCCCGGAATTAGCACCAGATAAGATACAGTCATAAAAGGACTTCAATATTGTGAGGAGCATATAAACTCTGTCCCTTTCCTGCAATCAAACTTTGGGAGCAACAAAAACTCTTTTCAACCTTAGCACACAAACTGAGAGATGGGCGACGATACATGTAAAATCATAGGCAACTATATATACTGTCCTTGCTCAAGAATGGATATAAATGTACTGAGTTATTGAACCAAAAGCTTGAACAGGGACCTCCGCACCATGACGGTACACGAAGGTATAGACTCCAAACAGCCCCAAGATAGTCTTACCCTTAACAGTCTAGTTTCGAGGCTGAGGATGGATCCAGTGGAAGTCGAATGAAACCCTCGAGGTTCAGCTCAACCCCTTGAGACTTACAACCCCAAACGTAGATACTGAGCTTCACAAAACTAGAGGGATTCAGCTGGTGGAACTTGAGGTTGAACTTCTTCAAAACTCCAACAACAAGTGGATGCGGCAAAAACCTCAACCCAGCCACAAAGAACTCCTTATAAACAACAAACCTCGTCATCATGAGGGTTAGGAACAACCTCTCCCTCAGACGGCCTCGCAAGGTCACGAGCAAGACAACCCACCTTCACGAACTTGCCCAGATCACTTGAGGTAACCTCGAAAGGGCCAAATCGAAGCTCACAGCGGCATCTGAGGCAGAATCAGCAACCTCCGAGCTATCAACAGGCTTTGCGGTCTTCCTCACGCGAGCCATCAAACTACAAACAAAACGGATAGCAAACACATTAGCAAAAAACAAAATGAAGGGGACTCCAAGCTAAAATGACCAAAAGTACCTTAATGAGAACGAAGCGGCAGAAGCAGCCAGCAAAGCCCCAAACCCTCGCACAAAAAGCAACCCTCGCTCAGCAATTACAGCAGCCAGCAAAGCCTAAACCCTTGCACAAAAAGCAACCCTCGCTCAACAATTACAGCAGCAGCAAGTAGCCAGCAAACAAGAGACAAAACAATGAAAAAAATCTAAACTTACCGCAGCTATTTACAGGCACCAAAAGCCCGCATCAAAGGAAGGCAGGCATCCCATATCCTGAGAAAACGGGAACCAAGCGAGCGCAACAGATCCTAAGCAAAAAAAGGAGGGAACAGCCTTCGACAATCGTGCGCCACTCCGAACAAGGCCCAAAGACACCAAGAGCAACAAAGGCCTAGCACTGGTCGAGCACGACAGGGGCGTCGCTGGGCTAGGCCACAGGCTAGACACCTTCGCCTGCCCCTGCCCTGAATCTTAACGTTGCTCCAACCCATCACGCTGGGCCCGATCCCTGAGGGGCTACTGTTGGGGGGAGGTCCCCCCGGCATCGCTCTTCCCCTGGCCCTCGACCCACTGCTGGCCAAACTAATATGCCCTCGTTGCGGATGTTAACCCCCGCGGCGAGGGTTTCATGCTCTTCGTGCTCCATCCATGTGTTCAGGTGACGCGTCCGAAGGTCGGCCGTGCCGAAGGAGCGTGACGAGAAGGTAGCAGGATGGCGGGAGCGCGCGAAGGTTTGGCACCTACCGCGGGAGGGGACCATCCCGACGGCGGTGACGGTCCCGTCAAGGCGATTGGGCCGGGGAGTGGTTGGCCAAGGAAAGGAGATCACCGTCGTACCCTTGGTTATTGTATAGTGCTCACCCTTCGGGGTCGAACCCTAGTGTAATTCCACTGCGTCCCCAGGTATGGTCTATAAATACCCAGGACGCTCGTGTAAGAAGCAGATTCGGCCTTTTTGGACAAATTTAATAGACACTTAATCCGCATTTTTCCATCGCCTCGCACTCCAATACCCTCGCTCGTCACTACGTGACAGCTCCGTCACACCCCTGTGGGAAACCCTTGGCCTCTCCTCCCGTGTTCCTCGGCGAGGGCGAGAGGCTAGGAGTGACCCCACAAAAAACAAAGTCACAGCCTATTATTGTTTTTCCATCCATTCTTGATAAATAAAAATATTCAAAGCAACGGCCTACAAACCTCTGCTCGCTTAACCTATGATCTCACTTGCTTGTATCAACACCTAGAAACGTAGCAAATATGTCCTAAAAGATTATATACGATTTTTTACAAAAAAACAAAACAAAATCATTACGGGTGCACTAAAATTTTCCAAATAATGATTATATACAGCCCCCATAATGATTAATCTATGTTCTTTGTGCCCTATGCACATTAGCTAATTCCCAAGCAGGGTTATAGATCTAGATGGGAACATGGAGTTAACCTAGTAGCTATACAAACAATTATCCAAATAGTCTTAGCATGTTGACACTCAAAAAAGTTTTTAGTTGTTTCATTAGAGTCACACAAACAACAATTTAGATAACCAAACCAATTCATTTAGCTAAATTGTCCTTTGTTAAAATTACACTCTTGTGAACACAACAAGGGTTAATCTTGAACTACAGAGGTAACCTCAGCCTTCATAAGAATTTATTATTTATTATTGAAACGTACATCACCCTAGGAGGTAAACTGACATTCCAACTTTGTTTGCAATTTCACTTGTGCTGGTCATTACCACAAATAAACATCAATTGCTGCATGGATAACTCTCACCATACATGAACATTACATAGTGGTATTGATCCCTTCATCACATCTAATCACCCGGACAGGGCCCAACATCATGACATGAGCACGTCCAGATATGTACCTGTCGCCAGAAACTGACAAAAGGCCTCTCCTTCGCCGGATACAGCTGTGGAGCCGAGTCAGGTCAAGATGTGCTGAGAGGTAACAGCCAGGAGTAACGTCGTGCATGATTTTGCAAATGGGAGTGAGACACCGAGTTCTAACATTGCGCACCTTAGCGCACTGCGCACCACCCGGCCTTGGAAAGTAACTAAAGTCATTACAGGTCGTTGGACGACGACTCTATGATCAAGGCCTGGTCGCGCTGCCGTACTACGACGACGAGACCAGCCGTCACCTTTGGAGGACAGCAAAATCTTATCCCTGTGCACCTTTGGATCTGGACGCAGAGCTGAGCTGATACTGGCGAAGAACATTGCGATCGATCAGGGAGAAAGCTGATATCACCCTGTGATTTTCACTTGATGATTTTGGCAAAAACGTCTCTAGTTCGACTACTTCTAGTAGTCTCAAGTCTGGCTACCAGATCATAAAGATTGGAGTTTGATTTGGAGACTTGCTTGCGTTAGTTTCTTCAAGTACTCCATCTGTCTTAAAAAGAATAATACACATCTCATTTGCAATAAGTCAACCAATTTCAAATTTGGTCAAATTTATTAAAAAACTATAAATTGTATGATACTGAATAGGTATCATCAGATTAATCATGCATTATATTTTCATAGTTAACTTATTTGGAAACATAAATGTTGATACTACATTTTATAAATTTAGTCCAAATGAAAATTCATTGACTTCTTCGAAAGCAACTCTATTCGGGAGGGAGGGAGGGAGGGATCGGGGTAGATGTTATTGTTTTCTTGCAAAACCAGCCCAGCGTCTCTTCATTTTGTAGAGGACATATCAGCGCTCACATAGATGAACCAAACTCATCTAGTGGCATGCTTGTAGAAAGATATTGGGGGAACACCGCACACCTATTGTGGAATGGATGACTTTAATATATATACCATTGTAAATACTGGAATACTATAAGGATAGTACACATGGTACTAAAACAAGGTCAGGCTATATATAACTCCTAATACCCGCCCGTAGGTGTAGCAGTAGCATCACATATTCACAAACTAACCCTAAAGTCAGTAAATAATTGTATAGTTAGGCCCTTCATCGTGATGTCCGCAAAATGGTGCATCGAGGTGACATAACACTGCTAATATGATAAAAATAGGTACTCACATATTAGGCGGTAGGGTTAATAGTGGGTTCGTGGCATTTGTATTATGCCTGATCAAGTTGTTTAAGATGGTTTTGGCAACCATAAGATGGACATCATAAAATAGATGCTCCATAAAGTCGATCACCTAAGCCACTAGCAATAGAGCCTTATTAGCAAGAAGCTGGTGTCGCTCCTCAGTGAATATAGTTAGTGGCTATTGTCAATGAACTTTAATTCTAATATATTCTAATCATGTTAAGGTGTTTTTTTCACACGAGGATGATCATTGGTTTACAACATGAAACCGGTTTACTAGTATTGGTTCATAAACATGTAGGACTAGAACGATGATGCTCCTCTGCTTTTGCAACAATTACTTTGTTCTTTACCAATATTATGATCGTACAACTTTGTGTTTTGATTGAAAGGTGATCAACAGTTTGTTGTCAGATAATGAATTGATAACATAGGGTATTGGTAGGATGGTAATCGTGTGAATACTGCTACTTAATTTTGTTAATAAGTAAGGGCGTGTTTAGTTCCGAAAATTTTTGGCTTTTGGCTACTGTAGCACTTTCGTTTGTATTTGGCAAAAATTATCCAATTATGGACTATTTAGGCTTAAAAGATTCGTCTCACGATTTCTCGACTAACGGTGTAATTAGTTTTTTTTTCGTCTACATTTAGTACTCCATGCATGTGCCGCAAGATTCGATGTGACGGTTACTATGCAAAAAATTTTGGCTTTGGGTGGAACTAAACGGGGCCTAAGTCATATGGAAACTTTATATCTTCTTTATGAAAAATAGAATGTTGAAAAATTATAGTGCAAATGTGATTATCTTTGGTAGATTGGTTGACTTGAGATGTTCATACTAGCTAGATTATCCAATTCTAGCACCTAGCTGGTGAGTACATATTTTGCCATATTAGCAATATTTGAACCTTATATGTACTAATTTGCCAAGTTATTGCACTTATTTGAGTAGTTTACAGGTTGTTAGACCAATTTACACCCATCTGTCAAGTTGTTGTGTGATGGATGTAATTTATTCTTTAAAAAAAGTGTGTCTCAAAACTTACTATGTTTTCAATTTATAAATTTGAAGATATTGGTAATCAAAATGTCAAAAGTCTCGTCACTACCATGTAAATAAGAAGTCATTTATCAATCGCAAAAATAGAAAAGAGGCATGCTCACGCATCTATGAATAGAGGGCGTGAAACGGTCTATCCTTCTGATTAAGAGTACCTTTGGCAGCGAGAAACATTTCAAATTCTTGATAGAATCACTGCCAAACACCGCAAAGAGCGAAACTTTTTAGGAAAAATCATTTTGTACCGGTTCTCCTTTTTTGGGTAATCTAGATAAACAACCAAAACCTAGTTTATCCTTATTGTAATTCTAGTTTCAAGAATCTAGCGGGCTAGCCAAACAATTCCACGATGCAATTCTAATTTATTAGAGAAATACTTCTGAAGAGAATCTCAATCAGAACCATTTTGACGAGAATATAGAACCCTGCCAAACACGCCCTAAATATGATATAGGATAGAGGTATCATGGTATGGATATTTTCCGACCGAAGAGGATTGGATAGCAGATATCCGGATATTTTCTTGGATATGAATATGGATTCAGATAGTTTTTTCAGAAATCGGATACGAATATAAGATGGCATTATCCATCGGAATCGGCTATCCGATTGGATAATCCAAGCTAGTTCGGATAATTCTATTGGATATCCATTCGTAGTAGATTGTAAGACCAAGTTAAATTTGAGCCCAAAAGAGTAAGTGAAGTGTACTTGGTTATTATTTCTGAAGTACACGGAAGTATGGGTTAACGAAGTTCAAACTTAACTTCATTGAAATATTTAGACAAACTCAAAGTATATTGATAAAAAAACTAGTTATCACTTAATGCAATTATTATTTTTGCAAAAAATATTGAGAATAGTTTGAGCCATTCTCTTGCTCTTAATATGAGTGAATTTATACTTTTTCAACAATTTTAATAAAGTGTCTGGAAGAATTAAAAATATGTTATGTATGTAGTTATTGCTTCTACTTAATATTTGGAAAAAAATATTCAGACTGACACTATTCAAATCTAGCATGTTTCATATTTGATGCACATTTATTTTGTATTGTAACCGAAACAAATCGGCATTTGTATATATCTGTATTCGACATTATCCGTATTTGGCTTCGGCTCTTAAGGAAAATATAAGAACAAATATGGTATGAGCAATATCCATCCATATCCCATTACATCTCTAATGTAGTGTGGTAGATTATTGACACGTGTGCTCTTCTTTTTACCACTTTTTTTACCAATGTCCTTCACAGCTGTCTAGCACAATATTTAGATAGAATAAAATCTGAAACATGGCATAGCTATCAGAGTGGTGCATCAGAAACGTGGTGGGCCCATAACCCATGGGTCCCAGGATTGAAACCTGGCTCTGATATGTTTGTATTTTTTGTTTCCTTTTCTTTTTTGTTTAGCTTTCTTTTTTTACTTTTTTTTCTTTCTGGCTTCTAGCTTTGCTAATTGCTTTCCCTGAGTCTGTTTGTATTTTTTCTTTTCTTTTCTTTTTTTTTGTGTTTTTTGTTTTCTTTTCTTTTTTACCTTTTTTTTTCTTCTGGCTTCTAGCTTTGCTGATTTCTTTCCCCGGGTCTGAATTTCTTTTTTTTTTTGTGGCTTTGGCAACAAAGATTCTCCGGGTTTTGCACGTCACGTTCTCAGGAAATTCCCCAAAGGCACTGATATGTAATTTCGACACGACGTGCTTGCTCGCTCGCTCATCGCCTGGTGGAATGTGAAAGGGACCAGGAACGGCGGGGACAGTGAGCGACCGAGATGCCAGGTCTCGTCTTCCCCGGCGTGAAGCCCCAGCGAATGGTTCGGCGCAAGCAAAAGGACAGCAGCCTCGTCCCGTGTCGCCGTGGTGCGTGCGCGCCGCTGCGTCGGCCCAACTACAACGACGCGACGGTGCCTGGGGGGTCGCCGTGATTGGACCACGCCTGACGTCGTCGCCCAGCCCACTTTCAGTTGTCGCGCGGACGCCGCGTCGCGGTGTCGACCTCGCGGGGCCTCCGCCCTCTCTCTCCTCCTTCCATTTGTTTTGAAACTTTGGCGCTAGGGGGTGTTTAGTTATCCTAAAATATAAACTTTGGCACTATGAAAAAAAAAAAAGATTTCCCGTCATATCAAATTTACGGTACATGCATGGAGTACTAAATGTTGATAAAATCAAAAACTAATTGCACAGTTTAGTTGTACTTTACGAGACGAACATTTTGAGCCTAATTAGTCAACGATTGAACAATTATTACAAAATACAAACGAATGTTACAGTGCGCTACAGCGCTGTTACGGTGGTTTTGCCACTGCCGAATCCGGCAACTGAACGAGGGCTAGTACAAACGGCGCGGCCCTGCGCGCGTGAGCATCTTTAGATTTGTACAGGTAGAATTTATACGTTATATACACCGCTGATGTATATAATTAGGGTATGCGCCCATGCACGCGTAGAGCCACCACAATATATAAGCACATAAGCATGAAATTTGTCTCAGCCTACAAACTCCCCAGTAAATTGGGGATATAATCTGTATCCATTGGAAATTTAATATTTAAGCAGTGCGTGTTAATTTGTTCAGGTCGTGGACAATAGATCAAAATATATTTTAGTTCAGCAGAGTTCCAATCGACATGAGTCTCAAACAGACTATATATTGTACTATTTGATAACTCTGCACTATCATATAGCGGAAATGGTACCGAATTTTTTACTATTTGGCTCTTTTTTCAAAAATTTCTCTCAAATAGACTCCTGGCAGAAACAATTCCAGAAATGGATGACTGGCGCCGAGGTCCTGGGCACGGGAAAATGGCCTGCCAGGGGTTCGGCGCCAGAGTGACTGGCGCCGAGCTCGGCGTCATAGTGAATGGCGCCGAGACACCTGCATTTAACCCAACCTGCACTTGTTCCTCGAGCTAACTTTTGGAAATTTACCGTGATATGGATATATAAAATTTTGGCTAAGTCCCTAAATTTACCATAAGATGGGCAACTTAGAATTTGGCTAAGTCTTTAAATTTACCATGAGATGGACATGCTGAAATTTGTGGGACAGACATATGCAAAAATGACTAAGTCTGAATTTTTGCTATGACTTGGAGACTAGAATTTTACCATGACTTGGACATTGACAAATTTAAAATTTTACCATGATTTGGATATTGAGAAATGTGGCTAACTCTAGAGTTTTACACTGACTTGATATTTGAGCACTTAAAACAACATAGAAATACTTAGGATAAAAAATGATCTAGGGTTCATGTTGATGAACGAGCCTAAAAATGTTTCTAAGTGTTGGATCAATAGTTAACACCTTTTTTCATGATGCAGTTTCGACCACAGTAAAACTATAGTTTCTTTCTAGATATAAAGTTTGACCTTTAATAGAAGTTATAGTTTGAGTTGAGTACAACAAACTTTGTTTTTGGACCTAAACCTAAATCAGTTTGCGATATTTTATCTTCCAAATTTGTATAGCAACTCAATTTAATACCTTACTACGAGTTTGAGTACTTTCTGATGGCGTTTGGGGTTCCATATATGATGATGGGGCATTCATTTGTCTCGTATGCTTTAAATCATTTACTTACCTGAGTCCCTTGAAGTCATAGCAAAAATTCAGACTTAGTCATTTTTGCATATGTCTGTCCCACGGTAAAAATCAAATTTGACAATGTCCAAGTCATGGTAAAAATCCAGGCTTAACAAATTTCAGCATTGTCCATCTCATGGTAAATTTAAAGACTTAGCCAAAATTTTATATATCCATCTCACAGTAAATTTAGGGACTTAGCCAAAATTCTAAGTTGCCGATGATTGTGAGGTAGGGTGAAGTGGCGAGAAAAAAACCCGAGACGGAGGAGAAATAAGAGGAAGAACGCTCGGAGAAGAAGTGCAGGCTGGGTTAAATACAGGTGTCTCGGTGCCATTCACTATGGCGCCGAGCTCGGCGCCAGTCACTCTGGCGCCGAGCCCTGGCAGGCCATTTTTCCGTGCCCAGGACCTCGGCACCAGTGACCGTGGCGCCGAGCTCCACGCCAGTCACTCTGGCGCCGAGCCAATGGTCCATTTCTTGAATTGTTTCCACCAAGGGTCTATTTGAGAGAAACTTTCGAAAAAAAGGTCAAATAGTAAAAAATTCAGGAAATGGTACAATACACAACCTAGCGTGGGATCAGCAAAGACAAGATGCTTCACTTTCTTTGCCCGGTTAACGGCGCAAGAGTCAGGGATGACAGCTGCATGCCGTAGAGCATCACAAATATTCCAACATCTCAAACATCCACAACACAATGGGTAGACGAACTCGCCTACTGGTTGCCAAATATGGCTCGTAAAATATCCCTTCAGAAAAAATTATTCAATAGGAGCCATATTCAAGTTTTGCTCAATAATCGTTCCATTGGGTAGAGAGAAATATTATAATCGCACCATAGAAATTTTCTTATAGCAGTCTACATAATAATTGGTCAATGATCATCTAACGGGATGGCTCTACAACTTACCTAGCACTATATCTAAAAAACAGCGTAGAGATTTACACTTATGTGGCTCATGATAGCACCTAAGCTTGGTTCACTTAGGCTGAGAAAACTGAAAGGATGGTAAACTGAAAATTGGTACCTTTATCTGAAATCTGCAAAAGGATCTACAAATGATACAGTGCCCGGCCTGAAAAGGCAAACAAAACCTTATCAATGCTCTACATCCTAATCCAAGGAACAAACCGAATATACAGAGAATAAATAAAAGCAGCAGCTACTAATCAAACTGTATATTGGACCAACTGTGCATGAACATGTTCAAATTGATAAGTTCCATAGGTTTCTGTTCTTCCGTTTCCATAAAGTAAACAAATACATGATCTGAAGCCTATCATCATTTTTTATTTGGAGAAAGGTTTATTGCAATAGGAGAGAACTGACTTATGAAAGAGGACCACTACCTCCAGGGGTACAGGGTAGGAGCACTAGAACCATTCTAGCATTAATTATCACACATGCACCCCTGCAATAGATGAATACTGATTTGCTTAAATTAAATTTGCTAGCATTACATGAAAGGCAATCACAAAAAGCATATCATTTTTTTATCACAACCTAATGGTACCTAAGATAATATACTCAGCCAAATTGACTCTAGAGAAAGTTCTTGAAAATATATCAACACTTTTCCAGACTTAAATGTAACAGCATGCTGTGGAAAAAAATAGTATTGTGTGAAAATAGCTAAAAGAATCATGTGTACAAATAGCTCGGCTCTGCATGCTTACAAATATTAATTTATGGATGCACACTGTCTTATCTTTTTTTGTGAATTGATATGGTTTATTACTTCTAATCCTGGACTAAGAAAATAGTGAATATGCTATGAAATCCCTCGATTGTAATAAAAGAATAAATATGGTAGCTTTCAGATAATATTTATGGATCTAAACTAAGGAGAAAAGACCCTTTCAATCATCTACGCACAGAAATCCCGGAATTAGCACCAGATAAGATACAGTCATAAAAGGACTTCAATATTGTGAGGAGCATATAAACTCTGTCCCTTTCCTGCAATCAAACTTTGGGAGCAACAAAAACTCTTTTCAACCTTAGCACACAAACTGAGAGATGGGCGACGATACATGTAAAATCATAGGCAACTATATATACTGTCCTTGCTCAAGAATGGATATAAATGTACTGAGTTATTGACCAAAACTAAGAAAATTGTAGTTGTTGGTAAGTGTGAAAGGCATAGAGAAGCATACATAGACATACACAGTAAATGTGTTGTGGGAAATAATTCAATCAGAGATAATAGAAGGGGAAAAAACAGGAATACACAAAGAAACATCTTGTGACATAAATGCCTCTATATTTTCAGCCACCTAAACATAAGAAAGATCTTATTTTTTGAAGGCCAACACCTGCATACGCCTAACACTTACACTTAGCACCTCTAAAAAAACACTTAACACTTAGCAAATGGAGGAACCAATAACACTTAACACAAGATGTTGCATCTGCACCGAAGGAAGCAACTCTGCTATACTCAATATGACAGATAGTATGTGTAGCACCTTGCCAAACAATCTCAACATCAATCTTTTTTCTTGTCCTGCACTGGTTGTTTTTTACTATCCTGGTCACCATCCTAACTATGCAGCATATGATAAAAAAAGGCAAGTAGCTGACAGAAAAGAATGAGGTAGGATTTGTACAGCATACCAGATGTGCCACACTTCAGAAAAAGAGAAAGAAGCCCTTCAGTGTGGCCGTAATAACCTGCGCAGGCAGGAGGAAGAAAGCACCATTAGATGGGCACTTTTAGAATAATCAGCAGGGAAACAGTGTTCCAATGGCAGCAAGCACAGGAGGCATTCAGATCAAATAACCCCACAAAAATTATGCAAATCACGGGGAATGCAATAAACGGAGAGAAGCTGTCACCTTTTTTTGAGGATTTTTTACTGCACCACGGGGAAAGCCTTCACTATCATCCTGGTTTTGAGAAGGTAGAACCTGAATTTTCTGTAGCCCCCAAAGAACCAAAGGAAAGGATAGATCAATCAATTAATCGAAGACAGTAATAGAAATTGTGTAGTGTAGCTACAAAAGATATCTGCTGTATGTATTTGCAAGTACCTTATCTGGGAACATGTTGTTGAATGAAAGGTAGCTAGCACAGCATTTTAGTTGAATGAAAGGTAGATAGCACAACATTTATAGAGGAGATACCTCTAGTTCCACAACTGATTGTTGGTGTTCTCGTTCCTTCAACTTTAGCTCCAGCTCCTTGATCTAAGAAAAGGAAAACACCCATGGTCTAAGAAAAGGGAAAAAATATATAAAATAAATCCAGGACGGTTGACAATCGCAATTTTTTTTCCTTTTGAAAATAAAAGGTAGGAAATTGGTTGCAAGATCGATTATAAAGTAGATTTGAAGATAGCACATCATTCAAGAGTCGCCTTTAGTTCTTGCTCCTTCAGCCTGAGTGATGGATAAGTCTGGCTGCTGTGGTTTTTGTGGGGCTGTTGTGGTCTTTGTGTTTTTAGGACAGCATAGGACATCATCTTAGACTAGAGGACAGCATCTTAGATTAGCATCTAGAGGACAGCATCTTAGCATCTAAGACAGCATCTTAGACTAGCATCTTGGCATATACTTGGCTGGCTAGCAGCCTATAAATATGTATCCCCAACCCGAGCACCCCTCGGGTTGGTATGGCATTGAGAAATAAACCAGAAAATTATCACAACTCCTAATGTCATCCTCTCTCGATGAGAGTAAGAATTCTGTTACTTCCAAGAGTGAGAATTCAGCGACTAACAAGTGGTATCGGAGCCGTACTATCTTGTAGCCTAAGCATCTCCTGCTCATCTTCTCTCCTAGCCACACAACAGCCCCAGCTGCGAGCAGTAGCTTCGGCCGCTCCTGCTCATTCCTCCCCAGCGTAGACGAGCAGCAGCTCGTCTGAAACAGCCCTCTCCCCACGCAGCAGCCCCCCGGTAGCGCGTTATGTCCACAGGACAGTCTTAGCGCTCGGTCGCCTCGAGCACGCGGCGTCGGCAGGAGGCCGAACTTGCCGCGGCAGAGGAACGCGAGCGAGCGGCGGCAAGGGCGTCGAGGATGGCAGCGGCGGAGCTGGCAGCAGCCAGAGCGGAGGCGGAAGCAGCGGCGGCGGCGAATGCAGCGCGTGCGGCGACGGCGAATGCAGCGCGTGCGGCGGCGGCGGAGGTTGAGGCTCTGCGCGGCAGCATCGGCAGCTCCATTTCCGCTGACGACACCACCGACACGGACCTCGAGCTGCTAGAGAGGGAGGCAGCGCGAGCGTGGACGGCGCAGTGGGCAGCCACGCACGCCCACGAGTGTGGCGGCAGCCCAGACAGGCGCGGACGCGCTGGCGGCGCTCCTAGAGGAGGCGCGCAAGACGGTGGCGCTCCTGGGGCAGCCGCGCACGCCCATAAGCGCGGCGGCAGCCCAGACAGGCGCGGACATGCCGGTGGCGCTCCTAGAGGAGGCGCGCATGGCGGCGGCGCTCCTGGAGGAGGCGCGCATGGCAACGGTGGCGGACGGGTCGATGGAGAGCGCGGCCTTCACAGGCAGCGTGGCTCTCTCTCCCCGGATCGGTACCGATGGGTCGATGGAGAGCGCGGCCTTCACAGGCAGCGTGGCTCTCTCTCCCCGGATCGGTACCGTGGTTACCACGGGCTCTAGCCTGTTGTCAGGGACGTTGGTCCCGGCGGTGGGTGGCCTACCCTCACCAAGACCAACTACGTCGAGTGGGCTGCGGGTGATGAGGTAAAGCTCTAGGTGCGGCACATGTGGGAGGTAGTCCGATACGGCGACGTCGACTACGACCTAGATCGACGGGCGCTGGATGCCCTCATCGCTGCAGTCCCGCCCGAGATGTAGTTCTCGCTTACCAACAAGCGGACTACCAAGGAGGCTTGGGACACCATCGCTGCGGCACGCATCGGCAGCGATCGCGCCCACAAGTCCACACTGCAGGCACTTCGCAAGGAGTGGGAGAACCTGGCCTTCAAGCTAGGTGAGGACGTTGATGACTTTGCTCTCCGTCTCAACACTCTATTGTAGAAGATGGTGTAGTTCGGCGATGACACCTACGGCGAGGAGAGAGCTATCGAAAAGCTCTTTCGCTGCGTCCCCGAGAAGTACAAGCAGATGGCTTGCTCGATCGAGTCCCTGCTGGATCTCTCCATGATGTCGATCGAGGAGGCGATAGGTCGCCTCAAGGTCATCGACAGCGATGAGCCACAGTCTCTCTCGGGGCCCATCACCACTGGCGGGAAGCTCCTTCTCACTCGGGAGCAGTGGCTTGCCAGCCAAGGTGATCGGAAGAAGGGGGAGCCTTCTTCTGCGACAGGCGGCCGCAAGCATGGCAAGCCACACAAGGTGCACAGAGACGCCCAGGCCGGGGCACGAGGACGTGCCGAGGGTGATGCCCATGGAGGCGCCTAGGGTGGCGCCGCCGGCAGGCACAAGCCGACACGAGACGACGCCTGCCGCAACTGTGGCCAGCTCAGCCATTGGGCCAAGGACTGCCGACAGTCATGACGCGGCTAGGCCCACGTCGCATAGGCGGAGGAGGAGGAGCCGGCTCTGTTCATGGCACATGCAAGCATTGAGCTACCTCCAGCGGCACTGGCCGCAGCGGCTCTCCTCCACCTCGATGAGCCAAAAGCACACGCCCTCCTCGGCGACAGCTCCGACAATGACAAGACTGGCGGGTGGTGCCTCGACACCGGCGCCACCCATCACATGACCGGTCGACGGGAGTTCTTCACCGAGCTTGACTCTAGCGTTCGAGGCTCCATCAAGTTTGGGGATGCCTCCAGCGTGGAGATCAAGGGCATCGACTCCGTCATCTTCACCACCGTGTCTGATGAGCATAGGCTGCTCATCAGAGTCTACTACATCCCCGCGTTGAGGAACTCCATCATCAGCTTGGGATAGCTGGATGAGAACGGTTCACGCGTGGTGGTTGAGGATGGAGTCATGAGGATTTGGGATCGTCGTCGTCGCCTTCTTGCCAAGGTATCTAGAAGCGCAAATCGACTCTACGTCCTTAACATGTAGGTGGCACAACCCCTCTGTCTTGCTGCTTGTCAGGACGACGAGGCGTGGCAGTGGCACGAGCGTTTCGGGCACCTTCACTTTGAGGCCCTGAAGCGGCTCAGTGCCACAGAGATGGTGCGAGGCCTGCCGTGCCTCGACCATGTGGAGCAGCTCTGCGACGTCTGCATGTTGACGAAGCAGAGGCGACTCCCCTTTCCACAGCGGGCTAGCTTTCGAGCCAAGGAGAGGCTCAAGCTTGTGCATGGGGACTTGTGTGGCCCGGTGACACCGGCCACACCAGGAGGACGATGCCACTTCCTACTGCTCGTCGATGACCTCTCCTGCTACATGTGGGTGATGGTCCTCGGCAGCAAGGGAGAGGCTACGGACGCCATCAGGCGCACGCAGGCTGCTGCGGAGGCAGAGTGCGGCCGCAAGCTGCGTGTGCTGCACACCGACAACGACGGCGAATTCACGACGGCTGAATTCGCGTCGTACTACGCTGACGAGGGCATTCAGTGCCACTACTCCACGCCGTACAGCCCGCAGTAGAACGGCGTCATCGAGCGGTGCAACCAGATGGTTGTGGGGATGGCTCGGGCCCTCCTCAAGCAGAGGGGGATGCTGGCTGTCTTCTGGGGAGAGGCGGTGGTGACGGCCGTCTACATCCTCAACCGCTCGCCTACCAAGGCGCTCGACGGTAGGACGTCGTACGAGGCTTGGCATGGGCGCAAGCCGGCGGTCTCCAACTTGCGGGTCTTCGGCTGCCTCACGTTCGCCAAGGAGCTTGGCCACATCAGCAAGCTCAACGACAGGAGCACTTCAGGAGTGTTCATCGGCTACATGGAGGGCTCAAAGGCCTACCGCATCCTCGACCTGAAGACATAGCGTGTGCGCACAACGCGCGACGTTGTGTTCGACGAAGGGTGAGGATGGGCGTGGGATAAGGCGGTGGACAATGGCTCGGCTCTGACGTACGACGACTTCACTGTCGAGTATGTCCACTTCGAGGGAGCTGGGGGAGTAGGCGACTCTTCTTTGGCGAGCGCGTCTACCCCAGTTCTCGAGCCTCCACCAACCCCGGCGCCTACTACTCCGACAGCACCATGCTCTCCAGCTAGGACCTCGGCTGCGATGAGTTCTTCGCTGGCTCCACCACAGCCGGCAACGCCACGCACTCCAGCACCGACAGGCACCACTCCGGGCATGTCTACTCCACCACCAGCTCGTGTCGAGCATGGCCTGGTTGAGCTCGCTACTCCGCTCTCTCACGACGAGGAGCGCGTCGACGCGTACCACGATAGCGAGCCGTTGCGGTACCGTACGATGGAGAACCTTCTCGGCGACTAACCGGTGCTGGGACCGGTGCCTCACGACCTGGAGGCGCACTTGCACCTTGCGTGTGACGACGGCGAGCCTCGGTTGTTTGTAGAGGCTGAGAGACACGCGGCATGGCGCGCCGCGATGCAGTTGGAGATGGATGCGGTTGAGAAGAACTGCACCTGGGAGCTTGCTGACCTTCCTCGTGGTCACCGTGCGATCACCCTTAAGTGGGTGTACAAGCTGAAGAGGAATGAAGCCGGTGCCATCGTCAAGCACAAGGCTCACTTGGTGGCACGAGGTTTCGTGCAGTAGGAGGGGGTCGACTTCGACGACGCCTTTGCTCTCGTGGCACGGATGGAGTCCGTGCGACTCCTCCTTGCGCTAGCTGCCCAGGAGGGCTGGCGTGTTCATCACATGGACGTCAAGTCGGCGTTCCTTAACGGTGACTTGAAGGAGGAGGTCTACGTGCACCAGCCACTGGGATTTGCGATCCCCGACAAGGAGGGCAAGGTGCTCCGCCTGCGCAAGGCCCTCTATGGCTTGCGGCAGGCACCGAGGGCGTGGAATGTCAAGTTGGATTCCATGCTAAAGGGGATGGGCTTCGAGCAAAGCCCGCACGAGGCAGCCATCTATCGACGGGGCAGTGGAGGTAATGCTCTACTGGTGGGTGTCTACGTCGATGACTTGGTGATCACCGGCACCAAGGATGCAGAGGTGGCGGCATTCAAGGAAGAGATGAAGGCCACTTTCTAGATGAGTGACTTGGGGCCTCTCTCCTTCTACCTGGGAATCGAGGTGCACCAGGATGACTCCGGGATCACGCTTCGACAGACCGTCTACGCCAAGCATGTCGTTGAGCTAGCTGGGCTCACCGACTGCAACCCAGCTCTTACTCCAATGGAGGAGAGGCTGAAGCTGAGCCGCGACAGCACGACGGAGGAGGTGGACGCTACGCAATACCGGCGTGTTGTGGGGAGCCTTCGCTACCTCGCCCACACACGGCCGGACCTGGCATTCTCCGTCGGCTACGTTAGTCGGTTCATGCAGCGACCGACAACGGAGCATCAGCAGGCTGTGAAGAGGATCATCCGCTACGTTGCGAGGACTCTTGACCACGGCCTCTACTACCCTAGGTGCCCTAGGATGGCACACTTCGTCGGGTACAGCGACAGCGACCACGCCGGCGACATCGACACTAGTAAGAGCACGAGCGGGATCCTCTTCTTCCTCGACAAGTGCCTCGTTAGCTGGCAGTCGGTCAAGCAGCAGGTGGTGGCCCTATCCAGCTGCGAGGCCGAGTACATAGCGGCATCTACCGCTTCGACTCAGGCGCTCTGGCTCGCTCGACTGCTTGGTGATCTCCTCGGCAGAGACACTAGAGCGGTGGAGCTCAGGGTGGACAGCAAGTCCTCTCTGGCCCTGTCAAAGAACCCCGTCTTCCATGAACGTAGCAAGCACATCCGGGTGAGGTACCACTTCATCTGAGGCTGTCTTGAGAAAGGGAGCATCAAGGCGAGCTACATCAACACCAAGGACCAGCTTGCGGACCTGCTCACCAAGCCCCTTGGGAGGATCAAGTTCCTTGAGCTCTGCTCCAGGACCGGGATGGTTCAACTTTCCCATAAGACGACGCACAAGACTTAGGGAGAGAATGATGGATAAGTCTGGCTGCTGTGGTCTTTGTGGGGCTGTTGTGGTCTTTGTGTTTTTAGGACAGTATAGGACAGCATCTTAGACTAGAGAACAACATCTTAGACTAGCATCTTGGCATATACTTGGCTGACTAGCAGCCTATAAATATGTATCCCCAACCCCTCGGGTTGGTATGGTATTGAGAAATAAACCAGAAAATTGTCCCAACTCCTAGTGTCATCCTCTCTCGATGAGAGTAAGAATTCTGTTACTTACAAGAGTGAAAATTGTAAGAGTGAGAATTCAACGACTAACACTGAGCTCCATCCGACGAAACAAATAATAATAATATTGAACGAAACCGATCCATGTACCAGGTCAGAAGATAACCTCTTTGTACAACTGACATTTAATTCGACAACTGATGGTTCATGTTCTTGTTCCTCGAACCTGAGGTCCACCACTTTGATCTGAGAAAAGCAAAAAAAAAAAAGATAAGTCTGAGCATGGTGTTAAGTGTCATTGATAACTTGTAAACTATCGTTTGCTTGAGAAGTGCATTGTCAGATTCTGATTGGTGCCATGGTTTGGCCGTGTAGGTTTGCATTCTAAGTAAACGGTCAGCAAGGTGCTGCTGTTGGATATGCACAGAAGAGAGGGCAGCAATAGGTTGGGAACCCAGCAAGCTGCAACTAATGATCCCTTCCTCACATTGACCTGGAAAGCGGTAACAGTGGCTCCTAAGCAAACACACACATTCAGTAAATGCAACTGCAATCTGTAAATGCCATGTATCAAGCACACACTGGATTGCATCTCCAAACCATACAGTATCAGGATATTCTTGAGCCATACATTTTGGAAGCCACCAGTTCCATGAACTCAATATATAGCCATCGATCACAGTGAAGTGGAATCATCCAAACATGTATAGGTGAAATAACGGAGCAGGTTCCTTAACCCAATTACCACTAATCTAAACAGCATCAGATTCTCAATAGGAAGCTTTTTATCAGCACGGGGGACATATGAACTATAGGTAGAAGGCAGGAGATATGATAAAAACGCTTTACCTTCGAAATGCAGAAGTGATAGCCAACCTTTGTACAGGCAGAAGAGCATGGCATCAACGTTACTGCTAGCTGGGAGCGAGGGAAGCTTCTGTCCTGGCATTCTTGTAAAACCAGAATCCATGTGCCCACAAACGAAGGCAAGAAAAGAACCAAATTAAACACATGGCTCAAATCCCTCATCCACCTCCGGTTTAGTACCTCACAACAACCTCACACATGATTTGAGGGGCATCATTTTGTAAACAAGGGAAAATATAACCATCCTCAGACCTTGAAAGTAAGAAAAATGGCCAGGTTGTTGTAAGGGCATGGCAATTAAAAAATAGAAAGAGTCTAGAAAATAAGGGTAGCCTCAGAAATGAACAAAACGACATCATTTGATCTCTCATATGTAGGCACAACGGCATGCACTGAGAAATAGCATCATCTGTAGCAATTCATATTGCCGGCACATACAGAAAACAATGGATGTAGAGAGGAGTGGGGTATAGTGCCAGCACATGGAATTGCAATAAACCTAGCCTAAGGAAGTGGCATGACAAGATCAATAAACATATAGCAACGCATATATATATATATACATGAAAATGCCGTAGGTCTCTGAAGATCATCAGTCTATATTTGCAAGTTCCATGGGAGTTCATTTTCATCACAAGCTATACAACAAAAACACAAAACACATTTCCATCACTTCCAGCAAGCATCAGGGGAGAAACAGCATCTGGTCGTGGACACAGCACCCAAACCAGCAAAAAATATTGTGCACGGATGACCTCCGTATGATAAACACGTGCATCGGAGCCGTGTCCTAAATTAATATATCTTTGCCATCTTAGCTGAGAAGACGAACCACGGAAAGCACTGAAAAAAAAGAGGCACATGGCTAAACTAAGGCTGTGTTTAGTTCGCGAAATGAAAATTTTTGGATGTTACATCGGATGTTTCGGGGATGTCGGAAGGGGTTTTCGGATACTAATAAAAAAACTAATTACATAGCTCGCCTGGAAACTGCGAGACAAATTTATTAAGCATAATTAATCCATCATTAGCGCAGGTTAGTTACTGTAGCATTTATGGCTAATTAGTCTTAAAACATTCGTCTCACGATTTTCAACCAAACTGTGTAATTAGTTTTTTTCGTCTATATTTAATACTCCATGCATGTGCCGTAAAATTTGATGTGATAGTTTGGGGTTGAAAAACCAGGCCTAGGATGAAACTCGGAGGCGAGAGAGGGGGGACGTAGAGCAGGCCTTGACAGCCGGCAGCGGGAAGGCCAACTCCTCCACAGAGGAGGTAGCTTAGGCTGCAACGGCACCCAATGAATAGCGCAAAGGGAGAGAGGACGTGGGGGGAGGAGGAGAACGGTGGCCAAGCGAATCTATTTCGGGGAGACGTGGATCGCTGTGGGATTTCCGGGTGACATGGCCAGTGGGAGCTGCCGGAGCCAAACATAGGATTGAAGAGGTTAATTCGGCCACCGAGCTGAGCCGCCGCCGCCGACGGAGAGGACGAGGCTACGTGCAACCGGCAGGGCCAATCCCCCGAGCAGCGCACGCGGCGCAGCGAGACAGGAGATAGAGACGAGCAGGGGCCGGTCTCGGCGGAGGAGGCAACCGGGCTCACGTCGGCCGTGCCGTCGGGGGCCGCTTGCGACGCAGGCGGTGTCGCCCGTGCTGGGTGCGGCCGCGCCGGCGGGGGGGCGCTCGTGCCGATGCGGCCTGGCCGAGAGGGAGAGGACGGGAGCGTTTTTTTTTTTTTTTGCGGTGAGGGGAGAGGTGCGAGATATTTTCGTGGAGGCGGATTTCTAGGTGACGTGGCCGAACCGTGGCCAAGCAAATTCATTTTGAGGAGACGTGGATCGCTGTGGGATTTCCGGGCGACGTGGCCACTTCGAGCTGCCGAGGAGAAACATAGGGCCCGTTCGGCTTAGTTAGAAATCAGCTTGTTCGGTTTAATTTTTTATTTGAAACAGTGTTTTTCTCTTACAACAATTTAATCAAAACCGTATTTTCAGCCACTCTCAGCAAACTGGTCATAAGGTTAACTCCCTCTCGTTCTTCCTGCATCTACACGTAGTATACTATACTGCTGTCGTTGAGTTTCAGCTGCCAAGGTTAGTGTCGTTTTCTGGCAACAATTTCTTAGTGGCCTCAGTTAATTAGCTGAGGTCAGCAACAAGTCGTCTAGCTTCGCATCTGAAAGGGAAGAGTAATCCATTCAGGTCCCGTTTTTTATCAAAGATTCACGAAGGAATTTTGAACGAATAAATTGGATAGGAAAAAATCACGTCAACATATCTGCAACGGAGGAAAGTTGAGTTCCGTTCCAAAGAAAAAGGGAATCAGGCAATCAACTATTGCGCAAAACGCACGAAAAAAAACCTCAACTCCGAGAGAAAAAAAACGGTAACGCGGACCCTGACCCGCCCGCAGCGCGCTGTGCACCCTCACCCGCACTGACTGCGAATCGCAATCTGTCGTCGCAGCCCGGCACCTGACGCTGTCTCCCGGCGCTACGCGGTTCGCGGCGCTCTGACAAAGACGGTCGCAAAATCTAATCGTTTTCTACTTCTATATTTAAATACGAAAATAAAAATGAGAGTAGTAAAGCCTAGCATGAAAATAAAAATGAACTTATGGAATATTGGCCCCGTTCACTGGTCTGAAACTTGGCTGAAAAACAATGTTCCGGTTAATTTGTTGTGAGAGAAAAACATTGTTCGACTGATTTGGTAAACAGTAACTTGTGAGTGGGATCAGCCGGCTGGGTGGACGAGTCCAGACCAGCGAACACCACCATTAAGAATTTCAAAAACGAAGTAATTCGAACGGAATTACGTCGAACACAGTTGATATAAGAAAAAATAATACGGAATATTCAAGTGCATAACAATTAATAATTGCATGACCAAGTGAATAACAATTAATAAGTCCTACAACATTCATAAAAAGTATCTCTATTTGACACCATTTAAGAAAGATATGATTTTTCTAAGGTACCAAGCGCTTATATACGATTAATAAACTACTGAAATTTTGTTTAATTTTTTTTGAACATCTTAAAGATTTCAAATGAAAAAACTAAAAATCAAAAAGTTTTAGATTTCGTCGAGAGCTATAATTTTTCATATACAAAACATCTCCATTCGAGATCGTATGAAAAAAGATAAAAAATTTCTAAGGCTGGACTTCTAATGGGCCAAATTCGGTTTAAACCGAATTTTGAATTTGTGATATTCTAAATTAAAAGCAGAAAAGTAGAAAACGGTTAGAAAAAAAATTTAAACCGTTTTCGTTCCGATTTTGAATTTTGTGTTCCTTATTTCGAACCGAATTTGAATTTGTCCGAAAATAAGAATTTGATCGGATCAAATGTCCTCCATCCGTCCCATAATAAGTACACTTCTATAGTTTAAAATTTATCCCAAAATAAGTGTACCTCTAGATATAAGACAAACTAACTTCACTTGTCTTTTTCTACTTTCTCTCTTATCAACGTGTAATGATTACACTTTTATAGGGGCATATATGTAATTTTTCACTAACATTAATCTCTTCACCTAGATTCTAGAAGTGCACTTATTTTGGGACGGAATGAGTAGAAAATGATGCAGTTCGATATGGGATATTTTCATACTATTTTCATCCCTACTCCTAACGTATTCTCCTTTTCCGTCCATTCTCACGTCCCAAACCTAGCCAGAGGCTAGTACATGTAGCAGTGTACCCTAGGAGCTGAGTGCCAGGTGGCTGGCAGGGCCTAGCAAAGCGTGGTGCCACGGGCGGCATCAAGTCATCTGAGGCCACTGCCGAGGTCTGTGCCACCAACGAGTTCCGCACATGCGATCTCACGCCACTCTGTGGCATCGAGCTCCACGCCTGCATCGAGCTCCGTATGTTTAATGCGTTTCAGATGTATGTTTCAAATATTTGAGAAGTATGTTGTAAGTGTTTTATATGGATGTTGCAAAAGTATATCAGGGTATTGTATATGTTGCAATGGTTGTATACGTATGTTGCAAGCTTTTGTTCCCAATATTTTATCTGTTTTTCTATACATATGTTGCAAGTGTGTTTATTTAGATGTTGAATATATTTCACACATATGTTGTAAGTGTTTTTATCTCGATGTTGTGTATGTTTTTACAATGATTTTCAAGTGTTTTTACAAGTGTATTAAATGCATGTTTCAAATGTTTTATCTGTCTTCAAACATATGTTGCAAGTGCTGCATCTGAATGTTTGAAAAGTAGATTGAATGTTGCATCTCCCTCTGTTTATACCAAAAATTAGGAGGAAGAATGCTGGAACTCGAAGCTTTCAAGATTGTGTCAATCAAGAAATCGATTGCATAAGAATCGATATAAGTTGATTCAGATGCGACACTAGAATCGGCTCTCTTCAGATGACGTCAGCAGATAACGACAATAAACTACGGTTGGCGTCGGGAAAGACATGTCGGACTCTACTAAAAAAGGAAAAGATTAGGGTACAAGTTATCTTAAATTAGGAATGTTTTCTCATATACCCAAGATTATAATGAGTCGTACTTGAGTAGGATTCATGCTTAGGCTCCGGGTATAAATATTGGACCCCGGCTATTATAAAAAGACATCAATCCAATCAATACAAATTACTTTTTTTGGCTTTACGCTAACCCTTAGGAGTAGAGTAGTGTAGATCTCGACGAGTTCTTCAACAAGCAGGGCTATATCGGTCCGGCCGACCTCCAGCTTGTCTGTAAGTACCGTCATGGCTTATACTTCCATTTGTAAGGCTGCATCGGTTAAGTCCCTTGGGCTGCCTTGCGTTTTGAGGATTGATGCGTCACAATGGTAGAGGTAGCTTGAGTTTTCATCAGTTTTTTAGTGTAGGTGCAGTTGATCTCATTCTTGAGGCTAGACATGGTGGATGATACTCTATAAGACGCCCCTTCCTATCCAAGCTTGGGGGATCGAATTCAGTGTCCTGAAAAGGTCTGTTAGAACAGATGGCAGGAGAATTCAATTGAATATTTTTTTCTAAAAAGGATGGTAAATTACCTCACCGTTGGAAGCAAACTCTCCATCCAAAACTATGCACCTAGGATGGACTGGCCCACAGAAGAGATGGGAGTGCCATTCTTGCCACCAGGAGTCAAAAAGGTTGAAAGAGAAGTTGACTCTTGCCTAGTCGTGCAAGCAAAAAGAAGGAATATCTGATCCTAGTTGAAAGACTTTGGAGGCTTCTATTACTTCACTGATACCATCTCTTAACTTCAACACATGCTTGAAGAACAGTTGAGGAGACAATTGATCAAGACCAAACTGACGAGCTACATAAGAAGGGTTGTAAAACTCATAGGTTGAAAGGTTGCCTGGGAGAAAGAAACCTGTAGACATCTTGACACGACTATGACGAAATTCAGCTGGAAGAACACAAGGTTTGATGAAGGAATTGAATATTACAGCCGCCGTTTCGTCTGAGCAGCCTGATTTAAATCAAAATTTAAATGGAAAGATCAACTCATTGTTCTTATCCTCATCATAGGATAACCAAGTCAAGATATCTGCATAAAACCCTCTATAAAATTTCTTAAAGAGATGATCAACGTCGATAGCAATTGTTATGGCCAATGCAGCTTCATCATAGTTCATGCACTGATGGATTCTTTTTTATTTGCCTCTGTATTTCTCATCAAAGTTGGAGAAAGGGAAGCTCAAATTCTATAGATTTGGCCTTACAATCTTATGCATATACATGTTTAATCACATTTGTATTAGCCACCAAGGGCCGCTGATGGTGTGCACTGCTTTATTCTTCAGCAGCTAGGCAGCCACCTGATGCATCAAATGGTAAGCTTATCCCAACAGATATTTGCGAAGAGAAATTTCAGCGTCTACTGCCATATGCTCTGCCATGAGTTTATGATTGTAAGTCGGACCACAAGATGACCCACAGAAGATGAATCTTTTCTAACCACATGTTCAGAAAGGCTACATATTCTCTTTCGCTAATAGTTGATCCATCTTCAATACGGTTCAGAATGTAACTTGCCCATCCTGTGCAGTCTGATATTTTGGCTAATTTCTTGGATCCGAAACTTAAAAAGTCATAAGGTTGCATTGATCCTGTTATTCTAAAACATTGGCCAAAGTGATGGTCATTGGACCATGACAAAAAAACAAAAGCATTTAGGGTATTAGACCAGAATAAGATCTGTTTACTTTGAATGTTTGATTTATTGTCTTTATCACGGCTGTCATCCATTCGGTCAAACCCCACTGTTAGAGATAGCAAGTTAAGTCTGATGAGTTCATAGATTTATCCATGTTAAATAGTCGATTGTTCACATACTACAGTCCCTTTTCTCCCTTTTCACCTGAATCAGCTATTTCAGCCGATTCGCTCGAGCTTTCACACATATAACATGTTTTTTCGAAAAGCCTGTCAATATATAGATGGTTTTACGGATTCTTTGGTTTTAGTTTGTTATTATCATCATAGCTGCCATCGATCCGGTCGAACCTCACTGTTGATTGTAACAAATTATATTCAGAGCGTTTCTAGATCCATTTGTACTAGACAGTCGATTTGTTCGCATATTATATCATTTCTCGTTAGATTTATCGGCTCAATGCTTTACACTGGTAATACCTACCTAGCTGATGATTTTTACTTATATCTGCGTGTATTGTACTTGTCAACATAAAATCAATCATAACCCACGAGCTTTACAATCCGTAACAGCTGATTTTTTTCGCGTATTGGCCGTTTAGTCGATTTTTTCGTTTGGCTGCTCCCGAAGCGGCACACTTAGAACTGTCTGTGCAAAACCGGCATGTTCCACCTTAAATTACCGATAAACTTTCTCTCCTTGTCAATTGCAGGTCAAATTGACTGGTGCGCCTCGGGAGGAATTCGCAGGATCGGCTAGCCCTGCGTTGAAGCCAAGCGGATCTCCAGTCTTATTCCATCAAGCAGATCCTTCCGGCTTGCTATATGCCAGACGCATCCACACGTTTTTGCGCCGACACCCTCCTTGTCTTGTGCTGCCTCACCTCGGTGTCTCTTCCTCCCGGCGTCGGTAGGGCATTCGTCGCCCCCTCTTCGCGATGCTGGTGACGTTCGGGACGACACGAACCTCACATGGGCGCATGAAAAACGGTGCGGAAAACGGACTACAGGCACGGTCCGGACGTCCAGATAATAGCAAACCGAATAAAAAATCTTTTGCTAGCACTCTCCCTAGCACTTTGCCGGTCACGTTTTTGAAAAAAAAGCTATTTGCTAGTCCTACGGAGAAAAGGCTAGAGGCATGTAAAACAAATCGTCAAAATTACAAAACAAATCATCTGGTGGATGATTTTAGGAGGCACCCTTGTCAAAATCTACTGAACTGAACACGATCCCTAAAAAAGAACTACTGAACACACTCACAAAGTACTAATAAGAAGAATCAAAAGACTATCTTCCCTTGCTATAATCTTTGGCTATACTTACATTACATGACACTGCATCTTCAGTTTTTCCTTTCCTACTTTCCTTTAGCTACACCAAACAATACATCATCAATCAACCCATATTACAAACCAACCAAGAAACGCAAACATGGAAAAAGAGGCAAGACATGCACAGGTGTGGGCATCATGTGTTTGTTACAGTTCAACGGATTCGTAGGTCGCGGAGTAATCCGGCATGCGGTGCAGGCACCGGAGCACGCTCTCGGCCACCTGCTTGGTGGCGGCGTCGCCCGTGTGGAAGGCGCTCACAAGCAGGCTCGGCAGCGCCCGGTCGCTGGTGACCTCCCTCACGCACCGCTCGCCGCCGTGAGCCAGGAACCTCTCCACCGCCCAGAAACACCTCCGCGTCACCGTCTCGCCTCCGCCAGCGCCGGCCCCGGCCCCTCTCCGCCCGTCGTCGCGGTGCTGCCGCAGCGCACGAAGCACGTGCCGCGCCGCGTCGTGCTCCGCGAGCACGGCCACGCCGCTCGTCACGTCCACGTCGTCGTCCATGAGCGTGCACAGCGCGCCGAGCGCGGCTTCTACCACGCGCCCGTTCTCGCTGCTCTCCAGGACGCACAGGAGGCCCTCCACGGCGCCGGCCTCCACCAGACAGAACGTGGTGGACGGGGAACACACGCCACGGTGCACCGGGCAGACCCGGCCACTGTGTGCCGGTGGCCTCCGGTTGTTGTCTTGCACCCGCCCCCCGTGCGCCTCGCGCAGGCGCCGGAGGATGTTCTTCTTTTTCGGGCGCCGCTCCTCGGTCGGGGGCTGAGAGAGGTTGGGCGACTGGCTGCTCAGGTTCTCGAGACCAACCGCGGCGAGCCGCTGAACCTCGTCGCTGCCCGCGGACCGCACGAGATCTGCGAGCACCGATGTGAGGTTGTGATCCATGGCCGCCAGGAGCACGTCTGGGTCATACAGCGTCGTCGTTAGCCGGACCAGCACACCCACGAGGCCCTCCATATACGCCTTGGCATGGCGGCTTGCCCGTGTCTCGCCGCGCTGCATCTCCTCGATCTTGGCTAGCACGGTCACCACGGCGCCCTCGTTAATCAACGCGAGGTTCAGAGCCATGTGCTGGTACGGCAGCTTTGCCAGGAGCGCAGCGGACATGGCGTGCCATTCCATGATCCGCCCATGCAGGCCGATGCTCTTGATAAGCTTCCCTGGCTGCCCTGGGGCTTTGCAGAGCTTCTCGGCAATGGTGTGCCCCATCTTCGGGGACAAGGCAATAAGCAGCTTCATTGCGGCGATGACAAGTGACTCTGTCAGCGAGCCCATGAGCTCAATCACAGTCTGGCAGCAGTCCTGCTCCTTCATGACCGAGACCACCGTGGCAAGAGGCTTGCGGAGGGCGGTCAGCGCGAGCAGCACGCGCACAATGCTTAGGTTGAGGGTGTCAGGCATGGAGCACTTGAGCATGTGAGCGAAGTTGTATACCGAGTACTTGGACGTGATGACGTGGCCTTCCTTATTGACGGTGATGGCCTCTGGATCCAAGCCAGACTCGACGATGTTGGCGAGCACAGCGGCAGCCTCTGTCTTAGAGCCCACGGGCTCATCGTCAATCTTTCGGATGAAGAGCTCCTGCACCATGACAGGGACGGCACCTTCGTCCACAAGTGTCTTGGCGTTGGGGTGGTGGGACGAGATTTGAACCAGGACGTCAAGGGCCGCCTTTCGAATTGCTGTATTGCCACTGCACACCATCTTGACGAGGATCTCTGAAGCGCTCCCAGCGATGTTGATGGTCATCTCCTGCTTCTGGACTAGCTCGCCGAGGTAGCTCACCATCTCCATCTGAACATCTTCTGATCCTGTTTGTGCGTTCATGTCATTGTAAGCTCAAGGTAGTGATATGGTGAGATTTGCAAGTTATGTTTAAATTATTCATTTATGGTTTAGAGTTTTAACAGGCAGGCACAGAATGGCATTATGTAAGCCTAACACAGAGAAGAAAGTTTTTTTTTCTATACAAAGGCCAAATCTTACCTTCAACTAGGTGCCTTTGCAGAGGATCCAAGTAGCCACTTTCAGCCATGTACTTGATATTCTTTGGACATTTCTCCAGGTTCTCCAGGACTTCTCCAGCCTTCTCGGCGGCAATAGGATCAGAGGAGCTATTAAACTTCATCGTGGTGAGGATCAGTATGCTCCCAGCAGTTGATCCAATGTTCTCCAACAGTAACTCTGATTTCGAAAGCTCTACCAAGAAAGAGATAGCTGCATGCCTTTCATCAGTACTACTGCTGGATAGCAGCTTTATTGTCCTTGAGATGGCTCTGGTTTTCGCTATGATTTCCTGTATGTCATGAAAAAAAATATTTAAATGCAAGATGATTAGGAGTTGAAGCTGCACTTCAGCACTGTTTCAGTAGCAATATAATGTGCAAAGATTGGGGAAAAGATCAAAGATGACAGGTTGAAATATCTCAGACACACCTTTCCTGCATCATCCTCAACTAACAGGCAGAGGAGGTCGAGGGAGTCACACCGAATAAATGCATCCTTGTGGCCCAGAAGACGTGGTAGGAACTTGGTGATGCCAATCTTGTGCATCTGATCCCTGTTCTTTCTCCTCAGCCTAGCCAGCACCTTCAGCTCATGTATCGCCTCAAGCACCATAGCCTCCGTGTTTGCCATAGAGAGTGCGGTACGTGCGATCCTGACCCGCATCGCTTCATTCCTTGTAACCCATTCTGCAATTATGCTCTTCAGCGGAAGATTACTCCTCAGTGTCTTGCTCTGCATTGCCATCTTTGTAACAGGACATATCACAGGTTCAGAGCCATTTGTAAACTTGTCAAAGTAATCCTCTATAGCTTTCCTGTCATAAGTCACACCACTCTCCGCTGTCACTGGATCAACCATAACCTTGTTTGTGAGAGGACAGAAGAAGGAATCATACAATGGTTCCACATATTCCGCGACTTCAGGGAGTGAACTGAATGTCTGACCACCAAGCTCATGTGACTCCTGGTACATTCCCTGCAGGAAGTCCACCAGCCTCGGCATGTCACTGTTGTGCAGTGTTCTTCTCCTAGGCCTCTCAACTGCCACAGCCATTGGCACATCTCCCTCCGAGTAGCCATGCCGGTTCCTGACAACCTGAAGGTGCCCACTGACCGTTGGTTCTGCAAACCTGCTGCTCTCGAACGTCGATGCTTGTATATTGTTGAGCTCACTGCTTATATTCGTTATGACCTTGTCCAGGTCCTCGGTTATGCCCAGGAGGTCGTCGTCCATGAGCTGCTGCGCGATCGCACTGCACCTCGTGATGAGGTCCTTGGCGAGGTCAACATTGGCAGCCAGATACTCCATTACATGCAGCGTGTTGGTTGGGGAACCCTGCGCCTGCTTCTGCACCTCCGTTGCGGGCAGGGCTCCATGGTGGAGGTGGCTGCCAACATCCAAGAAGTTCTCGTGCTCAGCATCGACGGCTGATGCCGCTGACGACATGAGCTCGGAGATGGCTGCTAGCACAGACTCGGCGAGCGATGCCTTCCTGGCCTGCGCTTCACTTCGCTGAAACAAAGGGAAAGTGTGGACATTAGGCACCAAAGATGCTTTTTTTTTCCTTTTGGTGTGGAAAAGGGTAGTTCAGAGTTCAGACGAGGAAGTCGTTCTCCTCAATGAAATACGCGTGAACACGAAAAAAGACTAGGAAGTCGTAAAGAAGAAACCTACCAACTTTGTTCGATACAAAAGTACAATTCTGCAATCTTAAGGTTACAGGGATTGATTCTAAACAATTGGTGGATAGTGTATATAATAATACTGCAGGGGTGGCCACATTCCCCCCAAATTCCCAGATTGGTTTCTTGCAAGAACCAACATAATGCTATTCACGGCAGGAACTATGGCAGAGCAGTTCGGCTGGCTGGCTGGCCGGCTTGTTCCGGTTTTTTTCCCAGCGGGAACAGGGTTTTTTCTCCCGATATTTTTCAGCATGAACAGTAAATTCCAGCATCAACAGTGCCGGATTCGTACCAGCCGAACACTCGCGTTCTCATGGTCCTGGAAGGAACATGAAGAACACCTACGCACGATTGGGGGGGAAAAGACGACAGAAACAGCTCTATGAATACTTGGATTGCAATTTGACAGGCTCGTCTGGCCCCCAACACCTTCGAAACCCATTGAGACCGTCCTAACTTTTCTCAATTGACGTAAGAGGAAGATGTCCTGATTTGTCGTCGCAAGGTACACCAAAGCACAGTAATTAATTATAGGAGAGGAAAACAAGAACAGCAATCTTTGTCCCCAAAACTCAGGTAATTTCCGACAGAGCCCCGCCTAAACCACTGAAATCACAAGGAACTGCATCCGAATAAGCAATCAAGTAGGCAGCAGCGGAACATACCTGCATCCAACCAAGACGTTGAAGAAACTGAGCGGCCTCTGCTCCTCCCTCCTCCCCTGACCAGCGGCGGCGACGCTAGCACCCGGGGAGCATTCTCCTTCTCCCCGGCCCTCCCCCGTCGTCTTCCTCAGCTCCCAGCCACACCCAGACCCAGTCACCCAGGCATGGCGCCCACGTCCGCCGGCCCAAGCACGGCGCCGCACGCAACGCAACACCCGAGGTAGAAGGTATGGACACCGGAGAGCGAGGGGTGGTGGGAGACCGCGCTGGCAGCTCGCAGGCCCGGTCGTCGTCCAAGCAAGGTCACTCCCTCTCCCTCCTGTTTAGAGATTGGCAGAGGCGCGCCCCCTTTTTCTAATCACTGGCTCTGGCTGGATGGGAAGAATACAGAGATGTTGACCTTTTTTTTTTTTTGGTTACCCGGAGCTTCTCATCAGTCGGCAAGTCCCACAGAATCACAGATGGGAATGGGAGGGGTGAACGCTCGCTTGCAACGCACACCACCACGCCCCACGCGTCGCGTCGACCGGGCGGCGTTTTGAGGTGCCAATAAGGGATGGATTTCACGGCAAGTCTGGGTAAAGCTGAGTGATGACAACACTGTGCAAGCCGTTTTTCTTGGCTCGGCTCACTCTACACGCCAACGGTTTTTAATGGAAAATCGTTAGGAACAATCAGTGGCAGGTGGGCCTAGGAGGTCACTGCACTGGCATGCACTGGGCACTGCACCCTTCTTCCTTCCGTGAGAGATGACTAGAGAGCGCCGAGTAGGTTCACGTGCGAGGTTTCGGAAACCAGAAAAGGCCGTTCTGGATTCTCTCGCCACCGATGCTAGGTTCCGTTTTTGTGATCTTCCCAGGAATGGACAGGTTACTGGTCCCAATTGTAGGTGGATTCAAGATAAAAAAAAATGGTTGGTGGATTATATTTTTATTTATTATTACGTAAAGGAAGAAATGTGCATGTATTTTTCCCAGACGCATCTTCGAATAAAACATACATTTTCGAATTCAAATCCTAATTAGCGACTGCTTGTGTAGACTTGCAAAGTGTTCATTTTCATCCTTTTGAGCCGATGAAATGATGTGTGTTTGAATAAAGGCTACATCTACATGAGACAAAATTATTGCAGCACAGTTAGTTTTTCAGTTGTCGCTCGCTCGGCCTGCTGCTGATTCATGAGGACTTGGATGTTACGTTTCGAGGAAGAGGCCCTTTTCTGCTTGCTCTCCATTTGCCCCGTCACGAAGGCACGACGGCATTGATGGTCGGTCATATGCCGCTGCCCACAACAATCTGCGGAATGGAACACCACCACCGTTAATAAGTGCTCTAAATCTTTGAGAGATAAACCTACCTCTATCATGTTCTTCCGGCAAGATGGTGGTTGGACATGTCGAGTATCCCTTTTGAATCATTAATATTTGCTAAATGCGTGCCAATTTAAGCGCCGTTTTTTAAGCGGGTGATTCTGAAAAGAAATACTCGTAGTACATAAGATCTACTTATTACGTACTACAGGCAGATGAATTCAAAGAAGAAACTAGTACAAAACTAATACACGGTCTCAAGCTTATCCGCATGCAATATCCTGTACGGGTACGGACTAGGCGGAGCTGACTTTTGTTGCCAAATGACGAGCTACTGAGCTAGCGTGCACAAAGCCTGGATTTGGTTGGTACGACTCGGCGGCACAGAGAATCACTCTTTTTTTTCCTTGCTGGGTGTAATTATAAAAAGAACAACACGGTATTGTGTCGGTTACAGGAGAGCGGAGGTTGACACACACCCGACCTCGCCGGCGGCCACCCCCAAGCCCGTCCCCAGTCTGCACCACAGGAACCGGAGGCCCCACTCACTGATCTGACAGCCCCCACTACTTTCGCCCCCACCGATCCACCACCCTCGCAGAATCTGGACGAAGCTTTCGAAGTGGAGCTTGTCGATTGGGATGAAGATGACTGTCGGGGACCTAATACCAGGGTATCCTAGGAAGTGGAACCGATAACCACCAAACATGAAAAACTTCTGGACGCATAAAGGCGTCATGTCATCCCTTGTTCGAGTGACAGGAGTTCGGTTCCGCCTCGCCCGACACCTTTGGGACGGGCTCGGTCTCGCCCGAGGGCCGAGGGATAAACTCCGTCTCGCCCGACGCCTTGAGGGCGGGCTCGGTCTCGCCCGAGGGCTAAGGGATGAGTTCCGTCTCGCCCGATCCCGGAGGGGCAGGGTCAGCCTCACCCGACGTCTTTGTGGGATAACCCTGCCTCGCCCAAAGGCTCAAGGCTAAACTCCGTCTCGCCCGACGCCTATAGGGCGGGCTCGGTCTCGCCCGAAGGCTAAGGGATGGATTCCGCCTCGCCCGATCCCGGAGGGATAGGTTTAGTCTCGCCCAAGAGATAAGGATTGGTCTTCGTCTCACCCGACGGCCCAGAACGAGCCTCGCCCTGATCGATATCTATCCCTCATAATGATGGGTACAGGACGAGACAAGACGTTCGGGTCAACCATGACTCCAACGACCATACCCTGCGCCCTGGTAGGAAAAAGACTGCCAGGGAACGACAGGACTGATGCTTTAGACCCTTCCGGGCGTCGCAGAGCCCAAAAGGTATTACAGGAGCGTGCACCTCACCCTGTAGAGTTGTAGGCGCCGCCTTCAGCTCTGGGACACGGAACCCAACGAAGATATACGACAACCGCTACGCTCCAGGAAAGGATTTGCTATCTCCACGGACGACGGATATTCCGTCACCACGCTGTGGACCCGAGGGAGCGGCGCCCGCTTCCCGACCCCTCAGGTCTTCCCAGTCAGAAGGCCTTGGCCACGACGCTACACCGGACCTCGACCCCGAATTCTCCCAACAAGGAATCATGGGAACCAGAAGGCGTACGGAGCAAGGCTGGGGGAGGCTCATAAGTCAAAACCACTGTACTACAGCCCATACCCTGCGCGGGGCAGCGTTCTGTGACTAACCTGACATCCTACAGAGACATCGACAACATTGTAAGCACTTATCTTCCTTCGCACTCATCAGAATGGAGGACCTGATCAGGCAGACGCGAGCCACAAGACTAAGTAGAGTACGCATCCTGGAGCCCTCACCCTTGTAAAGCCGGCCCCTTCATCTATAAAAGGGGAGGCGCTTCCTCCATCAGGGGGACGGAAGAAAGAGGACCGAACAATAGAGCGCACTCATACACACATTCAAGCGCTACGACAGCAACGAGGACCAAAGCCCGAGCCCCGTCCTGCCAGGCCCTCAGGCCTTCGTCCGGCACATCCTCAACGCTGCGTTCCCTCTAAGGTATCGACCGCCTACGAACATTCCTAAATATTCTGGCGAAACAAACCCCGGGCTTTGGCTCGAAGACTATCGGCTTGCATGTCAGGCCGGTGGTGCGAGTGATGATAACTTCATTATTCGCAATCTCCCACTGTTCTTGGCCGACTCGGCACGAGCATGGCTGGAGCACCTACTGTCCAATGCTATTCAGAGTTGGGCGGATCTGACTGAGATCTTCGTGGGTAATTTCCAGGGCACGTACAAACGCCCTGGAAACCCATGGGACCTCAAGAATTGCCGTCAGAAGGCCGATGAAACCCTCCGCGGGTACATTCGGCGCTTTTCCCGATAGTGCAATGAGCTCCCGAACGTCGCCGACGCCGACGTGATAGGAGCCTTTCTGTCCGGAACGACCTGCGAATCCCTGGTCCACAAGCTAGGACGCAGGGGCCCGCGAACTACCAAGGAACTCCTGGACATCGCCACCAGTCACGCCTCTGGAGAAGAGGCGGTCGGAGCCATCTTTGATCGCTCCGACGGAAAGGCAAGGCGGGACGAGGACGCCAGCGAAGGCGCCTCCAACCGTCCCGTCAAAGGGAAAAATAAGAAGCAACGGCACGACAACTCACTCGTGGCCGCTGCCGACCGCAAGGGTGGCCGGAAGCCCGCGGAGGGCACTCCGAACCACTTCGAGAAAATGCTCGAGGGGCCATGCCCAAACCACGCCTTCCCGGCCAAGCACCTATACAAGGAATGTGGCCTTATGCGCAAATACTTGGCCGGGGGCCTAAACAAGGAGGAGCAGGGGAAGGAGCCTGTTCCCACCACTAACGACACGGAGGAGAAGGACGACACCTTCCCAACTCCGACCGGTGCCCTCATGATCTTCGGAGGATCAACGGCCTACGACTCCAGGCGCCGCCAGAAGGTTGCACGTCGAGAAGTATATACCGCTGGACCGGCCACGCCAGCTTTTCTTCGGTGGTCGGAATCCGCCATAACCTTCGACCGGACCGACCATCCGGATGCCGTCCCACACCCGGGAAGGTATCCGCTTGTCGTCGACCCGATCGTCGGTCCAAAGCGGCTCACCAAGGTATTGATGGATGGGGGCAGCGGCCTCAACATCATGTACGCCAAGACGCTCGACGAGATGGGTGTCGACCGAACGCACCTCCGTCCCGTCCGAGCACCTTTCCATGGCGTCATGCCTGGAAGGCAAGCCGTGCCACTAGGGCAGATTGACCTGCCCGTCACTTTTGGGGATCGATCCAATTACCGGACTGAGACCCTCACCTTCGATGTAGTGGGGTTCCCGGGGACTTTCCACGCCATTCTGGGGCGACCATGTTACGCGAAGTTCATGGCCGTACCCAATTACACATACCTGAAGCTGAAGATGTCGGGCCCCCATGGGATCATCACCATTGGCACCTCCTTCCAGCGCGCTTACGAGTGCGAGGTCGAATGCTGCGGACACGCATCCGCAGTCATCGCATCCGAAGAGCTCGCCACCCTCAGGGAGGAGGTCATTGAAGGGACACCCGACGCAAAGAAGTCGTTTGGATCGTTCGAATCGGCAGAGGGCTCTAGGGACGTCCTCTTGGATCCTAGTAGCTCCGAGGGCAAAAAAGTCTGAATTGGGACCGCGCTCTCCTCCGCATAGGAAAGCGCGCTCGTCGACTTCCTCCGCGTCAACAAGGACATCTTTGCGTGGAAACCCTCGGATATGCCGGGCATCCCGAGGGAGGTCACCGAGCATACTCTCCAAATCCTCCTGGGCTCCAAGCCAGTGAAACAATGCCTGCGCCGCTTCGACGAGGAGAAACGCAGGGCCATCGGTGAGGAGATAGCCAAACTACTGGCCGCAGGATTCATTAAGGAAGTATACCACCCAGAGTGGTTAGCAAATCCTGTTCTTGTCCGGAAAAAGAGCGGGAAATGGAGAATGTGTGTTGATTATACTGGCCTCAACAAAGCATGTCCAAAGGATCCATTTCCTTTGCCACGAATAGACCAAATAGTCGATTCCACCTCGAGGTGCGAAACCCTCTGTTTTCTAGACGCATACTCAGGCTACCATCAAATCGCAATGAAAGAATCCGACCAGCTCGCGACATCTTTTATCACGCCCTTCGGATCATTTTGCTATGTTTCAATGCCGTTTGGTCTGAAGAACGCTGGGGCAACGTACCAGCGCTGTATGCTTAGTTGCTTCGGAGACCTCATCGGGTGAACCGTTGAGGCCTATGTCGATGACATCGTAGTCAAATCCAAGCAGGCTGACCACCTTGTCGCTGACCTTGAACGCACCTTTGCGAAACTCTGGGCGGACGGCATCAAGCTCAATCCCGAAAAATGTGTTTTCGGGGTCCCGAGGGGCATGCTGCTCGGCTTCATCGTCTCCGAGCGTGGCATCGAAGCCAACCCAGAGAAGATATCAGCCATCACGAGGATGGGCCTGATCCAAAACATAAAGGGGGTTCAGCGGATCACCGGGTGCCTTGCCGCCCTCAGCCGATTCATTTCATGCCTCGGCGAACGGAGACTCCCCCTTTATCGACTCCTGAAGAAAACTGACCGCTTCGAGTGGACAGCCGAGGCTCAGGAGGCGCTTGACATGGTTAAACGATTTTTAACTAAGCCGCCGGTCCTAGTTCCTCCATGCGACGGAGAATCTCTCCTACTGTATATATCGGCCACCACCCAGGTGGTTAGTTCCGCCTTAATAGTAGAGCGAGAGGAAGAGGGGCACGCCTTCAAGGTGCAGCGCCCTGTATATTTCATCAGCGAGGTGCTATCCGACTCCAAAACCCGCTACTCCCAGATCCAGAAACTCCTCTACACCGTCCTCATCACTAAAAGGAAGCTACGCCACTACTTCGAGTCACACCCCGTGACAGTAGTGACGTCGTTCCCCCTCGGCGAGGTCGTTCGTAGCCATGACGCTACAGGAAGAACCGCAAAGTGGGCACTCGAGCTGATGGATCAGGGCATTTCTTATGTCCCCCGAACGGCGATCAAATCTCAGGCACTAACTGACTTCATCGCGGAGTGGACCGAGGTCCAGATGCCACCAGCAGCCGTCGATCAAGAATACTGGATAATGTACTTCGACGGATCGCTGATGAAGAAGGGCGTCGGAGCAGGACTAGTCTTTGTATCCCCCCTTGGGGTGCACATGAGGTACATGGTTCGACTCCATTTTCCCTCATCAAACAATACTGCAGAATACGAAGTGCTCATCAACGGCCTACGAATCACCATCGAGCTGGGCATCCGACGCCTCGATGTCAGGGGCGACTCTCAGCTGATCGTCAACCAGGTCATGAAAGAATCAGGATGCCACGATACCAAGATGGAGGCATACTGTCAAGAGGTCCGACGTCTAGAGGACAAATTCGATGGCCTCGAACTCAATCATATCCCTAGGCGCCTCAACAAAGCGGCCGACACACTCGTAAAAGCAGCATCCAGCCGAGAGCCAGTTCCAACAGGCGTCTTCGCTAGTGACCAACACAAACCCTCGGTATGCTACGCGGGGTCGGAACAAGCCGACGATGGCCCTTCTAGTCCGACCCCCAAGGCCGATCCGCCAACTGTTCCTCCCGACCCTGAGGTCATGGAGCTTGAAGAAGACCCAGCAATGGAGTCCGACCCTCCCAATGACTGGAGAACGCTTTACCTCGACTATCTCCTCCACGACGTACTACCAACCGACAAGACAGAAGCCCGACGGCTCGCGCGACGCGCCAAAACCTTCGTTCTTGTAGAGGGCGAACTCTACAAACGAAGTCACATCGGAATTCTACAACTTTGTATCCCTGGCGAACAGGGAAAACTCCTACTAAGCGACATCCACGGTGGAGCATGCGGTCACCATGCCGCGCCAAGAACCTTGGTTGGGAAGGCATTCCGACAGGGTTTCTATTGGCCCACCGCAGTAGCCGATGCCGAGCAAGTTGTACGCACCTGCGAAGGGTGCCAATACTATGCTCGGCAAACACACCTCCCGGCCCAGGCTCTCCAGATGATCCCCATCACGTGGCCCTTCATGGTCTGGGGGCTTGACCTGGTTGGGCCACTTAAAAAGGCGCCCGGGGACTTTACCCACCTGCTTGTCACCATAGATAAGTTCACAAAATGGATTGAAGCTCGACCAATATCCACAATCAAATCCGAGCAAGCTGTGCTGTTCTTTCTCGACATCATCCATCGCTTTGGAGTACCGAACTCCATCATCATAGACAACGGCATGCAGTTCACCGGTAGGAAATTCGTTCGTTTCTGTGATGAACAACACATCCGAATCGATTGGGCAGCCGTCGCACACCCCCGGACGAACGGACAGGTCGAGCGCGCAAACGGCATGCTTCTTCAAGGCCTCAAACCCAGAATTTTCAACCGGTTGAACAAGTTCGGCGCGCGTTGGCTCACTGAGCTCCCGGCTGTGCTCTGAAGCCTAAGGACGACTCCTAGCCGGGCCACCGGCTACACACCCTTCTTCATGATCTATGGTTCCGAGGCCGTTCTCCCGACGGACCTCGACTATGGAGCACCAAGAATCAGAGCATATGACAAACAGGGAGCCGAGGCATATGAGAACTCCTCTCCCCCTCCCTATTTAAAGAGGAGGCGCTGTACCTAAGGAAAGGCGAAAGGTCAGACGAAAAAACCCTCTCCCTTCCTTTTTTTACGCAATCAAAGCTGATTGATATCTGAGGGGACGCGCCGGAAGTGACGGGACGAACCCCGGTCTACGAGGCGTCCCTCTTTGGTCAAACTGAACACTGCCTGGGTATGGCCCGCCACTGACCCGCTTCGGACGCGGCGATTAAGGCACCCACATAGGCAGACAACTTTTCGCCTCCCCCATGCAGGACCACGGATGACCCGACGACGGAACCTTTCAGATCTCCTGGGTTAGCCGTTCGGCCAAGAAGACACGACGAATGAATGACCAAAGAAAGATAAGCCTCTCAGTTTTCTCACTTTATGCGTTAAAATTCGTTCGCAAGATTCTGACCCCGTCAAATAGCAGGGACGTGAACAGCGGGCTGCCGAGGATGACTACTAGTCTAGACATCCTCTTCACTCGACCCCTCCGTACGCTTGAAACTAAGGGCGCAACATACAGGCACAAAGCTTTGAGTAAAACTGGACGAACTAGCAAACCCTACGCCCCGATAGCTACGGTGTTTCTGTTCACCAGAAAAATCATACTCAACGCCCCTCACGTCTCTAGTTTCGACATCTGCCTTCTCAAAGAAGGATCAAAGGGGTCCGCCTACAGAGTCTCCCCCAAGGGAAGAGCTGTCAGGATGCCCAAGTTAATCGAACGGCTCGGATCGTCACCGAGACACGAAAACAAAGAACAGCAATTCTTACGCAGGTTATTCCAACCTCGTCACAAACGTCAGGGCCCGGACCCATCCGGTAGGAGCTTTCCGCCACTCATACCACCAAGGTAACGTTACCGACCCCGCCTTTATTTTCAATTAAATCTTGCATTCAAAACATTACAAATGCAGAACACTGCATCCCAACGATTCGTGTTGCACCACGAAACGGCTGTCGCCTCATTCGATATAGGCAACCACAGGCTGAGGTTCGAAGGTCGGCCCGCGAAGGGCTCGAGGCCGCCTCACGCCGAACAGAGCTAGGGAGAGATAACCGAGACGAGCCCCAGCGGCCCTGCCCGACCGCTCAGAGGTGAACCGGGACGTCTCAACCTTCTCTCGTTCGATTCTAACCTCGAGCCGAACCCACAGAATCTCCATCGAGGAGAGGCCATCGGGCCCCCTGAGCTTATCGAACGACTCAGGCATCTATCGGGAGGTAGGTTAAGAAGTTGTGGAGTGCCACCAGAGGGCTCTGCCGATCCCATCAGCAAATGATGGACCCGGATTCCGCACGAACGTACCCGTTAGCGAGCTCGTTGAGCACGGTACTCAAGCCATCGAGGCAAGTGTCGTTCACTCAGCCCCTCCGATTGCGAAAACCAAGGACGGGGTAACACGCAAATAACGGTCGACCCCTATCAGACCCTAACAAGGCTCGGGGGCTCGGGCCAAACAATGCAGGAACACAGGTTCGAAGGCCCCACCTTGCCGAGCCCATAGAGTCCCCAGTTGGGATTTCTGTTGGAAGACAGGGCGGGGATTATTGCGATGACATCCATTGTCACCAAAACCATGATTCAGGCATCCAGTAACACCCGACCCCAGCAGGTGCGGGGGTCGGACCTTACTCGAGGGCTGTTAAGGTATGGCCACCTCCTTTCCTTCTTTCGGAACAATCTCCTCGCATTATAATCAGCGGCATAATTCAGGGGAACATATTGGTAAGACCGTAAAAAAATCAAGTCGCAAAAAATCAAACAAAACGAAATTAAGACGCAAAAGCACGAAAGGCGTCCAGACTCGAAAAGTACCGACGCTTGTCCACATATTACATATAAGCTGTTCTCAAAATTGTTCGATTAATTACTCCCGCGAAGGGAGAACCATTTCTTTCAGACTGTCTGCCAGGTTCTTCGCAAGGGGAGCGACCATCTTCTCCATTTCCTATAGCTCTTCATCCTCGTAGGTGGACGGAAAGCCTTCGCTCATCACCTTCAGGTTTATTTCCTTCTCGTAATGGGCGTGGGCAACGGTGAAGGCCTGGGTAATCCCGGCGTGAAAGGCACTCTCCTCAAGTTGGCCCACCCGAGCCATGATACCTCCGACACGAGCCGTGAGCGGGCTGGTCTCCACCGGCTCCGTCACATTCAGGGCGTTAAGGACCACCCCGACCGTAGCTTGAAGAAGATCGTGCTCATCGCTCTCAACCTGAAGGGCCCTTCGCGTATAAGCAGCCTCTTTCTCCAGCTTGGTGGAGACGTTCTCAGCACTCAACCTTCCTTTCACCGTGTCACCAAGCTCCGCCCGGAGAGAGCAGACCACCTCGACGTCCTCGTCCACCTTCTGCTGGAGGACTGTGACCCTACTCTCGGCCTTCCGCCGGAGGTCCCGCTCCATCTCCAACTCCTTCAGGACTTCGTCGGCCTTCTCATTGGCCGCGGCATTCCTCTGCAGCAGCTCGTCTCGCTCTTTTTGGAGTCTGGTAATCTCCTCTCCATCCAGCTTAGACCTCGCCGATAGGTCCTCGAACATCCCGTGCGCCTCCTCCGCATCCTGACGCGCCTGGGCCTCGCGCTCCTAGACGATAGCAAGCTAGGCGGCCATGTTTGCCCACAGCCGGGCCTCCTCGGAGAGGCGATCCCGCTCCACCTTCTGCTCATGGAGGAATTGGGATTTTTTCCGGCTACGAGCAACAAGAATCTAAGGAGGAAGAAGACTGATATCAGAAATGCGAAAACACAAAAACATACGAAGAAAGAAGAAAGCCCAGAAAGTACCTGAGTGGTAGGGATAACGATCTCACGGAGGGCTCCTCTGGCCTGGTCTAGGGCGTTCAGCATGGTCGAGATCCCGATGTCAAGACCCTCCCGCTCCATGCTCTCGGAATGATCATCGAGCGAGAAAAGAGCCGACGACGGGTCCTGAGCGGCCATCCACTGGAGCGGCGGCTCCCCCCGCGCAGGGGAGCGGCTTCCTCCCGACAAAGGGGCTGGTGGTGGCTCCCTCCTAACCCTATGCGGCACCACTACCGCACTCGAGGACCCTCCAGCTGAACCCTCCTCCGTCTGGGCGCCTGGCGGCGCAGATTGCACCACGCCTCGGGTGCTACCCCGACCGCGCCCGGCTGATTCTGGCTTGGCGCAGTCACGATCACCTTCATCGGCGGTATACGGTCCTCGGCCGGCTGTTCCACCTCCGCGGGCGTGGGAGCCACCATGGACGCCGTCGGTTCGGCCAACGCGGCCCTGACATCGGCACTACTCCTGCCCGAAACAGGGGTGACTCTAGGCGACACCGTCTGTCCCACTTGAAGGGCGAGACTCTTCTTGGGCGCTAGCCCTAGGGGGTGACCCGTCCACAAGAACCTACACAAAGGTAATAACCGTTAAGTCAAAATAAAAATGGAAAAAAGATGAAAATAGAGGAGTCAAAAGCTTACATTGATGTCCTCGGCCGGCGGAAGCGTTTTGGGGACGGATCCCCAGATCCCTGCCCTGACTCGTCCAGACAGGACCGTTTCATGCCTGCCCCCTGCTCCGGGGCAGGGGGGTTCATCTCATTAGGCGCAGCGCCGGAGTCACTCCCTTCCATCGTCTCGTCGGGCGTGGCACCGGAGCCGTCCCCCTCCATCGTCCCATGGGGCGCAGCACCGGAGCTGCTCCCCTCCATCACCTCACAGGGCGTGGCGTCAGAGCCAGGCACGGCTCCGGTGCCACCCCCCTCCATGGTCGCCTCAGGGTCGGCGGCAGCAAGCCCGGCGTCCCCCGTCCACCGATCCTCGGCCGGCACACCGTGCGAAGCGGCGGACTCGCTGGCCTCCACTGACCTCATCGATTCACTTCCCTCTGCATGAAAAGGGAAGGGCCCCTGCACGGGTGCGCGGCCACTTGTCAGCGTTTCCTCATCCTCTAGGATGCCCCAATCCACGTCGACGGCTACCTCGTCATCGTCGTCGTCATCATCATCATCGTCGTCATCCTCACTACTCACGTCCTCTCCCCGATCTCGTGCCTCTTGCTTTAGTCGTTTCGCCTTCTTCATCTCCTCCTTTGCTTTCTTGTCCCGCTCGACCGCGAGTCGATTCACCGCCGCCACAACCTTGTCCCTCGGCAGCGGGGCCGGACTATCCTTGAAGACTAGCCCCCTCGGCTAGCCCCAACATTACAAAAGCAAGTGTTAAAAAAGGGAGATTCAGGAGAAATAAAAGAGTGCGGGAGAAGAGGGCTTACGAATTCGAAGAACCCAGGCTCTGGCTGCATTGGAGGATGCCCGGGCACTGGATACACGATATCGAGGACACTACCGGCAGAATCCTTCATTGGCTCCGTCGCCTCCTTGATGCGCTGCGCCACTTCCGAGTAAGGGAGCGCCTTATCAACAAGCACCATCCCCTCGTACGATATCCCAGGCATCATCCGATGCAGGGGAAGCGCACGCGCCATCAGGGGTGCCACCCTCCTAGCATGGTAGGCACCAATGATCCCTGTCCCCTTTACACCTCGGTCCTTCAGGGCTTGGAGGGTGGAAAGAAGGTCAGTGATGTGCTTCTTGTCTCTGGACTGGACGCCCCAGCCCCACGACCCCGGGGCATCCACAATAAGATGCCCGGTATACTTCGGTAGGGTGGCATTCGCATCATCCTTAACATAAAACCATTGTGAGTGCCATCCCTTGTTGGATGTCGCTAGACGCATGTATGGGTAACCCTTCGACCGGGTATGGCGCAGATGAATACTGGCACATCCCATCGGCACGTTCATTTCTTTCCCCCCCAATCTTCCTTCTCGACAGACTAATACTAAAGAAATACCGCCACAGATCAAAATGGGGATCGATCCCCAGGAAGCCCTCGCACAGGGCAACAAACGCTGCCATATGCTGAATCCCATTGGGAGTTAGATGCTGCAGCTCTACCTCATAGTAATCTAATAACCCCCAAAGGAATCTATGCGCGGGTACCCCGAATCCCCGCTCGTGGAAGATGGCAAAAGAGACGACATACCCTTCAGGCGGCACTGGCTCACCCTCGTCGCCAGGAAGCAACCACTCCTGGATGGCGGACAGTGGACGGAGAAGGCCACGGCAGACGAGGCCCTCCAGACGCTGGGAGGTGATGCTTGATCTGCCCCACAACTCCATTGAAGCAGTAGGGGGGAAGGGTAGACGCGAGCTTAACAGCGGCTGGAAGACGAACGCAGGCCGGTCGACGGTGGCGATGCGGGCGCGAGAGGCTGGGAAGATTGGCGGCGGATGTTTCAGAACACAAAGGAAGGGGAGCGAAATACGGGACCCTAGGGGTGAACCCCATGGTTTTATAGGGGGCGATGGACGCGAGAAGGGCAACCGTCTGCCTCGATCTCCGAGCCTGCCACGCGCGCCACCGCGTCACATCGCGGGACATGCGCCCGTAGTCCCTATCCTCTCACCCCAGAAATCTCGGCGGACGGTTCGCCTTCCCCAAGCGAATCCGGACTCTCTACCCACCCGGGAAACGCAAGCCACAAAGGCCTGTTCTTTTTCTCTCTGGCCCACCTAGGGCCCAGAAACTCACTACCGGCCCAACCAAGAAGGAATCCATGAACGATCCATCATCAAGGGCAGAAGCACCAGTTAGGACAGCCCCAAATCAGTTCCCAGCGAACGGGACGCCACGACCCACTCGAAAAAACATCCAGTTGATAAAAAACTAAGTCCTTCAGCCTTACCCGCGAAGGGGCCGATACAACCCCCCAAGCGACTCTACTCGAGTCACCCGGAGGCTCGGGGGCTACACCCATCGGGTGCGCTCGCGCGCACCCTCCGACAAATTACCTTTGATGAAATCAAAAACATCCTCCAGGCGGTTCTACATGAATCACCTAGAGTCTCGGGGGCTACTGTCGGGGACCTAATACCAGGGTCCCCAGGAGGTGGAACCGATAACCACCAAACGTGAAAAACTTCTGGAAGCATAAAGGCGTCATGTCATCCCTTGTTCGAGTGACAGGAGTTTGGTTCCGCCTCGCCCGACACCTTTGGGACGGGCTCGGTCTCGCCCGAGGGCCGAGGGATAAACTCCATCTCGCCCGACGCCTTGAGGGCGGGCTCGGTCTCGCCCGAGGGCTAAGGGATGAGTTCTGTCTCGCTCGATCCTGGAGGGGCAGGGTCAGCCTCACCCGACGCCTTTGTGGGATAACCCTGCCTCGCCCAAAGGCTCAAGGCTAAACTCCGTCTCGCCCGACGCCTATAGGGCGGGCTCGGTCTCGCCCGAAGGCTAAGGGATGGATTCCGCCTTGCCCGATCCCGGAGGGATAGGTTTAGTCTCGCCCAAGAGATAAGGATTGGTCTCCGTCTCACCCGACGGCCCAGAACGAGCCTCGCCCTGATCGATATCTATCCCTCATAATGATGGGTACAGGACGAGACAAGACGTTCGGGTCAACCATGACTCCAACGACCATACCCTATGCCCTGGCAGGAAAAAGACTGCCAGGGAACGACAGGACTGATGCTTTAGACCCTTCCGGGCGCTGTAGAGCCCAAAAGGTATTACAGGAGCGTGCACCTCACCCTGTAGAGTTGTAGGCGCCACCTTCAGCTCTGGGACACGGAACCCAATGAAGATATACGACAACCGCTATGCTCTAGGAAAGGATTTGCTATCTCCATGGACGACGGATATTCCGTCACCACGCTGTGGACCCGAGGGAGCGGCGCCCGCTTCCCGACCCCTCAGGTCTTCCCAGTCAGAAGGCCTTGGCCACGGCGCTACACCGGACCCCGACCCCGAATTCTTCCAACAAGGAATCATGGGAACCAGAAGGCGTACGGAGCAAGGCTGGGGGAGGCTCATAAGTCAAAACCACTGTACTACAGCCCATACCCTGCACGGGGCAGCGTTCTGTGACTAACCTGACATCCTATAGAGACATCGACAACATTGTAAGCACTTATCTTCCTTCGCACTCATCAGAATGGAGGACCTGATCAGGCAGACGTGAGCCACAAGACTAAGTAGAGTACGCATCCTGGAGCCCTCACCCTTGTAAAGCCGGCCCCTTCATCTATAAAAGGGGAGGCGCTTCCTCCATCAGGGGGACGGAAGAAAGAGGACCGAACAATAGAGCGCACTCATACACACATTCAAGCAGCTACGAAGCTCTTGACCACCTTTTCAATCCTTCCATCAGAGACTTGGGACCAGTCCATCTCTCGGTAGTTTGTATCCCTTACTATAGACCATTCACGATGCTAATAACACAAGCAGCAACAAACTGGACGTAGGGACGTTCCACCCGAACCAGTATAAATCCTATGTCCTTTAGCGCACCATCCGAGCCTAACGCGCATTACTACAAATTTACTTGCCGGTGCTTGTACGAAACACCGACAATGACATTGATGCCACCCCGACGGCTGCACTGGGCATGGGGACAGCTAGCGCTAGCTGCAGGGAAGCAGCGTCCCTGGCGCCGGTGAGCTTGGCCTCAAAGATGGAGCCATCGACCATTGATTCGGTGAGATCCGACACCATAGAGCATCCAAGGCCATCCGGAGTTACCCGACCTCCCCTCTTAGGGTCTGCGGGGGGAGCACGCGCTAGACGGGCCTCTGATGCTTCCCCTGTATACACCTACACCGCATTGGAGCAATCTGCCACCTAGTCGCCCGCGCCATCGACTGCTGCGACAGCAGCCTTGCTTATCCCACCATCCATTCCGGGACCTGTCCGAGTTGCGGCCACCGAAAAGGTGCCACTGGCCAAGCTCAAGTCCGTCCTAATCTTGCCTGACCGCCAGCCTACCCCTCCACCTCAAGCACGCAAGCAGGTATGTCAACGGTTGGATCTGACGAAAACCTCTACCAAAGGATCCTCATCTTTGGCGACACGAAACTCCAAGCCACCGCCCCACCATTTTCGAGTGAGCCATTACTCCAACCCTGCAAAAGCTCTGGGAGGCTGGGGAGTGCTCCCAAGTTAATAATCATCTGAGCGAGCTCTAGAGTGGGCAGGTTTCACCGACTTGGCAACCAGCGAAGACACAGCGCCGCGGGCGCCAGGAGGCCTTTCCAATCTGGGATGCCATCGACTCGCAAGTGAGGGGGAGGGACGCAGCGCGGGAGGCCTTTAAGAAGAGGGTTGTCGGCCATTGCTACCGCTGCCTTGCCTCCGACCATCTCATTGCCCAGTGCTGCAAACTAGTTCGCTGCTTGGACTACCGAGGGGTTGGCCACTTCTCCAGATCCTGTCCCTCATGTCGAAAGGCAATCTCGACTGAACTCCGATCAAGGCTCACCTTCCCCCCCCCCAAACAACATCCACAGTCGCATCACGTTCTCGCCGCTCATCCACACCTCACCGCAGTCACCACCCAAAGCCATGGAGTTCGTCCCCGGATAGGTGCTCTAGCACCCAGCTCACACCCACATCAACATCATCTCCATGGAGGGCATACTGCGCAAGGCCAATAGGCTGTGCATGCTTCCGGTCATTGTCTCTACACCGCAGGAGGGCTACCGCGCCAATGCTCTGGAGGTGAGCTACGCCCTCTGGGGATAGCTCCACATCCCATGACACAACATTAGGGTGTCTCGCCATGTTCCTAGTCAGTTCTTGGCGGTGTTTGGGGCCCCTACTGAGCGTGACCACGCCATGACCAAGGGGTTTGTGGAGACCGAGGGCGCTGCCTTCCCAATCACCCGTTGGCACTCAGCTGGCGGGCCGACAGAGACCACTTGGTGGTTCCATGTGAAGGTCACCATGGAGAATGTGCCGAGGGAGGCATGGAACAAGGAGGGGGTGAAGCTCATCCTTGGTGACCCCTGCATCATCGATAAAGGTCGCCAAGGTCAACGGAGGGCCGATGGCCATGGAGGAGTCTGATCTCCTCACCACCTGGGTCTAGATGAAGGACCCCGATGAGCTCCTGAGGTCGATCTCGTACACCTTCTTCGTCGCTAGGGCCAGCCAGGCCATGTAGATCAACGGACTTGGGGCTACACCGACTCGACTCCCAACCACGCCACCGATTAGGCTGGAGGGCGATAGGCTCATCCTGGTACACCTTATGGGCTACGAGGACTAGAGCCCATCCTCTCCAGACTCTGGCTCAGGCACTTCTTCTAACCACGACAGCTCCGGGCCATGTTTTGTTCCATTCGACTGGACATGCGATGTCTTGGATGGGAGGCTGGCCTAGGGCAGGCATGTCCACCCTAGTGGCTGTCGACCACCTACCTCAACCTTTGTGTGTAGGGATGACCACGATGACAACAATAGGGTCCTGAGGCCCTAGGAGGACAATAGAAGTCCTCCAGGGTCCGCCAGCTCTTTCCAGGATACTCTTCGGAGCGGTCTGTTCATGTGCGTACATGCTTGCCATAGACATACTATCAGGCGGTGATGGGGGAGCTAGAGCCCATGGGCCATGGGCGCATGATGTTCTACTCGCCATTGTGGTCTAGATGGGAGCGCGATGCCCTAGAGCACTCAGCGTACGAGTGGGAACGACGCCGCTCGAATCTCCATCAGGCAGGTCTGCGGCAAGGGACAATAGGCTAGTGATGGAGCAGCAGTTCATGGACCCTTTGGCAGCGAAGTTCATAGTTCAAGGGCCTAGTGATAGGATTTATGGGATCATCTAGGTGTAGATCAATGGGTAAAACTTGACTTAGACAATACATTGTTAAGTACCTCATCGAGAGGCAGTCGTGGCCATGGCGCCACCGACGAGGTAGCAGCGACATGGAGGCGCGATCCAGTGGCGGCGGCAAAGGCGATGGCGCCTCCCGTCGCTTACAGCGCGCCCTTCTAGATCATACTAGGGCTAGGAACCTCGGTGGGGCGCTGGCGGTGACGATGAACCTCGTACTATGTGCCCTGGCCTCCGCCTTCCTATTTATAGCGCTGCATGATGGGGGCCTATCAGCTAGGAGAACGGCTGGACGCCCCCGATCAGGATGCGGATCAAGGGCCTATTTGCTGTTGGGCCAACTAGTGGAGATCAATATAACATTCTTCCCCTTGATCTCACCTTATGACTTAAACTTAACTTACTTTATCTTTTCTCATTCCATCGTAGATCAGTGCATAGAGCGTGCCTCATCGTCATAGTCAGTTGCCATTAGGTTAAACCGCTACAATGTACATCTCTATTTTGAAACAGATTCTCAACTAGGCCCTTAGTATCCAGAAATCATAGGCTTTCCCATAAACCCATGTCGACTGTGTGTTATCTGAACGCACTGGGTGGTTAGCCTTTGGTAAGCGAATCCACAAGTACTTGCTTGGTACTTATATGCTCAATACTTTCAAAATGATTCTGGATTTTCTCCTTTACAACATATAATTTAATGTCAATGTGTTTGGCAGCACACTTGACATGTTGTCTTAGGTGTTAACTACTTAAAATGGTTATTGTTGTTGACTACCATTGTTAAATTCGGGTACATATTCACTTAAACACTTTTGCCTAATCCTGAGGCCTCATGACAAGCTATACTATGGTATGCATCATTGATGACACCATAATTGTTTTATTGGAGCTTTTCCACAATAATACTCTAACTACGTGTGTTAGCAACTACTGTGGATTTCACTACACATCTCGCCAAAACTTAACATTTGTACCCACAACTATTTGAGAGTACATGTTCTTTCTTACTCAGCATGAGGCCTACGATACTTTACAAAAATTGCAAGACATTCTTAACTCTATTCCAGTTATCTATATCTGGACTAGACTTCTGCCAAAATATCCCGAATACGTAAGCTACGTCAGGGTAAGTTCTTACTTGTACATTCATTAAGCTTTCAATAGCTAAAGCATATGAAACCATATTCATTTGATCGATCTCATATCGGTTCCTAGAACACTAAAAATTCCCAAATCTATCACCCTGACTATAGGAGCAGGCATAGGTTTACTCACATGCATACTTTATTTCTTTAAAATCTTTTCTAGGTATGCCTTTGCGATAGTCCTAATACCCCTTTTCATCTATCTTGGTGAATTTCAATTCCTAGAACCAATGAGGCTTCACCAAGATCATTCACATTGAAACTTGAGGACAAAGACTTCTTCTCCAATGGCAGATTAATTACTACTAGTGAGTAGGATATCATCTATACATAGGATGTGGAAAAAGAATTTTCCATTCTTGAACTTCGCATAAACGCTGTTGTCCTTCTCATTTTCTTTGAACCTAAACTTTCTTATCATTTCATCAACCTCAAACACTACTGTCTAGAGACTTGTTTTAACCCATAAATGGATTTCTATAGGCGACATCCCATACGTTCTTTTTCTTCCACGACAAAACCTTTGGGTTGTGCCATGTAAATGTTTTCATACAAAACTCCGTTGTGGAATGTCGTCTTTACATCAATCTGATGTAACTCTAAATCGTAATGTGCCAATAACACCATTATGATTCTAAAAGAATTCTTGCATGAGACTAGAGAGAAAACTCTCATCGTAATCTATTCATTCTCTTTGCGTAAAGCCTTTTGCTATAAGTCATGCTTTATATCTTTTCACATTCCCTTTAGAGTCTCATTTTGTCTTGTAGACCCTTTTACACCCTACTGTTTTGGCTCCATTAGGAATTTCTTCTAAGTCCCAAACACCGTTGGTATTCATCGAATTCATTTTAACTTCCATAGCTTCTTGCCATTCAAACGAGTAAATGTTTCTCATGGCTTCTTCAAATGAGGTGGGATCAACCTCTATTTGAATTTCTTTACTAACATAGACTTTCTAGTCATCAGAAAAACTAGTTTACTAATTCTTTGATACCTTCTGGGGCCTCAGCTACTGGTACTTTTATGTGGGGCTGTTGTTGCTCTTCATTGCCAAGAGGCAATTGATTCTACAGGCTCATATATTACAAGATCCTTGTTTATATTATTCATCTTCTTTAAAGAGCCAACAATAGGTGTTATATAAGTCATACAACATCAACAGGTATTGAGAAATTTAGGGAGAATTGTGTTCTTGCCCTTGTTCAGTACTCCAATTGTGGTTTTGCCCCTACTATTTTAACTTTGTGTTTTTGCCCTTGTTATTTTGAACTGAAGTGTCCGTCTGCCCCTGCTTTGGACGTCCATCGGATGGCCATCGAATAGATGGATTAAAAAAATTCGAAACCTGAAAAGAAAAGTCTAAATGCCCAGACTGCCCCTTATCCTTTCTGGCTGTTTCTCGACTCCATAGGACACTGACCGCATCGGAGAGGGATGAAGCGGGCGGCGCGGTTCTAGGCGGCGGAGCGTGCGGCGTGGGTGCAGCGGCTCGAAGCAGCGTCGGCATCAGGGCGGGCGGAGCAGGTGCGGCATCGGGGCGACATGGGCGTGGAGCGGGCCAGGGCGCAGGGGTGGGCGGAGCGGGCGGCTCCGGTGCCTGGACGCCCGCTGCGCCTCTACATCGCCTCCGTCTACTCGGAGCGCGAGGCCGCCGCGGCCGACGACGACCTTACTGTGGTGCACGACCTCCGCGCCGCTGTCGAGCAGCCCTCCCTCCTAGACCCGTCCTCCCTGGAGCAGCGCCGCGACGCGCTCCTCGCCTACGCGTAGGCCCTGGCGCTCGTGGAGCCCCGCTTCCCCATCTCCGCCGACCGCGCCCACGTCCACTCCCTCACCTTCACCTGGCATGATGCCTTCAAGGGGAACAAGAAGTGAGCCCTCGCCTCCATCCACCTCGAGAAGGCTGCCGTGCTCTTCAACCTTGGCACCGTCGACTCCCAGATCGCGCTTGCCGCGGACCGCTCCACCGACGTCGGGATCAAGACCGCGTGCGGCGCCTTCTAGAGTGTGGCAGGGGCATTCGCGTGGCTCAGGGAGAGCGGGGTCACGGCCAAGGCTGTCGTTGCGGGGGCCACCACCGTGGACATCACGCTCGAGTGCGCCGACATGCTGGAGAAACTCATGCTCGCGTAGGTGCAGGAGTGCTTCTTTGAGAAGGTCATTGGTGGAGGGAAGCCACCCGCGCTGTGCTCCAAGGTGGCGCGGCAGGTGCGTGATTACTTCCTGTTGTTCAGGTTTTGTGATATGGGAGCTTAGTTTGGATTGATGTGGAATGAATGAAAGCTCTGAATGTTTCTTAAGTTGTTTAGGAATTAGCAAGCAAGTTCGTGTGTGTATCCAGTTGTGAGATTAGTTCCTACAATTGATTTGATTTAGTTATATATGATGACTTAATTGTATATGAGTTGCACGGTTCATTTTAGCTACCATTAATACATCACATTCTTATTCATGATGCCGTACAGTTCTTTCTTCTGCAAAACTTTGGTGTCAATGTGCTATCTAACTAATTCTTTGTCATTACATGTTCACATATCTTTTCAGGTGGGCATATTCTATGAAGAAGCATATGCAGCTCTCAGTGCACCTCCTCTAAGTCAGCACTTTGATAAGACATGGGTGTCCCATGTCCAGCTGAAAGCTGCTCAATTCTACGCCGATGCTTGCTATAGGTATTCATTAGATCTTCATCAGAAAGAAGAAATTGCTGAGGAAATTGCACGTTTAAAGATTGGTATGAGTGCCTTGGCAGATGCTAAGAAGACTGCGAAGGGAGTTGCTGCCCAGCTTCTGAATTCTGTCAACAAGCTGGAAAGTAACATGAAAACCAACTTGGAAAGGGCTATGAAGGAGAATGATCGTGTTTACCTGATGCGGGTTCCAGCTGCTGGTTCCTTGGGAGCCCTCCCTGCAGCGTCCCTTGTAAAGCCTACCTCTTTGGCTGAAGTTTTAGATGCCAGCAAGGAAAGGCTTTTTTCATCACTTGTGCCTAATGACAGCATGAAAGCACTCTCTAAGTACACAGAGATGGTAGATAATATTATCTGGACCTAGGCAGAGAAATTACAGCAAGCTAGTGAGATCACTAGAGTCAGGCTGAAGGAAATGGACTTACCAGATTCTATTCTTTCATTGGAAGGAAATATAACCTTGCCCTTGGATCTGAAGGAAGACGTAGAGGCTGTGTAGATAAGTGGTGGCCCTGCTGGCTTAGAATCTGAGTTGCAGCAGCTTAGGGATTTGAGCAGGGTCAATCAGGAACTACTTGTTCAGACTAAAGAACTTCTACAGAAGGAGGCGAATGAAGATGCACAATTTCGTACACAATTTGGGAGTCGTTGGACTAGACCTCAATCAAGCACCCTAACAAGAATATTCAGGATAGATTGAATCTGTTTGCTTCTAATCTCAAGAGAGCTGCTGATAGTGATTCTCTGATTGAACGAGGCGTGAAGGAGAACTATCCATTGATGCCTATCCTTGACAAAAGACCGGTGAGAGTTTAACAATAGTATATAACACGGTGTAGTTGCTTTTGTGGACATGTGACATGGTGTAGACCTGTAGCTTTTGTGGACATATTTTTTTCACAACTTTTGTGGACATGTTGATATGTTGTATGGTAGACTTTGAAATGCTGTGGTTCTCCATGATTTTTCCTATGCGTTTTATATGTGCTTCATATTGTTGTCATGATGCTAGCAAAATATAGCAAAGGTGTTGCCAAAATTTTGAATATTTATCAATATTAAATCTGAGTTCAAATAATTATAATTAGACATACAATAAAAAAGTCTAATTCCAAATCAGGGTAAAATCACAATTAGGCATAACAAACAGGGGCAAAATCGTATGGGCATTTATGTCCTTTTGTACAAAGTTTAACACCGTTAGGGGTGGATGATGGAGTAGAAGCAAACTGGTGCTTCGTGAATGGCACAGTAAGGGTAAATTCACAAAGTAAAAAAATAGGGGCAAAATTATAATTTCGATACAAAACAAGGGTACAAACGCAAGAGCCCTAGAAATTTATTGTTTTGAATCACTGAAATGGGCACTCAGTCCTGCTTCTCTTTAAGTCATAGGTCTCTACATACCATGCTCCCACAGATCATTCCATCTTTTATAAAGATAGTGTATCTTCAAATTTCTAATTTGGGTTTAAACTATTAAAACCTTATATGACGCTTTAAGCATCGCCTTAATATCTTTCATGGTGACTACGCTATCTTTCTCTTAGAACTTTAAAAAATCCAAGAATTTAGTTGTTTCTCTGCTTAGGGATATTGTTATTGTGACCGTTGTACTCCTCCGACAGTCATATTCATCTTAATTAATCTTTATCTCACTCTTAATGAAGAGTATCTTTCTTAATTGATCTTACTATTCCTCCCCCTCGAAATATGGCATGAACTTTACTGCCATAATTTCGAGAACTATTTAGAAAAACTGTGAAGGAGGAGACACTTATAACTTACTTTATTCACATAATTACGTTATGCAAACAAAGTTATTTCTTGATCCGTATATGAGTACACTTTCTTCATTCCACTTCAAGAACTCATCGAGGTCTTTTATTAGCAGTACTTTTGTAAGTCACGCTTGTATCTTTTTCTTATCTTTTAGTTAGTATTGACTATGACGGTGCATTTCTATTGTGTCATGGTCAATACTAGGATAACATAAGAGCTACCCAAACTTCTCTCGCTATGCGAGATACAATAACATATGAGTTATCAAAAAAACTTCTCCCGCCATGCAGGATGGACTAGCATAAGTATTATGCCAAACTTCTCCCCATACAGGATAAATATATATACAAACATGCATGCTTAATCCAACGTTGGTAAAATTAGACATGCATATTACTTATTGCAACTCTTATCATAAAACATCTATTTATACTTTATTTTCTAATTAAATCTTTGTATTGGTTCTAATTTAATCAGAAAATGAATAAACTAACAAAAAAACAATCCTGAACTGGCTTGACTCAAGCCTTTTCATTCACATAGCCCAGCATTGCAGCCCGTTGGCATGCAGTCGAGTGATTTTGTCGATTAGATAAACAAGGTGCTTCCGCATCAATTCTACATCATCGTTGGGCAGAAAATAGAATTAATACATAAAACTCATAAATTAACTTAAAGACATATAACTACTCTTTAAAAATTAAATTCTCCCTTTGATTCAAATTTAATTAGAAGATTATCAACATCATTGCAGTGAAAACATGAGATATATTCTATTAGTTCAGGAGCATTTCTTTGGCTCTTATCTACTCTCTGAAAAATTGATCACGTTGGTGTAAAATTTATCAGAGATTTAAACTTCAAACTTAAACTCATTATAATATTGTTATAATCAACGTTGGTAAAAAAAATAACAATACCATAATTTAACATAAACAAATCAGACTACTCTAATTTTAATTTTTCTGTTGGTTCAAATTTAATTAGAGGATAAACATAGTTATAATTTACTAAATACAACTGCTCTTCAAATTAAATGCTCTCGTTGGTTTGAATTTAATTGGAAGATAATCAACATTAAACTTTGCAGCGGAAACATGAAAAAATAATTTATCTACTTTTCAGAAGCATTTTACTGTACTCATTTACTCTCTGAAAAAATTATCCTGTTGGTTCAAATTTTGACGGAGATTTAAACTAGATAAAAAACAACAAAAATTTGTTTCTGAAAAATAATAGAACAAAACCTCTGTGTTTACTATTTATTCGGCCCGTCCTGGCGAAACAGTACGCGGCCTAGACCGCAGCAGCAGTGCGCGACCCACTTCGCAGCAGCAGCGCGTGCGCCCACTCCCCCACGCTTAGGCCACAACCTGGGCTAGGGCTGGGAATTCACTCGCCCGCATGGGCTGGTTTCAGTCCGAATGATCTGAGTCGTCCATCCTGATCAACGCCCGGGCGGCGATCTCAAGCGGAATAAAAACTCGCCGCGGCCGGCTCTGCCCTAACCCTAGCGTCATTTCTTCCGCCCTCTTCTCTCTCTTCGTCGTAGCGCCACAGCCAGAAGAGAAAGAGAGCAGCATAGCGGCACCGCTGCCGGTCCCCTCGCTGGCGTGCGCACTCACCCTAGGCAGAGTGTGCCGCCGTTGAGCGGTCTGGACAACGGTGCCCTAATACCCAACACACGTTGCGGTGGGCTCGCCCTAAACCTTAGATCTTTCCATTCGGTTCTTTCTCTCCCCTTCTCTTCTCTCTCACCGGCGGCGTCCGAAGCGGCGGCACAAGGCAGTCGGAGGAGTGTGCCGCCGTCGTAGGCCCCTTGCCGGAGCGCGCGCTCCCTAATGGGGAGCGCGCCTGTCGTCGAGTGGCCTCACGTCGACGCCCTGAGCTCGCGCGTCGGTGACCCAGCGTTGCGGGTCTTTTCCTACGTGACGGCGATGCTGACGGCAACGAGAGAACTGGGTAGGTGAAAGGTCCTAATATGGCTAGAGGGGGGGTGAATAGCCTATTTAAAAATCTACAAATCAACTAGAGCAATTTGATTAGTATGACAAATAGTGTAATGCAAACTTGCTCTAGCTCTAAAGGGTTGCAAGCCACCTATCCAACAATTCTAGGTGCAATGATTACTTAGACACACAAACTTGCTATGTAATTACTCACTAAGAGCTCTCAACCTTGCTACTCTAAAGAGCTCAACTAGATGAATATAAATAATAAAGCAAGCTCTCAATTCTAATTACACTAAAGAGCTTGTGTCAACTAGTTTGCAAGAATGTAAATAAGTGAGTAAGGTGATTATACCGACATGTAGGGGATGAACCAATCACAAGATGAATATATAGCCAATCACCGGGAGAATGCCAAAGACAAGAGACAATCGATTTTCTCCCGAGGTTCACATGTTTGCCAACACGCTATGTCCCCGTTGTGTCGACCAACACTTGGTGGTTCGGCGGCTAAGAGGTGTTTCACAAACCTCGTCCACACGATAGGACACCGTAAGAACCGACCCACAAGTGAGGTAACTCAATGACACAAGCAATTTATTAGAGTTACCTTTCGGCACTCCGCCGGGAAAGGTACAACTCCCCTTACAATCACCGGAGACGGCCACGAACAATCACCAACTCGTGCCGATCCTCCACCGCTGCTCCAACCATCTAGGTGGTGGCAACCACCAAGAGAAACAAGCAAAATCCGTAGCGCAACACGAATACCAAGTGCCACTAGATGCAATCACTCAAGCAATGCACTTGGATTCTCTCCCAATCTCACAATGATGATGGATCAATGATGGAGATGAGTGGGAGGACTTTGGCTAAGCTCACAAGGTTGCTATGTCAATGAAAATGTGCAAGAGTTGTCCCTTGAGCCGGCCATGGGGCTATAAATAGAGCCCCCATCAAATAGAGCCGTTATACCCCTTCACTGGGCAAAACGCACTCTGACCGGACGCTCCGGTCATACTGACCGGACGCTGGCCCTCAGCGTCCGGTCGTCCGATGGACGCCACGCGTCACCAGCTTCAAACGCTGTTCGTCAGATTTCAACGGCTACGAAGCTGACCGGACGCTCCGATAAAACTGACCGGACGCTGAAGCCCTAGCGTCCGGTCGTTTCCAGTAAGCTCCCCGAGGCATATTTTTTTGACCGGACGCGTCCGGTCCACCTTGACCGGACGCAGCCAGCGTCCGGTGCTCAACCCTAGCTACTGTGCCGTCTGATAGCTCGACCGGACGCAGCCTTTTAGCGTCCGGTCGCTGAGTGACCCAGCGTCCGGTCAGTAGATCGACGCCAGCATCATTTCGACCAACTCCATTTCAACTCTAACTTCTTCACCCTTGCTCAAATGTGCCGACCACCAAGAATTTTGCATCCGGCGCAATAGAAAATAGGCATTTCATTTTCCCGAAAGCGCCGAATCCCGCCGAGCTTGCCCTGCAAACACCTTGTGCACATGTGTTAGCATATTTTCACAAATATTATCAAGGGTGTTAGCACTCCACTAGATCCTAAATGCATATGCAATGAGTTAGAGCATCTAGTGACACTTTGATAACCGCATTCCGATACGAGTTTCACTCCTCTTAATAGTATGGCTATCTATCCTAAATGTGATCACACTCACTAAGTGTCTTGATCACTAAAATAAAATAGCTCCTACATTTTATACCTTTGCCTTGAGCCTTTTGTTTTTCTCTTTCTTCTTTTCCAAGTTTGAGCATTTGACCATCACCATGCCATCACCATTGTCATGATCTTCGCTATTGCTTCATCACTTGGAGTAGTGCTAGCTATCTCATAATCATCTTGATAAACTAGGTTAGCACTTAGGGTTTCATCAATTAACCAAAACCAAACTAGAGCTTTCAGTAGGTCCCTCCCTTCTACGTCCATCCTTCTAGGGTTAGGGTTAGGGTTGGCGGTTGCTCCTCGTGCCCGTGACGGCTTGTGGTGGCTTCCCGCGCGACGTCGAGGCGACGGCCGACGGTGGTAATGGTGTGTGCGGTTCCCTGGTAGGAGAATCCCCTTCCTTTCTTTTCTCGTTCTAAATCTATCCCAAACTAGATCTCAACACTAGAAGAAAACCTTGGCTCCGATACCATTGATAGTATTTATGGGATCATCTAGACGTAGATCAATGGGTAAAACTTGACTTAGACAATACCTTATTAAGTACCTCATCGAGAGGCAGTCGTGGCCATGGCGCCGCCGCCGAGGTAGCAGCAACATGGAGGCGTGGTCCAGCGGCGGCGGCGAAGGCGATGACGCTTTCCATCGCTTATAGCGCGCCCTTCTAGATCGAACTAGGGCTAGGAACCTCGGTGGGGCGCTGGCGGCTATGGTAAACCTCGTACTTTGTGCCCTGGTCTCACCTTCCTATTTATAGCGCTACGCAATGGGGGTCTTTCAGCTAGAACCCAATTAGCCATTGGGCTAACCGGTGAAGATCAATCTAACACCTGACTACCGGGGCTAACCGGTGAAGATCCCAATTAGCCATTGGGCTAACCGGTGAAGATCAATCTAACCGGTGAAGATCAATCTAACACCTGACTACCGGGGCTGGGAGTTTGACCCCATGATCGAGGAGTCGTTGGTGGCGCCGGCGTGCTGCCACCCGGCCATCTGCTACTACCCGGACGACGATGAGGGCAGAGTGGAGTCCCAGAGTACGTGCCTACCTCTGGCCCTTTTGTAGTTGGCGTGCTGGAGGCAACGGCAGGCGCACACACCCAGGGAGGAGATGACATTGTTTTTGGCCCGGGAGTCCAGCTGCCAGCAGATCCTCAGGTGGCTGATATCTCCGATCGGGTGACCCGGATGGACATCGACAGCACACCCCGATCAGGTATGATGCTGGAGGTTGACAGTCATGCAGCAGGCTTTGCTGATGTAGGGGAACATATCACCAACGATGGCTCAGTGGAGGAGGGCTGTGGTGAGACCGCGACGGAGGCGAAGGGCGGCGAGGTGGTAGCTGAACCTGTTCGCTGTGCTACCTTTTGCAAGGCTATTTTCAAGGATGCTGTTGCGCCTCTGCTTCCAAGGCCGGCCACCGCACTTCCGAGCGGTAGGGGCCGCAAACGGCCTGCTCGTCCATCGCCGGTGCCGGTCTCGCAGAGGGCCCAGCGGAAGCTGATGAGAGAGCTGCAGTTCATCGACACACCAGCCATGCCACCTGATTCTGCGGTCACGGAGTACATTGACATGTACGGGCAGGACCTACCAGATCAGGCGATTGACACGATCAGGGCCGCTGCACAGCTGGGCAACAAGAGGCTCTCCAAGGTCCTTGCGGCAATGGCGGCTGAGGCGGGCGAAGCGGAGATGGAGGTCCCATGAAGAGTCAGCAGAAGAAGGAGAAGACGAAGATGTTGGCCTTTGCAGTTCCTGATGTTAGGTAGCCTTGTGTTAGTGCCAGCAACAGCCGGCCTTAAGCCGGTAGAGTTAGGTTTCTTTTCAGCATTGTTGTACTGTGATGGGATTGATGATTGGCTGGGGTCAAAGCTGTTATGAACTACGTATAGGAATATGAAGTAAAGAATCAAGCCACAGAGGAGACACACGATTTAACGTGGAAAACCCTTCCGATGTGAAGGGGAAAAACCACGGGCACCAGCCAGCAACAATCTCACTATCTCAAGAGTTTTGGGTTACACGCCTATGGCGGCTTACAAGAGAATCAAGTCTCCACGAAACCCTAGCAAGGGTGTATATACCGTACCGTACGCCTACGCTCCGGCCCAAGCCTCCGGCGACAGGCCTCCGCTTCGCTCCGTCAGAAGCCTGGCCTATATCCTGGAGTGAATTTGGAACAACTCCAACAAAAGCTCCATGGCGGTTCTGTAGGAGGAGCTCCCCATAGTGATCTGTTGAGTGGCGGTGTATGTTTCAGTCCTAATGTTGTAGCAACAAAGTTTCTGCTTGCTGGATATTGTGTGCTGTCTGTTTGGGTTGGAGACGGGGGGATGAGTCTATCTGATTGCTCAACATCTGTCAATGAATAACAATGACCTCAAATTCTTAAATTGGAACGTGAGAGGACTGAACTGGGCAGCAAGAAGAGAGGCAGTTAAACTGTTGATCCAGCAAGCACGGCCACACATTATCTGTCTGCAGGAAACCAAGTTAAGCAACATTGACTCTCTTTTGCAATCTGAGTTCCTTGGTCAGCCTAGCTGGATGTTGGACTATATACAGGCAGATGAAACTAGAGGAGGCATTGCTATCGCCTGGAACCGTGACTTCATCACTGCCACTCAACCAGTCAGGAGAATACATAGTCTGACCCTGAGGTTAACAATGAATATGACCAACACTTCTTTCTTGCTAACGACTGTCTATGGGCCGACTGAGCACAGTGCTAAGAAAGGCTTCCTTTCAGAACTTATTAGCTGTCAGCCGGCACGAAACACCCCGTGGATTTGTTTAGGGGATTTCAATTTGATCTGCGAGGCTAGAGATAAGAACAATGGCAACATCAATCGAGCTCACATGAGAAAGTTCAGAAGGGCTTTAGATGCAAGTGAGCTTTTCGAGCTTAGATTGCTGAACCGACGCTACACTTGGAGCAATGGGAGAGCCACCCCAACGCTGGTACATCTGGACCGCGTCTTCTGTAACCATGACTGGTCAGTTCTTTTCCCAGCGATCGGTCTACAAGCCCTCTCCAGCTCCCTCTCAGATCACTGCCCGCTGTTCCTTTGTAGTCAGCAGCAACAATCGAGGAAGGCGACCTTTAAATTTGAACTGTTCTGGATACGGGTCCCAAGATTTGCTGAAGTTGTCTCACAAGCCTGGACAAAACCTGTCTTTGGCCATTGATGAGATTGCATAATCGCCTGAGACTGACATCGGGAGATCTGAAGACTTGGAGTAAAACGCTTTCCGGTAACGCCAGAATGCAATTGAATGTGGCAAATGAAGCAATACTGCGCCTTGACATTGCCCAGGAAATAAGGCAACTCTCAGAGCCGGAGCTAATCCTATTGAGAGACCTCAAACACCAAGTGTTGGGGTGGGCGGCGATTGAAAGATCGAGACGTCGTCAGTGCTCACGGTTGATCCATATAAGAGAAGGCGATGCGTGCACCAAATTTTTCCACCAACGAGCGAATGGCAGGCGAAAGAGGAACCTGATTGCATGCCTCAAGAACCATGAAGACGCCATTGTTTGGAGTCATGAGGAAAAGGAAGAAATCGTGCACCAGTTCTACTTCGACCTGCTGGGCACTCGGGTGGAACGTATACAGAACATAGACTGGAACAGCCTCCAGCTGTGCACGATAGAGGACACTGAATTGGATAGACCTTTTACGGAAGAAGAGATAGAACACACCATCAAGATGCTGCCTGCAGAGAAAGCCCCGGGCCCAGATGGTTTCACTAGATCCTTTTATAAGCGATGTTGGCAGACGATTAAAGGGGACATAATGGCGGCGATGAACTGCTTCTACCACCTTCAGGCTGGCCCCCTGGAGCATCTAAACGGCGCCAACATTGTGCTCATTCCTAAGATTGAAGCACCTGAATATGCAAAGGATTTCAGGCCGGTCAGTTTAGTGCACTCCTTTGCCAAGCTGATAACTAAGACTCTGGCCATCAGACTGTCACGGAATATGGATCATCTGATCTCCCCTTCACAAAGTGCCTTCATCAAAGGACGCTGTATACATGACAATTTCATGTATGTGAGAAATCTGGCACGGGCATATCATCGAACAAAGACACCAGCTCTACTCTTCAAGCTAGACATTTCAAAGGCATTCGACATGGTCTCTTGGGAAGGCATTCGGACATTGCCCTCTTTACCGCGGCCACAAGAGTAACAATAGACGATGGCAGAAAAGCATCGTTCTGGGTCTCGAGCTGGATCAAAGGACGGTCACCAGCTTCCCTCTTCCCGCGGTTATACCGACATAGCAGACGAAAGAACAGGTCAGTGCGTGAGGCGGTTTTCAATGCTAAGCTGATCAATGACGTTGCACACAATCTGAACGCCGGGATCTTAAGAGAATTGGCCGAGCTGTGGCAACTCATCCATATATTACACCTGGACCCTGCAAACGAGCAGGAGGATCAGATCGTCTGGACTCTCGACAGCTCAGGAGAGTATACTGAAAAGTCGGCATATGAAGTTCAGTTCAGTGGCCAGGTGGTCTCCAATTTTCCAAACCTCATTTGGAAGGCGTGGGCTACGCCACGTTGCAAATTCTTCATATGGCTACTCCTACAAGACCGGGTTTGGACAGCAGCTAGACTCCAATTAAGGGGATGGGAAAATAACTACTTCTGCGCGTTTTGTGAAAGGAACCTGGAAACTGCGGTCCACCTCTCGATAGAATGCCCCTACGCTAGAAGAGTATGGACCCTGGTGGCAACATGGAGCAAACCTTCCAGCTGGACCGACCACCACGACATGGAAGAATGGTTTATGGCAATGACTAACGATGGAACGAAGGCGGCACACTCTCTGGCAATACTGACTACTTGGCACATCTGGAAGGAAAGAAACGCCAGAGTGTTCAACGGAAATAGGAGTGCTGAGCAAGCTGTGTTTACAAGGATCAGGGACGAGTGCGCTGATTGGGTGTCAGCGGGGGGTAGGGTACTTAGCTACCTCAGGATTGCTCCAAACTTTGAGAGTAATTAGCGTAATCTCCTAAACATCTCATGTGGCGGTCTGCCACATGGGATGGCGCCTCTCGGGCAAGCACGTTGAAACTCTGTTTCTTGCTTATTAATATATGCCGGGCAACCGGATCTTTCACAAAAAAAAAAAAAAAAAGAACAACACTTAGAATGATTCCAATTACTCGAGTGGCCAGATGGCGATAGGTAGAGGTAGATGAATATAGAGATATAGGGATAGTTTGATAATTAGTGCTAAACCTGTCCCTGCATGCATGATTCAACTGTCGCTGTATCATCATTTAGTAGAGGCAGAGCGATTGGGCAAGCAGCTGGGCTGGGCCTGGGCGCCCGCCACGGCTACCTACAAAAGGCATTCATTGCGGTCATCCGAGTGATAGGGATATCCTTGTGTTCACGTGCTACTACAGAGTAGAGACTGCAGAGCGAGAGGAATGTTGGATTTGGGCCGTCACACGGTACCTACTCACACGGAGGCCCTGTTACGTGCTGTTCCTGCTGTCACGCAGGCATGCATGCGTGCGTGCGCCTCTAGCTAGCGTATGGCCGCCGGCGTCTTGCCTGCTGAACGTGGACAGCAACAGAGCCGCCGGCGGGTCACAACATCAGTCTTCCGCCGGAACCGAACCCCTGATCAAATCCAACGGTACGGTGACCGCACCAGCCACTGAGCCACCGCTGCACCTGCACGGCCGGCCTTTGGCATGTGCAGGCGTGCCGAGACGGACTGCCTTTTTGTGGCCATGCCTCTCTCATCTCTCTGCCCCGGACCCGGACCCCGGTCGACATATGAGCGCCCAGAGCGGAAGAACGTCCGCGGGGCTGCTTCAAATCGCGCACGCGCGCGCGGGGGCCGGTGCCTGCCTGCCATCCACCGGGCCTGAGTAAAGATGGCAACGGACCTGATACCTGATAGCCGATGGATATTTTATCCATTAAGGGACGGGGTGGGATCATATCTTCACCTGCAGGCATTTAAATGGGCAAAAATTCATCCCCGATAGGTATAGCGGGTACGGAAACGTTCCCTGTTTACCCGTCTCCGTTACCCGTTGGGAAACACGACTATTTGAGCTGTCATGCGAACCGAATTTTTTATAATTTAGCCCTTTTTTTTTGAAAGTTTCTCACAAATAGACCCCTGACGGAAAGAATTCAGAAAATGAACTCTTAGCTCGGCGCCATTGATCCTGGCGCCGAGCTCGGCGTCAGCGTCTATGACGCCGAGCACGTGGGCACGGTGGATGACCTGGCAGGGAGCTCGGCGCCAGTCACTCTGGCGCCGAGCTCGGCGCCAAGATCTACGGCGCCGAGCTCGGCGCTAGATTGACTGGCGCCGAGCTCCCTGCATTTAACCTCGGACCAACCTTCCTGCCCGAGCGTTCTTTCTCTTCTTTCTTCTCCCTCTCGGGTTTTTTCTCTCCCCACTTCACCCTACCTCACGAATCGGCATATTGGACCTTGAAACCTTGATTTGATCCGTAGATCTTCGAGAGCAAGGTACCCTCGCTCCCCTCCTAGTTTTTTTGCATCGATTCGGTATATATTAGTCGGATTTTTCAACCTAAGAATCGTCATCACTTAGGGTTTCATTGTATCCCTCAATATATATATTATACAACCGTTGAATGATGCCAAGACGTGAAAAAGCTAGCAAAGCTAGGCGCATGTAGTTATGTTATGGGTTCATTGTTGTGCATCAAATGGAAAACCCTAGGTTTATGGTTTAATGTTAACTACTTGCGTTTCTTAGAACAAAATTGGTTGTATTGTAGTTATGGTTCTCATTGACATTTATTTGTGATTTTTTATTTATGTTTATTAAATTACATCCGTTTTGTTAGATACAAGAAATGTTTCGAGAGAAGTTTTGGCGAAAACGGGGTCGTCCTTGAGAATTATACTCCGACGCGTCTAGCAAAGATGCCCCCGTCCATCCTGACCTCCCTATCCCTAACTGTGACTGTGGTTTCCCGGCCCATGTTTTTCAATTGAAACATCCGGACACAGCGGCGCGTTGTTTCTACACATGCAGTCGTTTTAATGTAAGAAATTGTTTCCACTATCCTTTTTCTTTATTTGTGTAAGTATGCTACTAATATTTTATTGGAATCTCGTTGTGTAGGACCATGAGAGATGCTTTTTCTTTCAGTGGATCAACGGTGCAGACAAGTTTGATCCTAGGTACCTCCTTTTCAACGATTGGTTTAGAGGAAGACATCCACTGAGCACTTCAAGCGGTGGGTTCCACCCCCCCTAACCCTCCGCCAATGACGGCTAAGGAGAAGCACCTAGCCACAATTAGATGACTCGAGGAACCTCCTCTGTGCGATTGCGGAGATTGAGCTGTGATAAACCTGAGAATACGTTGGAGTTTGTGTTTCCAAACAAGCATGAAGTAAGTGCAAAGTGTATGTGTTCAAATCTTGAGCTATATGTGTTCATGTACTAATGTCTCATTATTTAGTTATTTTCAATGGCGAAGTGTCGTTTCAATGAATGGTTGTATGGTCCTAAGAACCAATGGCTGGAAGAACCGCGGAGGGTTAAGGAAAATAAGAAAGAAAAGGTAATCTACAAAGCACCTCCTGTCATGTGCGAATGTGGTGTTAAATTCAACTATGGCCTAGTCCCTTCGGAGCTTGGAATATGCCATTATTGCAGCCATATGATTGAGTATGATGATGTTCGTTATTTTTGTGGTAAACATGGAATCGTATTTTGTTTCTTTTGCTAAGACATATATGATGTAATATTTCTTTTGAACAGAGCACTAGAAAATACAGGTGGGAATGTTATGATGGTCAAGCTAAGTTTTTAGATGAACTGAAGAAGAGGTAACTAATTGCACAGAAGAGGGGATATGGATCTGACTACGTCAACCTATTCGTTAAACATCACAAAGAAAAGATGCGTGAGTTTGTTAGACAGCGCGGTATTTGTAACCCGATTGATGTTGGGCTAAATAGATGGGGATTGGAGAGGCAGATGATATTAGAGGAGGAGAGGGCAAGAAATGCGGCAAGGGAGAAGACAGGAGTATAGATGCCGGTCTTGAACAAGCATGTTGCTACATTATGTGCCAGTGAGTGCTTGAAAGCCTTTTTTCGTGATTTTAAATGTAATATAATCGCGTTGCTAACTGATTGCATTTTATACATGAAGGGATTGGTTGCAGCGAGAAACATGCCGCAGAGGTGGCTCGTGCAAGGTATGAGGAGAAGAAGTTAGATGAGCATAGATCGCGAGCTGGTCGCACCGTTCAATCACCGATTGTATTGTCTAATGAGGGGGACGAGGATGAGGACGACACTCGCAGACTGAGTGAGCTCATTGCACTAGCAGAGGTGGGCATGCAAACGCAGGAGGCTGAGGACGACACTGGCAGACTGAGCGAGCTCATCGCTCTAGCAGAGACGGGCATGCAGGCGAAGGACGCTGAGGATGACACTAGCAGACTGAGTAAGCTCATCGCTCTAGCAAAGGCGGGCTTACAGGCGGAGGAGGATGACGACGCGTTCTTCACTCAGGCCACAGCGGCCGTAGATGAAGCAGAGGCCTCTTACTACAGGCGACAGGCAGGTCAGAGCAATGTAGGTGATCCTAGCCACAGCAACAAGGTTGTGGTAGAGGACTAGTACTCGGATGATGAGTTGCTTACTTAGTACGTTTCAGACTGAGGATTTGAAAGTGCATTTGCCTCTATGTCTACTGTCGGCACATACTTCTAGTATTAATATAATGTGTAATTTGACATAGTATTGAACTTTTCATTATGTTGTTGTTTTTATTATTTATGGTCTTAATATTCCGCTTAATGATACAGATGTATTGAAATGTGAACACTTGCTGCAAAAAAACCTAACGACGTACGACATTATATATATCAACACACGAAACACATGAAATGGCATGTGACTACATGTACCGAACCTGGGTACAGAGTTTCCTTCGACTAAACCTAACATGTCTTAGGTAATTAAACCAAACAACAAACACATAGATGTGGTATGTGAAAAAGATAAAATCATCCTAGTAGTGTGGCCACATAGCAAATTGTGTTGCACCTTCTCCATAGTAGCCTCTCGTTGTTGTGGTTAGGGCAGGTGCAATATGGATCATTGCAGAGTGTCTCCTGTGAATCGGCACTATTGTTGTTGTCGTCCTGTCCATCGTCCTTGTAACCGCTGCTAACTTCCCTTTCTAGATCGAAGATATGGTCCTATAGGTAGTAGATGTACTCCGCATGCGGATAAATAGGTCGAGGATCGACCCACCTAGTGAACCCACAGTTTTCTTCGACCAAAGAAGACTACAATAAGTATGTCGTGTAAGTTATATACAAGAGAAACATATTGAAGAAAAAAAAGTAATAGCAATTACCCATGCTCGCGGGGATTTGAAGAAACGACGACCTCCATCTATTCCCTCGGTGAACATCTGCACTAGGCAGTCCTCACCATGCATGCATTTTGGCCACTCTTCTTTCCTTTCATTGTATCCTCTTAGTGGTGCCTCTTTGGTGAAATCACTTTTGCTCTCAACTGGGAACCTCTCATAAAGAGCTTCCTCAAAGAAATCGGGACCAAGAGGACCCTCTCACCCCCAGGTAGTTCCCTTCCCCTTTCCTCTCCCTCTAGACGACTCTCTAGACATTGGTACTGCAACAAAAGAAAATGATGAGGAGTGTTCTTCTTTCTTGTTGTGTGTGTGAATGAGATAGAGTGAGCGGTTATTTATAGGTTGAGAGGAGGAATGAAGACCTCTCAGTGTGCCATGTCAGCGATCCGTGTGCCTCTTCACCTAAGCCCTTAGATCAAACAATAATAAGATGGATGGTGGAGATAGAGTGGAGTTGTGCTTCCTTGCATGCCAGTACTATGTTAGTGATGTGATAAATCGCTATTGTCCCTATATCTGAAAAGTCTATTTTTATTATCTGAAAACCATAGAATCATTCACTGTTGCTTGGTAACCCTAGATTCATCTACAAAGCGTATGTACGATACGTTTGGATTATACACTTTCTAATAAATTTATAGTTAATCTGTGTACTGCATTTGTGCCTTTTTAGCAGTGTAGTATGATTATTGTTTCACAGAAAAAATTCACAAGAGTTTCCCTTGTTTTAGGAGCATCCACAGTTACAAACAGAGACATCATTATATATTCCAAACATTGAATCATCCAAGGAGCAAAATGCAACCACAACGAACATCACAACCAACATAATATATCCTGCGCAGTCCAAATAGTCTACAATGTCCTTACAGTCACAAATAGTTACAGAAAAGTAAATACAAAATCCATAATAGTGCATACTAACAACTACCACATCCCTCACTGCCTCCTACTCTTGCCCTTACCTTGTGACCGAGAGCGCTTGTACCTAGAGTGTAAGGGTCACGCGGACGGCGTCGCCTAGTGTCTAGAGGCGGTGTAGGATGAGTCGAGGGAGCATCATGGAGCTGAGAGGGGCCAAGCTCCTCATGCCTCTTGTCCACATTGTCGTCTTTGTCGTCTTCCTCGTCCTCGTCCCCGTCCCCTATAGCTGCTTGACTAGAGGAACCCAAGCCTCCTCTACCTGTGAAAGGAACGTACACATCTTGCGTCATGTCTGTCCTACAACCACAACGACCAGCTGCACGGCGTAGACGACATGACAGCCTCTATTGTACAAAACTATGTTAATTGAAAGAATCCAACGTATTAATGATATGTTTGAAAGAATATTTTTAATCTTACGTCCATGAAGCCAAGTATGTAGTCGTCATTGACTCTCGGCTGAATGCGCTCGATCTCTTCAACTGAGCATTTGAGTGTATTGTCCTGCAATAAAGTTCTTAATAATAATACTTCTGAACAGATAGCAATAGGTTTTATTTTCTTTTGTACAAGAATCTAACATATTCTAAGGGTTATATGGCTCGAAGGTTGCACTAACTACAATAGATAACTCATAATATCGGTCCAAGAACGCCTAATGTATTGTTATGCAACTTAACGTACAAAAATAAGGCAATTGACTTACCACTCTGTCCAAGATCGGTCCTGCCTCCACCTGTCTTCCTACACGAGTCGACTGGTCGTACACCGTGTCTTCATTGTCGGAGGACTCGATGTCGACGTAGTCAGCTTCGGTCCACTGTAGCCTCAGCCTACACCGTGTCGCACGCTGGTACCAAGCTTGGTACCGCTTGAACTCACGGTTCGTGTGTGGCTCATTGTTGTTGTCCACGTTGTCGTACATCTCCTCCCATTCCTCAATGAAGGACTGGTGGTGCCTCTCCTAGTCAAAAATCTGCTTGTTCCTCTGACGATCCAACCTGCACGTATGTCATCGTTACTTGAATCCATGTACATGTCACCATATTAATAGAAATGGACCATCATCATGAGACATTTGAAATATCAAAACACTTACTTGTGTAAGTCAACCCCGGTCAAGAATAGAGTCGTAGGCCCAAGTTGTCTCACTCCAAATTGGTGTGCAACCCTATCTGGTAGGTGTACTCGACAGCATAGAAGCAAATTAGAGGGCACCTCATCCTATAGAAGTCGTTGTCAGCCCCACAAACATTGCTCAGCTGAAAAGGAAGTGCGTCCTCTCCACCGTACGACTCCCACTCTACCTACAACATGTCCAAACAAGATGTTAGATGGTATACTAATCCTTTTCAAACTAGCATGGGAAATAAAATTTATTTACACTAGACACTGTCAGCGTGTCTAGCTCATTGGTGAACTCAATGTACGCCCGGTCTAACCTCGCGTACGGAACCCTGGCCTAGTTCCAAAGGTATGCCCACATTGGTTGCCGTCTTGGAGGCTGACCTTGGAACCACTCACGACGATCTAGAACCTCAGGACGGCCAACTGGAAGATGAGCCCACATCCACAGCTGTAACAGGTACACGCATCCACCAAGTGACGGGTTTGACGAAGACCGACGACACCCCTCACACAGCTGCCGTTATAGAAAACATAAGACTGCAGAGCCCCAGCTGTAGTGACCCGCCTAGTCCCAGTCACTGAGGCAGTGGATCCACATCCAGAACACACTGTCACCCATGGCGTCAGGGAAGAGAACGTAGGCAAACAGGTGTAGGATCCATGCCCTGCAGTAGTACCCAACTGTCTCCTCATCTGCCTCCTCGGGACACTGTGCGAACTCTTCCCGTAGCCAAGAGATGGAAACTCCAGAAGTGCGAGCCACTTGCTCGCCAAGCTCACGCCTAAGGAAGGCCTCCACTCGTGCTCTCCAGCCCTCTGACCTGCATTGCCCGGTGACTGGGTTGCTGTGAATCCTTATGCCTAGCATCTTCTGACAGTCTTGGAGCGTGACTGTCATCTCCCCGAAAGATAGGTGGAAGCTGTGAGTCTCTGGCCGCCACCTATATTTAAGACAAAGCAATATTAATTGTTAAAAAGTCATTTGTATGAACAAATGGCCATGAATGAAGGCAATGATTCAATTTAATACCTGTCAACCAGCGCAGTTATGGCCGCTGAGTTGAACTTGGGCAACCCACGATGAACCTAAAAAGAGATAACATCCAGGCCATCTCTTTACAGGAAAGGAGTGTACCTATCGTCGTACCGCATGTCCAAGAACTCACTATGGGTTCTAGGACGAAGGAGCAGAAGGTCCTGCATCGAATAAAACATAGTCACCTGTTACTTCACGAACACATGTACGTTCACCAAATTTTGAACAAAACTTTTAGATTATTACATGCGGTTAAGACACTTACTCGGATAATTTTGTGTCAAAGAGATCTCAAAAGGAGGATCTGCCATGGAAACATGAGTCTGACAACCATCTACAAATACCACATTGGGGGTAGATTGAGCATTGAGAACCGTAGGTGCAATCTGCACATGCAGGTAAGGTTTCGAAACGGGAGGGTCGATGTGTGCCTGATGATCCATTGCTAGGGTAAACCTATGACGGATGGGATCAACTAACACCTGACGTACAACCACGTCCAAACATTGCAGCTGGCTCTTCATAGTTGATCTCACATAGTTCTCCCATTGGTCCGCACAACCAATTGAGATCATTCGCCTAAAGATGTTCGGAGGAGAACCTAGGTGCAGTACACCATCAACTGCAATGACATCATCTCCAAGGCAATGTAGCTCCTCCCGAGCCTTTGCAACCATCTCACTAAATGAAGGCATATCATTGAATAGCACAGACACGCTTTGCATATCAAGAAACTCAACATATCCACAACGATCGCTTTCAATGGTGCCTCCATGATATATGGTTACTAGGTTGTCCATCTAGTTCAAACACGTAACGAAACACATGTCCTTTAGTCAAAATGAGACGATAGATAGTACCTAACAAGTACTTTCTAGCTACAAACTAAGTAATCAAGATAATAACTACGCATATATATACAGTGTACTCACTAAATAGCTAGATCATATGTAGTTAACTAAATATGCAACTACATATCTAAGTAGCTATCTAACTATATCTATGAACCTATGTATCTATGTTAATATCTATCTACATATATATATCTCACTAGATCACTACCTGAGTCATCATATTAACTAGTAAATAACAAATGCCAACTAAGTAGGTACATTGCATATTCATAATTTTTACCTTTCCAACGACTGCTCTGCGGACGTCGAAGGAGTCGCATCGGACGATGGGTTTGGGTCAGGCCGACGATTCGGACCGGCGGTGGCACGGCCGGCCGCTGCAGGTGGCGGGGTCGGCGGTGGCGCGGCCAACGACATCGATGGCGCGCGGCGGGCGCGGGATGCCCGGGGCTCCGCGTGGCGCTCCTGCACGCCGAGGCGCGACGCGGCGTGGGGCGAGGGCCGGCATGGCCAAGGGGCGCGGGCCGGCCTCGGGGCACGCGCGGTGCGGGAGAGGGCGGCGGCGGCGGCGGATATCGGCTATCCAAGGGCGAGAGAGGGAGAAGAAGAGAGGAAGGGCGTGGGCCCAATAGATATTAAAGGCTCGGTGCCATTGGCATTGGCGCCGAGCTCAGCGCCAAGATCTACGGCGCCGAGCTCCCTGCCAGGGCCCCCAGGAGCTCGGCGCCAGAGACGCTGGCGCCGAGCTCAGCGCTAGCATCAATGGCGCCGAGCTAAGGATCCATTTTCTGAATTCTTTCTGCCAGGGGTCTATTGTGAGAAACTTTCAAAAAATGGCTAAATTATAAAAAATTCTGTCATACGAGTATTAGGCCCAAAAAAGCTCAACTTAGGTATTTTGGCCCAAATCTGAACAATCATATATATAGTTTGTGTGTTGTAGGAACCTTAGTTTAATTTTTCCTCACCATCTCCCCCAGCAGCACAAGCACGCCTGCCTCACGAGCGCTCGTGCCCCTCGCTTCCTCAGTTCGGTCTCTCTGCCACCTTTGCTCGTCCTCCTCGCAACCTCGCTCCTTCTCCTCAGCATCTCCGAGACTCCGACACTTATACCCGGGTGAAGAAGAAACGTCTCCGATTGCAAAGCTACGACCCCAAGTGTCCTTGTTTATCGGGTATGCAGTACCCGTCGGGTATCTGTTACCCGATCGATATCCAACGGGTACGGAGATGGGCAAGAATATATACCCGAGACAGTTAACGGGGACGGGATGAATTCTCCGTAACGGGAAAGAGAACGTTCCGGCGATACCCGACGGGTACATCCCCGTTGCCATCCTTAGGCCTGAGCAATATATGCGATGGAATGGAACCGCTTGGTCGCCGTTGGATTTGGTTGAGCGGAGAAACCGGAAAAGCATGTTGTTAATAGAGATGATGCAGGATCTGAACCAGCAGTACCGCAGGTTCACACTTAAAACGTCGGCTGCGACGGACCCTCTCCCTCAAGATGATGCACGAGGTGTCATGCGTCCTGTTCGCTTGGCTTATAAACCGTATTTTTTCAACAAACAAATAATATTTTTCTCTCCTGACTAATCAGGCAACCGTACTTTTAGCCAAGCCAAGACATGGTCAGCGTTCGCAGTCTCAGCTTGCCATTTCCCACTGTGACCTTCGGTCACCTTTTGTATCTGCCAGCGACGTACGTAGTGGACGAATGAAGGCTCCCAGCAAAATATTTTCTCCATAACACAAAACCGGTCGTCTTTGTATAAAAAATGGTTTGAGTTATGCGTCAAATAAACTACTCCAAAAAATCAAATCAGGGTCCTACTTTCAACTTAAAGACATCCTATTAATGTGGGCCCAATGGATGGTACTAATCTATACTATAAAGGAGCGAACGATTTAGAAATAGCTCTCACCCAAATATTTTATACCCACCTTCGAGTCTCATAGATCTGACCTAACAAATGGAGCCGGTCGGAAACAAGTCGTAAACTCTTTACGTTGACACACCCTTCGTTGTTGCTGATCTCTCCCTCCTCCGTTTTTTCTCACGCGCGGCAGAACCTACCCACCGCCTGTACCCACCCGCGATCTCCTTTTCACCAATGGTTTGGGTACCCGCTCGGCGGTTCATTCGCTCTCGCCCTCACACCGGTCACCAGTCACGGAGACCGAGACGCCGACTTCGTTCACCCGGCCACGCGGACTCCACGGCGGCGACGGAGGCCAATACGGCGGCGCAGTAGCAGTGCCTAACCCAGCTCTGGAGTCGCAGTCGCCCTCATACTAGTCACCAGTCACGGAGACGGAGACGGAGACGCCGACTTCTTTCACCCAACCGCGCAGACTCCACGGCGGCGACGGAGGCCAATACGGCGGCGCAGTAGCAGCGCCTAACCCAGCGCTGGAGTATTCGCGCGGCGTCTTGGAGGCATCACAGGCAGAGAGCAGGTGAGGGCGATCACGTTATGTCCTTCTGAATCCATGGCCGTCCTCCGCGCGTCGATCGCCGCCCTTTCTCAACAAGCTGCTCTCGCGCTCCTTCGCTTTCGGTCCAAGCGGCGCCCCACCTGACGAGTCGCGGCCACAGCCAGACCCCGTCCTGCCCCTTCAAGGTCCAAGAGCGTCAGCGGCGTCCATGGAGGCCGCGCCAAGAAGGGGCTTCTCGCGGCAAGGAGAAGGCAGCGGGAGGAGCGGGCCTGCCATCGACGGACCTACATGTGTGAAAGGCCGCAGGAGGAGCAGAGTAGCTGACCTGTCTCTATATATTAGAAAACCTTGTTCGAAGACAATTATTGCCCAAAAAAGGTCAATCATCAACGCTTGATTTCTGGTTTAAACGCGCACATCTGCAAGTAGGCAATCTTTCTTTTATTAAAGATTTGAAAGTAATGTACTGCTTATATTAGTCCGCAGCTCTGACGCGGCGCGTCAAGGCCCAAGGGTCGTGGGTTGCACACCAAAGAACTAGCAAAAACTCAGACTTGACCGATGAAGGCAACAAGGTGATTTGCATTTTAAGAGCTTATAAAAAAAATCTGATTATATCTTATTATATTCGACTTCGTTACTTTATAGTATAGATAGATAAAAATATATGATTATAATGTTCATCTTTTGTTAATTGTCGTTTGCTTGTTTTTCAGTGGATCACGAACGTGAATATAAAAACAAACGCAATCGGGATAGCTATGCCGCATTGTCTAATGATAAGAAGAAAGAACTTCTCGCCAAAAGGCGTGAATATCAACGTAATCGAAGGGCTCGTTTGAAGGCAGAGGTCAAAGCGACCAAATTGGTTGAATCATCTCACCTCACAATTAACCAAAAGATGAACATCCAAGGTCCTGCTTGACTTAGGAATGTTACTTGTGTTGCATTAGCATTTTATATCCTTTATATATGCATATGTTCGCCTTCTCTAAATATAGGTGAGCAAGATTCCAGTCGTAAGAGGAGAAGGGAAATCAAATTAGACCCTGCATTGCCTAATGACAAGGAGGAGGCAGCTCGGGTTAAAATGCGTGAATATCAGCGTAATCGTCGGGCCTGTTTGAAGGAAACCGGTAACACAGAGAGATTGGTATGATAGTTACCTACAATAAGAGTTGAGATTTATACTGCAGTAGGATTATAAATAAAAAAATATTGCCTCAGCTCTTGGATTTGATTCATATGATCCATCATTCTTAATGGCTCTACCATTTTCCACTGCAGTGAGGATTATGGAAATGACATCCGATGCTGCATTGCCTGACGACAAGAAAGATGAAGCTCGGGTTAAAAGGCATGCTTATGTGTGTAATCGTCGAGCCCGTTTGAAGGATACTGGTAACACAAAGCTTGTTATGATGGAAAATTTTGGATTAGGTTCTCTAAATCTTTAATCTTCAAATTATTATATTATTTTGCTGTTAATTACTATATAATTGCCGAGCCCATTTGAAGGATACCGGTAACACGAAGCTTGCCATGATGGAAAAATTTGGATTGGTCTCTCGAAATCTTTAATCTTGAAATTATTATATTATTTTGCCGTTAATTACTATATAGTGTCAAACATGGCAGGCATGATAATAATGTTCCCTACTTAATCCAAATTGTTTTAGGTCTTGGGAAATGTGTATATCAACGTTATAATTGTGCTAAAAAAAGGTTGATCAAAATGTTAACCTTGACCTTGACTCACGAATGTTACTTGTGTTGCATTAGCATTTAATATCCTTTATATATGCATATGTCCGCCTTCTCATAAATATAGGTGAGCAAGATTCCAGTGGTAAAAGGAGAAGGGAAATCAAATTAGACCCTGCATGGCCTAATGACAAGGAGGAAGCTCAGGTTAAAATGCGTGAATATCAGCGTAATCGTCAGGCCCGTTTGAAGGAAAGTGGTAACATAGAGACTGGTCTGATAGTTACCTACAATCAGAGTTGAGATTTATACTACAGGAGGACTATAAATAAAAAAATATTGCCTCAGCTCTTGTAGGATTTGATTCATATGATCCATCATTCTTAATGGCTCTACCATTTGCCACTGTAGTGAAGATTATGGAAATGACATCCGATGCTGCATTGGCTGACGACAAAAAGGATAAAGCTCGGGTTAAAAGGCATGATTATCAGTGTAATCGTCGAGCCCGTTTGAAGGATACTAGTAACACAAAGCTTGCTATGATGGAAAATTTTGGATTGGTTTCTCTAAATCTTTAATCTTAAAATTATTATATTATTTTGTCTTTAATTACTATATAATCGTCGAGCCTGTTTGAAGGATACTGGTAACACAAAGCTTGCTATGATAAAAAAAATTGGATTGGTTTCTCTAAATCTTTAATCTTGAAATTATTATATTATTTTGCCGTTAATTACTATATTAGCGTCAAACATGTCAGGCATGATAATAATGTTCCCTACTTAATCCAAATTATTTTAGGTGTTGGGAAACATGTATATCAACGTTATAATTGTGCTAAAAAAAGGTTGATCAAAATGTTAACCATGAAGCTTTCGATTCTGGCATTTGGGAACTAGAAGACACATTGCATGGAACAGGGTATGTAAAGTTAACAATGCGTAATTGCATATCTAAAACATACGTTGTATATGTGCAATGCGTAATGTTTTATTAATTTGTTTAATAGAAAATGACTTAGATGAACAGAACCCATGTGAAGATGACCCAGACATCTACTTGGATGATGAAGCTAGAGTGTTTAATGATGAAGATGAGCTTGTGATGACACTTCGCCCATTTATATATATTATTTTTTAGAGATTTATGTTCATGCAAACTTAAAAATTTCTAATTTATAATTGCAGGTTTTCAATATGAGTATTCTATAGAACCCACAACAAGAACGAATTGTTAAGATCTTTATAACTTTGTGTATGTGGGTCTTCCTGAGACCCATCATGTTTTGAAGAAAGTGCAAAACTGTTTTTATTGTCGTGCAAAGAGGTTTGAAGGTGAAGGTCCTGTATTTTGTTGTCGTAACGGACGGATCAATATATTTATACCAGAGGTGCCAGCTGAGCTCTGTCAATTGTTCACAAGTCAAACTGACAGGGATGCAAAGTATTTCAGAAGGAACATTCGGTACTTCAATTCACACTTTTCTTTTACCAGCATGGGGGTTTCCATTGATCATAGTTTGGCAATAGCAAAGGGTACTGTAATTTATACATTTAAAGCTCATGGCCAAATATATCACAAGTTGGATCAACTTGTGCCCGGTGTTAAGGGGCCACGCCATATGCAGTTGTACTTTTATGACACAAGTGAGACTATGCATCATAGGATGAAAAGATCACCACACCTTGACGCTAATGTGATCCACACTATATTGAACATCATGCAACACAATCCTTATGTTCAGGCATTTCAGAGTCTTGGCACTCTTATCAACTTGGATTGCTATGCTATTGAGCTAAATACAAGTATTTCTATTGACCAGAGAAGATATAATGCGCCTGCAATGGAGCAAGTGGCTGCTATTTCGTTTGATGGAAATGACCCACAACAAAGGTTTGAGAGAAGCATAATCATTTACGGTAAAGAAAATCAACCTCATTATATAAGGTCGTACCATGGATATTATGATCCATTAGTATATCCTGTGTTCAATCCTAATGGTGAAATTGGATGGGAGGATAAGAAGATTTTATATCAAGACTCACCTCCATCAAAACCTAAGACAAAATATACTAAGCGTGCACAAAAAGGTGCTTTAATTTGTTATCTGCATAAATAATTTTTTACACTCAAAATCTCATTAACAACCAATTACAAATTTTCTTACTTTTATATAGGCCCAACGCTTGTTGAGATCAATGATGTCTCACATGCAAATGTTCATGAAGAAGAAGGTTATTTTCTTTGCAATAATTTTATCTATTTAAAATATTAGTATTAATATTAATTCCTCCTCAGCATGATGATGTTAAGATGTTTTAGCCATTAAAGGCAGAATGAAATTTAATCTATTTGTTGTTATGAACAGAAATTTCAGAGTCACGGCGATACGTCAACGCCAGGGAATATCTATGTTTCAGGCTTCAAGTTCGTGAGGGAGAATTTAATGTCATGTTTCATGGTGGAAGGCTTTTCCAGCAATGGACTGTTGATATGTATGTCAAGTTGGAGTCAATGCGTTTAGACTGGTACTCAAAACTGGTGCATCAAGATCTAATTCGTGCTCATCTATACCATGTTAGAAGTATTTGAGGTTCAAAGTTGTTTTTTCTATTTTCAAACCTAAGAAAACTTATAATGTTTTAACACATATATTCACTAGGGCCTTCTAGACACTCTTGCCACTGGAGAAGCCCGTGCGTCACAAGCTGGTCGTAGAGTTGTATTATCAAAAGAAAGATTTCTCAGGAAGTGACCGTGATGTGCACTCAAGGTATATGGATGCCATGGTTTTGATTACTCGATATGGAAAGCCAGATTTTTTTGTGACAATGACATCCAATCCATATTGGGATGAGATAGTAGAACATTTATTGCCAGGACAAATGCCGCAAGATCATATAGATATCGTGGCAAGAGTTTATAGAGCAAAGCTACAAGACCTCCAAGATTTCCTTCTTAAAAAAGTCCAGTGTTTTCCTAAACGCTAAACGGTAAATAGTCGATCACCTACCGTTTAGCCATTATTCAGGCAAAACGTCCCATTAAACGGGCTAAACGGCCAATTAAACGGGGTAAGCGGGTGATTAAACGGAAACGGTGCACCACCGTGTAGCGTTTACACGGTGTTTAAATGGGCTAAACAACCATTTAGGCGAACAGTAAAAAACATCATTTGGGCAAGGTCGCTGCCTGGGCACATGTCACTGAGTTTCAGAAAATAGGATTACCACATGAACACTTCCTTTTGGTTATGAAAGACGAGAGCAAAGTAGGCACTCCAGATGATTATGACAAGTATATATCTGCAGAGCTTTCTAATCAGAAGAAATGTCCAGAATTGCATAGACTTGTGTGCAAATATATGATGCATGGACCATGCGGTGTCCTCAACCGTAAGTGCCCATGTATGATAGATGGTAATTGTCACTTTCATTATCCCCGTGACTTTTGTGAAACCACCCTGCAGGGAAAGAACTCATATCCTCTTTATAGAAGGAGAGATGATGGACAAAAAGTGAAAATAAGAAGCCAATGGTTGGAAAACAGATGGGTTGTGCCATACAATCTAATTCTTCTAATGAGGTATAATTGTCATATTAATGTAGAGGTTTGCAGCAGCATAAAGTGTGCCAAGTATCTATACAAGTATGTCTTTAAGGGCCACGACCGTGTTTTGGCTTCGATAAATCAAGCTCGGGGAAATATGGATGGGCAACACTAGTTATTAAGTAGCACCCGGTTTTAAGAACAAAACCAGATACACACCATATGTGAGCCTAGGAAGTCAAATCTCACATATAGCTACAAATAAGGGTAATATCAATAGGCAATGCTCAATATATAATGTACTTAGTATAGAGAATATAACCTTAGACAACAAACAACGAAAAGACAACTCCGATCTTCGGGTGAAGACTCCAATTCCATAGGGACAACTGACTCGTTGATCACAAGCCTAACTCCTCCAGACTAGCAATCTGGTACCCATCTAGGATTTTTCCAAAGATTTAAAAAGTAAAGCAAGCGTAAGTACATGTTGTACTCAACAAATATAATATGGGGTTCATGAGGCTCAAAAGACTGACACTGGTTTAACTGCGGTTAGCTTTTAATGAGTCATCTTTTAGTAATTGGGTGGCAACAAGTTCATCACAAGCCCATAAACATATGATCAGGTAAACATGAATAATGAATTGCATACACAGTAATCATTAATGAGCATATTCATCATCAGTTTCATCCGTGTTCATCATCATTAACCATTAGTGATCATCTATTCCATAAGGGTTCCAAGGCTGATATACCAGTTTTACACTCTGCAGAGGTTGTACACTTTCACTGTGAGTCTTGATTTACCCTTTAGCCCGAGGTAGTCAACCTCTTGACCCACTACCAAGAAAGGTCGGCAGGGTTCACTATGAAGCCTTTCGAAGATTCGTCTAACAAGTTAGGGTCGCTAAGGTTTCCCCATCAGTAAGCATGAACCCCCTCCAAGGAGTGACTAATAAAATACAAAGAAACCAAAGTGCACCTTCTTGATAGGCCAAGATCATACAAATCGGAGCCCCTCTTGTGCCATAAAGGTGACCTCTAACAAGCTAGAAAAGGTCCTCATACTGAGCTAAAGCTAGAGCCATATAGCCCTCATAGCTGTACTGTAAGTTCCAAATAATCACTAACAAATAAGTCCTTAGGGAGAGGAATCTAAAGCACCATAAAATAGCCCAATGCTCTAGCTCTCTTGTTTTATGTTGCTAAAAAGCATCTTTTAATGTTTATTGCATATTACATTAGTCAAGTTATAAGATCATGGTTGTAGTTGAGCACTAGCATCATACTACCCAATGCAATAACCCAAAGGTATCAAGGTACAAGATAACAAAGTACTAGGAAATCCTTAGTGGCAGTCAAGGTAGACACATGCAGTATGAATTAAATGATTAAAAGTGTATAGGACAACAAGGAAGATCCCATGCTATACTTGCCTTAAACTTAGATCCTTCTTCAAGTCTAAAACTTCAAAGATCTGCTTCTTGATTCACCACGTATAACTCACCGACTGGACAAGATCATAAAGCACCACACAAGCATCCATGCAATCATACACAAAATAAACAATAGATCTAAATTAGAACAATACACCAAATATAAAATCAAGATGAAAAGTTTATAAAACGAATCTACGTCTCGCTACGAACACACAGACGCGAAAAGCACTCTATTCGGAGCTACGGTGAAAAAGATACATCTACCGAAAGATTTGCTCATAGGAGAAAATATAAAACTATTAGCTTCATGTGTTTTAATTATATAAAAACATATATGAGATATTTTATAGATAATATAATTTAAGTCAAATTTAGATTTGAATTATAAAACTAAAGTGAAAGAAATTATATTTTATGTATAAACCCCAGTTGCATAATTATTATTGAAATTAGAATTTAAACAATGAAATTCTAGAAATAGCGACATGGTAACCACTGTTACTAATGCGTAGATCTCGTCGCTATGAATCTAACGCAACTTGAATGGACTAAAACGGAGTTAAAACGTAGAAGATAGGATTTAAACAAGATTCCCTTTATTAAAATAATAGATTAAATCTAACCTTGAATTTTAAAAATTGAAAACATACTTAACAGTACTATAACCATGTAGATTATGAAATTATGAACCTAACGCAATTTGAACGGATCAAATCGGAGTTAAAATGGAGAAGTTATGTCTAAAATAAAATCAGTGGCAAATCTATAAATAAGTGAAAACATATTTTGGATCTAAACCGAAGAAACTGCGCTTTCCAAAGAAGAAAACGTACTATGAAAAGTGCTATGGACTGCGAGTTCTATTATTGAAAAAGGGAGGGGTTCTTTTGAAAATTTGCCCGCCGAAGGGGTAAGTTCTAATCCTGACCCTTGATCTAGATTTGAACGGCCAGGATTGAAACGGGGAGGGAAAGTCACCGGCGGTGAGTTGAATGGCGGCGACGCCATGGCTAGGCAAAGAGAGCTTCGCCGGAGTTCACGGTTTTTGGTCTACAGTCCACAAAAACGCAAGGCAAGGATACCAAGATAGAGAGGAAAGGAGGGCGAACTCACCCAGGGAGATTTTGGCAGCGCGGAGCAAGAGGAGGTGGCACTGTGCTTGGTCGGGCGACGGCAGACGGCAGCGCTAGGTCGCGGTGCAGCTATGGTGACTCGGTGAGACGACTGCAGCATGGGAGCTTGGATTGGGAAGGCATGGGCGTCGGCATCCGCTATTTAAGGAACGAAGGGACTTGCGGCGCAAGGCAATGGCCCGGTGCGGCCTCGGACTGTCAGCGGTGGCGGCGGAGTCCGAGCGGTTCACGGACGGAGGTGGGAGACACGACTGACTGGTGGGCCAGACACGTCAGCGGGAGAGGGTGGGGCTCGGTTGCACGGCCTTGCTAGCCCGGCCAAAGAGCGGGCGCGCAGCGAAGCGAGGAAGCCAGAAGTGGGCCGCGTGGAGAAAAAAGAGATGGGGAGGAGCAGTGGGCCGGCTTGCGCAGCGGGGAAAGGAGGGATGGGCCGCTGGCCTTGCTGGCTGCGCAGGAAGGGAAGGGAAGAGCGCAATGGGCCAAGTGTAGGTCGAGATGGCGACTAGAGGGGGGGTGAATAGTCATTTCTAAAACTTAATCGCATCGGCTAACCAAAACAAGTGCGGAATTAAAACTATCGGTCTAGCCAAGACTACACCCCTCTATCTATATTCTCTAGCACCTCGCTAAGATCCTAATTAAGCAACAAAGGTGCTGGGCTAACTAGAGCCCACCTAACTAATTCTAGGAGTAAGGTCACACAAACATATGCCACTAGTATTTCAAGCAATGAGGGAGCTCCTACACATGCTAGTAAGCAAAAGCACAAAACCAACTAAGCTCACTAGCAATGCTCAATAACAAGGCAACCAATGCCAAATTAGACAGCGCAAACACTTAGCTACACAAACTAAGCAAAGTGACTAACAAGGTTACACAAACCAAATTAGTCACGCAAGGGAGCTACTTCTATGCTACACAAGCAAGAAGGTAACTCGTGAGCTATACAAGCAAACTAATTACAAGAGCAACTACACAAGCACAATGTATATGAAAGTAACTACAAGCTTGTGTAACAAGGATGCAAACCAACAGGAAGAATAAAGTTGACACGGTGATTTTTCTCCCGAGGTTCACGTGCTTGCCAACATGCTAGTCCCCGTTGTGTCGACCGCTCACTTGGTGGTTCGGTGGCTAATTGGCATCACCCGCCAAGATCGCACGTCGGGCACCGCAAGAACCTACCCCAAAAGTGAGGGTAGCTCAATGACACGCTTTACTAGAGTTGCTCTTCGCGGCTCCCGTGGGGCGAGCACAATACCCCTCACAAAGCACTTCTCCGGAGCACCGCACAAGCTTCTTGTGGGCTTTAACGGAGACCACCACCAAGCCGTCTAGGAGGTGGCAACCGCCAAGAGTAACAAGCACCACCGGCTTGCAACTCAATCACCTAGTGCCACTCGATGCAACCTCACGATGCAATCGCACTAGAATCGCTCTATCACACAATCGAATGATCACTACCAAGCACTACCAAGCATGGACACAAAGTCCCCCGAGGTGCTCAGCACCAGCCATGGCCGAGACCCCCTTCTATTTATAGCCCCATGGGCTAAACTAGCCGTTACCCCTTCACTAGGCATTTTTCGGGACGACCGGACACGCCGGTCATATCGACCGGATGCAGGACCTCAGTGTCCGGTCAATGGATGCTCTCCATGTGTCGCTTCCATTCAAACTCAGTCACTCGATCTCAACGGTTAAGTGATGACCGGACGCGCTGCTCAAAGTGATCGGACGTAGGACCCCAGTATCCGGTCGTTTCCAGTAAGGTTCCAGTCGCTACCGGACGCGTCTGGTCGGTCACGATCAGACACAGCATCAGCGTCTGGTCCTTCTCCAACTTCTATGTGTCGCCTATGTCATCGTACGTCAACCTGATCGGACGCACCCTGCCAGCGTCCGGTCACTTTCAGCGCCAGCGTCCGGTCGAAGACCGATGCCTGCGCGCTCTCTGCTGCCATTGACCGAACACAGGACCCTAGCGTCCGGTCACCATGTGACCAACGTCCGGTCCACTCTGTGAGACCCTATCTTTTCTGTATAGGGCGCCGGTGTCACCGTCGGACTATCCACACTCTACGGGCGGACACTCCGCTGGTGGAGTTCCGAACCCTTGCCTCCGTTCCTTCACCGAGTTGATCCACATCAACTCTAACTTCATCTCCTTTATAAATGTGCCAACACCATCAAGTGTACACCACCATGTGTATGTGTGTTAGCATTTTCACAATCATTTTCCAAAGGATTAGCCACTCAACTTGCCACGCCACTCAATCCTAGCGACGATGCAAAGTTAGATCACTCGAGTAGCACTAGATGACCGACATGCAAACAAGTTTGCCCCTCTTGATAGTACGGCCATCTATCCTAAACCCGATCATCAACTTCTCTATACACCTATGACCGGTAAAATAAAATGCCCTAGGTTATACCTTTGCCTTGCGCATTCCATTCCATCTCCTCCAATGTCAATGCAACACATGCACCAACACAATCAACAATGATATGATCCACTTCATATCATCATGTGATCATATTGGTTCATCGATCTCAACTTCACTTGCTTTTCACCGTTGCCTTCGTCCATCGGCGCTAAGTCTTGCTTAAGCTTCACCGCCACGCGGTCCATTGCTCCAAAACCTCCGACTTGCCCTTCACGCTTGCAACCGGTCCATCAAGCCAAGTCATGTCTTGATCTTCTCCACCTTGATCACATGACTCAATGTCATGTCTCATTTGCAATGAGCTCCTTCATCATCACATGTGTGAGCTTTGCAACATCTCTAAGCCATTTTCACCTTCATGGCATATGTTGCTCACACACATGTACCTATGGACTAGTCACCTGTATATCTTACATAAACACAATTAGTCCACCTAGGTTGTCACTCAATTATCAAAACCACACAAGGACCTTTCACCAGGGATGACACAACAAGCCCATGTGGTAGGGAAATGAGGGAAAGGAGAGGGCAGCAGGCTTGGGCCAAATGGGAGGGGAAAGGGGAGGATAATGAAAAACACTTTTCCAAATTTTCTTTATTATATTATTTTTTTCATTTTCAAACCAAATTCAAATATGAATCAAATCAAATCTGAGTAGGGTTTCAAATACACTTTTCATCTTAATTAAAAATGAGAATTTTTGGTAAGTTCTCAAAAATAAATTTTACACCTTTTTAAATTATTTTATTTTCTAATTCTCTTTTCTTTCTTTACTTTTACTTCAAAGCCATTTTTAATTTCATTTGCAAAAGCAATTTAAACCATTTTAAATTTTCAATCAAAACCACTCAACCAAATAAATCAAATGCAAGGGCATGTATGCTAAAACATGTTGCTACCTTATGATAAATTTTAATTTAATGGAAAATTTTATTTTCCTATATTTCATGAGCACAAAAATACAGAATTAAATTATTTTAATCATATTTTCAAAAGAGGCAAATTTTGGGGTGTTACATAAGCAGTATAGAGATGGAAGGTGTATAACAACCATAGAGGCAGTCTATAGATTATACGGTTTTCCTTTGTATGATATGTCACCTTCTGTGTTACAAATGCAAGTTCACTTTCTATGAAAGCATATGGTTGCCTACAAAGCTAGGGATGATTTAAACAATGTTGTGCGAAATCCTAACTCTCAGAGGTCCATGCTTACATAGTACTTCAGCACAAACATGTATAATCCCGATGCACGAAAGTATTTATATAGAGAGTTCCCTGAGCACTTCACTTGGATAAAGTCAAAAAAGTTTTGGAAACCTAGAGAAAGAGGTGGTCAGATTGGAAAACTAGTGTATGCCCTTCCTGCTGAAGCAGAGCGATACTATCTCTGTGTGCTTCTTAACCATGTGAGGGGTGCAACTTCATTCGAGCATCTTAGAAGTCGACATGTACATATGCAACATTTAGAGATGCTTTGTGAGGCCTTGGGATATGTGGAAACTGACAAGAGCCTAGATGACTGCCTCACTTTCACAATTTAAGATGCCTTGTGCTCTGAGGAGACTATTTGCAACTATTATAGTTTTCTGCGAGTGTAATAATGTCCGAGCACTATGGGACAAACATATTGATTCAATGTTTGAGGAATATCATCGCTCAAATTGCAACTCCAAAATGACTGAACAAATGGTGCTTAGAGATATATCTATACATGTTAAAGATATGGATAGAGACATTACAAGCTATGGACTTCCTAAACTAGATGCCTCGGGTAAATTGATAAATATTAAAATTCTCAAAAACTTTTTTATTAATAAATTAATGCTTCTTATTCATCATTTTGAATTTTGACATGACCCTTTACACTTTATTTGATTAGATGAGATGTCAAGAGACCATTATAGAGAGCTTATAGAAAAATTGAATATTGGATATGAAGAAGAATATCTGAAAATGATACAAACACTGAATGCTGAGCAGAGAGTTGGGTTTGATTTGATTATGAATCATGTGGAGAAGAAAGTTGGCCAAGTATTTTTTGTCGATGGACCAGGAGGAACCGGCAAGACATATCTTTATAAGGCTTTGCTTGCAAAGGTGCGCTCCATGAATCTTATAGCAATTGCTACAGCCACATCTGGTATTGCAACAAGTATCATGCCTCGTGAACACACTGCGCACTCCTGCTTCAAGATTCCCATGAAGCTAGATAATAACACTATGTGCAACTTTACAAAGTAGAGTGGTACTGCTGAATTGCTTTGCAGGGCTACCTTGGTAATATGGGATGAAGTAGCCATGACAAAGAGACAAGCAGTGGAAACACTCCACAACATTGCAAGATATAATGGGTTGCAATCAACCTTTTGGTGGTAAGGTCATGTTGTTTGGAGGTGACTTTAGACAAGTTCTTCCTGTTGTGACATGAGGAACAAGAGCACATATCATTGATGGTAGTTTACTAAAGTCATATATATATGGGACAATGTACGATGGATTCGGCTTACCCAAAACATGCGAGCTAAAAATGATAATTGGTTTGCGCAGTACCTGTTAAGAATTGGAAACGGAACTAAAAAAACATTTGGTGATAATTATGTTCAATTGCCTAATGATATCATCGTGGAATGGAGGCAAAATTCCAGTAAGAATGGAAATAAAATAAGTTCAGAAGACAATCCAATTGACAACCTTATCGAACAAGTGTTTCTCAAACTCAAGGCAAATTGTACCTCTGCAGATTATATGCGTGAACGTGCGATTCTTTCTACTACAAATGAGCATGTCGATGCAATGAATGCAATAATGATCGAGAGGTTTCGTGGAAATGAGAAGGTATACTATAGTTTCGACTCTGTGGATGATGATACAAGGAATAATTATCCTCTTGATTTTCTAAATTCTATTACACCTAATGGGTTGCCTCCTCATGAGCTTAAGGTTACAAAAGACTGCCCTGTTATCCTACTACGTAATCTTGATCCTCATAACGGTCTTTGCAATGGCAATAGGTTGGTCATTAGAGGATTTCAGAACAATACAATTGATGCTGAAATAGTTAATGGAGATCATGCAAGAACCAGAATATTCATACCAAGGATTCCCATGTCCCCCTCCGAAGACCTTACATTGCCATTCAAGTTCAAGCGAAAACAGTTCCCAATAAGATTAAGTTTTGCAATGACAATAAATAAAGCCCAAGGTCAGACCATACCAAATGTTGGTGTTTATCTCACTGAACTAGTTTTCTCCCATGGCCAGTTGTATGTAGCAGTGTCAAGTGGTGTTTCTCGTGAGAGTACGTGGGTTTTGGCCAACACAAATAATGATGTCGATCCCACTGGAAAGAGCACAAAAAATATTGTCTTCAGAGATGTATTAGAGATGTGACACCAGTACATTCAATACTTTTATTCATGATTATCATATCTTAGACATAATTATTATACTGTATCTTGGATTTCTGATGAATAACATGTTGATCCATGTTGCCTTCATTGTGTACAGCTGGTACCTTCTTCAGCACTTCTGTTTTTTTTTGCTCTATATCTTTCGGTTGTTGCATGGCTATATTAATCACGTTTTTCGAATTTCCCCAGTGACCTCCGATGGAGAACAACCAAAAATATATAAAATAAAACATTGCAGTTGAGAAATTTGACCCCAAGCACGTTGATAAACCACCATTTCAGCAACTTCCTAAGGACATGTGTAAGGTGTTGCGGGATGAGAAAATTAAAAGACAAGTTGTTTGTTGTCGTTGACAGAAGTCCCGGGGCTGCAAGAAGTCTTAATGCATGTATTATGTATAATGATATCTTATTGTCCTACCCTGAAGATTGTTTTAAAGAAGCCACCTTGTCTTGCTTCATCTATGATTTGTTTCGGATAAATCAATTTGGTAGACATGATTGCATCAGCTTCGGAAGATTTACACTTATGGCTGGTTTATTTTTACGGCACATGTTTACCAAATCCATTGATATGATGAACTGAATAACTGATCTCCTGTACCATTGCTACATGTACCTTTGTTTAAAATTGAAAATCACTATACCTGCCAACTGCCCGAGGACAATCACGGGGGACCGAGGAAGCATGAGTACGGAGGGACCGCACGCCTGCGGGCCGCTCGCTCGGCGAATTCTGGAGGAAGGAAGCAACGAACGGCAACTACCGTCGTCCCCTTCTTCCAGCATGTTCACACAACATATTCCCAATCCCGTAGCCGTAGCCGTAGCCCGTAACAGCGGGGCATTTGGGTAGACTTTTTGTACCGTCGTCTCCACTCTCCAGTATCGCTTGCTAGTTGCTATTGCTACCGTCTGGGTCTCTCTGGGATTGACCATCGGTTTCCGCAAAAGCAGAGAGGGTTATGATACAGATAAATAAAATTTTGAGGGAACCATTGGCTGAAATTATATTGAGAGAAAAATGGCGATTATTTGTATTTTATTTCTATGGTTTATTGGGAACTCAATGGTTTGAATATATACTCTCGTCAATCCAAACATATTATTATCTCTATAAACTACTGGTAAAACAAACATGTCTTTTTTTCTGAATTGTTAAATTGGCCTTTGCAATTTAAATTGTTGAGTGCATACAGAAAAATTGGATCTAAAATACAACTAACAGTACAAGGAATAGGAAAATGGAAAAGGGAAAAAGAAAAGAAAATACAAGACAAAATTTGGCCCTAACGCTGCTAGCTCGTGTTCTATTTGATTACAAGTTCTAGGCATCAATGAAGTTGGTGCTTTAGAGCAATTCCAAGAGACTCTTTATATCCTTCTGATTCAGCAAATAAGTTGCTGGAGAAAAAAAAAGGTGTCACAGTAACACAGGATACAGAGAAGTTGTTGGAGAGTTGAAAGATATATAGCACGATTTTATTGAAAATAGCTCTCCAAATAAGAATTTAGAGAGTGAATATTTTTTTAAAAAAAATGGAGATGCTCTTAGCCAGCAATTCTGATTAGCAACATAAGCACACAGAAAACTTGAAGCCGTCCCAAGCTTCATCCCCTTGCTATCCCAGACTCAGGTTCAGCATGTCCAGTGCCAGCAACTCTGCTCCATCCGTTTTCTCCGCCGTTCCCTGCTCTTCTCGAATGTGGACATGTATCGATCCATCCATGACCTCTAATCTTTGGACACAAGTTCTTCCAACTTGTGTGATTCAAGATCCTCCCTCACAGGATCTACTAAGAAAGCCATCATTCCAAATTACACATTGTTTCTAGCTATCCACAGAATTGATGAACAAATGATATTTATTACTCCCTTCATCCAAAAAGAATGCATTCTCTATTTTCGAGAAGTCAAATAGTTTAAAATTTGACTAGATTTATATAAAAAATGATGTCATTTATGATACCAAATAAACATCATTAGATTAATTGTGGAATATATTTTCATGGCATACCTATTTATAAAAGTAATAAATATTTTCTATAAACTAAGTCAAACTTGAGGAAACCTAGAACTAGATCTTTTTTGAAATAGAGGCAGTGCTGTGGACAACTCATTACTATGAAATCAATAGATTATATGATATAAACATGGAACTATAGCCCTGTTTAGATCCACTTATTGCTAAAAAGTTCTTTTTATATTGCATGTGGAGGTTTTTAGAAAAGTTAACCGAGGGTGTTTTGCACACCCTACTTATCTGGTCAGGCCTTCGGCCATTGCTACCACCTCACAATCGTGTCCTCCCCTTTCTCCGCAGTTGAAGCCCCATTGTCACTTCCTCGTCCTTAACCACTGCTCGTCAGACACACTCCGTGCTGCTGGGAGCCCAGTGCCAACGAGGTGTCGTTGCATATCAAAGCTGGCGTCGACCACAAAGGAGACAAGAGGAGCCAGCTAAGAGAGCTTGGTGGTGGAGGTACGCCGGGGGAGGCAAAGATTGTCGTGGGTTCGAGCAGTAACATAGGTGCGCCGGGCCGTGGGGTGGCTGAGGCCAGCGGGGGAGCAAGGAGAGGCGGAGGACACGAGGGAGGCGGAGGTCGCAGGGGAGACCATAGGGCTCTCATTCAGCCTCTGGACCCTCAAAGGGGAATTGCGGGGGTGGAGGTCTAAGATTGCCCATAGAGAAGGAAGGAGAAGGTACTGATTAGGTAACGAGCGAATAACAAGCAAAATGCGTTGGAGTAAATGGCACTAGATTAAATGATCTGTCCCTTATAGTCATGTTGCTCGGGTATTTATAGTCGACACTGGAGCACGTGGTGAATCTACAAGCGCAAGGGCACGGAGGCGGAATAATCACAAAATAATGGGGGACACTTTGGTCTTCTCCCGTTCTAGGTCCAATCACTCCCCTGGTGTCCTTAGGCCTCACTTCTCACCAAGTCCTCACTTTGCTGCAGTGCTTGAGCGCGTGCTTGAGGAGACGTCGGCCAGAGTGCCTCAGTTACGCGACCTTTGCTGCCTACTCCTCCAAAACAAGCTTTGTGGCATCAATTTCTACAATGAGAAAGGGGCGTCGGGTTGAGGGTACCTCCCCAAAGAGAGATGAGAAAGGAGGGGGCGTGAAAAAACACCTCTCCCGGTGGGCTTCTCAATCTTCTAAGGTTTTGTGTGGTAAAAATGCTTCTAGGAGAAGCTTGCCATAAGCTATGCGTTTGGAACTATCTCTACTTTTTTTCCAATAAAAAGTTGGCAAATAAGTCATTCCAAATAGGGCCTATATATCTCAGGTTCGTCCAACAAGAAGACTCATATTTAAATCCTGCAAATTAGGCACACTTAAATCCCTTTTTAATCAAGAATTGTGGGGGCAAAACCTCAAGAAGTTTATTCTTTATTAAAAAGGACAACCCAATAGTGCTAGCAAGGAGCTAGCCACACGCACACAAAGAAAGATAGAGAAAACGAGATAGAAAACATAAAAGAGAAACTTGTTAAAGCTAAAAAGGAAAAGGCAAAAGAGAACAAAAAGAGAGGGAGCTAAACAAAAACAAAACTACGAGGCTAAGAAGTCAAAGAGCATCTGCAAAAGTCTTTCTAAAATTTATTACTTAAATTATCATTTGAAGAGTCATTTGAATAAAAACTGTTTTCTATATCTTTTCACTCTTCAATAGATTTTCTATATCTTTGGCTGATTATAAATCTGTAGAGGGTGACTTATATTTAATTTGAAGATGTCACTAGAGAAGCTATTGGAGAGTATTTTTTTCAACAAAATCTCTATTCCTATAAATTATGAACGATATAAAGAGACTCCTAGAGTTGCTCTAAATAGCAACAACCCGAGTTACAAAGCCTTTAACCAATCCATACTATGAAGATTTTTTTTATCTTCCATAAATGTAGGATAATTTCGTTTTTGAAGGAAACTTTACACGCTGCTACATTTGCCGGTTTGCTATTTCATGGTGTATTTGTAAAGAGGCCTGCTCGCCTAAGCCCTTTGTGAGTGCAAGGAGCTCGGGCTAGAGATGGTGGAGAGCAGCTCAAGCTCGTAAAAAGCGGTAACTTCACGTTTGGCCTGCTGCAGCTGCTGCCGCAGTGACAGGCGCACGTGACTCTACCCTTTTGCCCTTTTGCATCCACCCACTTTACCCTTTTGTCCTTTTGCATCTACTCATTTAAGCGTTGTGCCCTCTCTTGATCGTTGTGACGAGGTCAGGTGGCCTAGCACATCACGTTTAGCCAAGGCCAAAGCCATGGGCGTGGCTCGGCTCGGCTCGTCGGCGCGTGTCTGTGGTCCCCCAACTCTCCCTCTCACCTTGTCTATAGGAGCACCAACAAGCTTCCTATTTAAAATAAGCACGTTCTTAGTGAGTGTACCATATGGTACTAATCTCACTCTCACTTAGCACTTATCGTGGTCCTTTGGAATTACTTTGATTAATTGAATAATCATGGGCCAAGTCCAATTAATCCAACATCAAATCCAATTCTCAGTGTACTCAATGCTATATATAGAATATACCACTTAGCAATGGGCATGCATGATCTGAGGGACGTTGCAACTGAACTCTACCTTTTCAAGATCAACTCGGTAGTTTCATCCATCATAACGTTCGCCGCCCAAGCTTGTCCCACCCTTGCCCCGTACACTAAAGATATGGAGGCGGGGTCCATACGGCTCGACGGTGTGCTGCTTGGCCAATTCCTCGGCCTCCTTCAAATATCCTACTCTGGCCTTTCCAAAACGCCCCTGCTCAGCTATATTCCTCTGCGCAAGTTCCCACCTCTTGACAAAATATTCGTTGCACTTATGAAAGGAGAACTCAACAATTCTAGATACAGGCAACGATCGAACTCCGGTGAATACACGGTTGAAGGACTCTGAGGAGTTAGTGGTCATGATGCCATACCTGAAACCCTCCTCGTCATATGCTAATGCCCACTAAGCCTTCTGTTCCATCTGCGCCTCTAACCATACCTTTCCCGCTTCATTTACCATCTTGTCTAGTTCTCTCTTTATCTCCTTGAACTGGTGCTCTGTACGTACACAACATAGAGCATTTACCTTGTCACATACCTCCTGTTTCCTCTGACATCGCAAAAAATTAGCGGCAAAGTGTCTCATGCACCATCTATGCACTAGAGGCAGGAACCCATCTATATGCTCAGCTGCAGCATTAAGAAGCACTAGGTGAGGGTCCGAGATCAAACATATAGTCCGAGATAGGCCAAGAACTTGTACACGTAGAAGCCACATGAACCATGACCACGATTCATTGTTCTCTCCCTCTGCCAAAGCAAATGCCATGGGTACTATCTGGTCCTCAGGATCAACAGCAGCAGCCATCATCAAGGTGCCCCTGTACTTTCCTGTTAGGAAAGTGCCATCAACAAGTACGACTGGCCGACAAAACTAGAATCATAGTATCTATACTATATAGCAATACATGTGTTGAATGTGTTTTCATAAAATCTATATTGGCCCCTTTACATATGTTTGCGGTCGATCCCAAATTCATGTGCTGAATGTGTTTTCATAAAATATGTATTGGCCCCTTTACATATGTTTGCTGTTGATCCCAAATTCGCAAGCTCTATAAAACATACACCTGTTTATGAAGGAGGAAGTATTGCATCATGTCTAGGGAAACTAGGTTGCTGATGGAATGCTATCCATGAGATAAGCTATCAGTTTCCATTGTCCACTTGTCTTTGTTGTGGTTCTGTGTGGGCAAAGTTTTCTTCTGTTTTTGCGAATTACACGTTACACTGATAACACACACTTATCCCTATGAGCAAAATTTTCAAGCAACTAGTAAGCTGTGCAGGGAGACATGAGGGAGACTCACACCAGGGAACAATCTTCCACTACAGGTTATCCCCATCATGCCAATCTGATGATAGCACAAAGCTGGTGCCGTCGAAGTCAGAATTTTTTATTTTTAACACTTTTTTAAAGTTTTTTCAAATATGACACTGTTTATTTTTTTCTTCAAAACTAACACTTTTGGCCGTGCTTATTGCCACGGCACGGCGAAATAACACTGTGCGCCATGCATGGGGGCATGGAAGGAGCGGGGATGTGGCACTTCCCCGGTCCCTGGATGCTGACATGGAGGCGCTACCTCACCTTAGATCTTGGTGCGGCAGTGCCGCGCTACAGCCCATGGCGTGGCAAGGCCCAGTATAGGCCCACAGACCGGCTTCCTCTTCCCTCTATCTCTCTCTCCATTCTATCCGTGCACGACGTCGTCGCCCCCTCCCTTGGCTTCTCCACTGTCGACCCCTCCCGCCTCTCCCTACCCGCCTTCGTCCCTCCCTTCCTCAAAGCTTCTCCTCGGCCTTGATCACAGTAATGATTCTCTTATTTGTCGTTTGAATGGTGGATTCAAAGATTATGAATGGTAGCTAGGGTTTGGAGGAAAATTGTATTTGGGAACTATGGGCTATGGTTTGGAGGAAAATATTAGTTTGCTTTTGGCAATGTTAAGGTTAATTAGTTAGTTAGAAGTATGTTTACCATGTTTAGTGTAAGGTTTACTTTTGTTCCTATAAGTGTTGGTTATATTATTTTAGTTGTATTGCAAATGGTTCGCCTTTACATTACTAAGTGATTTTTTGATTGATGTTAAATTACAACGGTTTTATTAAATGCAAGACATGTATCGGGAGGAGTATTGGCGAAAACAGAGTCGTCCTAGAGAATTATACCCCAACGCGTCTAGCAAAGATGCCCCGTCCCTCCTGACCTCCCTATCCCTAACTGTGACTATGGCCGTCCAGCCGACATGTTTCAATCGAGACATCCAGACATAGCGGCTCGTTGCTTCTACACATGCAATAGTTTTAATGGAAGTAATTCTTTCCATATCTTTTTTTCTTCATTTGTGTTAGTAGGTTACTAATATTTTGTTGGAATCTTGTTGTGTAGGCCCATGAGAGGTCCTTTTTCTTTCAGTGGATTGACGGTGCAGACAAGTTTGACCCAAGGTACCTCCTTTTCGACGATTGGTAGAGAGGGAGACATCCACGTGAGCACTTCGAGCGGTGGGTTCCACCTCCCCCTAACCCCCCGCCAATGATGGCTAAGGAGAAGCACCTAGCCGCAGTTAGACTACTCGAGGAACCTCCTCTATTAGATTGGAGTTTGTGTGTCCCAGCAAACATGAAGTAAGTGGAAAGTGTATCTGTTTAAATGTTTAGCTCTATGTGTTCCTATAATAATGTCACCTCTTTTAGGTGTTTGCATTTGCGAAGTGTCATTTTAAGGAGTAGCTCTATGGTCCTAAGAATCAATGGCCGGAAGAGCCGCCAAAGGCAAAGGAAAAGAAGAAAGAAAGGGTAATTTTCAAAGCACCTCCTATCATGTGCGAATGTGGTGTTAAAGCCAACACGGCCTAGTCCCTTCGGAGCTTAGAGTAGGCCATTATTGTGGCCATATGGTTGACTATAATGAGGTTGGTTATTGTTGTGGAAAACATGAAAATGTTTTTTCTTTTCCAAAGAGTTATGATCTAATTTTTTGTTTTTACAGAGCACTAGGAAATGCAAGTGGGAATCTTATGATGGTCAAGATAAGTTCTTGGATGACTTGAAGGAGAGGCAAGTACTTGCACGGAAGAGGGGATATGGACCTTAGTACATTGACCTCTTCATTAAACTGCACATAAAGAAGATGCGTGAGTTTGCTAGACAACGTGGTATTTGTAACCTAATCGGTGTTAGGCTTGACAAATGGGGGTTGGAGAGACGGAGGGCGTTAGAGGAGGAGAGGGCAAGGAAGGAGGCAAGCGAGGAGGCAAGAGTACAGATGCAGGTCTTGAACGACCATGTTGTAGCATTGTGTGCCAGTGAGTCATTGGAAGCCTTGCTATTTTCATTGCGTGCTTTTAAATGTAATATAATTGTGTTGCTAACTTGTTGCATTTTATACATGAAGGGATTGGATGCAGTGAGGATCATGCCGCAGAGGTGGCCCATGCAAGATTTGAGAAAAAGAAGTTACATGAGCATAGAACGTGAGCTGGTCTCACCGTTCAATCTCTGATTGTGTTGTCCGATAAGGGAGACGAGGATGAGGACGACACTGCTAGGTTGAGCGATCTCATCGCTCTAGCTGAGATGGGCTTGTAGGTGGAGGAGGATGAGGACAATACTGACAGACTGAGCGAGCTCATTGCTCTAGTAGAGGAGGGCTTATAGGTGTTGGAGGATGACGACGCGTTCTTTTCTCAAGCCACAGAGGACGCAGATGTAGCGAAGGCCACTTACTATAGGCGATAGGCCTATTAGGGCAATGCAGGTGAGCCTAGCCACCTAAACAAGGTGGGGGAGAATGCGTTCTTGTCTTAGGCCATAGATGAAGCAGAGCCACTTACTACAGGCGATAGGCGGATCAGGGCAATGCATGTGAGCCTAGCCGTAGCAACAAAGTTATGGTAGGGTATTGGTACTCGGACGATGAGTTGCTTACTCAGTATGTTTCTGACTAAGGATTTTGGATTGCGCCTTGTGGTAGTTCCTTGCTTTAGTATTGAACAATATTGTTATGTAGTAGACCTTTCATTATGTTGTCTTGTGTTTCATTTCAAGTATTGATGTATTATACCCATTTAACGAACAATGTATACATTTACCAAAATACGGAGGCCCATTTGAGACAACATTACAATTGCATGGAATGTCTATAGGTATGTCCATGTACGAGTAGGAATTGATGCACATACAGGAGTGGCAGCAGCATGAAACTTGTTGAATCCCTTATTGCTAAGCATGTATGGCATGTGGTGTGATCAGTGTGGCACAGCTTTTGCCGCGCCATCTACAACGGCGTGGCAAGCCTGACGTGCTAGGGCAAAGGGCATGGCAAGCTTGACGCGCCATGTGTCATGGCGTGGTGAACTGCCGCACCATCCTTCATGACGCGACAGAGCCTCACGATGTTTCCAGCGCAACCACCAAGGATTGAGCATCGACGCCGTTGAAGCAATTTCAAGCATATAAGATTCGTTCGACCAAGACCACAAGTTCACAAATATAATTTCACAAGTTCACAAATAAATCACCAAGAGCTTAAGTTCACAAATTGGTACATAAGATCGAAGTTCTTGACTACATAAGTTCTTGACTACATAAGTTCTACATAAGATCTGAAGGCTTTGTTCAAGGTGTACCTACATTATCGTCAAAAGAGTAAGTAAGGAGGCAAGACAACAAGTTTTGCAATTGAGGATACTTGAAAGAAAACATGGACTATGTTTACCTAGATCCTATGTCCTAGGAGTGAACGGCTACCTCGGACAGCTTGTTCTCTTCGGATTTGTAGGCAACACATTAGAAGTGTACCCAACGTCTGTGCGGTCACGTCGCCGGGGCTGTCGGTTGAACTGTTCCACGTCACTGGGACCCTGTAAGTATAAGATAGGCAAGATTAGTTATAATCTTTAGCATTGTTAGTTCATACACGCTAGGTATTAAAAAATGTAGCTTTGTTAGCACCTGCTCATCTCCCTGGGTACCAAGCGGGGCACCACCTAGCTGAGACCTATCAATCTCATCCGCGTGCCAACGGTCCCGCTGGTGGTGGTGTACGTGGAAGCCCAGGGCATCATCATCGTCTTTGTTGTCCTCTACTGCAGGGCCCTTCCCAGCGCTATGGTGGGCTGGTGTACGCATAGCAGAAGTCGCACCTATCATTGGCTCAGAAGAACCGGCTAGTGTCCTCAAAGAAGCCGAAGTTATTCCACCCGACCGCGCTGGGTAGTCAGGTTCCTCCCATGGAGTATCCATGTAGCTCAACTTTTGAGCCAACTTTGTGCAGCTCTTCTTCACTTTCTGCATCAACAGACGTTAAGGAAAAATTATTCATCAAGCACGTTGAGAGTAAAAGAATATTTTCATAATGGACAAGTTTATGTCTACCTCCACAAAGGCTTGTAGAACGCCTGGGCCCTGCCCTCTAGACTCATGGAGTCAAAACGCTGCTTTGTTGGACAACCTTGACAATTGTGTGGCCTGGGTATAGAAACACGGTTGGACCATTTTTGTACACTTACTAAATGCCAAATGGATAACAAATTGTAGCATTCAAGTATCTTACCACGTATCTCTAAAGCGAGGCTCTCTGTAGTTATGTGTCCTCCCTAGTGGCAATATTGTACACATCTTCAGTAACATCTTCCTCTGAGTCCTCGTTAATTGCATCCTCAGTATAGGGGGGCTTGATATGTGTCCTCGTAGACCTGTGAAGCTACCATAGGTACTCGTCAAAGGTGTGCTGATCGTGTGGGGGACCCGCATCGACCGCTCGCTGCTCCTTGGTCTCCCATAGCTAGATGTACTCGTAGTGCTTCACTCGCCAATCCTTATCCTTGTACCTCTTCCTATGGTCAAACCTAGAACAAAATGATACTTAGTGCTACCAATCGATCACCTCATAAATGTAACTTTGCGGTGTCTGATGATGCACCTGTGCAATTTTTGGTTGGTGGAGTAGAGCGGTGGTGGGTAGCCTATAATTCTTCTGAACTGCCAGAAAACCCTATTGGGCAAGTGGATCTCGACCACGTGGAAGAAAATAAGAGGGACGTTGCAGCGATATTCATCGGACTCTTCCCTAGTGATAGGACTGAGGTGCTATTGGAGCTTTGGAGCATCCCAAGGACACCAAGTGACCTGAACATTTTGTAATTGAGTTAGCTATTGATATAGTGTACATCCAGCAAGACACATGTACGATACGAAAGAGAGCATAACCTGGTGCTGTGTCAGGACATCGAGATAGTCCGTGTACTCCTTGTACTTGCATCTCGCATTTCCTCTAACTAACTCTGCTTCCTTCTAGATATATAGAGTAGTAGGAAGTGTATCCTGCCTGTTCCAATGCTGCATTAAACACGACAATGAAATATGCAATTATAATTTCATGATATGTAACAGCTTTGAAGTTACTAGGGAACCAAAATACTTATAGGAAAAACGTTAAGAAGGGGCCTCCCAACGGGCCATCTTTCCCAACACCAAACCTGGAGTAGGTAGGAGCATCCACTAAGGCTCGCAAATCCTGAGGTGCAACGACAGGCAACGCATAGCTGTTGATACGTCCATGCTAGGACCACACTACCCCAGCTGTACGTCGCTATGTTCTACCACGGTTGGCGTAGTATGTCAAGAAAAATCTAGCTGATGGTGTTGCCCGATGCGATGGTGTTGCCCGATGCATCTAGGAATAGGAAAGCACCAAACAAGTGCTAGAGCCACACTCTAGCGAACCTATCGATCTCAGTCTCATCAGCTTATGGGTGCAAGTTATCGAAGCGCTCTGTGATCCACGACGATGAAACACTAGAAGTTTTCCTGAAATTCACCAAAGACAATGAGACACGATGGATTCAAGAAAGCAATGCAAGTAGTAAATAGGGTTCAATTGCTTACTTATTTTTTGCATTCTCGTCGGTGGAACAAAGCCCTGATGCAGCAGACAGTATTTGATATCTGGGATCTCCTTCTTTCAGAGATGGAGGATACAATAGCTGAGGGATTCAAGGGTCGTAGGTAGCTTCCCTATGCTCACTGGATCACGTTTCTCATCCGCAGAGTAGTGCTTGATAAGCCCCCAGGTATGATGGATGAGTATACAGGTGCCACCACAGAGTTCCCAAGTTACAACCTATCACAGAGGATCAGGCATAGCACTCCTTAGGCACCTAGACAGCCGAGCTGTCGTCCTGACTTGCTAGAGTCCACAGCTTAGCAGGATGAGATTATTAGAGGTATTGCAGCCACTGAGGAGGAGGAGCTAGAGGCATATCAGGATGTGAGCGAGTATAGTGACAGCTCTGACGATGACTACTAGCCTATTCCTTAGATGCCTCCACGTAGACACGATGCAGAGGCTGGTAGCTCTAGTTCTGCTCCACCTGCTCCACAGACAGACCCCGCTCTCATTGCTATTCTTGAGCGGATGCAGCAGACACATGATAGACAGGCATAGGAGACAGCTGCTACTTTTGCCCAGACTCGACAAGACGAGTTCCAGAGGCAGCAGCAGGCCATGCAGCAGCAGCAGCAGTAGATGCATTAGCAATAGATACTCTTGCAGTAGCAGCTTATGGGTTTCATGCAGCATGTAGTGACAGCTCTTAGGGCCCCACAGCCACAGTCTTCGCCCCAGCTTGCTCTGCCTGCCACCACTTCGACGACTCTAGCGGTACATCCTAGTGGGCTCTAGAGTCAGGGACAGCCTCCAGCTTAGTTTGCTTCACCTCTTGTACAGGTGTCCCAGTGGTTAGCCTCACCCGTGGTAGCCCCGCAGTTCACTCCACTTCAGACGGGCTTCACACCAGAGCAGTCTTCCTCGCTATTTGTGCCTGACACGTTAGTCTCTAGGAGTCTTGGAGCATCCTTCAGCGAGTTGACTGGCATGCCTACTCTGCCTCATATGCAAACCGCTGGTCCATCTACAGCAGCTCCAGTCATAGTGACTACTCAGAGGCTCCCCTCGTCTGTCGCTTCGTCAGATCCTACGATAGACATACTAGCAGCTTCACAGGCAGCATCAGCCCCAGCTCAGACCCAGACCGCTTCAGCGACACTTCCTGCCACAGAGGGTCAGTTAGTTCAAAGCTTAGGGTTAGATGATGATGGTGCCTAGTTCTAGCTTGCCCCACGTTCTTCAGTGCCCGGCTCGTCCGCTGCAGCCCCGCCGACCGACCCCTAGGTTTTGGTGTTTGACACCAAAGGGGGAGAGGGTTCAAGTATGTAGTCTCAGGGGGAGCTACATTTAGGGGAGCTAGTTATCTAGTATTAGCTTATTATATACATTTGGAGTTCTATTTGTGTGATACACTATTACTTATGCATTCATGTTGTGTTTACTTTCATGCATACTATTATATTTATGTGATAGTGCTATCTATGTGATTGTGATTTATGACATGTGTGCTTTCTACTTTGCATTATTTAAATGTCATATCACTTATGTCATGCTCATTTGCCTTTGCTTCCGCGTTTATACTCCGATGCAAATGAGCTTTGTTAGTCATACTCATGCTTAATTCACATCCTTTGAGTACATTAAGTTGGCTTGGGTCATATAAGCTTGACTAACAATTTTGTTCTTATCGACAAAAGCTTATATGAACCAAGCCCGTCAAAAACCTCACTCTTTCACATACTCGAGGTGGTATTGTCATCAATCACCAAAAAGGGGGAGATTGAAAGCATCTAGGCCCCTAGTTGGGTTTCGGTGATTAATGACAATACAAGATTACTATGACTAACATGTGTTTTGCAGATGCAATTAAGTTAGGTCATGGTAATGGAGATCAATTGGGCAATCAAAGTTGTCATGCCCCTATGATGGAAATCGTTTTGGTTTTCAAAGGATGGATGACAAGGTTAAGGATGACTAGTTCTAAGTGTCGATTGGAGTTGGAAAGACACTTAGAGTAGTTTAGGACTTTGTTTTTCCTTTTGGCCGTACTATTAAGGGGGGTATGGACGGGTAGCTTGACCTAGTTGAGTCTAGTGAGTTAGGTGTGGTGCACACTTGTTAAAACTAGCTCTAGGTAGCTCCTATGAATGCCTAAGATCCTTTGGAGCAAACTTCATTCGCATATGTTCGAGAGTTGGAAGTGAATGGAGGGTCAAATACTGACCGGACGCTGGCTCCGGTGCGACCGGATGCTGGCCGCAGGGTCCGGTCAGTTCATTTAACCGAATAGAACAAGTCTGGTGTGACCGGACGCTGGAAGGTCATTGTGACCAGACGCTGAGGGCCAGCATCCGGTCGACTCCAGTAAGGGTCCAGACTTGAGAATGTGTGATCGGACGCGTCCAGTCAATACTGACTGGACCCTGAGTATCCAGCGTCTGGTCGAGTCCAGTAAGGTTCCAGTAAGGGTTTTATGCGATCGGACGTGTCCGGTCAGTGCTGACCGGACCCTGCTAGCGTCCTGTCAACTCATTACTACTGGTTCGTGGGTTGAACTGACCAGAGCGTCCGGTCTACACGATCGGAGCGTCCGGTCACACCGCAAAAGCTCATAACGGTTCGTTTTTCAGGCTGCCTTATAAATAGAAGCTCCACTCGTGTGTGGAGTTACTTTTGCTCATTCCATCAGCTAAGAAACACGTTTGTGAGTGCCAAGAAGAGCAAGGTCCTAGTGAGGTGTTTGTGATTTGAGAATCCAAGAGTGAAACCTCATTAGTGAATCAAGAGTAGACAAGTGTGCATCCATCTTCTCATTAGGCTTCGCGTGGTCAAGTGAGAGTTCGTGCTTGTTACTCTTGGTGATCGCCATCACCTAGATGGCTTGGTGGTGATTGGGAGCTTGGTGATCACCCGGCGGAGCTTGTGGGTGACCCAACTCAAGTTGTGAGCGGCTTTGGGTGATTCGCCACGATGGAGTGTCGAAGAATCAACCTGTAGAGAGCACTTGATCCTTGCACGGATCAAGGGGGAGCTACACCCTTGCGCAGGTGCTCCAACGAGGACTAGTGGAGAGTGGCGACTCTCCGATACCTCAGCAAAACATCGCCGCTTTCCTCTCTCTATTTACTTTGAGCATTTACTTTAAGTATTTACTTTGAGCAATTCAATACTTGTCTTTACATTCATAGAATTACTATGCTAGAGTAAGTTTGGAACATAGGTTGCAAGTCTTTTGTGCGTTAATTTGATAGAAACATTTTTCTAGGCACAAGGGGTTAATTGGGCTATCCGTAGGGTTTGATTATTGCAAGAGAATTTAGAATTAGCCCAATTCACCCCCCCCCCCTCTTGGGCATCTTGATCCTTTCAATTGGTATCAGCGCCTCGTGCTCACGTTTTTAAGCTTAATCGCTTAGAGCAAGATGTCTCACAGGGATGGACCTCCTCCTATCTTTGAGGGAGATGATTTTCCATATTGGAAAATTCGCATGGAGGCATACCTAGAAGCTCTAGACGTTGGAATTCTTAGAGCCACCTCTCAAGGGTTCCCAACACCTAAGAATGCCACACAACTTCAAGGCGATGAAGTGAACTATGAAAAATGGAATGCAAAAGCTCGCAACACTATCTTTAGAGGCCTTTGCAAAGATGTGTTCAATCGTGTAAGGAACCACAAAGACGCCCATGCACTATGGTCGGACGTTTGTGCGCTCCATGAGGGAACCAAGAGTGAGCGTGAGAAACGCTATCATCTTGTAATTAAAAAGCTAAATTCTTTTGAGATGTTTCCCAAAGAAAGTGCTAATGAGATGTATTCTCGTTTAAATGTTCTTGTAGAGGAAGTCAATGGGCTTGGACTTACTCAAATGTCACCATCCGATGTTGTGAGAAAAATCTTGAGTGTCCTCCCCATTGACAAATATGGGCACATTGTGACCGTGCTACATCAAGGTGATCTTTCTGCTGCAACACCGACACAAATCTTGGGAAAGATCAATGCTCATGAGATGTACATGCACATCACGCCACAAGATAGCTCATCCTCTACAAAGAAGAAAGAGAAGGACTTAGCGTTCAAAGCTAGCCAAGATAAGGGCAAAGCAAGACTTGAGTATGAGAGCTCAAGTGATGAAGATGATGAAGAAAGCCTTGCTCTTATGGTGAAGAAGACCACCAAGATGCTAAAAAGGCTAAACAAGAGTGGCATCAAGTTTGACGGTAAGAAGAAGAAGTTCTTCACTAGCTCAAGAAGAAAGCCAATCTCCGAGATGGATTGCTACAATTGTGGTGAACTTGGCCACCTAGCTCATCAATGCACAAAGCCCAAGAAAGACAAGTTCAAAAACAAGGGCAAGAAAGATAATTCAAGCGATGAAGATGAAAAGAAAAAGAACAAGCCATACAAGAAGAGAGATGGCAAAAAGAGGGACTTATACAAGAAGAAGAAGAGTGGCAAGGCCTACATTATCGGTGATTGGCTCATGGACATTGACTCATCAAGTGGATCATCCGATGATGAGAGTGACAATGAGAAGGTGGCCGCCATTGCTATTGATCGTGCATCCTCACCGCCACCATCACCATCATCCTCTACACACCTATGCCTCATGGCCAAGGGTGAACGCAAGGTAACTAAGAGTGATGATAGTAGTGATGATGAGCAAGCTAGTGATGATGATAGCGATAGCGATGATGACTCACCTACATATGATGATCTTGTCAAAATATTAAGAAAATACACTAAGATCATTAGAAAGAGTAGAGCTACAAATGAAAAACTTGATGCTAAAAATGATTCACTTTTAGCTAAGTGTGATACATTAGAAAAGGCTAATGATGAACTCAAAGAAACAAATGATTCTATATCATCCAAACTCAAGGAGCTCAAATCTTCTAAGAAAGAGCTTAAAGATAAACATGATAAACTTGAGTGGGTGCACAATGAGCTTATCACTAGTCACAACAAGCTAAAAGATGAATATACAACTCTAAAGATCAATTATGATACCCTTGTTATTGCACAAGAATTCTTACCAAATGAGCCACATGATGCTACTAACCATGTTGTTAAGATTGATATAGCTACCTCATGTGATGATTTAATTGGTGAGAGCATTGAGCATGGATCTAGTAGCAAAGGCAAGCAAGTGGTTGAGTGCAATGACTATGATGAGTATGTCAAGCTCAAGAGTGACAATGAGAAGCTCATGAAAGATCTTGAAGAGATGAAAAGTCACAACACCATTGTGCTAGAAACTCTTGATCATGACAAAGAGTTGATCCTTGAGAATGAGAAGCTCAAAGAAGAAAACAAGAAACTCAAGGAAGAAAAGAACAATGATATTCTCAAGGAAGAGAACAAGAAGCTTAAGATGGAGAAAGAGCATCTCAAGGTGGGATTGAGCAAGTTTGCTAGAGGCAAGCATCTCCAAAGTGAGCTACTCATGAATACCGTTATGAAGATGGATAGAAGTGGCATTGGATATATGGCAAGAGTAGAGAAGAAGAAGGCTCAAGCTCAACACCAACAATCAAAGCCAAAGCCAAAGCCAAAGAGATGTTTTGAGTGTGGACAAGAAAGCCATTTTGCTCATGAGTGTCAAACTCCACCACCACAACCCTTGCCCAAGCATGCTAGACCTTTTGCTTTCAATGCTCACTACATGCTTAGAAAAGATTCTAGTGGAAAGATGAAAGTCATGTTCTTAGGACCCCCCAACAAGAGTAGGCCTAAGAAGATTTGGGTGGCTAAGTCACTTGTTGAGAAGGTGAAGGGCCCTCAACAAGTTTGGATTCCTAAAGTTTGAATCTCATGTGTGTAGGTCAACTACAAGACCGGTGGAAGTCATTGGGTTATTGATAGTGGTTGCACTCAACATATGACCGGTGATCCTCGTATGTTCACCTCACTAGATGAAGAGGTAGATGGACAAGAGAAAATAACATTTGGAGATAATTCAAAGGGCAAGGTTAAAGGATTAGGCAAAGTGGCAATATCAAATGATCATTCCATCTCCAATGTGCTCTATGTTGCTTCATTGAGCTTCAACTTGCTATCCGTTGGGCAATTGTGTGATCTTGGTTTTCAATGCTTATTCACTGAGAAGGAGGTTGTTGTATCCAAGGTAGATGACAATCAAGTGATATTCAATGGATTTAGATACAACAACTTATATCTAGTTGACTTCACCTCTGAAGATGCAAACTTGAAGACTTGCCTATTCACCAAAACCACACTTGGGTGGCTATGGCATAGAAGACTTGCTCATGTTGGGATGAGCTCACTCAAGAAGCTTATGAAAAAATGATTTGGTGAGAGGGATGAGGGATGTGAAGTTTGAGAAGGACAAGCTTTGTAGTGCATGTCAAGCCGGCAAGCAAGTTGCAAACACTCATCCAACCAAAGCTTTCATGTCAACCACAAGAGTGCTAGAACTCCTACACATGGATTTATTTGGACCAACAACATACAAGAGTTTGGGAGGAAATCTCTATTGTCTTGTGATTGTGGATGACTATTCAAGGTATACATGGGTGTTCTTCCTTCATGACAAATCTGAAGTTGCATCTTGTTTCAAGAAGTTTGCCAAGAGAGCTCATAATGAATTTGAAGTGAAGCTCAAGAAGATAAGAAGTGACAATGGCAAAGAGTTTGACAACACAAACATAGAAGCTTATTGTGATGAAGTTGGAATCAAACATGAAGTCTCCGCAACCTATACTCCTCAACAAAATGGTGTAGTTGAGAGGAAGAACCGGACTTTGATCACTCTTGCAAGGACAATGCTAGATGAGTACAACACCCCTGAAGCTCTATGGGCGGAAGCAATCACCACCGCATGTTATACATCCAACCGTCTATTTCTTTAAAAGTTCCTTGTCAAGACACCGTATGAGTTGCTCAATGGGAAGAAGCCGGACGTCTCCTTCTTTAGGGTGTTTGGTTGCAAGTGCTACATCTATAAAAAGCGGCAACACCTAGGGAAGTTTCAAACATGTTGTGATATAGGTTTTCTTGTTGGTTACTCATTGAAGTCCAAAGCATATAAAGTATTTAATCATGCCACTGGCTTGGTTGAAGAAACATATGATGTGGAATTTGATGAATCTAACGGCTCCCAAGGAGCACATGAGAATCTTGATGATGTAGGTGATGAACCATTGAGGGAGGCTATGAAGAATATTCCGGTGAGAGACATCAAGCCAAAAGATGATGAAGATGATGTACAAGCCATTAACCAACCTTCTTCATCAAATGTACCACAAGATGGTAAAAAGATGGGAGAGTGGAAAATGAAGATACTCATATCTCCCATGAGCAAATGGTGGTACAAGCATAAGATGTTGATGCTCCACAACCTCCTCCTCAAGTGGTCAATAGAAGAAATACACCTCTCCTACAAGATCATCCACAAGATCTCATCATAGGGAGTCCATCAAAGGGTGTAATGACTCGATCTCAAAAACTTACTTCATTTGTTGCTCATCACTCTTTTGTCTCTTGCTATGAGCCTACCAAGGTAGAAGAAGCTCTTAAAGATCTGGATTGGATCAATGCCATGCATGAAGAGTTGAACAACTTCACTCGCAATGAAGTTTCGACTCTTGAAGAGCGACCAAAAGGTGCAAGAGTCATTGGAATGAAGTGGGTGTTCCGCAACAAACAAGATGATCAAGGTGTTGTTGTGAGGAACAAGGCAAGACTAGTTGCAAAGGGGTTCTCTCAAGTTGAAGGTTTGGATTTTGGAGAGACCTTTGCACCGGTTGCAAGATTAGAAGCCATCTGTATCCTTCTTGCATATGCATCACATCATGAAATGAAACTATATCAAATGGATGTGAAAAGTGCATTTTTAAATGGCTTTATTAATGAACTAGTCTATGTTGATCAACCTCCCGGGTTTGAAGACCCTAGATATCCTAATCATGTTTATAGGTTGTCCAAGGCACTATATGGGCTTAAGCAAGCCCCAAGAGCTTGGTATGAGCGCCTTCAGGACTTCCTCATTGAGAAGGGCTTCACCATTGGGAAGGTCGACACCATACTATTCACCAAGAAGCTTGATGAGCATATCTTTATTTGTCAAGTATATGTTGATGATATCATCTTTGGATCATCAAATGAAGACTCATGCAAAGAATTTGGTGAATTGATGTTGAAGGAGTTCGAGATGTCAATGATTGGTGAGCTTACATTCTTTCTTGGTTTTCAAGTCAAGCAAATGAAAGAAGGCATCTTCATCTCTCAAGAGAAATACACAAAAGATCTTCTCAAGAGATTCAAGATAGATGAATGTAAGCCAATCAAGACACCAATGCCTACAAATGGACATCTCGACCTAGATGAGGGAGGTAACCCGGTTGATCAAACTCTCTACCGTTCTATAATTGGTAGCTTGTTATATTTAACCGCATCTAGGCCCGACATCATGTTTAGTGTGTGTATGTGTGCTAGATTTCAAGCTAGTCCTAAGGAAACGCATTTAATTGCCGTAAAAAGAATCCTTAGGTATCTTAAGCACACACCAAGCATTGGCATTTGGTATCCCAAAGGAGCTTTATTTGAATTAATTGGCTATTCTGATTCGGATTACGCCGGATGCAAAGTTGATAGAAAGAGCACATCCGGAGGGTGCCATTTGCTTGGTAGATCACTTGTGTCTTGGTCCTCCAAGAAACAAAATAGTGTGGCTTTGTCCACCGCCGAAGCGGAATACATTGCCGCGGGTGCTTGTTGTGCACAAATATTATACATGAAACAAACTTTGCTAGACTATGGAGTAGTTCTAGAGAAAGTACCTCTTTTGTGCGACAATGAAAGTGTGGTAAAACTTGCAAATAATCCGGTTCAACACTCTCGCACCAAACATATAGATATCCGCCATCACTTTCTAAGAGATCATGTAGCTAAAAATGATATATCACTAGAAGGTGTAAGATCCGAAGATCAATTAGCGGATATCTTCACTAAACCGCTAGATGAGGCTACATTTTGTAGATTGCGGAATGAGCTCAATGTACTTGATTTTAGTAACTTCACTAAAAATTGAGCTCGTGTTGTCCCTTGCATTCATTGTAATATACAACATGCTTAATTTGTGGCAATGCATATAGGGCTTGTCTAACATGGTTAAGATAACGACCGAAAAGCGTGTGAAGAACTTAACCTTGGATCAAACTTGACAAGCAACTAGATTTACTTACAAGTATTGCATATGCATGAATGTTGTTTTGTCGTTTTGTTCCATTTGCCCTCTTGTTGCCTATTTTCTTAAAAACAATTATAGCCTAAGGCAAAATATTTTGAAAAATATGAGGGTTTGAGAGAGGTCACTCACATCAGTCCCAATTAGTGTTTATTTGGATCTTATTCAAGTTGGGACTTGATTAGGAACAGGCAGAGCGAAGGAAGTTTGAAGTTTTGCTAGAAAAAGTGCACCGGACGCTGCTGTCCAGCGTCCGGTTAGTTCACAGGAGGTGAACTACTGCCAAAGGAGTGACCGGACGCTGTGTCTGTGCGTCCGGTCAGGAGGACCTTCAGCGTTCGGTTGATCGAAGGAAGGAAAGGCAGTACTGACCAGACTCTGCCTGCGTCCGGTCATGGATCACCGGACGCGTCCGGTCCTAATTCCAGAGGAATTGGACCTCTCTAGAATCGACCGAACGCTGGGTGGTAGCGTTCGGTCGCTACCACCGGAGCGTCCGGTCAGTGGATCTCGCACGGCTTTAGGACACTTTTCTCCGTTTCCTTCTCTATCGCGTTGGGGGATCTATTTATTTTGGTCGTACCTTCATTTTTGATTCCCTGTGACCTAGCCCTAGCCCTTGCCACCGCCTCTAGCGCCTCCACAGCTCGCCAGCCGCGCGCCACCGTGCTCCTGCCTCGCCACGCCACCGCAACCCCGCACCGGCCACCTTGCGCCCAAGCTCGCCATGCCGTCGTAGCCCCGCAGCCGAGCTCCTTACGCCGGTCACGCAAGCCACAGCGCCTCCCTTGCCTACGCTCGCCCGGTCCTCTCGCCACCGCACCGCCTAAGAGCCCTCTGCCGAGCCTCACCACCCGCCTCTCGCGTGTCTGCGACGCCGGAATCAAGACCGAGGGGTTCTCAAGACCTTTGATCCAACTCTTACCCTACCTCCTTGATTGGTAAGGCCAGGCATTTTCAATCTTGATTTGTTTAATTGTGACCTAGATCAAAATGCAGTGCACTGATTCCCCATTGCATTCAGGGCTTTTGACCTAACCCTAGCCGGTTCCGAGGATCCCCCGCGTGACATCTCATCTTTTCTCGAATCGCTGTTCGTCAGGTAGAAAGCCATTCGATTCAAGTTCACATCTACATTGCTTTCTCTATTAGGGTTTCGCATCTATTAGACATATTGTATTTATTTGTATATCCATCTATTCTATCGTGCAGCATGTCGATGCCATTGTGGTTCTTATGGCAGTTGGCAATCAACTCGGAGCCTAGCTCGCGAGTAAGGATCGAGGCCAAGCCTCGAGAGGTTCAGTTTGTCTGTTGATCTTCATCAGCGTCAGTTCATCATCTTATCAGTTCAGATAGCTCGCACCAAGAACATTGGTGGTGGCCCAGGTGATGATGATCGGAGGCTCCTGCCTCGCTAGCCAGCCGGATCGAAGGGCAAGTCAACCAAGCAGGTGACATCCAAGAAGCGCAAGTACCCCGACGCAGAGACAGCGAGAGCAGCAGCTGTTGCAGAGGCTGCAGAGCGTGCCGAGAGAGGCGGTGCCCGCAGCGGAGTTGTCATTGTAGATCAGCCAATTTCACCAGCAGTCAGAGCTATGATTGAGGAGGTTGAGCATCATCACGGTAGTCCAGCTGGGACTGCCATGTTTGCAGGCCGACAGGTTGCCATTGAGGAGGGTCAGTCAGCAGAGCAGGAGCTAGTTCAGCAGACTTAGGAGGGTGAGCAGGCACAGCAGACCCAGGAGGCCGAGGAGACAGAGCCGGCACCCCAGCTTCACTGCTCTGGACGGACCTATGTACCAGTCTCGCCGAGGCTGCCGACATAGCAGAGGGGATCATGTCCACCACCTAGACCACAGGGTCCACCTCTAGTGGTTCACCTCGACTTGAGGGCCGCCATAGCCAGACAGGTTCAGCAGCTGTGATTTGTAGAGTTTGAGGTTTGGTTTCCTCCGAGGAGGGATGAGAGAGCAGCTGAGGGTTTCTACACACTACTGCAGGAAGATTTCTACAATGCTTATCTCAATAGTGGGGTAGTGTTTAGATCTTAGAGAGTCTGTCGGATAGAGTCTATTGTGGTAGCCGTCGGAGAGCACATTTAGCCTTACTTATCATATTTGCTAGGATTGACAGATTTGATTGGATAGATAGGGATATATGTACCATCTTGGGTTCGGCAGTTTTATGCTTCACTCTTCATCGATCCACATCATAGATTTATTCACTTTGCTTTCAGAGGCAAAGACTATAGAGTGACAAGTGGCAGGGCTAGAGAGATACTGAGGCTATAGGAGCAGCCTGTCAAGATGCATGAGGTTTGTTATGGACAGCAGGAGCCTCCCAGGCATCCTCATGGAGGGTTGGTGCCACCTACAGATTTAGTGCGACATTGCTTCAAGGAGCCCTTTGGTGAGGGGTCGAGCAGGAACCCCAGTGACTTGACTCCTACAGCGAGAGTGCTAGAGGCCATTATCAGGAGGACACTACTTCCTAGGTTGGGATACAGGGAGGGCCTAACTCGCTTATAGCTCTGGCTTCTCAATGCCCTGATGCAGCAGACAGTATTTGATATCTGGGATCTCCTTCTTTCAGAGATGGAGGATACAATAGCTGAGGGATTCAAGGGTCGCAGGCAGCTTCCCTATGCTCACTGGATCACGTTTCTCATCCACAGAGTAGTGCTTGATAAGCCCCTAGGTATGATGGATGAGTATACAGGTGCCACCACAGAGTTCCCAACTTACAACCTATCACAGAGGATCAAGCACAGCACTCCTTAGGCACCCAGACAGCCTAGCCGTCGTCCCGACGTGCCAGAGTCCGCAGCTTAGCAGGATGAGATTATCAGAGGGATTGCAGCCACTGAGGAGGAGGAGCTAGAGGCACATCAGGATGTGAGCGAGTATAGTGACAGCTCTGACAATGACTACCAGCCTATTTCTTAGATGCCTCCACGCAGACACGATGCAGAGGCTGGTAGCTCCAGTTCTGCTCCACCTACTCCGCAGACAGACCCCGCTCTCATTGCTATTCTTGAGCAGATGTAGCAGACATAGGATAGACAGGCACAGGAGACAGCTACTACTTTTGCCCAATTTTAGACTCGACAGGACGAGTTCCAGAGGCAGCAGCAGGCCATGCAGCAGCAGCAGCAGCAGATGCATTAGCAGCAGATACTCTTGCAGCAGCAGCTTATGGGTTTCATGTAGCATGTAGTGACAGCTCTTGGGGCCCCACAGCCACAGTCTTTGCCCCAGCTTGCTCTGCCTGCCACCACTTCGACGACTCTAGCGGTACATCCCAGTGGGCTCCAGAGTCAGGGATAGCCTCCAACTCAGTTTGCTTCACCTCTTGTACAGGTATCCCAGTGGTTAGCCTCACCCGTGGTAGCCCCGCAGTTCACTCCACTTCAGACGGGCTTCACACCAGAGCAGTCTTCCTCGCTATTCGTGCCTGACACGTCAATCTCCAGGAGTCTTGGAGCATCCTTCAGCGAGTTGACCGGCATTCCTACTCTGCCTCATATGCATACCGCCGGTCCGTCTACAGCAGCTCTAGTTGCAGTGACTACTCAGAGGCTCCCCTCGTCTATCGCCTCATCAGATCCTACGACAGACATACTAGCAGCTTCACAGGTAGCACCAGCCCTAGCTCAGACCTAGACCGCTTCAGCGACATTTCCTACCACAGAGGGTTAGTTAGTTCAGAGCTCAGGGTTAGATGATGATGGTGCCCAGTTCCAGCTTGCCCCATGTTCTTCAGCGCCTGGCTCGTCCACTGCAGCCCCGCCGACCGACCCCTAGGTTTTGGTGTTTGACGCCAAAGGGGGAGAGGGTTTGAGTATGTAGTCTCAGGGGGAGCTACATTTAGGGGGAGCTAGTTATCTAGTATTAGCTTATTATATACATTTGGAGTTCTATTTGTGTGATACACTATTACTTATGCATTCATGGTGTGTTTACTTTCATGCATACTATTATATTTATGTGATAGTGCTATCTATGTGATTGTGATTTATGACATGTGTGCTTTCTACTTTGCATTATTTAAATATCATATCACTTGTGTCATGCTCATTTGCCTTTGCTTCCGCGTTTATACTCCGATGCAAATGAGCTTTGTTAGTTGTACTCATGCTTAATTCACATCCTTTGAGTACATTAAGTTGGCTAGAGTAAGTTTGAGCAATTCAATACTTGTCTTTACATTCATAGAATTACTATGCTAGAGTAAGTTTGGAACATAGGTTGCAAGTCTTTTATGCGTTAATTTGATAGAAACAATTTTCTAGGTACAAGGGGTTAATTGGGCTATCCGTAGGGTTTGATTATTGCAAGAGAATTTAGAATTAGCTCAATTCACCCCCCCCCCCTCTTGGGCATCTTGATCCTTTCAGTTGACTATAATGAGGTTGGTTATTGTTGTGGAAAACATGAAAATGTTTTTTCTTTTCCAAAGAGTTATGATCTAATTTTTTGTTTTTACAGAGCACTAGGAAATGCTAGTGGGAATCTTATGATGGTCAAGATAAGTTTTTGGATGACTTGAAGGAGAGGCAAGTACTTGCACGGAAGAGGGGATATGGACCTTAGTACATCGACCTCTTCATTAAACTGCACATAAAGAAGATGCGTGAGTTTGCTAGACAGCGTGGTATTTGTAACCTGATCGGTGTTAGGGTTGACAAATGGGGGTTGGAGAGACGGAGGGCGTTAGAGGAGGAGAGGGCAAGGAAGGAGGCAAGCGAGGAGGCAAGAGTATAGATGCAGGTCTTGAACGACCATGTTGTAGCATTGTGTGCCAGTGAGTCATTGGAAGCCTTGCTATTTTCATTGCGTGCTTTTAAATGTAATATAATTGTGTTGCTAACTTGTTGCATTTTATATATGAAGGGATTAGATGCAGTGAGGATCATGCCGCAGAGGTGGCCCATGCAAGATTTGAGAAAAAGAAGTTATATGAGCATAGAACGTGAGCTGGTCGCACCTTTCAATCTCTGATTGTGTTGTCCGATAAGGGAGACGAGGATGAGGACGACACTGCTAGGTTGAGCGATCTCATCGCTCTAGCTAAGATAGGCTTGTAGGTGGAGGAGGATGAGGACAATACTAACAGACTGAGCGAGCTCATTGCTCTAGTGGAGGAGGGCTTATATGCGTTGGAGGATGACGACACGTTCTTTTCTCAAGCCACAGAGGACGCAGATGTAGCGAAGGCCACTTACCAGGCGACAGGCCTATTAGGGCAATGCAGGTGAGCCTAGCCACCTAAACAAGGTGGGGGAGAATGCGTTCTTGTCTTAGGACATAGATGAAGCAGAGACCACTTACTACAGGCGACAGGCGGATCAGGGCAATGTAGGTGAGCCTAGCCATAGCAACGAAGTTATGGTAGGGTATTGGTACTCGGACGATGAGTTGCTTACTCAGTATGTTTCTAAATAAGGATTTTGGATTGCGCCTTGTGGTAGTTCCTTGCTTTAGTATTGAACAATGTTGTTATGTAGTAGACCTTTCATTATGTTGTCTTGTGTTTCATTTCAAGTATTGATGTATTATACCCATTTAACGAACAATGTATACATTTACCAAAATACGGAGGCCCATTTGAGACAACATTACAATTGCATGGAATGTCTATAGGTATGTCCATGTACGAGTAGGAATTGATGCACATACAGGAGTGCTAGCAGCATGAAACTTGTCGAATCCCTTATTGCTAAGCATGTATGGCATGTGGTGTGATCAGTGTGGCATAGCTTTTGCCGCACCATCTACAACGGCGTGGCAAGCCTAACGTGCTAGGGCAAAGGGCGTGGCAAGCTTGACACGCCATGTGTCATGGTGTGGTGAACTACGGCACCATCCTTCATGACGCGATAGAGCCTTACGATGTTTCCAGCACAACCACCAAGGATTGAGCATCAACGCCGTTGAAGCAATTTCAAGCATATAAGATTCGTTCGACCAAGACCACAAGTTCACAAATATAATTTCACAAGTTCACAAATAAATCACCAAGAGCTTAAGTTCACAAATTGGTACATAAGATTGAAGTTCTTGACTACATAAGTTCTTGACTACATAAGTTCTACATAAGATCTGAAGGCTTTGTTCAAGGTGTACCTACATTATCGTCAAAAGAGTAAGTAAGGAGGCAAGACAACAAGTTTTGCAATTGAGGATACTTGAAAGAAAACATGGACTATGTTTACCTAGATCCTATGTCCTAGGAGTGAACGGCTACCTCGGACAGCTCGTTCTCTTCGGATTTGTAGGCAACACATTAGAAGTGTACCCAACGTCTATGCGGTCACGTCGCCGGGGCTGTCGGTTGAACTGTTCCGCGTCACTGGGACCCTGTAAGTATAAGATAGGCAAGATTAGTTATAATCTTTAGCATTGTCAGTTCATACACGCTAGGTATTAAAAAATGTAGCCTTGTTAGCACCTGCTCGTCTCCCTAGGTACCAAGCGGGGCACCACCTAGCTGAGACCTATCAATCTCATCCGCGTGCCAACGGTCCCACTGGTGGTGGTGTACGTGGAAGCCCAGGGCATCATCATCATCTTTGTTGTCCTCTACTACAGGGCCCTTCCTAGCGCTATGGTGGGGTGGTGTACGCACAGTGGAAGTCGCACCTATCATTGGCTCAGAAGAACCGGCTAGTGTCCTCAAAGAAGCCGAAGTTATTCCACCCGACCACGTTGGGTAGTCAGGTTCCTCCCATGGAGTATCCATGTAGCTCAACTTTTGAGCCAACTTTGTGCAGCTCTTCTTCACTTTCTGCATCAACAGACGTTAAAGAAAAATTATTCATCAAGCACGTTGAGAGTAAAAGAATATTTTCATAATGGACAAGTTTATGTCTACCTCCACAAAGGCTTGTAGAACGCCTGGGCCCTGCACTCTAGACTCATGGAGTCGAAACGCTGCTTTGTTGGACAACCTTGACAATTGTGTGGCCTGGGTATAGAAACACAGTTGGACCATTTTTGTACACTTACTAAATGCCAAATGGATAACAAATTGTAGCATTCAAGTATCTTACCATGTATCTCTAAAGCAAGGCTCTCTGTAGTTATGTGTCCTCCCTAGTGGCAATATTGTACACATCTTCAGTAACATCTTCCTCTGAGTCCTCGTTAATTGCATCCTCAGTATAGGGGGGCTTGATATGTGTCCTCATAGACTTGTGAAGCCACCGTAGGTACTCGTCGAAGGTGTGCTGATCGTGTGGGGGACCCGCATCGACCGCTCGCTGCTCCTTGGTCTCCCATAGCTAGATGTACTCATAGTGCTTCACGCGCCAATCCTTATCCTTGTACCTCTTCCTATTGTCAAACCTAGAACAAAATGATACTTAGTTCTACCAATCGATCACCTCATAAATGTAACTTTGTGGTGTCCGATGATGCACCTGTGCAATTTTTGGTTGGTGGAGTAGAGCGGTGGTGGGTAGCCTATAATTCTTCTGAACTGCCAGAAAACCCTGTTGGGCAAGTGGATCTCGACCACGTGGAAGAAAATAAGAGGGACATTGCAGCGATATTCATCGGACTCTTCCCTAGTGATAGGACTGAGGTGCTATTGGAGCTCTGGAGCATCCCAAGGACACCAAGTGACCTGAACATTTTGTAATTGAGTTAGCTATTGATATAGTGTACATCCAGCAAGACACATGTATGATACGAAAGAGAGCGTAACCTGGTGCTGTGTCAGGACATCAAGACAGTCCGTGTACTCCCTGTACTTGCATCTCGCATTCCCTTTAACTAACTCTGCTTCCTTCCAGATATATAGAGTAGTAGGAAGTGTATCCTGCCTGTTCCAATGCTGCATTAAACACGACAATGAAATATGCAATCATAATTTCATGATATGTAACAGCTTCGAAGTTACTAGGGAACCAAAATACTTATAGGAAAAACGTTAAGAAGGGGCCTCCCAACGGGCCATCTTTCCCAACACCAAACCTGGAGTAGGTAGGAGCATCCACTAAGGCTCGCAAATCCTGAGGTGCAACGACAGGCAACGCATAGCTGTTGATATGTCCATGCTAGGACCACACTACCCCAGCTGTACGTCGCTATGTTCTACCACGGTTGGCGTAGTATGTCAAGAAAAATCTAGCTGATGGTGTTGCCCGATGTGTCTAGGAATAGGAAAGCACCAAACAAGTGCTAGAGCCACACTCTAGTGAACCTATCGATCTCAGCCTCATCAGCTTGTGGGTGCAAGTTATCGAAGCGCTCTGTGATCCACGATGACGAAACACTAGAAGTTTTCCTGAAATTCACCAAAGACAATGAGACACGATGGATTTAGGAAAGCAATGCAAGTAGTAAATAGGGTTCAATTGCTTACTTATTTTTTTGCATTCTCGTCGGTGGAACAAAGCCATAGAACTGAGCCACTAGCTCTCTCCAGTGATTGTTGTCAACTATACCTATCACTGGAAGTCCCCTCAACTGAAGGCCAAAGATAGCCTTCATGTCTTGCATGGTCATGGTCATCTCACCGCAAGGTAGGTGGAACATGTGGGTCTCAGGTCTCCACCTGTGAGGTTGCATTATGAAAATAGAACGATTATTTGTTACCTCAATTTTGTTATAAGAATGTTTACGGAGGATGAAGGGACTCGCACCTGTCTATAGCTACAGTGAGAAGTGTGGTGTCAAGGGTTAGAAGCCCGTTGTTGACAACTCCAACAAGCTCAAGGAAGACAGCATGCCGTATGTACGACGCATAAGGCCCGTCCCACTAGTGTGCCCTGCTGTGCGTGCGTGGCCTCAAAGGAGGCAAGGCCACCTCTGTGTCGGTGTCGATCAACACATGAGCTCAGTGCTTGTTGTCGTACTCCACCTCAAGAAGGGGGTACAACGGGTGCTATGTTCGAGGGGCCATCCTGGTATAAATTGATAAACAAAGGGTTAGAACAAACATAATGAATAATACAATATTGAAATTAACATTAAGTAGCATTGCAAAATTAAAACTACATATTGAAAGTAACATTAACAAACATATGAAACAACTTCACTAGGAAAATAAGCAAGTTCTATGTATAGACCCGCTGCCCTCGTCTTCTATGCCTGCTAGCCTTGTGACCAGGTTCTTTGCAAATGGAGCAAAGATTTCTACCATGGGTCTCATTGAAGTCTCCCCCTTCGTACATGTCTTTGTCGTATCCTCTCATAGCGTCCATGTCCCCCTTGAGTCGCTTCTTCTTGCTCCTACCCTTCCCTACCTTCATTAGGTCTAGATGCGGCACGTAGTCATAACCATGATAAGGGGGCCACTATTTCGGGTCAAGGTATGGCTTGAAGCTCTTCTCCCATATACTAAGGATGTTTGAACGGAGATACAGGGGTGACATGTATGGTAGACCCTCGAAGTCATATCCGCGGACCCTGCAGGCAGTGATCATGTGAGAGCAAGGGGCATGCATGATCTGAGGGATGTTGCAATTGCACTCTACTTTGTCAAGATCAACTCGGTAGTTCCATCCACCATAACGTTTGCCACCCAACCTTGTGCCACCCTTTCCCCGTACACTGAAGACATACCGGCGAGGTCCATATGGCTTGGCGGTATGCTACTTGGCCAATTCCTTGGCCCCCTTCAAATGTTATGTTCTGGCCTTTCCAAATCGCCCATGCTCAGCTAGATTCCTCTGTGCAAGTTCCCACCTCTTGACAAAATACTCATTGCACTTTTGAAATGAGAACTCACCAATTCTAGACACAGGCAATGATCGAACTCCGGTGAATACACGGCTGAAAGACTCTGACGACTTGGTGGTCATGATGCCATACCTGAAACCGCCATCATCATATGCTAACGCCCACTTAGCCTTCTGTTTCATCTACGCCTCTAACCAGGCCTTGCTCGCTTCGTTTACCATCTTGTCTAGCTCTCTCTTTGTCTCCTTGAACTGGTGCTTTGTACGTACACAACATAGAGGCTTTACCTTGTCACAAACCTCCTTCTTCCTCTGACACCGCCAGAAATTAGCGGCAAAATATCGCATGCACCATCTATGCACTAGAGGCGGGAACCCATCGATATGTTCACCTGTAGCATTAAGAATCCCTGGGTGACGGTCCGAGATCAAACATATAGTGCGAGATGGGCCAAGCACTTGTACACATAGAAGTCGCATGAACCATGACCACGATTCATTGTTCTCTCCCTCTGCCAAAGCAAAAGTCATGGGTACTATCTAGTCCTCTGGGTCAACAGCAGCAGCCACATCAAGGTGCCCCTGTACTTTCCTGTCAGGAAAGTGCCATCAACAAGTATGACTGGCTGACAAAACTAGAATGCATGATGTGTCTGCGCGAATGACCAGAACACACGATGCAGGACATGCCTCAATGGGTCCTCGAAATGCATCCCTCCGGTGTCTACAAACCATTTCAAACCAGGGTTGTAGTAATGCATTGCACATAATATTCGAGGAACCCTATTGTACGCTTCCTCCTAGCTACCCCAACAAATAGCTAGGGTAATTTGCTTAGCACGCCAAGCCTTTTCGTACTTAACATCATACTTAACGAATCCAGATATGGACTGTTGTAATGAAGACACCGAAATGTCATTATTGTCATCAACGAGCCCCAATATACGACGGGCAAGGTAACATGCAGTGAGCTACTGCTGATTTTCCTTCCCCTTATTTGATAGACAAGTCTAGGGTTGGACCACTTTACTTATCCTCCACTTGCCATCACTCTATCTCTTTCGTGCATTTAACCTCCACATACAACCATTTTTGCATATCACATGGTACCTCAACTCCTAGTTCGAATGGGTGACGGTGTACGGCCTATGGTGATACACAGCATAGTCCTGAAGGAACAACTTCATCTCTGGCATTGTATTGAATATCATCCTCTTGCTAAGGATTTTGTTCTCATGGTCATACAACGATTCCCTACACATCTGCAGACCAGTGTCACAAACTGCCATATCCGTCATGCTGACATCCCTATAGTTTGGAATGCCACTGAAAGGTACGTTCATCGACCTCAGTTGCATAAGCTTTGTCGCTGTGTAAGGTCGTGGTGGAACGTACTGTTGTGCTTCGCTAATTCTACCCCCATGAATCATAGGGGGTACCACCCTATAGCAAATCTATGACTAGTCTACCCTGAGCCGGTATAGCATGAAGTCCCTCAGTTGGTACTGGTAATGGCATAGCATGAACCGATACTGGCATGGCATAAACCGGTGTTGGCATAGCATCTGTACCTCCTTGGTCATCATCAGAATCGTCTGAATCACTGCTAAGTACATCACCAATCCGGTCCTCCTCCTCCTCCTCTTCCGTTCGAACTCGTTCACATCGAAGTCATTGCTTATACAGCCTACTAGAGTTGAATAAAACTGCTCCTGCGTCAACTGACCGTCCAAATCCATGTTACCCTGAGTTGCTTTCTCTTCGACCCCCAATTCTTGTTCATTGCCTCCAACACCGTCATTGGACGTCCGTCATGGAGACCCTGTATCCTGTACCCATTCTCTCCCACCACCTTAGGTATGGGCACATTGGAACCTTGGAGCACCCTATTGTAGCGGGACTAGTGAGCAGGGTCGCGCAAGGACATCAAGACATAGTGTGCCCTAGTCTTCCCACTATCAAACCTCTCCTTTAGTGTGAAATCACCGTCAAACTTTGTATTCAAACGGACACAAAGGTCGTTGAAGCTAGGAGGTTCATCAAACCATTCCAATTCTTCTTCCATATCCTCAAACATACCATCTTCTTTCCTAACACTTCCTCTGTAAAAAAAACTCAGACACAACAATCCATCTACAAAAGCATTTGAGGAAACTTCATCAAGTCATCCAAATCGTCGTACGTATTGTCTATAGTAATACGAATACCTATACTAACTAATCTAATATTAATATCTATACAAGACTAACTACAATAACTAATTATACTAAATACAATAACTAACTAGACTCACTAATTGTACTAACTAAACTAACTAACTTTACTAACTATACTAACTTACTATACTACCTATACTAACTAAACTAACTAACTTTACTAACTATACAAACTTACTATACTAACTAATCATTCAAACTAATTTTGCATATTAACCCTAAGTAACAAAAATTTCGATTCAATCAACAAATACAAAAGGGGAGTACCTTGACAACTAGGGGAAGATTGGGGCTTAGCCAAACCCACCAATGGCGACGAGGTGGCCGCCGGCCGGCCAAGGAAGGGACAGGGGGGTGCAGGTGAAGGAGACGATGGGGAGAGAGGCCGGCCGGTGGTGGGGAAGGGGCCGCTGCCCCGGCGACGGGCACGGCTCCTAGAGCGGGCTAGAGAGGGAGGAATAGGGAGAGAGGGAAAGAGGGAGGTGGTGATCGCGGGGGGGGGGGAGAGGCGCGGGTGGTGGCCTCAGCGGCAGCAGTAGCGGCGGTGGTGACAGCAGTAGCAGCGGCAGCGATGACCTCGGCGACGGTGGTAGCGGCAGTGGACGCGAGCGGCGGGCGTGTCTCCCCCTCGATCCGTTTAGAGTGAAAGAGAGACAGTGAGGGGAGGGAGGCCGGTCCGCGGTCCTATATTGGGCTTCGCCACGCCGTGGGCCATGGCACGGCACTGCCGCACCAAGATCTATGGCGCGGCACCGCCTACCACGTCAGCGGCCAGGGCCTAGGGAAGTGCCACATCATCGCTGCTGCCGTACCGCCATACAAGGCGCATCAGCGTTGTTTGGCCGCGCCGTGGAAATAGACATGGCCAAAAGTGTTAGAATTGATAATAAAAAAAATTCAGTGTCAAATTTGAAAATAGTTTAAAAAAAGTGTTAGAAATAAAAAAAAATGCTGAAAGTCGAGGGAGATGTTATCCACCAAGTGGATCCACCGAAAGGCGAAAGTTAGGTCCCATGTCGCGGCTAGTCGACCACAGCACTGAGACGGCACGAGCTTCACCTGGATGGTGACGCTGAAGCCCTCGTTAAGCCTTGCTAGCCGGCAGCCGGCAGGTAGGATCGGCGTCAAGCGCAGCAAGACCAAGAGAGGAGAGGGATTTTCTAATTATGGGTGGCGTGCTCGGCCCACTCTGAGAGCAGGAGGGGGGTGCCCTCAGTTGGAATATATGGGCTTGGCTCAATAAAAAATTCTAACTAACTCCAAATAAAAATCTTAGGGGCTTAAGTATTCATGCCCCCCATTTTGAACGAAATGGTAGTTTTCTCCTCGTTTTTTAAATTTTGTAATTTTACACCTGCGTTTTTGAACTGAAGAAAGAGTCTCTGCCTATTTCGTAAAGCCCATTTAACCATGTTAACTTTTGCACGAATAGATAAATTTGCCCATATTTTATTACTGAACTTTGTGATTTTACCTCTATTTCAAGATTAAAGTTTTGACATAATTTGGTAGCGACGTTGGCAATAAAATAAGACACAAGTTTATGCATTCGTTTTATTAATATAATCTAGGTAAAATTTATCAAAATCTATTATGGAAAATTCATCACGGATGAGTTATTTTTAATTAAATAAATAACAAATCCGAGGCTAACAAAATTCACTGCAGTTGGACCCAAAATCCCATGGGCCCACCAGGCAGAGACGCGTTGGCCTGAGGCCGTGGCAAACCCGGGGAGGAGGTAGGGGCACGAATGTCATTGTGGCCCACCCGTCGGGCTGTGGCCGCTGCACATCCGCTCTCGATTTGACATGGATAGTTTGAACGGAGCACGGGCTCTAACTCATTAGACATCGACATCCTTTCTCACAGCGGTGAAACTTTTAGTGAGTGATTGCTCTGATATCACTTGAAAGGATCGAGGATGCCGCCTAGAGAGAGAGAGAGAGAGTGAATAGGCATTTCTGGAAAATTATAACTTAAAATGCGGAAGCCGTTAGAATGGAACTTCAAATCAGAGTAATCAATGTCTCAAAAATAAGACACTGAGTATATAAAGAATAAAAATAAACCTAGGAGCCATACAACACAAGTGATTAGAAGCAACAGCTAACAAATACAACACTGCCCCTAATACCGGACTTGTTTGGTAGGCACACCGGACATGTCCGGTCTACATGGGCAGTGTAGGTGATGATCCAAATTTGCTTCTTCTCCACCCTAACTTCAAACCAATGTTGCAGGGGCCTACTAGGGGTTTTGCCAAAACCTGCACACAAGCTAGCACAACCCAAGCAAATCGAAGGAAACATAAATATCAAATGAAATGCAATTGACACACGATATTTGTTTTACAGGAGTTCGGACTCTCTCAAGTCTTACTCTTCGTTGAATAGGTAATGAGTGACCACTCCGCGATGCACTCTAGTCGCGATCTCTTTCAACCACTTCTCTCAATCCACTAGTGTGATTCCTTCCCTTGCGGAGATGGAATCAAAGTCCTTACAAACTTGCTGAAGCACACCACAACCTTGGGTGCTCCTAAGCGACTCCTAGCCGTCGAGAAGCCGAGCTCCAAGAGTAACAAATGTGAATCACGAGATCGAAGAACGCCTCAAGTGCTCAAGTATTGGCTTTGCTCTCTATTTGAATTGCACTCAAACCCACCAAAAGGATTCAACCCTAAGGCTCAATTCTCACCCAGAGAAGTGTGTGTGTCAAAGGCTCTAAAATATATATGGGAAGCACAAGAATCAGCAACCCTTTGGGCTCATGTGAGTTAGAATAGCTTATGCCTAATGATTATCGATATGGAGTTTAATTACAAGATGTATCGGGTCACGCCCTCTATCACGACCAGACTTATAAGCCGTGCACATATGAGTTCAACTCGAATCTTTCAATGATATGGAATCTGATACCGTATGTATTGAATTTTGTCACGGACATGTTGGCTAATCTTTTATTAAGTTGCTGGTTTTTTTTTTTTTTGGATAAAAAGGGTTGTTCCCGGTTGAGAGCAAGCACTGGGCTAACCAGTTCCAGGCAAATTCGCAAATTCACCGCAATCCGGGCAAGGACAGATTGTTCCGTCTTTGCCAAGTTCAGCGTTCGGAGCTACCCAGGATTCAATTTTCACTGTCTTTCGGCGATTTGATTGAGGTTTGGAATATGAGCTCGGCGTTCGGGGCTACGCAGGACAGATTCTTTTATTTATTTTTATATAGGAACGTGGTCGACTGGTTGGCATGCGCTGAGATTTTTTGTTTGTTTTTTTTTTTTTGCGAAACATTATTATTTACTCATACAGCACATGTTCCACGTGACAAAACTGGATGACAACTAACCCCTATCTAATCATAGAGCTAAAAATAAGTCAAAATACTGTTTCAGTTGATTTATTATGAGAAAATGATGAATTATAAGAGAAATGAACAGGACCGATGTATGTATAAATAAATACTCCAAAAATAGGAAAAAAACATAGCAAAAATTGGGACAGGTCTCAACAGAGACGGCAGCATATTTACAGCCACTATCACCGTTCGCCTTGCTGAAACTTGACTAAAACTGGCTAAATAATACTGTTCTGACTGAATTATTATGAGGAAAAAAAAAATATTGTTTCGACCGGAAAAAAAAAAGCCGAACAGCAAGCTTCTGGTAAGCTGAACGGGGGGGTCTTCCTCCTCCCCACGTCGTTGCCTCGCGGTTTACAGGAAGAGCCGTGGCAGCACGTTTTTCCTGATCCTCTTCCTGTTCTACCCATTTGTTCAGCTAACACCACCCACTTCCGTCGCTTCAACGGCACGGGAGAGAATCTCTCTACCCAGCCAGGCAGCCAATTGAAGTCCTCGCTTGGCTTGCTGTATCTCCTATCCTGTTCCGCGAGATTCGTGGCGATTCTGCTACTGATGAAATTTTTTAGTTCTTGAAATTTCTTGTACCAGTGTCAGTAGCCAACTGCTGATACAAAGATCCTAGCTTTTCTATAGTCCCTTTCTGTGACCTTGCCCAAGAATTGGTGTTTTTCTTTTTTGTGTGTGTACAATTTCTTCCACTACAGCTGAAGAATCTGCTGTTTTGGGAGATTAACCATGGGCGGCGGCGGCGCTAACGACCGCTTCCCGGGGGCCAGCGACCCGCTGCTCCCCACGAAGCGGGATGGGGACGAGGACGACGCCGGTGCCTCCGCGTTCCACGAGTTCGACGGCGCCTCCTTCGCTGGCGCGGTGTTCAATCTCTCCACCACCATCGTCGGTGCGGGCATCATGGCGCTACCGGCCACCATGAAGGTGCTCGGTCTCGTCCCCGGGCTCGTCATGATAGTGCTCGCCGCGCTCCTCACCGACGCCTCCATCGAGCTGCTCGTGCGCTTCAGCCGCGCCGTCGGGGCGCGCTCCTACAGCGCGGCCATGGGCGACGCCTTCGGATGGTGGGGCAGGAGGTTGCTCCAGGTCTGCGTTGTCATCAACAACGTCGGCGTCATGATCGTCTACATGATCATTATTGGTAGTCGAAACACATCATCTGGGCGCAGCCTGAATTTCGACGCAATTCATCTGTTTCTTCTTCTTTGCCTCATTGAATTTCTTAGGATTGTGGTGTCTTGGTCCTTGGTTTGAGAAATCGAACTTACATATTGTACTGCAAGTAGTAGATCAATTAATTTTCGGGTTGTTCTGGAGTCTTGACTGTGGATTTAGGAGCAGATGTTGTTCCACTGTTGCTTCCTGTCCAGCATACACCGAATGAAAAATGGAATATTGGGTAATTGACTATTTTTGCATTCAATAAATTTCTGCCCGTTACGGGAAAACATCTTTGTTAATTGGTAGCCTATGTATTTCCTATTTCTGTATAAGGTCTGAGACCCCATGGGATGTTGGTGTAAATTCTAGAACAAGATATTCCATTCCATAGATACTGTCTGAAAGGAAATGGAAGTTTGTTTCACTTGTGGCCAACCAGAAGCACTAAGTATCATATGCCTTTTACATTTTCAGTTCTGCATTTTATACTTCAAATTTGATAAAATGGCACTCCTTCAATGTTTCCCCAGTTGATGCCTTGAACTGTGGATATTAGTTCCTACTGACATACAAATTTTCATTGTTTACCACAGGTGACGTGCTTTCTGGAACCACTTCTGGTGGTGAGCATCACTATGGTGTGCTAGAAGGATGGTTTGGAATACACTGGTGGAATGGGCGTTTCTTTGTTCTCCTTGTCACAACCCTTTGTGTTTTTACTCCACTAGCATGCTTCAAGCGTATTGGTAAGCAATTGAACTACCAAGAAATTATTAGAGGCTCTAGAAGGTTAATGGATATTTGATTTAGTACTGTATTTGAGAATATGTGTTTCTTTTAATTTTTCTCTTGCAGATTCACTGAGCTATACATCCACAATATCTGTTGCTTTGGCGATTGTATTCGTTATTATTACTGCAGGAATTGCTATCATCAAGTTAATAGGTGGACAAATTCCAATGCCCAAGTTGTTTCCCACTGTTCCTGATTTGGCATCTGTTTGGGAACTTTTTACAGCAGTGCCGGTTCTTGTCACGGCTTATGTTTGCCATTACAATGGTATGAGAAAATTCTAATTCTGACTGCAGATAACGAATCTTATTACAAACAGAATGGAAAAGGTGCACACTGCTATTTATGTAGTTGCATTCCTGGAAAGTTTTACTGTTAATAATGTGAATGTGAGGGGCATAAAAATGCATGTAAATGACAAAAATGAATAATTAGTCATAGGCTAGTTTGATAGCTATCCCTACAACTTGTTTGAGCTGACGTCTTTAGTGTACAAGCAAGTCCCAGGAAAAAAAATGCTTGCTTCTCAGCTGTCTAAGGAGATCTGATTTACATTTTTTCAGTTCACCCAATTCATAATGAGCTAAAGGACTCTTCCCAGATCAAGCCAATAGTGCACACATCATTGACACTATGCTCGACTATCTACATCACAACAAGTTTCTTTGGATATCTCCTCTTTGGTGAATCTACACTCTCTGATGTGCTCTCCAACTTTGATTCAAATCTTGGGATCCCATACAGTTCAGTTCTAAACGATGCTGTCAGAGTGAGCTATGCTGTTCACCTTATGCTTGTGTTCCCCATGATATTCCATGCATTGAGGCTTAATTTGGATGGGCTCCTCTTCGCCTCTGCAAGGCCTCTGTCTTCTGACAACAGAAGATTTGGCATAATGACAGCATTGCTCCTCCTAGTGATTTTTGGGTCTGCAATCTCCATTCCTAGTATTTGGGATGCCTTTCAGTTTACTGGGGCAACTGCTGCTGTCTGTATTGCCTTTATTTTCCCAGCTGCAATCACTTTAAGGTAACTTGATGCTGCTAAAACTTTGTTCAGAATAGTTGTAACTGTGTTTCCTTCCAGCAGATCTATTCACCTAGTTTGGTGTACTTTTTTTCTAATTCTAGAATGAAGATTGACCTCTGAGCATGTGGGAAATGAGAATAAAAGAAAATAAACCCTGTCTATGGTTACTCTAAGATATATTTGTGGATTATAACTGTAGGTACTCGCTGCTAATATTTAAATATGTAGTAGACCTGATAGATAAGCTGGATTATAATTTGTATGAATTTCTGAATTGGTTGCTGCCATGATGGTTAGTTGTTGAAAGACACTTCGTTCTGGTAACCTCTAATCCCTTTTACTTTTGGTATATCAGGGATCCACAAGGCATTGCCACGAAGTGGGACAAAATTCTGGCGGTCTTCATGATTGTTCTTGCTGTTGTATCAAATGTAGTAGCAGTCTACAGCGATGCCTACAAAATATTCCACAAGGAAAGTGCTCCTTCTGAGGCCTGAATTTGGGAGTCCACTGAAGATAGATCTTCATGGTGGTTTGTACGTTAGGTGTAATCAATAAAAGATTCATAGGTCATTTAAGCTTTGTTTTTGATGATTTCTTTCGTGGGCGATGGTCTGACTCAAATCGCGTTGAGTTTCATGTGTGTATCTACACACTGGGGCTGAAGAGTTGCACAAACTGAAGTGCTTCGGTACAGTAAAAACAATTGTATCAAGTGTGAAATTATAGAGTTATACGATCATGATGACTTGTTCTTGAAAATTGTGTTGGATGTGAAGTAACCATCGATATCTCTTTGAGTGTGCTATGCTTAGTGCGTTAGTTAGAACAAGAAGTGAGAAATCTTGAACTTTTGTTCTTTCTCATAGGCAGTGGGGTTTTATGGTTCCACCCTATAGAAAGGCATTTAGGAAATTGTCATGGCATTGCTGCTTGGCGTGCTTACTAACCCCGGCAGCGTTTATTGGCAGCAACCGGCGCAACAAACCAGAAGGAAACTAACGAATATCTGGCCCGGCTTCGGCGGGGCCTCCAATCCACCATGGTTGCTCAGGCCAGGCGGCGTCCAGTGAAACCAGAGCTTAGAGCTGGCCCACACGATCAGAGGTCTATCTGAACTTGGTTGAGGCTTTGGGGTTGTTTAGTTCCTCCAATTTCCAGAATTTGGCACTATGCAAAAAGAAGATTCCCCATCACATCAAACTTGCGGTATATGCATGGAGTACTAAATGTTAACGAAATCAGAAACTAATTGCACAGTTTAGTTGTACTTTGCGAGACGAACGTTTTAAGCCTAATTAGTCAACAATTGGACAATTATTACCTAATAAAAACAAAACGGCAGTGCCGCTGCAGTGTTCCTGCCGGCGCCAATTCGGCGGAACTAAACGAGGCCTTTATATCACGAAGAATTAAGAAACAGCCACCAAGCAACCGAACACCACAGTACTGTACCTCTTCCGGCTTCCGCAGCACAAGATGAACCAGCTCTCTCTTCTCCACCGCGCTCTCCACCTACATCGCCTGTCTCCTAGACGCGGCCATGGCCTCACCACCGCCGTCGTCCGAGCTCGGCTCTCCTCCCCTGAACCCACCCCACAACAGCACGCAAAGCGCCTCCTCGCCGTAGCATCTCACGAAAGCATCGCGGCAGCTACGGAGGAGAGCCACCCGCGTACAGAGCTCGCGGCGGCGGCAGGACGTGCGCGCTGCCGACATGGGCGCTCATCGACGGCATCACGGCGCCGTGGCCGTGGCGCTGGCCCTGTCCGCGGGCGCCGGCCCCGCCCTGGCGCTGGGACCGGAGGGCCCCCTGGTGGAGGAGTTCTGGGACAACATGCGGCGGTACGCGCTGTACGTGGTGACGGTGAGCACAGGGGTGGCGTACACGGTGCTGCAGCCCATAGTGGAGCTGCTCAAGAACCCCGTCACGGCGCTGCTCATCGTGGCCGTCATCGCCGGCAGCGGCTTCCTCGTCTCGCAGCTGCTCAATGCCATGGTCGGCAACTCCGACTTCATCTACAGGTACGAGTAGGTAGCAGCGGTCAGCGGATGGCGAGCGTGTGGCGCTGAGGCCTCCCTGTGCCCGAGAATGGAGATAGATGAACGTCTGACGTGTCAGCGAATCATTCGACCTTATGCTAAAGCCCCGGCACGGCTCATTCAAAATGGCTTCACCGGTGAAGCCAAAGTCGGTGAAGCCAGAAAAACTGGATTTTCTCAGCTTCTAGTTCATTTTAACCCCGGCTTACCAAATGGCTTCACGTTACAGTGCCTCGATTTGCGCAAAATAGATGAAGCCGGCATAAGCCGTGCCAAAGAGACCTTAAGCGTGTAATCTCTTCGGCTCTTTGAGTTCGGCTTACTTTTCCGGCTAGAACAGGAACGTGACTGAAATTGAACTATTGAAGTTTGTTGTCTCGTTGTGGATGTATTTTACTCAGTATGATATTACTTTGAGCAACAAGACAAACATTAGAACACACAATTCAATTATGCTACTTAACTAATCGAGCTAATCAAACTTAACGAATACTCTCTCTAGATGTTAGATACGTAGGTTTGGCTATGCACTTAGATATAGTACGTTAAAAAGGTCAAAATGTCTTATAATTTGAAACGAAGAGAATACACAAGCTATAGATTAAACAAAGTGAATTGTACAAGTGTTGTAGGCAAACCAACGAGAACAAGTGACACTATGATTTCTACCCCAAGGTTTGGTTGTTTGCCAACAAACTATGTCCCCATAGAGGCGAGTTCTTGGATCACTGCTCCTCTACAAGCCTTGCAAGCCCTTATTGTGGACACTTATTTATGAGTCGGCTAGTTGAAAGGTTCTAAATGGCTAGAGGGGGTAAATAGCCTAAAAGTCTATAAATTCACTGGAGCAAAGGGTTAGTAACATAAATGGCGAAATACAATTTTGCTCTACAAGGGTTGCAAGCCACCTACACCACAATTCTAGTTAATTAATATCTCTAGATCAATCAATGGCTATGTCACTAATATCTAACTAGTGAGCTCTCAAACTAACTACACTAAAGAGCTTCACTAGACAAGCTGCTCAACAAACTAGCAAGCTCTCAAACTAATTACACTAAAGAGCTTTGCTACACAACTATATATTAAAGTAAATGTAAGAGAGTAAGGTGATTATACCGCCGTGGCGAGTGACAATGAACCAATCAATGAATACCAAATAAATCACAAGTGAGGGTAACTCAATGACACGAGCAATTTACTAGAGTTGTCTTTGACGCCCCATCAGAGAAGGCACAACAACCACTCACAAGCACTTTGATTGAGGACGGACATAATCACCAAATCCTCTCACCAATCAACAAATCACCAACCGTCTAGGTGACGGCAATCACCAAGAGTAATAAGAAATCCACGATTACAAGAATCACCTAGTGCCACCAAATATGTAACCTCAAATGCATACACTAGGGTTCTCCCTCAAATCCTCTCTTAAATGAGCAACAAGCTAGGAGAGGAAGGAGATGCTCTTCAATCTCACAAGATCAATATTTTGAATCCTCAATCTCTCACTTAGGGTTAGCACAAAGCTCTGGGTGGAAGAGATCGATGAGAGGAAAGCTTGTTCTTTTTTTTTGTTCTCGCAATTATGAGGAAGAGTGAGCAAGAGAGGGTGAGAGAAGGGGGAGAAGGAGAGAAATAGCCGGCCCCACGTAGCTGGCCCAACCGGCCACCCTCCTCTCAGCGAACGGGAAAGCCAACGGCAGGAGCAACGGCTCCCTCCAGCACTCTCTCACTGACGCACAGCCCCCACAGCTTTCTCTGTCCAACGGCTCCTACTGCAGCAAACGGCAAACAGTCGAGAGCAAACGGTGGAACCAGCAGCAGCAGCCAAACGGTGGAGCGACAACGCCCTGTGCACGGACGCGCTTTTCGCTCGGCCAAACGCGAGTCGCGACCCTATCACACGCACGAGCGCCCGCATGCAAAGACTGACGCGCTGGGCCCGCAAGCAGGTGCCCCCACGCGGCAGCGGCCAAGAGCGCTGCAACACCCGCTCTCTTTTTCTCTCCCACACAGAGTAAACGAGCGGCTGCCTGCACTCATTCTCTCTTCTCTAGCCTGACACATGCAGCGGTTCCCCACTCTCAACAAGAATTTCTGGCTGTGAAGCCAGAATTGCCGGTTAATTGCAGGAGGCGCAAGCTTTCACCAGAGCGCACTCCGCTGGCAAAACTGCCCGGTGACCAAGAAATTCTTACAGGAGCTCCTCTTAATCCTTTTTTCCTTTCTACCCTTTTTAATTGCTAACTTCACTAAAATATTCCAAAAAATTGGGCACTTAAGTTAGCTTTTTTATAAATATTCTTTTAGGACTACCTCATGCATCTCACCACGTCACTGCGCTAAGAATATGCAAACGAGATTCACACTTAGTGGCACTAGATAACCATTGCAATTAAATGGTTTCCCTCTTTATAGTACGGTTATCTATCCTAAATCCGATCACGCACTCTATTGCGTCTTGGCCGATAAAACAAATATCCTATTTTATACATTTGTCTTGAGCCCATAGAATTTTGTTTTTCTCTTCTCTTTCAAGTTGGAGCACTTGAATCATCTCTTTTGGCCATCACCATCACCATGACCATCAGCTAGCTCCATCACTTGGTGTGTATTAACCTAGCTTTGCATTTCACTCATAACAAAGGTTAGTACACATAGGTTTTATCAATTATCCAAAATCAAACTAGGTTTTTCACTAATCAATAAGGTACTCCAACAAGCCTATTGATCCCACTAGATGTCATGACCCTGTCGTGATCAGTGCATTTTTATTAGCAACATAAACATCATCAGTAATTTAATAAATTCAGTTTCAAAAACTTGCATATACTCAAAACTACAGCGGACAGTCCCGTGCATACCCGGATAGTCCGTGAGAGCACGGCCATAGACTTAACGGTTTTCACATACACTTGTCCTTGTGGACAGTCCGCGCAGATCACAACATGCACAAATATGAGTTGTCCACATTTGGGCACCTAGGCACTTGTGGCCCCACATGTCCGCACCACCCGTCTCTATTTCGATGGAGAAGGCATCAGCAGCCCCTTCTCACTCTCACTCTCACTCTCACTCTCACTCTTACCCTCTCTCTCTGATCTCTCTCTCACTCTCACCAAGAACACCACCAAGAACAAGAGAAAAGGAGAAGAAGGATTTGGAGGAGAGGAGCAGCAAGGGAAGTCCTTGGAGGAGACCTAGAAGATCCACAAGGTTGTTGCTGGGGGATTGAAGAGTGAGGAGCTCTCTCTCCCTAGTAAGAAGGAGCTCAAGGAGAAGTTTCCAAGAAGAAGTAAGCACAAGGGGGGAGCTCGAGCCAAGTCCTTTCCACACCACCAAGGGCTTGTGTTGCAACTCCTTTGACCCCTTGGCTAGTTGGATCTCGAGCACATTCACCTAGATAATCTAGAGGTCAAAGAAAGATGTTCATCACCTAGAAAATGACCCCATGGAGAATTTGGTGAATAAATGCAATGTTGCTAGATATGCTCTATACAACACTATGAACACCCCCACAAAAGCAGTTTATACATGGAAACACTTTAGGGTTAAATTTCATTTTTGAAGTCATAAGAACACATGAACTGTGTTCTCACCGATAGCACAGAGGAACACCCGGATAGTCCGCGAGTCCAACACTTAGAATTAGACTTAAAACTTAGCGCACACAATTCAATTTCCAAACCCGAGGCTGACCAGTTCGGGTCATGCACTCGTGAATAGTCCGCCGTTCTAATGGATAGTCTGTGAGAACATACACTAGAGTTTTCAGGCATGTTCCCTCAGGATAGCTACAACCACACAATCTGTGCTCCCACGGATAGTCTGGAGGATCACCCGGGCAGTCCGAGGGAACACTGACAGAGAGTTTGTTTGTTTACACTTCAACACACATGTTATATATTATTGTAGCCCATATGTTATACATAATTGCTAACATGGAATCTACTCTAGTTGATATCATTGCAATCATTTCATATCATGCATCCAATAGGCATCGAAGTGAATGAAGACAACCGAGGAGACCCCCATACTCGACGTTGCCGACGAGCCACCCACCGAACCACTTCAAGGCAGGCACCTAAGCATTTCTAACTCTTTTTGTGGATTGCATAATGTGCCTAAAGGTTAAATAAATGCATGATATGTTACTGTAGGACTAGTATCAACAAGCACATATTTGAGCTCTCATCCTTGTGATTGATCCAATGCGTTGTACCATTGCTTGTTTATTTTTGTTATCGTGTAAATCATGCTTTAGTTTGCTTAGATGGTAGAAGTCGAGAAGGTGATGGGTTTCTCATCTCTCGTGCATATAGAACTTGTTTGTACACTAAGAAATATGCAAAGGAGATATGATCTAAAACTTGATGAAGATGATGAGAATGAATTGAGGGCTAGTGAGGGGTTGGACCATGTTAAGATGGGTAAGGTATTGGATGGTGTAGCTCGCTGGACCGGTTAAGGACCGTGTATCCGTGGATTCGGCATGAGGTGTAGTGTAGGGTAGCTAGACTAAGCAAGTACATCAGCTCACACTTAAACGGTTCGTGGGCACCCTCGGCCAAAATTAGGAAAGGTTAAGACATCGAGGTATCCCTTATGTACTGATGGGTCGTTGAAAGGACCGAGGATGCCTCCTAGAGGGGGGTGAATAGGCATTTCTAAAAATTCAACCCTTTAAAAAGTGGAAACAATTAGAATGGGAATTTCCAAATCAGAGAAATGAACCCCTCATGAGTTAAACACAAAGTGTACAAGGTATAGAGAAAGTATCTAGGAGCTACAACCTTGCAACACAAAGTTAGAGCAATCAAATAAATAAAGTCAGCTCAGTCCTCCAATACCGGACGTGTCCGGTACCAATATCGAACGCGTCCGGTATACACGGGTTCTGCACACCAGCTCCCAACTTTCTCCTTTTGATTTCTCCTTCCACACCAAGTTGCAGGCACTTAGTAGTAACCTGTTCACAAGCTCAAGCAACACAAATAGATCACAAATACCAAAAGAAAAGAGAGATTGAGACACGGTATTTGTTTTACCAAAGTTCAAACTCCGTTGAGTCCTACTCTCCATTGAGGGGGATGTGAGCGACCTAGCGAAGGTCATCTCTAGAGGACACACGAAGGTCACTCTAGCCGGAGTCTTTTCCAACTCCTTTTCCTCTTTCCACTAGCTTGATTCCTTCCCTTACGGCGGTGGAATTGAACCGTTACAAACTTCCTGAGGCACACCACAATCTCTTGGGCGCTCTCCAACGACGCCTAGCCGTTTAGGGCTAAAGAGTCCAAGAGTAACAAATGCAAATCATGAGATCGACAAATATGCACAAGTGCTCAAGGGTGGCTTACTCTCAATTTTGAATCTCACTCAACCCACAAGATGAATTTTGTAAATTGGATCAATCACTCAATAAGAGAGGGTTGGAGAGTGTTCTCAAGGCTTAAAAACTTGTATAGAAGTCAGCAGAATCAGCAACCTCTAAAGGTGGAAGCTTGGGGTATTTATAGACCCCACTCAAAAACTAGCCATTATATAGCTGTTGGGAATACCGGACACGTCCGGTATCCGGTATTGCCTGCACACCGCCAACGGTTACTCAGTCAGTGGCGCGTGTGAGGCATCGGAACTCCCAACAATTGCTGGAACTTTCAACCCCCAGAACCCCAACGATAGTCGGAACTCCTGATGAACCAAACCGAGAACACCAAGAAAGTTGTTATGGTCAGGCCAATACCGAACATGTTAGATATTTGCTGCCATAGCTAGGTCAAGTCAACTCCAGTGTTACTCTCTCACTCAAACCTCACATGGGTTGGCTTGAGCACTTATGAATAATCATCTATCAACATGATGCATCCCTCTTAATAGTATGACATACCTATTTACTCAAGATCAAATGAAAATGGAATTTGAACTGCTTGAGTTGATTTCTTTCAAACCAAATGCCATAGCTTCCGATCTTCAACAAGTGAGGGTGTCAATCATGTTAACTTTGATTTTCTCCTTGAGCAAAGCATCTTGAGCATTGACTTGATTCCAAACAAAAAATGTGAGTAGACTTCAAATGTATCAAGTCACTTCAACAATTCATCCAAGATTTGATCCTCCACCTCAATATGACCATCATGGTTTGATTAGTACCTCGACTAAATGCAAGTACTTCCTTCTTCACCCTAGCTAGGTTCCTCGGTCACCAAGCCATCACTTGCCCTTCACCCTTGCTTAGTACCTCGAAGCCTTTCCTTGATATCTTCACCATCTCAAGCCATCAAGTCACACCTTGTGTTGAATCATCCATTAAGTTCAATTATAATTGTCTTTCATTGTAGCAAGCTTTAGAATGTGAGACCATTCCATATACAATCCCTCATGTCTCGTTAATCAAAATCATCAACGTGCTTGCTTTCATATTATTCATAGAAGTCTCACAATGAGTAAGCCTTGCATGAATATCTTTTGCATTATTGTCTTGTGTTTGAACTAGATTGTTTATACAACAACTCATCATTTTGGCTTTCATCAAGTACCTGTGAGATTACCCATTTCCTATCCAACACTTAGCACATAGGTTAGACCTTTAATCACATTGTCATTCAATCATCCAAAACCCACTAAAGAGTTTGATGCACTTTTAGTCATATAGGTGATATCCCTTGTCTTTTGTGGGATTAATGTGTACCCCTCTGTAGAGTTTTGAATTTATGCTATAAGTTCTATTCTTCTAGATATGGACTAGTGACAAGAAAGGACTTGTGGAAGATCGAGCTCCACTTGCTAATTGCTTTAACTCTTACTAACCATGTTTCGCTTGCTTAGTTGATAAGATCACTTTTATTCATGTACAAAATGCTTTTATGCAAAACCAATCGCAATCCTTGCTACTGAACCAAATGCTTGATCCTTGGTATTATATTGGGTAAGTCCTATTGAGTACAATTGAGTACTCAAACTGTAATTATTTGAGCCTTGTAGGTACTCCTGCTCCCACATAAGGCTTCTTTTACACCCCCTAAGTCCTCTAAGGACTAGGATTGGTAGAGGATGCCTTTGTTTGCATAGAATTCATGAAGCTGGCACATTCATTAGTTGTATCTTAAAACTATATTGTGTTTGAAAGACTAACACTCATACTTTGTGGCTGTGGTGTGATGAACTATGTTTGAAATAATGTGTTGTGACCTAACTACTCTTTTAATGTTATGTTGAACTTGATGTGAGTTGCAATAAACCTTTCTATATGCGTGATCATGGATGAAGGTCGGACATAGTGCACTATATGGGTAGTGTGCCAGGATGACCAATTAAGTTTATTATCTAGCTAATGATAATCAATGGAAGACTATTAGTTAGTTTTGGTGTTTTGTAAACTGAACTAGTAAATTTATACGAATGCCTTGCTGCTTTAGGAAGACGATGGTAGCATCCAAAAGACACAAGGATTTATACTGGTTTAGACCGGAGCCCTACGTCTAGTCTTAGAGATGATCAAGTGTGTGTTCCTCACTTGAATGCTCTTAAGTTCTTACAATGAGGGGGTGTGCAAGAATGGTGGAAGAGGTAGGAGATGGAGCTAGAGCTAGGAGATGGACTGCCCAAATGAGAGTATCGAGAGTCCGATGTCCCTGGAAGGGTGCCCAAGCTGCCCTTATATAGAGTTTGGGCTAGGATTCATACAAATAAGGAGGTTCTCCTGATCAAAGGGTAGTAAGCCTGAGGAAGGGGGCCTAGCTAACTTGGCTTGCAAGTAACGCCATCTTATGGTGCACATCTTGACATGGCTATCGTCATGGTCTTGTTCTCACGTTGCGGCATGGTGTGACGTGGTGCCACAGTGCCGGTCATGGCAGCACTATGGGCATGGTGGTGTTTTGCTAGCTATCCTACATGATTGAAAGGTCCTAATATGGCTAGAGGGGGGGGGTGAATAGCCTATTTAAAAATCTACAAATCAACTAGAGCAATTTGATTAGTATGACAAATAGCGTAATATAAATTTGCTCTAGCTCTACAAAGGTTGCAAGCCACCTATCCAACAATTCTAGTTGCAATGATTACTTAGGCACAAAAACTTGCTATGTAATTACCCACTAAGAGCTCTCAATCTTGCTATTCTAAAGAGCTCAACTCGATGAATGTAAATAATAAAGCAAGCTCTCAATTCTAATTACACTAAAGAGCTTGTATCAACTAGTTTGCAAGAATGTGAATAAGTGAGTAGGGTGATTATACCGACGTGTAGGGGATAAACCAATCATAAGATGAATATATAGCCAATCACCGGGAGAATGCCAAAGACAAGAGACAATCGATTTTCTCCCGAGGTTCACGTGCTTGCCAACACGCTATGTCCCCATTGTGTCGACCAACACTTGGTGGTTCGGCGGCTAAGAGGTGTTTCATAAACCTTGTCCACACAATTGGACACCGCAAGAACCGACCCACAAGTGAGGTAACTCAATGACACAAGCAATTTACTAGAGTTACCTTTCGGCGCTCCGCCGAGGAAGGTACAACTCCCCTCACAATCACTGGAGACGGCCACGAACAATCACCAACTCATGCTGATCCTCCACCGCTGCACTGAGCCGTCTAGGTGGTGGCAACCACCAAGAGTAACAAGTGAAATCCGCAGTGCAACACGAATACCAAGGGCCTCTAGATGCAATCACTCAAGCAATGCACTTGGATTCTCTCCCAATCTCACAAAGATGATGAATCAATGATGGAGATGAGTGGGAGGTCTTTTGCTAAGCTCACAAGGTTGCTATGTTAATGAAAATGTGCAAGAGTTATCCCTTGAGCCGGCCATGGGGCTATAAATAGAGCCCCCATCAAATAGAGCCGTTATACCCCTTCACTGGGCAAAACACGCTCTGACCGGACGCTCCGGTCATACTGACCGGACCCTGGACACAAGGTCCGGTCCATAGATGTAAGCCACGTGTCATTCTGAGTTAAACTTGAGCCGCCAGATCACAATGGCTATTAACTGACCGGACGCTTTGGCAAAACTGACCGGACGCTGAAGCCCCAGCGTCCGGTCGTTTCCAGTAAGCTCCCCGAGGCGTATTTCTTCGACCGGACGCGTCCGGTCCACCTTGACCAGACATAGACCAGCGTTCGGTGCTAAACCCTAGTCACTGTGTCGCCATGTCAGTTTGACCAGATGTAGAAACCAGCGTCCGGTGCATCTCAGGTCCAGCGTCTGGTGCAATACCCTCGGTATAGTTGTAGACCCGTTAGTTTGACCGGACACACGCTGCCAGGGTCCGGTGCTTTCAGACCTAGCATTCGGTCAGTTGACTGACGCCAGCATCTTTGCGATCAACTCATTTTCACTTCTAACTTCTTCACCCTTGCTCCAATGTGCCAACCACAAGAATTTGCATCCGGCGCAATAGAAAATAGGCATTCCATTTTCCCAAAAGCGACCCAAACCCATCTCAACCCTGCAAACACCACCTCCTTTGTAAATGTGTCAACACCACCAAGTGTATCATCTTGTGCACAAGTGTTAGCATATTTTCACAAACATTTTCAAGGGTGTTAGCACTCCACTAGATCCTAAATGCATATGCAATGAGTTAGAGCATCTAGTGGCACTTTGATAACCGCATTCCGATACGAGTTTCACTCCTCTTAATAGTACGGCTATCTATCCTAAATGTGATCACACTCACTAAGTGTCTTGATCACTAAAACAAAATGGCTCCTACATTTTATACCTTTGCCTTGAGCCTTTTGTTTTTCTCTTTCTTCTTTTCCAAGTTTAAGCATTTGACCATCACCATGCCATCACCATTGTCATGATCTTCGCCATTGCTTCATCACTTGGAGTAGTGCTACCTATCTCATAATCATCTTGATAAACTAGGTTAGCACTTAGGGTTTTATCAATTAACTAAAACCAAACTAGAGCTTTCAATGATGTGGTTTTGTCGTGGTCTTCATCGTCGCCTTCTGATCATTCAGAGGCATCATACAAGAGTAGGTAGTTGCCCCTGGGTCATCGATTGTCTTGCTATGGGGAAGTTGGTGGCTACAATCCTAGGCTCTTGGGTCATGGCCCTCGTTGGCTTGGATGGCCCTCCAAGTCAAAGCCTTCATTGTGGATCCCATCCTGTAGTGGGTGGGATCATACATATGTCTTGTCGGGCCATATTTGGATGGTGGTTCTCCGTACTTGCCATCACCGCTTGGCAGTGTTGTCTTGTCTATGCTACGTGGATGTTGGTGGTCACTAACATCAATCATAAACTATCAACATAATCTGCATATATACTTAATTCCATCACCAAACATAGGTATAGGGGTTTAACCTGACAAATTCCACAAGTTTTGATGAATCTGTATTTTCAGCAGGGTTTATCTAGATAAATGTCAGGGGGCTTAATTGTTAGATTACATCATGTTTATCCATGACGTAAACTACATGGGAAGGATCTAGAACACACCAGAAGGCAACCCACCGAAGGAGACCCTAAGGGGCTGCCATGTGGGGCCGACCGGCCCCACCTGCAGGTCGGTCGGCCGATGGGCCCCTCTAGTCAGTCTCCGCTTCGAATGTTGGTTCTCTATCGCCTCCTAGATTTCATGTATGCCATCCTTGTAAGTTGGTTTGATCTGAGGGTCCCGAATTGACGCTACCCCCTATATATACGGCCCTATACCCCCCTCCAAAGAGCCATTCCTGAAACCCTAATTCATATCCTCCTCATCAGGATCAGAGCCAACAATCAAAAGAAGATTAGTCCTCTATAGGATCTAGTCTTATAAATAGAAATAGTAAGATAGAGAGTGAGGGAAGAGTTTGGAGGAAGTGCCGGCCTATCGGTGCTCTCTCTACGGCTTGTACCTTGGTGGATCCAAGTTCTACTTGAGCTTGCTTCTGAGATTTCTCCGGTAATCAACTTCTGATTCAAGTAAGCATCTTGTCTATATTGTTCATCAGGATCACAACTCTTTTGAGTGCTTTATTCTCTTCCTAGGGGGAGTAAAGTATTAATCTTATATGTAAGCGTGGCGCTTAGACTTGGGTTAATCATGGATGCACCCTGTATTTCGGATCGGTGGTAGATCACGAAGTAGCGTTAGAACATAAGTGTGACACATTCATTGAGTCCTCTGTAGTCCACTTCCTATTTGTAGGCCAAGTAAGACCCAGTTATGAAGGAAAGCATCCTCTGCTGGTGTCTTTTCCTAGTAATATCCCCAGTTGAATGGTAGGAGACATAGCTTATCGAAGTAAGAACAAGAGAAACTTAGTTATCCTCTCTACACTCATGTTTATCCTAACCTTGTTGCTACCCTTAGTTAAGTTAGACCGTAGTTAGTATCACATGTTTCCCTATGGATACGATACTTGGAATACTTTCGGATAAAAGCTACAGCGGTATCCATGCGCTTGTAGATTTAATTGTGTGCATTAATAAATACCAACAGTGGCATAGGGATGGTGTTTGACAAGACTAAGGTCCTTGCGGGGTTAGTGCGGCATGTCCGCTCTTGTTAGAGCAGGCATGCTTGGCTGGGCTCGGCCTCTCCCCGTACCTCTTAGGGGTTAGGATGGCGGAGAGGTCATGAATCTTTGTGCGGCGTGCGTCTAAAGTAGAGGAAAGAGGTCATGGTAGACCCTGTCTTCAGCGCTTGGCCTGGTCCTCTTAGCTTAGCTGGGCCTCAGTCATTTGGGCTCAAGCTGACTTTTGTATCGTGGGCCGCTCGGCCTGCTGACTAGTCGATGACTTGAGACACCCGGGGATCATAACCCCGATAGTAGCCCTCGAGCATTTTTGTGATTACGAAGTGATCATGAAAGCGCTGAGATCAATGTTTTCCTAAACGCTAAATGGTAAACAGTCGATCACCTACCGTTTAGCCATTATTCGGGCAAAACGTCCCATTAAACGGGGTAAATGACCAATTAAACGGAGTAAATGGGTGATTAAACGGAAACGGCTCACCACTGTGTAGCGTTTATACGGTGTGTAAACAGGCTAAACGACCGTTTAGGTGAATAGTGGTTGAGATGCATGTGTGTTTAGTGTGGGTTCATAGTTGTGGCCTATCCGAGCTTCATTGCTTGACCCCTTGTGGGCTAGTGCATTCAATGCGGTACGTGGTTGTTATGTCCCATCCCGTTAGGATGTCCCAACGATGCGGTTCATGACTGCTGAGCCCTACCATGTTAGTGTGCTGCGTATCGGGGTCTGTGATGTAGGTGGGGCCAATTGGTCTCATCAACACTGTACTAGCCCTACCTTTGGTAGGGTCTCGATTTCCCCAACCTCATGCGGGCATCTGATACTGGCCGTGATGTCCTGTGGTTCGCCATGCAGTGTGGGGATCTCAGGCTGCTCAATCCGCCCTTGGGCCTATAAATGGAGGCCTTTGAACCACTCAATGCCTACGAATTGTTTTTAGCCCATCTCAGAGGCCAAATATCGAGAGAGTGGGGAGAAGAGGAGAGAAGTTTGAAGAGGAGCATGAGGTTCCCATTGTGCGGCCCGTTGAGGGTTATCTATGATAGAACCGCCTAATTTATACAAGATCAAATATGGCTGTCCCTGTTTAACACGTTGACGCGCACATACTTTCACTTATATAAACCCGGTAGTCCACAGAGTGTCACGAAGGACCTCGGTAAATTAACATCACAACCAAGATCACATGATTAAGTAAATACACATCACATACACGGAGTTGCAGCGGAAATAATATTACAAATGGGTTCACAAATAATAGTACAAGTTTGGGTTTCAAAACCGATTAGTGAAAACAACATAGCTTTCAAATGATTACAATAATATAAGTTCCAAATACATTGCTAGCATACGTGACATCCTCTGACAAAAGCATATAGATAAGAACACTATATAGAGACACCGAGCCCACCGACGGTTAGCCACCATCTTCAGCAAGCCGAGAACTTCACCTACAACATAGTGGGATAAACCATGAGTACTCAAATGTACTCAGCTAGACTTACCCGTCATAAACTAAAAATAAAGTGACACTAAGGATCATGCAAGGCTTTATAAGTGGAGCTGGCTTGACAACATTTTGCATAAAAAGCCACTAGTTGAGCTATATATTTTATAATTTGATTCCAAGTTAATTATAGCTATTTAACTCTAGATTAGCATCTAACCTGTGTCAAACATGTGACATATCATTATGTAGTATCACAATAATAACCATAGCCGATGTAGCATTCCCATGTCCAATATAACCATCAAATTCCATAGTCCAGTTACTACGATGCTGGGACTAGTCGAGTTTCTCACTATCCGGGAGAGACGACGATTCGAATTGGTTGCAACCAGTTAGGCAGTTATTCCTAATACAAACCCACACTTCCCCGTCGAAGTCGCGTCAGATCACCTTTGGTACAACTCAGGTCCACATTTCACGAGTTCGATCAGCGTCGTACAATCAGAGACAACCAGCTGCCAGGACATTCAGGCCTAGCCTACCCTTGGGCTCACATCTAGCTCCCCGTACATCCTTACTATCATCCAGAGTGCACACTCTAATAGAACAAGGCCTGTCCTGAGTTGAGCTACTCGGCTTCATGGTCGGAACAAGTTATCCGGCCAGCTAAGTGAGAGGCATGCATTCAATCTCGATAGAAAGCACCAACAGCGGTATGGTCCTTAATCAACATAGACAGGATCAACATAGCCAACCCACATCATGTGCATATAAGATCCCGCCTGGTCTCCACTTAGATAACATCCCATGGATATTTTCCACGATAGCAAATATAGCCAACCGTGCTTCGGTATCCACCTATACCTCACAGGTGACAGGAAATCACCCGACTTCTACCGGTCTAAGCATGGCTAAGCATATATTCAATCCTAGACCTACATAGGGTTTAAGGTGTATATATATCTAGATAAGGTAGTTCTATGCATCAAGTGTTTCAAAATTAAGTCTTATAACCTAATGCATCAAACATAAAGGACTCAAGTGATATTTTATAAAACATAGGAGGCTTAGAATGCTCTGGGGCTTGCCCGACTTGTAATGGACGCTTTGTGGTAGAACCGCTCGAAATAACACGCTTAAAGAGGTGCTCGTCTTCCACCAGGCACTAAGCACCCCGAAATCAAGCTACAGCGGGCGGTATCCGTCGGGCACACCCCAAGGGAGAACCCGAAAGATCCACATTTTTCCCAAGGATCCAATAATGAGAACGATTTACAACATTGGTCCATTTCATACATCAGAGTTTCTTAAAAATTACATTATTACATTAGCAAATGTTAGAGTGCGGAATAATACACAGCGGAATTTAAAATAAATATCTAGCGATAAGAACGAGGATTCGTCTGTGCCCACCAGAAGAATCCTCCACACAATGGTACTTCTCATACATTACCTGCAATAGGGGTAAATAAACCCTGAGTACACAATGTACTCGCAAGACTTATCCGACTAGTGGGAATAATTTCCTAACTCTAAGGAATATGATAAGCTTATGGTTTGCTGGTTTCTTTTGGCAGAAAGCAATACTAATAGTGAGTCCTTATTTATGTTATTATTATCAGCCGTATTAAGTTATTATCTATCCAGTCTATATAAGCACATGTTCTACTTTCAAGCAAGAGTTGAGCAATTAGTTCTATTTCATCATCTTTCATCTTTCAGTTCTTACTATGATGCTAGAGTTAAGACAAGCCGTACTGACTCGGTGGCGATTCATGAACCAATGTGTCCAGTTGGGTGCCCCAAAAACACACGCCCCGCTTGTACCCTAGGCACAAGTAGGACTAACCCATCACCCTTCTGTCCTGGGTGTCTAGGTCCCCGTCCAAACTTAGACTCCAAGCCCCCACTCTTGAGTTTTGGACTCAATGTGGTGCAAGGACCTCCCCCATTCCTGCCTCTAATTAGTTGGTCTGGAAAGAGCCGGATCCACGACGGTAGAGCAACAAGTCTTCCCTACGCCCATACCCAAGTATGTGCTCGGGACAATAAATTTATGACTTACCTAGCGTCCGTTACAACGACCAGTCCTTAATTGACATAAATAGGGGAAAAATGTAATCAAGCTATGTCCTGTTGGCCGCAGAACACAACCCTTTACACCCACCAGTACCCAAACCATATCCCTACCCGATCACCATTTTTCTTTCCACTATTTTATCATGAGTGATCATATTTATCACCTATTTGCGAGTAACGACAGGTTACTCACGCTACCGATATCCTGAGCATAGCAACTACTCGACCTATACTAGTAGGACTCATGGGTAGATATATTTATGCATGTAGTCTCCATAAAATGCCTGTAACTTAAATACACATCATATATATATATTCAGTGATCATAAAATAGGGGTTATGCACCGAGGCTTGCCTTGGGTAGGCGACGGGTCAGCAAGGTCAGCACCAAAAGGCTCTAAGGCTCCCTCCTGCATGAGGATCTCCTCCTCGTACTCCTCAATGACTTCCTTATACTTCTGTTCGTCGACGGGCACGAACTCTACCAACTCGTGATCTAAATGCACGAAATGATGATGCAATATTTAGTAATATAGCAACAACAACTCTTAAAATAAAAGTACATCTGTCTAACTACTAAGCTAGTGCTACCGACTAAGGTACTAAGTTATCTATTGTTACCAATAACATGTATAAAGTATGGCATATATTATTATAGCAACTACAAGTATTCTTACTCCTAATGCTGATTTACGCTATATATGGTAACGCAAGGATAATAGCTACTCTATTTATCAACCTACTCTAGGACTACAAAATTCATAGCAAGTACATAATAATCTAGTGAGCCTACTGTAAAATTTTCATAGCTATAACTATCACCAATTTACCACAAAAATTCCTAAAATTATTAATATACATAATACTAAGCTTCTCTAGTTTGAATTTATGAACCTACCATTGACTACACTAACAGGTGGATGGTATTTTTGTGAGCCTAACAAACTTGGTTTCACTATTTTTGGACATCTATAGAATTTACTACTATTTTTTCAAAGTTCTGCTCAAACTATTATTGAATAAACATTCATTCTCCACTAGAATTTGAAAAAAACCCAATTCCACCACGCGGCCCAACGCGCTTCGGCTCGGCCCAAAATGGCGCGACGCGCACGCGCGCAGCGCACGGCGCGGCCCAGCCTAGAACGACGATGGCCCACGGTGGGGAGGACCCGCGCGCGCCGGTCAATATGCAAAAGCACCCTCGGACTACTCCATAATCACGCGAGCACTAAGCGCACTATCCCGCTAGTCTACTATTTTACAGCTACGCCCTTGGAACTTTCTACCTTCACGACAGCGATACCCCATCGAGCACCCACGCATGCACTGACGCGGCGGCGCTGGCACCAGCGGCTACACCGGTGAGCATAGCCCCTCCCTGCCCTAACTATGGGACCGATACTTACCTAGGAGCAAACACAAAGCGTCGGGCGAAGGAAGCGTGAGCTGGGACGCTGTAGCGAGGTCGGACCACGGTGGCGGAGACCTTGCAACCACGGTGGTGGCGTTCCGGTGAATGACAGCAAAGCCGGGGCAAAAGGGGTAGCTAGTGAGCTCAAGGGACTCACCACTAAACCAATCTAGGTGGTGGTTCGATCAGAGACGGCCTGGGCCAAGCTAGCCACATGCGTACGGGTGAAAGCTCTAGTTTGGTTTTGGTTAATTGATAAAACCCTAAGTGCTAACCTAGTTTATCAAAGTGATTATGAGATAGGTAGCACTACTCCAAGTGATGAAGCAATGGCGAAGATCATGACGATGGTGATGGCATGGTGATGATCAAATGCTTGAACTTGGAAAAGAAGAAAGAGAAAAACAAAAGGCTCAAGGCAAAGGTATAAACCATAGGAGCCATTTTATTTTGGTGATCAAAACACTTAGCGAGTGTGATCACATTTAGGATTGATAGCTGTACTATTAAGAGGAGTGAAACTCGTATTGAAATACGGTTATCAAAGTGCCACTAGATGCTCTAATTCATTGCATATGCATTTAGGATCTAGTGGAGTGCTAACACCCTTGAAAATGTTTATGAAAATATGCTAACACATGTGCACATGGTGATACACTTGGTAGTTGGCACATTGGAGCAAGGGTGAAGAAGTTAGAAGTGAAAACGAGTTGGTTGTGAAGACGCTGGTGTCGGTCAACTGACCGGACGCTGGGTCCGAAAGCACCGGACGCTGGTAGCATGCGTCCAGTCGAGCTGGTCGGTCAGCACAGTACCTAGGGTACTACACCGGATGTTGGTCTAGGTCCGGTCAAGGTGGACCAGGCGTGTCCGGTCGAAGAAATATGCCTCGGGGAGCTTACTGGAAACGGCTGGACGCTGAGGCTTCTACGTTCGGTCAGTTTAGCCGGAGCATTCGGTCAAGTACGTAGCCGTTGAAATCTGACGAACAACGTTTGAAGCTAGTGACATGTGGCATGAATCTGTGGACCCGACGCTATGTCTAGGGTCCGGTCAGTATGACCGGAGCGTCCGGTTAGAGCGCGTTTTACCCAGTGAAAGGGTACAACGGCTCTATTTCGTGGGGGTTTCTATTTAAGCCCTATGGCCGGCTCAAGCTCACTCTCTTGCACATTTTCATTGACATAGCAACCTTGTGAGCTTAGCCAAAGTTCTCCCACTCATCTCCATCATTGATTCATCATCTTTGTGAGATTGGGAGAGAATCCAAGTGCATTGCTTGAGTGATTGCATCTAGAGGCACTTGGTATTCGTGTTGCGCTGCGGATTTCGCTTGTTACTCTTGGTGGTTGCCACCACCTAGATGGTTGGAGCAGCGGTGGAGGATTGGCATGAGTTGGTGATTGTTCGTGGCCATCTCCGGTGATTGTGAGGGGAGTTGTACCTTCCCTGGCAGAGCGCCGAAAGGTAACTCTAGTAAATTGCTCGTGTCATTGAGTTACCTCACTTGTGGGTCGGTTCTTGCAGTGTCCTTTTGTGTGGACGAGGTTTGTGAAACACCTCTTAGTCGCCGAACCACCAAGTGTTGGTCGACACAACAGGGACGTAGCGTGTTAGCAAGCACGTGAACCTCGGGAGAAAATCAATTGTCTCTTGTCTTTAGCATTCTTTCGGTGATTGGATATATATTCATCTTGTGATTGGTTCATCCCCTACACGTCGATATAATCACCCTACTCACTTATTTACATTCTTGCAAACTAGTTGATACAAGCTCTTTAGTGTAAGTAGAATTGAGAGCTTGCTTTATTATTTACATTCATCCAGTTGAGCTCTTTAGAGTAGTAAGTTTGAGAGCTCTTAGTGAGTAATTACATTGCAAGTTGTGTGCCTAAGTAATTATTGCAACTAGAATTATTGGATAGGTGGCTTGCAACCCTTGTAGAGCTAGAGCAAGTTTGCATTACGCCATTTGTCATACTAATCAAATTGCTCTAGTTGATTTGTAGATTCTTAAATAGGCTATTCATCCCCCCTCTAGCCATATTAGGACCTTTCAACAGGTGGTGCGGCGGCGCACGACGATGGCATGGCCGTGTCAGGGAAGGCTAGGCGGTGGTAGCGCTTTGACTGAGGTGCGCTAGGCGAGTAGCAGATGGAGGCAAGGCTAGTGGTGCAAGGAATTTCCACGAGATGCACTGGATACGTGGCTTGCCGACGGCGCATCCCAATCCGGTCTTAAGGATCCAATGGAGCGGCAACTCCAAATTAGGGCACTGTGTGGCCATACTAGCAGCAAGGTGGGGTCATTTGGGTGGTAGGCTACCCAATGAAGCTGAGGACGTGGCTAATTTGATTATGGTGCTACCATCACGGTGAATCAAAGGGAGCGGGCTCGTCGGCCATGGCGACAACAAAGACAGGAGAGGTAGGCGGGGTTAGGCTCCACGCTGTCGTGGTGGAACATGGCTGTCAACTCACAGCACAAGCACGCATGGCGATGGGGGTAGCAGGACGTGCTCAAGATGCTTGGTCACACTGTCAAGTATGTGAGCCGACGATAGCTAGGCACCACGCGCCGCAGAGGCGGGCAGGCCCGGGACAAACAACAGAGTAGCGTGGTAGCGAACATGGGCGTGACGATGAAGTTAGGCGGCCAGCCTACGTGTGTGCAGCCGTGACAGGTCAACGGGAGCAGTGCCGCGCGGCAGCAACAGACGGCGCGCAGTGCGATCGGGGTGCAGTGCGACGCGACAGTGAGGCAGAGCAACCAGGCCCACCGGCACAGTGCGCGCGTGTGTGTGTATGCACGTGGCGTGCCAGGCACATTGACGACAGCATGAGCTGCAGCATGGGACCGATGGCAAGACCGACCAGTGCGTTGGCAGGCGCACAGCGGGTGGCTAGGACGCGGCAACGGCAGCAGCAGCAGTGCGAGCTGCGTGCTAGCGCGTGGTGGCAGGAGGCCGTGGCCAGTAGCGTAGGGGCCACGTGCGTGGGCATGCTTGCATAGGCATGGCAGTGGCGACACGGTCGGTGCGGTAGCGCGCGCTGGGCAGGCCAGTGCAACAGTGCCAGGCCGAACAGAGGCGGTGACCGCGTCTGGAGGTGGAAAACGTGTCGTGCATGCTTTTTAAAGCTGCTACAAAAACCAATTCGATGATCCAAAAGCCAAACCAGTTATTCTATCCCCAAGAGGGTACATAGGACTATCAAACTAAGCCAAAGCATCTTGCCACTGCTTAACCCGATCATCCTACAAAAATTATCAAACATGGCTTCGTCGACCCATTTTCAGACTTACACGAAATGACTAAACTTCAAACAGTTTCGCGTCGAATTCCTTTTCCAAGCTACTTGATACACTAGCTAGCGAACCCCATCCTTGACCGCACGTATTTTATCATCGCCTACGAAGTTCGTACTATGAACTTTATCAAAGTCTCGCATAAGCGTTCTATAGCATTTTTGTTCGATAAAAATTCACTTAGAACCCTAAACGATATAAAGCGACATGAAAAGTAGCATTTGTTTTGTGTTGCCGACGAACGTTTCAAGTTATGTACATTATTTTATACTCGATACTTCACTCATTTTCACACAAGTATGATGCTCATGCGGTGTTTTAGCAAAAACTATACAATGTAACACCGATGGTGTTACATGCTTGAGATCATCTGAGGTGCATGGTGGCATGCTGGAAGTCGGTGGAGGTGATTGGGCCACTAAGGGGCACCGGGCGACCTGGTGAGGGCGCTGGCCGACGCCTCACTGAGGGCTAGGCCCTCCATCTTCTGTGTGGTGGCCCCCCAGGTGATGTAGAGTGTGCGTATGAGTGATTTTTGTGCATTTGGTCACCGACGGTTAGATGGTGGGACCATGGATCCTTGTACTTCCATCCTGGAGCGTTGATCGACCAACTGACTTGGCACCAACAGATGGATTCACTTGGGAGTGTGTTGCTATGGATCAGTGACGTGGAGGGGGGTTGGCCACATCGGCCTACGCCTAAGTGCGGTCGGGCAGTGCCTAGGTGGAGCCGAGCAGTGCCTCCATGCGAGCCATGGCCCCCCTGATGCGTGGACTGCCTTCTAGAAGCCTTATATTGATGTGTGTTGACTATTTTTGCCCCTGCATACACAATCTTCCAAGTACAAGTGGAACCAAGTAAAATCATAATATAATTGTTGATTTTATGATCAAATGAATATCATGTTGATGGTCATAAGTGATGAATACGGACCATCAATAATCATTCAGAGGCGTCGTATGAGAGTAGGTAGCCGCCCCTAGGTCGCGCGATTGTCTTGTTGTGGGGTAGTTGGTGGCTACGATCCTAGGCTCCTAGGTTGTGGCCCTTGTTGGCTTGGACGGTTCTCCAAGTCAAAGCCTTCATCACGGATCCCATCCCATAGTGGGTGGGATCCTACATACGTCTTGTCGAGCCGTATTTGGATGGTGGTTCTCTATACCTGCCATCACCGCTTAGCGGTGTTGTCTTGTCTATGCTGCGTGGAGTAGGGACAACGGTCACCTCGGTCCTTGTGGGGTCAGTGCGGCGTGTCCGCTCTTGTCAGAGCAGGCACGCTTGGCTGGGCTCCGCCTCTCCTTGTACCTCCTAGGGATTGGGACGGTGGAGAGGTCGTGAATCTTTGTGCGGCGTGCGGCTAAAGCAGAGGAAAGAGGTCATGGTAGACCTCGTCCTCAGCGCTTGGCCTGGTTCGCTTAGCTTAGCTAGGCCTCGGTCGTTTGGGCTCAAGCTGGCTTTTGTATCGTGGGCCACTCGGCCTGTTGACTAGTCGATGCCTTGAGACACCCGGGGATCATAATCCTGATAGTTAGGTAAGCGACTTAAGAGGGAGGCGATCTTGACACTAGAGTTGCTCTTCATGATCCCTAAGAGGATGAACACCAAGTCTCTTACAAATCTTTAACCAAAGCCCCCACACAATCACAAAGCAATGCTCATGGTGTCCCGCTGCTCCAAGCCATCTAGGTGGTGGCAACTACCAAAATTAATAAGAACACCACACAACAACAATGATGAAACTAGTGCCACAAGATGCTAACTCACAAAGCAATGCACTATATCACTCCTAATCTCACCCCAAATGTAATCTCTCATGTGATTATGTGAGTGGAGTGTGTTCTTGAGCTATAGGATACTATCACTCAAAAGTAGGGAGTTCATTGCGTTATTAATGTCATCTTGACTCATTTTGGCATGAACTTTAATCCATATTCAAGCCTACGGACAATCTGTCTTTCTCAGTCACTTAAATGCTAACATCCATTTACTTCTCATCCCACCTAGCCTCTACTATTTTTTTGAAACTTCTCATTAGTAGCCACCTTCAGTTCTTACCCACTTTCTTTGTCAACACCCCATACAATTAGTTGATGGACCCTACCCCAAATTATCTTGCTAGCCATTTCAACAACAATTTTAAAGAGAGAACAATGACTAGTTAGATCAATCCAAACATCATGGTCCCGATCATCCATTTCAAGCATTCCATATTCGACATTGATTGTGTACTTAGCAATGCTAACATGAATTCTAAATGCTTTGACAAGATTGATCTTGACGACATCATAAACACATAATCATCTTGGAGTTAGGACACATCCAACTCCAAAAAACTAGAAACACATGCATCTAGTCATTAGTCATAGTGCATATGTGAAATTACCAAGGAGGGTAGTAACTTGACTTCATCTTAAAACTAACACAAATACACTAGATTCAATTTTCAACTAATCTTGATCTCTCGCACAAGACGAAGACACGAAATCAAGAACACGGGGCGGGCACAAGTCTCATCAAAACCCTAGCAACACAAGTCGATTCACGTAGAATGGGAGAATAAGATCCAAACTATACCTAATCCAATTTGTCATCCAATGGGGAAGAACTGTTTTGTTGATGAAACGGGAAGGATACAACACGTAGGAAAGAGAATAGGGGAGAGGGAACGACTGCATGGGTGGAGTGGAGGGAGCGTTTGACAAGGGAGACGAGTTCGAGCATAAAGAAAGGCTGTAAGGACAAATAAGTAATTTCGCGTGCCCTCTTGAGGGTTTCAAAGGCGTTGCCGCTAGCTGATGCACGTGGAGGCTATTTAACTTTTCCTCACCTCACCTTGCTTAGCTAGGAAATAGAAAGAGAAACTGTCTGGTCGAGAGACTAGCTTGTCTTGGGACTTGTGCAAGTAAGAAAATACTCCCTCTGCCCCAAAATTAATATCGCATAGGGTTTTGTGCTGGTCATACGTTCTTAAGTTTGACTATGTTTATAGAAATGATTAATCTAATAATACTTAGTATGCACCATAAATAGTATTTTTCTCTTGTATATATTTGATTAAAGTTTAAAAATATTTAATTTCTTGAAAAGTGAAAGTGATATTTTTTTAAGGACCGAGGGAGCACCTTGCTATCATAGGAGAACCAATTTGGCTAGGTCCAGTCGACAAGGTAAGGTTGGCCCTCACTAGCAAGATAAGACAATCCTTGTCTCAAAATCAAGCTTACTCTAAAGTCATCTTTATTCTTATGGTCTAAAATTTAGCCATTAAACTTTAAACCACTTGAGCTCTTGAGGACCGAAAGTCTAAACTAAAATTTGGCCAACCAAAAAGAATATTTTAAACCATATAATAATTGAACTAAAATAATCTAAAGCATTTGTTCTGAACTTTAACCGACAAAATTTTAGACCAGAAAATTTGAACGGCCCTAGATCTATCGAAATCGAACCTGTAGCATGTAGGTGATTTCTAATTTGAGTTCTTATCGCAGCACTGAAAACCAACGGCGAAGATTGCTTGCTCGATTCGACCCCGCAACTCGTCTCCCACCTCGCCGAGTCGCCGCCGTGTGCCCATCTGCCGTCCTCCCTCCGCTACTGCCGCAGCCATGAATCCTTCCATGCCACCGCCTCCGCACCCAAACCCCTCGCCGCCGACGGCGCGGCCGGAGGCGGCGTCCGAGCCCGACTTGTCCTCAGCGGAGGTGAACGGTCGCGCTGACCCTAGCACATCCTCCTCGATGCCGCCGCCACCGCCCCCAAAACCCGGCCCGCCGGCACCGCAGCTGGAGGCGGAGACGGAGGCGGCGGGGGCTGAGGGAAGCGCTTCCCCGAGCCCCAGCGTGAGCGACTCGTCAGCGAAGGAGGCGCCCAACACCAGCGGGCCCTCCTCCGGCAACACCGTGATGGAGGAAGCGGCCGCGTTGCCAGTGGAGCGGCAGAGGCAGCAGAGGGCGCGCGCGCCGTACTCCATTCCCGAGTGGAGCACCGCGCCGAGTCACCCCTTCTTCCTTGAGGTGCTCAAGGACGGGACGATCGTTGATCAGCTTGACGTGTGAGTCTGCAATTCCCATCCTGTCATCAGTTCTCTGTTAATTTAGTGATCTTTTATTTCGTGATTTAGTGGTTGTTTAATTGTGTGAAATGAGTAGCCCTCAGTACCCAAACGAGCGTTAAGGTTGCTTACACTATTGCTGCTGAGATGAAGGTTATGTTGTTTGCTGGTATTACCAAGACTAGGGTTGGTGGAATGACCCGTATTACACATATGTTGCAGGTCCAAGAAAGGAGCTTACATGTTCGGTCGAATTGATCTGTGCGATTTTGTATTGGAGCATCCAACCGTTTCTCGATTCCATGCTGGTACGTTTTAGCCATTCTCTTTATCAGTCTTGACTTAGCCATAGTTTGCGAAAGGAAGAATTGGTTATGGCACTGATAGAATGGTGTTTTCAAAATGAACCATTACATGAAAACGGCATCCTGTCGTTAACAGCTAACTCTGTGAACCCATCCATCGAAGCCTACAAACCAGCAGACATCTTCTTCCTCCTCCATCCGTCTGCCACTTGCCCTGATCTTCTTCTCCTTCATACCTCTCTCTCTCTCTATCTATCTCTCCCTCCCTCCCTCTCACACAATGCAGGCCAGCAGCTTCCTTCCCATGACTCCTAGCCGCCGCCTCGTCCCAGTAGCTGGCCTGCACATGCTATTGGTTAAATCTCAACTAGTGATGGCGGACACTGACAACGTAAGCTGAAGTAGCAAATTAAGTTTTATTTGTTATGATACTAACATGTTATGAACAAGGCCATGTTTTTTCTTGAGGAGCTAGCATTTACTTAAGAAGCTTTAACATATGGATGTTACTATCCCTATATTTTAGAAAGAAATGTAAAAGCAAACTTGGTAGACTGGGTTAACACTGTTGCACATTTGATTTCTTCCTTAAACAAGCGCTTCTAGTATAGTTCCCTTATATAAAAATTTGTTACTTGAAATGCTCTCTTTGTGGGCAATACTCCTCTTATTTTGATGTCTACAAATTTATGGACTTCGTCACAATGGATTTCTTTTTAGTACCTAAGCAGCCCACTCATGAATTGCTTTTATGTCATTTTATTAGTTTTGCAGTTTAGAAATGATGGGAAGGTTTTCCTTTATGATCTAGGAAGCACACATGGATCCTTTATCAATAAAAGTCTGGTAATATGTATTCTGAATAAATCTTCTATGGTTTTAATATCTTTATACTTTACATAATGAAACTACATTAATGCATTCTGTCATTTCACATTGATTTTGAATCAGAAAGCAGTGTTGATTTGTGTTGGTAGTATACTTGCACTCATATGTTGCTGTACTATATTTATTTGTGGTGTTGCACTGCCAATTTACACTGTAAATTTGCCACGTTTATGACCTTACAAAAAAAATTAAACAGTTTGTATCCTATGCTCTGTTTTATGCCCATTCATCCCATTTCTTTTCGGAAAAGGTAACAACAGATTAATTTGTCACATGTTCATTTTCTCTCGTACTCTTTACTTCTTTAGAGTCACATAAGGAGAATACACTGGGTTGTTGAATAGTATCTGCAATGCTAATGCTGTAATCTCTTAAAGTTAACCTTTTAGGGCCTGTTTGGAACACGGGAAAAAAAAATCCTGTTCCTGCGAAATTGAACTGATTTCTGTGAAATTCCTGCGTTCCAAACATGCTGGCTGGCCTGTGTTTCTATATATCCTTTCAAATTATTGGATTTCCCTGTTTATTGCTTATTATACTTTTTGATGATATGAACTGAACTAACAGATCAAGAAGAAGCTGTACACAGAGATTCATGTTGGAGATGTAATTCGATTTGGGCAGTAAGTAAGCTTGTTAACTAATTATTTGCCCACTCCTTGTATTCTATTCTAGAGAACTTTCTTTCGCTTTTCTGTTTATCTTCTATTTTATAAACAGAAGTTCCTTCATAAATTGCTGCACTGTGGTGTTCATTTATTCCCAATGCTTTCTCTCTAGGGCTTCCTATGTCTGCATATAAACAACTTGGTTGCATACCATTCTTATTCCAGAGTTAAGCATATTCTCTGGTCAAACTAATACACACAACAGGCATTGGTAGTTTGATATATTAATGTTAAAACAGTGTTTATATTCGTGTGGCTAAAGCTTCATGGCTTCACCATTTCTTTTTGTTTTACTAGGGTTCAATGTTGTGTGGTGGTGTGAGTTTTGGGTGCGTTGTATATTTTATGTTCTTCTTGAGTTCTTGATTCAATGATAGTGCAGTTCTCTTGCGTATGCAAGAAAAATATCTACTGTGGTTGTGGTTTACTCAGTATGCATATTAGATTCTGTAAAACTAGGACTGGATTATATACTTGACAATTGTCCTTCAAATATAAATAGAAAGTCAGAAAGGTTGCAGAAGGATATAATGTTGGTAAATAAAAATGCCACTTTTTATCTGTAATTTCGTGTCATGTCCCTGTTAGTTCTTGTACTAAGTTAAATTTGCTTTCCTTCGATTATTATAAGGTTGTACCTTTTGGGAACCTGTTTACATTTCTCTATTGATCTGGTGTCCTTTTTTTTTCACTTACTGGGACTCACTTAGCTCTTATGTATTAACTAGATCATCACGGCTGTACATTTTTCAAGGACCATCTGAGCTAATGCCTCCAGTAAGATTTTGAAGCTCAATCAGCTCATCTACCACTCTTAATTTTTCTCATTTCTGAATATTTACTTTCTTGCTGTCAAAAGTGAATTGACAATGCAACAAGTAAGCCTGTTGCTCTCTATTTCTACTTCATGATGTTGCATCAACAACAAAGTCCTTTATTGCCAAGCAAGTTGGTGTAGGCTAGATACAAAACCCTACACAATAGTAAATAAATAAATAAACAAAACAGTAAAAATGACACAAAGGTATTAGTTATATTAGTATAATGAGAGTGAGTTCAGATGAAAAAAGCAAACAAGATTAAATACATTATGTTCCTCTTTTGATTTGGTAATACTTCTGATATTGTATTGGTTTATTCAATAGTAAATCAGGAAAAACGTGCTATATGATTTGTTTGCCTTTGGATTTCGACACTGTTTTTTAGGTTCTTTTGAGCAGTGTTTGGGCCATGGTTTGTAAGGTGTTAAGGTGATGCATGATGATTCACGCCCCCCCCCCTCTCCCCCCCCTTCACAATGCCTAGGCACGTGGCGAGGCGACGCCATAGACACATCCTAAAACAAACTTAGAGTGTACTAGTTGACATGATCAATAGTAGTTCACAATTTCACACTCCACATTACAGAATAAGATAATGAGTAGTGAACAAGAAAAATCAGTATTCAAGGTCCAGAAGCTTTCAACAATCAACACCCAACTCTTGGCTCTAATGTCGATATCCATCATCATCATCATCATCAAACTCATCAGCATTGTTAGCAGCATCCAAGTATTCTCCCATCTTTTTCCTTAGTTCAGTGCCAGCCTGTGGACATGAAGTCACATCTCCATAGCCACCAGCTAGATGTTTGTTAAACCTCTTAATTCCTCTTAGAATCCTTTTGTCGCAAAGCTTACATGTCACCTTATCTTGCTTCTTAAGGTCTGCCCAATATCCATAATCCCATCCTGGATCATTCGAGTTCAGGGGCCTTCGTTTTGGATCATTCTTGGGATCATATGCAGCTGGACTCTCCATTATGTTGTTGCCTTTTTGGCTGCACAGCAGAGAAGTGCCAAGCACAACCAGTCAAGCTGTAAGATTTAAGCAGAGCTAAGCCAAGCCAAACACAAACAAGCACTAGAGCAGAGGAAGCACAGGCAACAGAGCAGCAGGAAAGGGAAGACCTGGACACTGGGGTGATGAAGATTGAGCAGGCGCTGACTGTAGATAGGAGGGGAGAAGCAGAGTCACAGAAGTGCGGAGACCGGTGGAGAGGCACGGGTTGTGCAACAGCGGAGGCACGCGGGAGAGGCGGATCAACGGAAAGGCGGGGCCGCATGGATCGCGGACCAGCGGAAACGCACATGAACGTGGTTGCAGACAAGCGGAGATGCGTGGGTCACCGCCTTGCAGGGGATCTGCTCCTGTTTCTTCGGCGCCGACCTCTTTCCCTTTTCTTTCTCTGTTCCCCTCTCTATTGTGCCCCAATTAACTGATATAGCCGCTTGGAACCCTCGATTTCCTGCCCCATCACTCGGTTTCCCTATCGTTTTCTCGCCCGTCTGCCCCTTTTGCACTTCCCCCTTATATTCCCCGCCTGCCCATCCCACTTGCGTCTGTTCCCTCTATTTCCCATGAGCACACCCCTATGGCGGCCGCCTCCATCCTTCAGGACGCCCAGGCAACGCCATACACAGACTGCTAAGGCGAAGGGGACACACAGGACCTGCACACGCCTGGATGGCTAGGCCACACCTTAAGAACCATGGTTTGAGCTACAAAGGGTTCTGAAATGTGTCTTATAGAAACAATTTATTTCAGTGGTAAACTAAGATATTTGTCAAAAAATGTATGGGCTGTTTTATATGGAATCCTAGATAGTTTAGTTATCCTTCTGTAATTGTGTTGTATGTTCGCTGTAACTGTTAGACTTGATGTCTCTTAATTGTGTGAGACCAATCCATTTTGTCATGAGGAACATTTTCAAATTCTGTAAGCACCTGCAACCTATCCTATTGTTTCAGTTTCCTATATTCATTTGCTTCTTTTGTATGTCAGGAAAAAGACTTGCAGAAACTCCGGGATGCTAGAATTCAGCAAGATATGCTTGATCGTGAAGCTTCCATTTTACGTGCAAAAACTCAAGCAGCTTTGGCAGAGGGAATCTCATGGGGTATGGCAGAAGATGCAATAGAAGAGTCTGCAGAGGTTAGATGTTTGTTTACCACAGCTGGTTGTGTTTTTAGTTTCAGATGAGAGCTTTTGATGGAGCTATTCTCAAGTTTAAGCTGCACACCACTTTCCTAATTCAGCTTCATATATTGCTTTGTGTTTTTACTGATCATGTTCTTGGATCTTAGGATGATGCAGATGAAATTACTTGGCAAACCTACAAAGGTCAGCTTACTGATAGACAAGAGAAAACTCGTAGCAAGATAGTAAAACGAATGGAGAAGGTAAGCACTTGTACTGAAATTTCATATTCTTGTGTATGATTGCAAGTTCTCATTTATCCCGTAATCTACTGGGGGGAAAAATCTAATATTGTTTCATGCGAATGTGCCAATAAATACTAGGGACTCATACACAGCCTTTTCCAGTTTAATTTTCAGTTGATACTCTTTCAAACATAGTCGCCAGAAACCTGGGTCGACGAGTGATGTGGATTGCAGGTCGCAGGTATCTAAAAATGAAGGTCAAAGGGTTTGTTGGGATCAACTGATCCCAACTAAATTGGGTTCATGATAGGTGAGATGTAACAGGCCATGCACAAGTTAAGATTGATCACAAAGTAAAAAGAAAGTGGAAAAAAGAGAAAGAAAAGTTAAATTGGCTGCTATGTGCTGGCCCATACAGCCCACCACTGTGACCCTAAGCCATTCTCATGACTAGCACAAGCACACCATCTCCCTTTTCCCTTTTCTCTCTTTGTTCTCCTATACGCAAACAAGTGCTGCCAGCCACAAATTGTTCACCTCTGGCCAGTTTCTCAAACCATTACTAGCAACATTGATTGCTCATGGGCTCCTCTTTCCTTGTGCCCTCAATTATTTTCCCTAATTTGCTTTGGCTACTGAAACGTACTCAAGCCGGTGTCGATAGTCCTCTACAGGGTTTGTGGGGGTATAACCCCAGATACCCACCGATTAATCTACTACCGTGGGCATACCCCTCGGTAGACTGCCGACCATATTTCGTCGACAGTGGCGCGCCAGGTAGGGGGTGTGCGTGCTGATTCCATGGCGAGCCAGATGGTCCGCTTCCCCAGCTCCATGGTCCTTCTCAAGGCAGACCAGTCATTCACGATTGGATCTATGATCTGGGTCATCGGCGCCAACGGCGACGGGGAGATCGTGTAGGCGGTGTAGAATCACCCTGCGCCGATCGTGCCAACATCTACAAAATCTAAGATCCTGGCGCCTCGTCGTTAGGCTAGGAGATCCATCGACTAGGATGATCTAATCTCATCTGTCGATCGGGTCACCAACGTCTTAGCCGAATGCCTCTCTCATGGAGTCGGTCTTAGATCGATCTACGGTGAGCGACCAAGTTCCTGCACTCCGAGGTCGCCATGCCGCTACGACCGATCAATCTGCTCGGCCGCCTCGTCCGGGGTGGCAAGATTCCAATATGGTGATCACGACTACTCTAGAAGGGCGCACGGTGCGACACCGACCACTTCCTGCCACCGGCCTGCGCTTGGTCGATTATGAAGCCTCGACGGAGAACATGCCGAAGTCCTATCCTTTTGGGCTGGTGGGTGCAGGATCCGCGTATCAAGATGCCGTCCACCACCTTTTCATCGACCACACCGAGCGCGACCACATCGACGACCTCTACATGATTGATCTGCCTAAGGCCGATCAACCTGCGCCCGTGGTGAACATGGTGGCTGTTCGCCAGATTCTAGACGACTCCATCCACGTCATCTTGGAAGAGAGCCCCGGGTCATACTCCGAGGGTTCCACCGAGACCGTTTCCAGTTGCCCCCCTCCCGCCAGGGTTCGGGGGCGAGATCTTCCATATCAGCCACGATAGCGTCACCAAGGACGGTGAAACCGTCGACGAGCGCAATGCTCGCCTGGCGAAGAACGCCGACCGCCAACGTCACCGGGACAATGAAGCCGCTCGCGGGGCCGACGGGGATCCAAACGCCCTACACCGCGTCCGCCGCAATCTCGACGACGAGTTCGACATGGTGGGCAACCAGCCGGTGCAGCAGATGCCAAGCGCCAACGCCGCTGTTGTTTTCAACGAGCTGGCTAGACTCCCACAGACTCCGGAAGTTGAAAAGATCGCCGCGCATGTTAAAGCGGCCCAAGTCCAAGTCAACGAGATCCGGAATCCTGCTCCTTCCTACTCGACCGCGTCGGCACGCAACCGTCGTACCCGTGGCTCTCGCGACGACAGGGGAAGTCAGCACCAGGGCTCCGAACGCCCTCGCTATCAAGCGGGGCGGCCCCTATCTCTATAGAGGGGCTAGAGGAAACTATGAAGGGCACCAGGACCAAGATGGACGCCCCCCTCGCCCATTGGGCGGCCGAGGCGACCACCGCAACATCAACTTGGAGGTCAATCAACCCCTGCCGCACGATGTTCGTGAGTGCATCAACACCAACATCGACGTCCGCGATTGCATCGAGAACAACAAATCCGCGCGCCACGACGCGGAAATCTAACGCCGACAGCAGTACGACGCCGAGCACGGAGCACCTAGTGCCGCTCAAGCACCGCCCGTCGCCAACACCGCCGGACTTCGTCTCTTCACGACAAGACTGCAGGCCGTCCGGTGGCCTGCCAGCTTCAAGATCTTCGGGGTGGATACATACGACAGCAAAGCAAATCCCGAGCAGTGGATGACGCTGTACGAGATCGCCGTGCACGCTGCCAACGTAAGCGAAGATGTAATGGAAAATTATTTGCCTGTCATGCTCAATCAATCTGCGAACAACTGGCTCCTCAGCCTGCCTAAGGGTTGACTCCATCGAATCTTGGGAGGATCTCAAGAAGGTTTTCATTGCGAACTACATGGCCACATGTCAGCATCCTGGCACCAAGTACGACCTGGAGAAGCTTCATCAAACCTCCAGGGAGCCCCTATGCAACTTCATCAGGCGCTTCTCGGAGACAAGGAACTGCATCCCCAACATCAGCGATAGTGAGGCCATCGCCGCCTTCACCAAAGGGCTCCTCTACCACGAGCAGCTCTGCTCGAAGTTATATCGCAAGAGGCCGGTGACCATCGGCGAGCTGCTGCACACAGCAAACGCTTATGTCGACGCCGTGGAAGCTGATTGGGCCTCCCGCCCCGAGCGGCAGCAGCATCGTAATGACGACCGTTGCGAAGAAAGGCGCTACGATGGCCGCGACCGCCGCGACGACGAGCGTGACCGCCGCCACAAGGATCGTGGCCACCGGCGCGATGATAGGCCAGAAGGCTCAAAACGCCGACGTAGGCCAGACAATTCTGTCAACGCCGTCAATGCTCGCGCTAAGCGCAGCTACGACGCCGACTACGCCAAGCTCATGGACGGCCCCTGCCCCATTCATAAAGGCAGCAAGCATACCATGGGTGAGTGCAAAGGCTTGAACAAAGCATTCCGCGAAGAAGATAGGAGGCCATGGCGCAAGGACGACGAAGCTGATGGCGGCTAGGAGGATCGTGGCAAGGATGCTCGCCCTGCCTACCAGGATCCCACCAAGACCGTCGCCTTGATCTTCGGAGGGAGGGCAGCCACCGAGACCAAGCGGGAGCAGAAGCTCACCGCTCGACAGATCATGTTGGTAACCACCTACGACGACACCATCGACAACCCCAAGTACTTGGACTGGTCGGAGTACCATATTACCTTCGCTAGGGCTGACCAGTGGGCTGAATCCCGTACCTAGGGCGCTTTTAGCTCGTCCTGGATCCCATCATCAAGAGTGTACGCTTCAAAAGGGTCCTCATCAACGAAAGGAGCGCCCTCAATATCCTTTTCGACGGACCCCTAACTGAGTTAGGGCTTACCAAGGAAGACCTCACCCCCATGGACTCTCTGTTCTGGGGAATCGTTCCCGGGAAGGCGTCCCAACCCCTGGGGCAGATCACTCTGCCGGTACAGTTCGGCACCGCCGACCACTTCTGTACCGACTACGTCAACTTCCTGGTGGCAGACTTCGACACGGCGTATCACGCCATCCTGGGTCGACCGACTCTCGCCAAATTCATGGCCGTACCACTTTATGTGTACCTGATCCTGAAGATGCCGACAGAGCAGGGAATTTTCACCCTGCGCGCCAACCTCAACACCGCCTACGACTGCGAGAGGGAAAGCTTCGCGCTCGTCGAGGCTGCTGACATTTCCATCCGTATGCAGGACCGCCTCGCCGCTTCGCAGCAGATCCCACAGGAGGAGCATGAGATCCCCACCATGGAGGCTCCCCGAGTAGCCACCGAGTCCAAGGAGGTCAAGGAGGTGGTCCTCGCCCCCGGCGACCGAAGCAAGACTGCTCGGATCGGGGTCGACCTCGACCCCAAATAGGAAGACGCGCTCGTCATCTTCCTAAGGGAGCACGTTGACATGTTCGCATGGAAGCCTGCAGACATGCCCGGCGTACCTCGGGAGCTGATCGAGCACTCCTTAAACGTCTCGACAACCGCCAAGCCGATCAAGCAGAAACTTTGACGATTCGCGCAGGACAAAAAGGAGGCTATTAGGGTAGAAATAACACGGCTCTTAGCTACCGGTTTTATTAAAGAGGTGTATCACCCGGAGTGGCTAGCCAACCCGGTTTTTGTAAGAAAGAAGAATAAAGAATTGGGAATGTCCGTTGATTACACCGATCTCAACACACACTGCCCTAAAGACCCCTTTGGCCTACCTCACATAGACAAGGTCATAGATTCTACCACGAGATCTCCTTAAAGGACGAAGATTAGATCAAGACGTCGTTTATGACGCCCTTCGGCGCTTATTGCTACACCACCATGTCCTTCGGGCTCAAGAACGCTGGTGCTATATATTAGAGATCTATCCAGCGTTGCCTCAAGGATCAGATCGGGAAGAACGTTGAGGCCTACGTCGATGATGTAGTGGTTAAGTCTAAGACTGCCAATAACCTCATCGCCGACCTCACCGAAACATTCAAAGCCCTGAAGAAGTACCAATGGAAGCTGAATCCCATGAAGTGCATTTTCGGCGTTCCGTCCGGTATCCTCTTAGGCAACATCGTTAGCCACGGCGGCATCGAGACCAATCCAGAGAAGATAGAGGCGGTGACTAAGATGAAACCGCCGACCTGTGTCAAAGACGTCCAAAAGCTAACAGAGTGCATGGCGGCTCTAAGTTGTTTCATATCCCGGCTAGGCGAAAAGGGACTCCCCTTCTTCAAGCTGCTCAATGCTAAAGAAAAGTTTATCTGGTTGGAGGATGCTGACAAGGTGTTTGCCGAGCTCAAGCACTTCTTCACACAACCTCTGATTATGACTGCGCCTCAAACCAGTGAAACCCTGCTAGTCTACATCGCGGCGACCAACCGAGGGGTCAGCACGGCTATCGTCGTCGAGCGCGAAGAGGTCGAACACGCCTACAAAGTCCAGCGTCCAGTCTATTTCATCAGCGAGGTCCTGAACGCTACCCCAGGCAATGTTTTCCTAATCGGTAAACGGTCTTTACACGGTCGCCCTTCGTTTAGCGTTTAGGCTGTTTACACGCTGTTTAAACGAAGTTAAACGGTCTAAACGGTTTTGTACTTAAAAAAAAAAATATAATTATATATGTGCATGTAAAAAATCTAGTATTCTAGCATTTATACATATTTATCCGAGTAAAAATCAATTATTTTGGTATGTATATATATTTATACATGTGAAAAGAACCAAATATAGATATTTATGCAAGTAACATATCAAGTGTGCACATTTATAAATATAATAAACTTAAGTATACAAATTTATCCATACAAAACTGAACTAGATTTACCTCGTGTTCGCCTAAACAGCCGTTTAAACAGCTGTTTAGCCCATTTAATACAGTTTATCTCCGTTCCGTTTAGCCCGTTTAGACCATTTTTCCCGTTTTTTGACCGTTTAAATGGAACCGTTGAATTTTCGTTTACCCCCTAAACAAAACAGTTTACCACCGTTTACCGTTTAATCGGCCGTTTAGGCTGTTTAGGCGAACACTGCCCCCAGGTCCATAAGCTGTTATATGCCACCCTGATCACATCCCGAAAGCTCTGTCACTACTTCGAGACATTTCCCATAGCAGTGGTTACTGAGTACCCACTTGGCGATATCCTCCGAAACAAGGAAGCCAATGGTCGTATCATTAAATGGGCGGTCGAACTCGGCACCTACACCATCGATTTCAGACCACGCCAGACGATCAAGTCGCATGCGCTCGCCGATTTCATCGCTGAATGGACCGATATGCAGACTCCTGTCCCGGTCAACCACCCCGATCACTGGACCATGTACTTCGACGGTTCCCTTAACCTCGACGGTGCCGGGGCAGGTGTGTACTTTATTTCTCCATCCGGGGATAAGCTTCGCTATGTCCTTCGGATTCACTTCCGCGCCTCCAACAACGCCGTGGAGTACGAGGCGGCACTACACGATCTTCGTATAGCCATAGAGCTCGGCGTTAAACGCCTCATGGTGTTCGGCGACTCCGCACTCGTGATCAACCAACTCAATAAAGATTGGAACCGCACCAACGAGAAGATGGACGCTTACTACGCTGAGATGAGGAAGCTTGAACGCAAGTTCTACGGTATCGAGTACCATCACGTGGTTCGGGCTGATAATCAAGCAGCCGATGAGCTGTCAAAGCTAGGGTCGACCCGAGCCGAAGTTCTAGCTGGAGTATTCGTCCAGGACCTTGTGACCCTATCCATCAAGCAGGGGCAAGAAGTCGTTGAAGAAGTGCCACCTGCCGAGTAGATAGTTGCAGCGGTTCCTGGGCCGAGCAGTGATTGGAGAGAACCTTTCATCAAGTACCTAACCACTGCAGACGTTCCGGCTGACAAGACAGAGATGGAGCGCCTGATTCGCCGCAGCAAGCATTATGTCCTAGTCGATGGGAAGCTGATGCGCAAGAACGCTAAGGAAGAATTGATCCAAAAGTGCGTCTCCAAAGAAGAGGGAGAGAAGATACTCAAGGAAATCCACGCTTGTAGAACACTGGTCGGCAAAGCTTTCCGAGCTGGTTTCTACTGGCCTTTAGCCGTCGCTGACGCTAAAGCACTTGTTCGCCGGTGTAAAGGTTATCAGTTTTTTTCTAAGCAAATCCATGTTCTAGCTCAGGCCCTACAGACGATTCCTGCTTCCTAGCCGTTCGCATGCTGGGGACTCCTGCGCTAGGAGGTTTCCGCTGGGTCTACGTCGACATCGACAAATTCTCCAAATGGATCGAGTATAAACCTCTCGTTCAGACCACGGCGAAGGCAGCCGCAGAGCTACTCGACGACATCATCCAGAGGTTTGGCCTGCCGAACATCTATCACCGACTTGGGGTCTACATTTATTGGCAACAACTTTTGGGATTTCTGCGATGACCGATGCATCTCAGTCAAGTACGTCTCGATTGCACACCCCAGGGCTAACGACTAGGTCGAACGCGCTAACGGCATGGTCCTAGATGCGTTGAAGAAGAGACTCTACGAGAAAGAGCAGATGCACCTGGGCAAATGACTTAAAGAATTGCTGACTGTGGTCTGGGGACTAAAGATCCAACCTAGTTGCAACACCGGCGTCTCCCCTTATTTCCTGGTGTTCAGCTTCGAGGCCGTGTTACCTGCTGATGTTGTTTTACGAGCACCAAGGGTGGAGCACTACGATGAAGAGAACTCCGACCAAGCCCTGCTTGTCGATGTTGATCGTTTAGAAGAAGAGCGCCTGGTCACATGTGTTCGGATGGCCAAATACCTGGAGGGCCTGCGAAGGTACTACAACCGCAATGTCCAAGATAGGTTCTTCGTGGTTAGCGACCTAGTACTCCACAGAAAACAGAAGACCGATGGGATGCACGAGCTTTCGTCACCTTGGGAGGGCCCCTACATCGTTAAAGCGGTCACCTGACCAGGGTTTTACAGACTGTGCGACCTGGATGAAGTAGACGTCCCAAACTCCTGGCACATCGATCTCCTTAGGCGTTTCTATCCTTGAAACGTTCCATATAAAGATATGTACCCTTTATGTTTCAGTATTCAATAAAGTTTTTGTCATGATGTTTTCTCTATGTTGTTTTCTCCATGATTATTTCTACAAACGGCCTCTCTCCATGTATACCATCTTAAAGATGACATACGCTTTCGCCTCAACGGCTCCCCCAACGACCATGTTTACGTTTGCGCCTTCCAGAGACGGCCCTGTCTCCAGCTTCTCCCTACACGTGCACGAGCGTCAGCCCTCTGCGTTATGGGTGGTCGGCAGCAGCTCCTTGGTGACGCTTGGCTTCCTACACGTACACGAGCTCCAGCGCTCCACGTTACGGTTTACGAGCTAGCCAGGGCTGGGGGCACAATCACAAACTAACTGCTCTGGAGGGTATATATTAAATATAAACACAACTTCAAAATAACACTTAGTGTTTACGACAGCTCCTAAGCAACTTTACATAACACTTCAACATGAGTTTTTCCCAAATTTACTCGGCGTTGTTTCTCCCTCGCCGAACAGGTCAATGTCGTCCGCCAGCTTTGCCGCTGCCTCATTCGCCTCGTCCTCCAGCTTCGTGATCTTCGCCGAGCTCATCCCTCGGGCGAAGCCGGTCATTATCACCTCAAGTTTAACCGAGGGATAGTGTGACCGAATCACCGTGAGCGCGTGGAGGACGGCAGAGTTTGCGGCACTGCGGGTGAACTTGAAGTCTGCCCAGGCCCCCTGGCACCGATTGAGGATCGATCGAGGAGGCATGTCGCCAGGCAGCTGCATCGTTCCCTTGGTCGGTTCGAAGCCGATGTAGTCAAGCTCGGGATTTATCCCTGAAACCACTGCCTCCAGCTTCTCTTCCCAGGCCTTCACCTGCGTCCTGAACACCTGGAACTGCGCCTGCGCATTATATCGATACTCTGCAGCAAAGCAGCAATGAGTTAGACATGCCCCTAACGCCACGAGAGCACATTTTCAGAAGAAGACATCCTTACGTTCAAGGTCTCTGGCGACCTTATCGGCTTTCTCCTCCGCCTCTTCCTTCTCCTTTTGGAGTTGGGCGACGGCCTCGTGGGAAAGGCCGAGCTCCGTTTCCAGATCTTTACAAGAAAAGTTAAGCGTTCAAACAATACACTACGCCGAACGTCTGCAGAGCAAAACCTAAGATCTTACCTTTCTGCTGACCGGTAGCACGACTAAGCCGCTCATTTAGCAACTGTTTCTCCGCCTCCAACGTCTGGTTGTCCTTCTCCAACTTCAAGACCTACATCTCCAACTCTTCCTCCCTGCGGCGCGTTCTGGTCAGGCTCGCATCAAGGTCATTCACCGATGACTGCAACCTCTTGTTCTCCACAAGGACCGGAGCCATTTCGTCTAGGAGGCGTCGGTGGTGCTCGGACGTCTTCATTACACTCTGCAGAAGCAATGATTATAGACTACACCTCAGAAGAGCATAGCGACAAGATTGTTTCAACTTACTTCAATCCGACCCATCATCGCTGATAGATCGCCTCTCAGCCTCTTCACCTCCGCGCTGGCCTCCTCTTCCAGCATGTCGAACTTGTCCCCGCGGCGGAGGATCGTGCGGAAGACCTGAGGAGGCTGGGTTGGCTCTTGCGGTATCTCTTCGACTTCCACGGTGGCTATCCTTGGAGGCGACCTCGGACGGTGCTGTGGCCGGACGGGATGTCCAAGCCCATCTCTATCAGCTGCGCCGCCGGGGCATCGCCTGCTCCATGGGCCGCGACGGATCTTGCGCTCCGCTATTCAGCGCCTCCTCTGTGGTATCAGCTCCCCCCCCGCAGGATCGACCGGTGCGCCTGTCGTCGCGTGCGCCTCTGCAACGTCCGGCGTGCTCGCCGACCTTTCCTCCCCATGAGCATCACCACCGGTGGTGGTCGGCTCCGCAAGCGGCGACTGCTCCATAGTAGGGGCGACCGGGTCCGCTCCTGCTTGGCACTGCTCGGTGTCAGGAGCCACCGGTTCCGCCTCGCGCTGCTCGTCATCGGCGCCCGACGGATGCAGCTCTTCGGCCGATTCCGCACTACGTTAAGGAAACAACTCGTCAACAAATAACCCCACCCATGCCCCAAAGATGCTGCGAATGAAGAACACTTACAACAAAACTCTCACCGAGCTGTCCTGAAACGGGGTCGAATATGTTCTTGAGTTATTCGAGACTTGAGCAAAACTCAGACTTTATTCAAAAAAGGAATTGATTCCGTAAAAGATGGGATCCACCAGTAAATAGAAAATTACTGATATTTCATCCTTGTGAGATTGTCAATTTTGTACCAAAGGTGTATTTTGAGTATATCGAATTAGTATAGCTATCCTTCCTACGGCACAACAATCCAGTTTTGCTTGGTCCCGAAACAGAATTCCTTTTTTCTCTTTTTTGTTCCTTTTCCATAGTAAAATTACATGGCGCCCTCCCTGAGCCCCCCTTTCCAGCGGCAGGGCCAACTGATGCCCCGACAGTCCTTGGGCTAGTGGCCCCAACCGTCGCCGGCGTGGCCATCTAAGCAGCCTCGGGGACTCCGCCAGTGGCCTCCCGTGCTCGGCGCCTCTCCCTCGTCTCTGCCCCAGCGTGTGCAGCTAGTGGGGGCATCTCGATGGTTGGCGGAGGAGGTGCCGTCTCGTCGTGATCAGACGATTCCGGTAGAACCATCTGCCGCCTCCGGGGCTAGGTGGGGCCTCCAATACTGACACCTCCCGCATCACGGTGGGAGGAACTTGACGTCGTTCTCCCCTTCGAGGGCGGCTCGTCTTCAGCCGACCGTTTTCCCCGCACCTTCTCACGAACGTAGCTGGACCGATCATCTTCGTCTTCATCTCCATGGCCAGCCTACCCTTCCTCGCCAGCTCCCGAGCTGGTCTGGCGCTAGGGACTGCCTGGCCGGGCGTCAACGGCGATCGGCCAGTCCTCCGACGGCACGACAGAGAAGTACACCGCCCGGTCCTGTCCATGAATCTTCAAAAACACGAATGAATACGTTGATCAAATGTCAAAAGGAAAAGCATACACGCCAAACAAATCATTACCGCTGGGGGAAGGCTCGTGATGTTGTAAGCCCTCTACTGCTCCTTGATGGAAGTGTGCACCGCGAGGTTGAACAGCATTGCAACGCGGCGTTTGACTTCGTCCCGATCTATCTGCTCGGGCTCTTCGCGGGTACCGTCAGTCTCACACCTGAACTCATATCTAGGATGTGCCCTCTCTTTACAGGGCTGAATCCGCCAGAAGATCAAATTCGTCGCCACAATGACCCCATCAAACTTTTTGCGGTTCAGCAAAGTCAGGAGCTCCTTCACCTGCTCCATGCCATTTGAACTGGGCCTCTCCAACCACCTCCTGTTGCTCGTCGGGACCTGATCCACATCGCATCGCACAAACGGTTCCACCTGCCTGATGTAGAACCACCTGGAGTTCCAGTACTTCACAGATGTGTTAAGCAGGACGGCAATGTACTGACTCACCATCCCGTCCCGCAACTGCAAATGGGCACCGCTGACCACCCGGGAGCCAGTTCCCCCTTTCACTTTGAGGCAGAAATGGCGGAACAGATCGAAATGGGGGAGGATTCCAAGGTACGATTCGCAAAGATTGATAAAGATGGCAACGTGCAAGGTGGAGTTTGGGCTCAGATTGCAGAGGCTGATGCCGTAGTAAGCAATCAAACCATGGAGGAAGGGATGGATCGGAACGCTAAAGCCATGAAAAAAGTATTCTTCGAACACAACTTGCTCGTTGGTATGGGGCGTGGGGAACTGCTCACCGGCTGCTAGATGCCACCCCCAGTCGCCCTATCGGGAATGACGCCTCGTGCACCACCAGATTGTTGAGGGACGCTTCGCTGCTCGTCGACGGTACCCAGTCCTCGCGGTCGATCCCACGGGAAGCCTTCTATGCACCCGCGCGGGTTTTCCTCGGCGCCATCGGGCGGATCTGGCGAGGCTGAGGCTGCTTGGTGTTTGATTTTGCCCTAGTGGCGGAGCGGTTGCAGACGAGAAGGCGCGTGAGCAAGGAAGAAGAGGATACGACGGAGAAATGGGGAGTGTGCGCGGGAGCCGCGGCGGATTTATATTGATTCGACCCCAACCTTTCGACTTCTAGGGTTTTTGGGAAACCGCGCCCCGCCGCGCCGCGTTCACTTTTGAATTTCTCCGCGCGTCATCCTGGGCCGCTAAATGGGCCTAGTGGATAGGGGTGAAAATGGTATGGATATTTTTCAATCGTATTCGAGACCGAATCCGTTTAGAGGGGTTCAGATCTGTCCATATCCGAGTCCGGGTATTCAACATCCGACACCGTATCCGTTCCCGTATCCGAATACTCAAATCACATATTTATGATGTCGATATTAAATCATATCCTATCCGACATGGTTGACACTATCCGTATTCGAATCCGAATCTGGACAGAAATATAAAAACAAATGTAATATCATGGATATCCGTCCGTATCCGATCCGTTTTCATCCCTACTAGTGGAATACACAATCAAGGCTGTGTGTACATGGGCTGCAAAGTGAAGTTAAGTGCTAAGCGCTGTTTTGTCGATATTTTCGGGGTTTCCAAGTATTTTTTCTTTGATCCTGCTACAAAATTTCTTCTTAATCTTTCAGCAGGCTCAGGGACTACGTGTGTACACGTCATCTAGCGATGACTGTACCATTTTTTCTATATTAGATTTTTCTCAGCTAAGCCGGAGACTAGTTTCCAGTTAAGCTAGGGACTAGTTTGGCACCTGAAGTTTACTGTTTTGGATACTGGCACCACGTGAATACTTCACATACTGTCAGGCTCGGGGACTAAGTGGGCATACTTCACCTTGCGGTGAATGTGCTTATTTCTAGGACCCAATGCTTTCCTAAACGACTAAGTCGTAAGCTCTCTGTTTGGCTCTAAGAGCCACCTTTTGCCTAAGGCATGGATGCTAAGCATCTATCTTCGCACACGAGGGACTAAGTTCCTCCGTACTGACTAAATCAGGGATGCTAAGCATCTAACTTCGCCACACGGAACCTAAGTGGGCACACTTCGCCTAAGGTGAAGGCTTTAAATTTTTTTTACTTGAGCTCCTTACATCCTTCTGGCAAACCTCAGCTTTGAGTAAGTTCGAGGTCGGTCAGCCAGTTAAACTGGTCGGACGTTCGATTTAACTGCTCGGCTTCCAGTTAAACTGGTCGGACGCCCGCTACTGTTGATCGGCTACACGTTGAACTGCTCGGACAAGCTCAAGACGACGTTGCTCAGCGGATACAAAGCGCTCGAGGACTAGCTGTGGGGGTATAACCCCAGATACCCACAGGGCTGTACATGGGCCGCGCCGCCAGGGGAGGCCTAGCCCACCAGATCACGTCGCGCGGTGCACGACGCAGGTCGGTGTGCGTCGCAAGACTACGAGGAAGAACTTGATGACGAAGGAAGACCTATTCGGATATGCTAAGATACCGCAATCCTTGTAACGCTTATCATGTAAACCGATCAGGATAGATTCAACCGACCTGTAACCCTACCCCCCATGCTATTAAGACGGGTAGGGACCCCGTGATTTCATCTGATCATAATATACAATCCACCAAAGACAGAACGTAGGGTATTACGTCAAGTTAACGGCCTGAACCTGTCTAAATCGCTGTCTCTGCGCCTGTGTCACCATCTAGTTCATATCTCACGCACCTCCACCGATTAATCAACTACCGTGGGCATACCCCTCGGCAGACTGCCGACCATATTTCGTCGACAGTCTCCACCTCCAGCATCTTGGCAGCGACAATCTCTTGCACTCCTCTTTTTCTCCTCTCCATTGTTCCTTAATATGAGGCAAAGACAGCAACCCTGCCTCTTCGGGGATGTCAACCCTGTTCAACCTGACCCTCTAGGGGGGATGGTGTGCAGGTTGAGGAACACACCTTTGATCCCGATTCATGTGCTATGTTTTCAAATGCCTTGGTGATATTGTGATGACTGAGGAACAAATGGCTATGTTTTGGAATATTCTTTCATTGTCTCCATTATTTTTTGTTTGGTTTCCAACAATGAAACATAAATGGAGCTATTGGAGTAGTAATTTCTTCTTAAACTGCATGTAGAGTATATTAGTAGTTATATCATCACTAGAGCTATGCTTGTGTTCCATACTGCCTGCTGTTTAGAAGTGTGAAAACTAATTTTAAACTCTTTATTGTACCGATCCAGATGACATGTTCTGGAGCAGGTCCTATAGCTGACACATGTGGGTCCTTATAGTGGACCCACAGTGTTGTGTTGTAGTACATGTAACTTACACTTGGCATCAATTGTTGCTTCACATGATTCATTATTAAGTAATTTTTGTTTATTGGGTTAATGGGCATGCCTGTTGTCACAAATTATTGTGAACCTTCTACAAGAATCTGATAAATGAAACCTATGTTTAATATATCAGGGTGATGCCACTTGACAAAAATCAATCAGTGGATAGAAATAAACGACTAGTTGTGCAAAAGCGCGGGGCTATATGAGCAGGGTCCATGCTACAGTGTCATCATTCTACGCTTCATGCCAGTTACACAGCCTCACTTCATACACCATGCAGGAATTGATGAGTCAAGGGCTTAAACATACATTAACTTCTTTCCTGTTCTAAAGTAAACTAGAACCTAATTTGGTTTTGTCAGTGCTATGCTGGATAGTAAGAATGTAAAGTCCAGCATGTCCCTTTATGTTTGTACAGTGCTGAATCAAGAGTAGCATGAGGTAGTGGCTGCCATCATGTTGCTAGCTATTAGTTCTATCATCTTCAGGAAGTCCTTGCTTTGGGTATCGACAATTGTTAAGTTTTTCCTCATAGAACACTTGTTTACACTTTTTAAGGGCCCCTGCTTTACATTTCTGTTAAAGGCTTTAATGCAATTGTTCCTCAAAACCCCTGGCCATTCAATAAGGTCAATCTCTTCAGCTAGCTGAGGACCCTCATGCCAAATCCTCCAGTTGCTTAAAGAAAAGGCTGCAAGCGTATTGCCTCATGTGTTGGCTGTAGAGGGTCCTGCTATTGATGCTGTGCACTTGTGGTAATCATGCCTGTGGAGTGATAGATTGAAACTACACTTTTTACACGATTGTATTTCTGCTTTCCATGAATCTTTACTTGCTATTCTTTGTTTCAGATTGGCAACATGAAAAAAGAAATTGATGCAATAAGAGTTAAGGACATTTCTCAAGGTGGGCTAACCCAAGGTCAACAGACACAAATTGCACGAAATGAACAACGGATATCTCAGGTGAGGACATTCCTATGCTTACATTTGTTAATATGTAACTGTCCATTTCTCATCTAGTGAGCAGGACTAAATCATATCTTTTTTCAGATTATGGAGGAGCTAGATAATCTAGAAGAAACTTTAAATGACAGTATACGGGAAAGTATTGGTGCTCGTTCTGGAAAGGCAAAGCATGGCAGCCATAAAGCAAGTCTCGAGGAAGAAGATGACATTCTTAGGTATGTACACTGATAAGTTTGACCTATGACTGCTCACTGCTACATCATGTATAATATCTATGCATTGGGATTTTAGTATCATATACCTTTTAGTAATGTTTGGTATGCTTAAAGCTAGAATGCTAGATTATTATATATTGACTAATGTATTGTTAAATAATTTAGTGACGATGATGAATTTTTTGATCGAACGAAGAAGAAATCTAGTCAGAAATCAAGTGAGCAACAATCAGTTGAGACTGCTGATAGCCTTCTTGAGAAAAAAGATTTCATCACCAATGATATTGAATGTAAAACAAAATTGCTCGAAGAAGAGAAGCATAAGCTGTCTGAGAGTGATACTCCAGATCTCAGGGATGACCTTGATGCTTATATGAGTGGCTTGTCATCTCAATTAGGTATGCTTGTACGCTCCAGTTACTTCAATTGAACATTCATGGGTCTTTGTTTATTTTAATCTTTGTTACAAGCCTGATATCATCAGTAGTGACCCTGACGGCTGTCTGTTTGCTACTTCTTTTGTACGTGTTAGTCGCTGAATTATCACTCTTGGTAGTAGCAGAATTCTTACTCTCATCGAGAGAGGATGACACTAGGAGTTGGGACAATTTTCTGGTTTATTTCTCAATGCTATGCCAACCCGAGGGATTGGGGATACATATGTATAGGCTGTTAGCCAGCCAAGCATATGCCAAGATGCTAGTCTAAGATGTTGTCCTCTAGTCTAAGATGCTGTCCTATGCTGTCCTAAAAACACAAAGACCACAACAGCCCCACAAACACCACAACAGTCCCACAAAGACCACATCAACCAGACTTATCCATCATTCTCTCCCTAAGTCTTGTACGTCGTCTTGTGGGAAAGTTGAACCATCCCGGTCCTGGAGCAGAGCTCAAGGAACTTGATCCTCCCAAGGGGCTTAGTGAGCAGGTCCGCAAGCTGGTCCTTGGTGTTGATGTAGCTCACCTTGATGCTCCCTTCCTCAAGACAGCCTCGGATGAAGTGGTACCTCACCCGGATGTGCTTGCTGCGTTCATGGAAGACGGGGTTCTTTGCCAGGGCCAGAGCGGACTTGCTGTCCACCCTGAGCTCCACCGCTCTAGTGTCTCTGCCGAGGAGATCACCAAGCAGTCGAGCGAGCCAGAGCGCCTGAGTCGAAGCGGTGGAGGCTGCTATGTACTCGGCCTCGTAGCTGGACAGGGCCACCACCTGCTGCTTGACCGACTGCCAGCTAACGAGACACTTGCCGAGGAAGAAGAGGATCCCGCTCGTGCTCTTGCTGGTGTCGATGTCGCCACCGTGGTCGCTGTCGCTGTACCCGACGAAGTGTGCCGCCCCAGGGCACCTAGGGTAGTAGAGGCCGTGGTCGAGAGTCCCCGCAACATAGCGGATGATCCTCTTCACAGCCTGCTGGTGCTCCGTTGTCGGTCGCTGTGTGAACCGACTAACGTAGCCGACGGAGAATGCTAGGTCCGGCCGTGTGTGGGCGAGGTAGCGAAGGCTCCCCACAAGACGCCGGTACTGCGTAGCGTCCACCTCCTCCGTCGTGCTGTCGCGGCTCAGCTTCAGCCTCTCCTCCATCGGAGTGAGAGCTGGGTTGCAGTCGGTGAGCCCAGCTAGCTCAACGACGCGCTTGGCGTAGGCGGTCTGTCGAAGCGTGATCCCGGAGTCATCCTGGTGCACTTCGATTCCCAGGTAGGAGAGAGGCCCCAGGTTACTCATTTGGAAGGTGGCCTTCATCTCTTCCTTGAATGCCGCCACCTCCGCATCCTTGGTGCCGGTGATCACCAAGTCGTCGACGTAGACACCCACCAGCAGAGCATTACCTCCACTGCCCCGTCGGTAGATGGCTGCCTCGTGCGGGCTTTGCTCGAAGCCCATCCCCTTTAGCGTGGAATCCAACTTGGCATTCCACGCCCTCGGTGCCTGCTGCAAGCCATAGAGGGCCTTGCGTAGGCGGAGCACCTTGCCCTCCTTGCCGAGGATCGCAAATCCCGGCGACTGGTGCACATAGACCTCCTTCTTCAAGTCGCCGTTAAGGAACGCCGACTTGACGTCCATGTGATGAAAACACCAGCCCTCCTGGGCAGCTAGCGCAAGGAGTCGCACAGACTCCATCCGTGCCACGGGAGCAAAGGCGTCGTCGAAGTCGACCCCCTCCTGCTGCACGAAACCTCGTGCCACCAAGCGAGCCTTGTGCTTGACGATGGCACCGGCTTCATCCCTCTTCAGCTTGTACACCCACTTAAGGGTGATCGTGCGGTGACCACGAGGAAGGTCAGCAAGCTCCCACGTGCGGTTCTTCTCAACCGCATCCATCTCCAACTGCTTCGCGGCGCGCCATGCCGCGTGTCTCTCGGCCTCTGCAAACGACCGAGGCTCGCCGTCGTCACACGCAAGGTGCAACTGCGCCTCCAGGTCGTGAGGCACCGGTCCCGGCACCGGCTGGTCGCCGAGAAGGTTCTCCATCGTACGGTACCGCAACGGCTCGCCGTCGTGGTACGCGTCGACACGCTTCTCGTCGTGAGAGAGCGGAGTAGCGAGCTCAACCGGGCCGTGCTCGACACGAGCTGGTGGTGGAGTAGACATGCCCGGAGTGGTGCCTGTCGGTGCTGGAGTGCGTGGCGTTGCCGGCTGTGGTGGGGCCGGCGAAGAACTCATCGCAGCCGAGGTCTTGGCTGGAAAGCGTGGTGTCGTCGGAGTAGCAGGCGCCGGGGTCGGTGGAGGCTCGGGGACTGGGGTAGACGCACTCGTCGAAGAAGAGCTACCTACTCCCCCAGCTCCCTCGAAGTGGACGTACTCGACAGTGAAGTCGTCGTACGTCGGAGCCGAGCCGTCGTCCACCGCCTTGTCCCACGCCCATCCTCGCCCTTCGTCGAACACAACGTCGCGCGCCGTGCGCACACGCTGTGTCTTCGGATCGAGGATGCGGTAGGCCTTCGAGCCCTCCGCGTAGCCGATGAACACTCCCAGAGTGCTCCTGTCGTCGAGCTTGCTGATGTGGCCAAGCTCCTTGGCAAACGCGAGGCAGCCGAAGACCCGCAAGTGGGAGACCGCCGGCTTGCGCCCATGCCAAGCCTCGTACGGCGTCCTGCCGTCGAGCGCCTTGGTAAGCGAGCGGTTGAGGATGTAGATGGCCGACACCACCGCCTCTCCCCAGAAGATAGACGGCATCCCCCTCTGCTTGAGAAGGGCCCGAGCCATCCTCACAACCGTCTGATTGCGCCGCTCGACTACGCTGTTCTACTGCGGGCTGTACGACGTGGAGTAGTGGCGCTGAATGCCCTCATCAGCGCAGTACGACGCAAATTCAGCCGCCGTTGTCGGTGCGCAGCACGCGCAGCTTGCGGCCGTACTCCGCCTCCGCAGCAACCTGCGCGCGCCTGATGTCGTCCGCAGCCTCTCCCTTGCTGCCGAGGACCATCACCGGCATGTAGCGGGAGAGGTCGTCGACGAGCAGCAGGAAGTAGCGTTGTCCTCCCGGTGTGGCCGGTGTTACCGGGCCACACAAGTCCCCGTGCACAAGCTCGAGCCTCTCCTTGGCTCGAAAGCTCGCCCGCTGGGGAAAGGGGAGTCGCCTCTGCTTTGTCAACACGCAGACGTCGCAGAGCTGCTCCACATGGTCGAGGCACTGCAGGCCTCGCACCATCTCCGTGGCACTGAGCCGCTTCAGGGCCTCGAAGTGAAGGTGCCCGAAGCGCTCGTGCCACTGCCACGCCTCGTCGTCCCGACGAGCAGCGAGACAGAGGGGTTGTGCCACCTGCACGTTAAGGACGTAGAGTCGATTTGCGCTTCTGGATACCTTGGCAAGAAGGCGACGACGGCGATCCCAAATCCTCATGACTCCATCCTCAACCACCACGCGCGAACCGTTCTCATCCAGCTGTCCCAAGCTGATGATGGAGTTCTTCAACGCGGGGATGTAGTAGACTCTGGTGAGCAGCCTGTGCTCACCTGACACGGCGGTGAAGATGACGGAGCCGACGCCCTTGATCTCCACACCGGAGGCATCCTCAAACTTGACAGAGCCTCGGACGCTAGAGTCAAGTTCGGTGAAGAACTCCCGTCGACCGGTCATGTGATGGGTGGTGCCGGTGTCGAGGCACCACCCGTCAGTCTTGTCGTTGCCGGAGCTGTCGCCGAGGAGGGCGTGTGCTTTTGGCTCGTCAAGGTGCAGGAAAGCCGCTGCGGCCGGTGCTGCTGGAGGTAGCTCGATGCTTGCATGTGCCATGAACAGAGCCGGCTCCTCCGCCTGTGCGACGTGGGCCTGGCTGCGTCGTGGCTGTCGATAGTCCTTGGCCCAATGGCCAAGCTGGCCGTAGTTGCGGCAGGCGTCGTCTCATGCCGGCTTGTGCCTGTCGGCGGCGCCGCCCTGGGCGCCTCCGCGGGCATCACCCTCGGCACGTCCTCGCGCTCCGGCCTGGGCGTCTCTGCGCGCCTTGCGCGGCTTGCCACGCTTCCGGCCGCCTGTTGCGGAAGAAGGCTCCCCCTTCTTCCGGTCACCTTGGCTGCCAAGCCACTGCTCCCGAGTGAGAAGGAGCTTCCCGCCAGTGGTGATGGGCCCCGAGAGAGACTGTGGCTCATCGCTGTCGACGACCTTGAGGCGACCTATCGCCTCCTCGATCGACATCGTGGAGAGATCTAGCAGAGATTCGATCGAGCGAGCCATCTGCTTGTACTTCTCGGGGACGCAGCGGAAGAGCTTTTCGACAGCTCTCTCCTCGCCGTAGGTGTCATCGCCGAACTGCACCATCTTCTGCAACAGAGTGTTGAGACGGAGGGCAAAGTCATCAACGTCCTCACCGGGCTTGAAGGTCAGGTTCTCCCACTCCTTGCGAAGTGCCTGCAGTGTGGACTTGCGGGCGCGGTCGCTGCCGATGCGTGCCGCAGCGATGGCGTCCCAAGCCTCCTTGGCAGTCCGCTTGTTGGTAAGCGAGAACTGCATCTCGGGCGGGACTGCAGCGATGAGGGCATCCAGCGCCCGTCGATCCTGGTCGTAGTCGGCGTCGCCGTACCGGACTGCCTCCCACATGTGCCGCACCTGGAGCTTTACCCTCATCACCGCAGCCCACTCGACGTAGTTGGTCTTGGTGAGGGTAGGCCACCCACCGCCGGGACCGACGTCCCTGACAACAGTGTGGAGCCCGTGGTAGCCATAGTACCGATCCGGGGAGAGAGTCACGCTGCCTGCGAAGGCCGCGCTCTCCATCGACCCGTCGGTACCGATCCGGGGAGAGAGCCACGCTGCCTGTGAAGGCTGCGCTCTCCGTCGACCCGTCCGCCACCGTTGCCGTGCGCTCCTCCTCCAGGAGCGCCGCCGCCGTGCGCGCCTCCTCCAGGAGCGCCACCGGCGCGTCCGCGCCTGTCTGGGCTGTCGCCGCGCTCGTGGGCGTGCGCGGCTGCCCCAGGACCGCCACCGCCGTGCGCGTCTCCTCCAGGAGCGCCGCCAGCGCGTCCGCGCCTGTCTGGGCTGCCGCCACGCTCATGGGCGTGCGCGGCTGCCCACTGCGCCGCCCGCGCTTGCGCTGCCTCCCTCTATAGCAGCTCGAGGTCCGCGTCGGCGGTGTCGTCAGCGGAAATGGAGCTGCCGATGCTGCCGCGCAGAGCCTCGACCTCCGCTGCCGCTGCACGCGCTGCATTCGCCGCTGCCGCTGCTTCCGCCTCCGCTCTGGCTGCTGCCAGCTCCGCCGCTGCGAGCCTCGACGCCCTTGCCGCCGCCGCAGCGGTCTCTGCTGCCGCTCGCTCGCGTTCCTCTGCCACGGCAAGTTCGGTCTCCTACCGACGCCGCGTGCTCGAGGCGATCGAGCGCTGAGACTGCCCTGCGGACATGACGCGCTACCGGGGGGCTGCTGCGTGGGGAGAGGGCTGCTTCAGACTGCGCGGGGGAGGAGTGAGCAGGAGCGGCCGGAGCTGCTGCTCGCAGCTAGGGCTGTTGTGTGGCTGGGAGAGGAGATGAGCAGGAGATGCTTAGGCTACAGGATAGTACGGCTCTGATACCAGTTGTTAGTCGCTGAATTCTCATTTTTGGTAGTAGTAGAATTCTTACTCTCATCGAGAGAGGATGACACTAGGAGTTGGAACAATTTTCTGGTTTATTTCTCAATGCCATGCCAAACCGAGGGGTTGGTGATACATATTTATAGGCTGCTAGCCAGCCAAGCATATGCCAAGATGCTAGTCTAAGATGCTGTCCTAGATGCTAAGATGCTGTCCTCTAGATGCTAGTCTAAGATGCTGTCCTAGATGCTGTCCTCTAGTCTAAGATGCTGTCCTAAAAACACAAAGACCACAATAGCCAGACTTATCCATCGGTACGGAGTAGAACCATTGAAATTACTATATTAAATTTTCTAAGTAACAAAAACATGGGAAAAGGAGATCTATACGGCTATACCTGCTACCTAGAAGTCTTAACTGGAATGTTCCTTAGGCCTCTATTTGAGAGCAGTTCCCTTCAGCTTTGCAAAATCACTAGCTTCCATATTCTATAACAATGGAAGCAAGTAATCCTAAGCTATAGAGAACCTTGGTCATGACCTTGAATTTCATGAAATTCAGTTGTCTTATGTGCCAGAGCTGCCAATTCTTGTTGGGATTTTAACTGTGGCTTGAGCACAGCCTTATGCTCTGATTAATGTGTTACTGTAGAGGATCCACTCATGTGCACACAAAAGCTTTTAGGAAAAAGTATATATGTTTCTTTATTGATTTTCACTAAAATGGTAACTCTATTATTAAGTGGCTGAAGCATACATGATGTAGAATTAAGTTACCAGAGTATATGATGTTGCACATGTGCTATTTTCTCAGGGTGAGCATTGCTTTGTTCTGCCATGAGGCATATGTTTAGTCTTTAACATTGATGAACTAACCTAAAAGTTATGCATTGCTGCACACTTATTTCTGCATTTGTTTCCGGTTTAGATGCATTTCTCAGTCTTATTATCTTGCTAATTTGAGATATCTTGCAGTACATGATAAGATTGCCCGAATTCAGAAGGAACTCTCTGATCTTCAGGATGAGCTAGACAGAGTAGTTTACCTACTGAAAATAGCTGACCCTATGGGAGAAGCAGCTTCTAAGAGGGATCTAAAGCCAAGAGAAGCGAAACCTCCAACATCTAATGATAATCCAAGACTAGAATCAAAGAAACAAAATAAAATTGGAAAAGCTACAGCTGAGGAGAAACCCAAGGATTCTTCTAGCGAAGTAGGCACAGATAAACCTGCTAAATTACAGACAGATGTCTCTAAGAACCAAGAAGATGGCAGCAGACCTGCATTTGCCATGCCAAAACCTCAATGGCTTGGTGACAGAAGGATCATAGAACCTGAAGAAAACTTTATAAATAAAGAAAAGTCTGATGCAGAGGAGCCTGATAATTTTGTGGACTACAAAAACCGGAAAACCATTCTTTCTTCAGGCAGTGGAAAAGAGCTTGAAGAGGCCGCCCCTGGGCTTATTTTACGAAAGAGAAAGTCTGCTGACCAGTCAGTTGCCAGCGAGGCAAATTCATCTTCGGTTGAAAGTGAAGCATCAGTTGCTGATGCTGTGGCCCTTCTGCTTAAGCATAAACGTGGTCTACAAACCTCGGAAGAAATGGAGAATGAGAATGAACCAGATTCTAGCAAGAGAGAAGGGAAGAAGTCTAAACAAAAACGTGTATTGGGCCCAGCAAGACCAGATTTCCTTGAAGCCAGACCAGAATCTGAAACATGGGTGCCACCTGAAGGTATGGAAATTCTACTAATGTGTTACCAATCCATAGCATGCTGGGTCCATTGTTAATGCCATTGTTGAATCTTCTGTAGGTCAAACTGGTGATGGTCGCACTGCGTTGAATGACCGTTTAGGTTATTGAAAAGTTATTCCAGCAACAACGCCCCGTGGTGAAGTGCAGTATGGTGCTTATGGTGTTGTGAGCTTGTTTGGGGCCATATTCTGTGAAGACATTGCTATAGAAGCTGAGATTGCTTATAATGTTGATGGCAAGTTTGGTGAAGGAACTAGGTTTCGTTGACCTAGTGGTCTATGCTAATTCTCTCACATTCTAAAGAGAGTACATAGGCTATACAGGCTGTTAGAGGTTTAATGTATATCACCACCATAGAGTACATTTTGTACTCTCACTTGTCCTGATATTTTGCACTGGCACCGCGTTTGTTCATTCTTCATTCACCAACCTTTTAACCGCGAGAGTTAGTTTTGGTGTTTAGCAACAGCAGGCCAGCAGCATGGCTTTGTAATTTCAAGGTGAACGAATTCACAGGGCCTGTTTGTCTAAGCGCCGGCACATAATTTTCCCCTACCTCTAGAACTTAGCTGGTAAAAGTTTTTTTTAAACCCAGGCTCCGCAGCAACCAGGACGGCGGGGACTGCTCTTGAAAGTGTTGCAGGAGTTGCAACGTCACTATAGGGACCCGCACACAGCTTTTTCCTTCCTGTTCGCTTGCTCGTAAACGATCGTAAATTTTCAGCCAGGAACAGTGTTTTTCTCTCATACCAAACCAGCTAGCAGTAAATAATCCACGATACGATACGGTCTCCCGAACAGGCTGCAGATTGGATGTGAGTAGAGGATGAATGGCATCCCTCGAACTAGAAGTTGGCATTAACTGACCCAGTGGGAGAAGCGGTTCTCAAATTCTCTCGGTAAGCATCGTCGCTCTTTTTTTTGGCAATCTCTATGGGTGTGTTTGGTTATGAACATGCCTCTTAGCCAGGCTCTAGCTGGCCATCGACAGGCTCTTGGCCTGGCTAGCTGGGAAGGAAGGGGCGACCGTCTCTATTAAGCCAGGCTCGGTCTACCGCTCGCACCTGCTCCCCTCACCTTTTGCTGGCAACATGCACGTCTCTTTTTTTTAGGCTAACCTGAGCTTCATATATTAGCCATGAAGAGGATTACAATCATCACTTATGATATCCTGTAGAGCTGGTGGGGTTATAAGCCACTCCTCCACCGGTCTGTTACAGGATACCAATCTAGCACACTCATGAGCCATCTGATGCAGTAAAGGATCAATCTTAGACTCTAGGCTTGTGCGCTTCTCCCAAAGAGTAACCAGGACATGGCAATCAATTTCTAGCGGGAGTCGCTGCACCCCTTGCTCACGCGCATACTGCATTCCATCGTGACAAGCCATTGCCTCTGCTGCTAGTGCGTTCAGACAATGCTCATACCATCTCACTTTTCCATCGCTTGTCCTTCCTTCGTGGTCCCGGAGAACCACCCCTGTCGCTCCTGTACGATCCCCGACATGATAAGAAGCATCAACATTGCACTTCATCCACCTGGGTAACAGCCTTTGCCAGCGCTATGGACTTCTCGATGCAGGCCCAATGACCTTGGCTGGAGCAGCTGCCATAGGTCAAAGGCTCTTTTGCCCACTGCACTGCCACTCTCATCGGCACCCCTTCCTCACCATGCTGCCGCTTGTTCCTCACCATCCACAATGTCCACATACCGCATAAAATAACAGCAGCATCCTTTCCTGAGCAAAAACCGGGATCAACTAGCTCATGCGCCCAAGTGAGAGGGTGCAAGCGCGGCACCTTAACACTTGTGAGCACCTTTGCTTGATCCCAACAATACCTGGCCATTGTGCAATCCATAAGGACATGCTTTATTGACTCCTCCGCCCCACAGACATCGCAATTCGCAATGGATTCAATGTGTCTCCTATGCAGGATCCCTTTTGTCGGTAGGAAGCCGTTCACCACCCGCCACCGGAAGTCCTGGACCTTCAGTGGAACATACATCCTCCATATACGCTTCCAAGTTATATCACCCGACGAAGATGCCAGGTCCTCCTCCATTTGTTGCCACTGATCATCATAAATCCGTCGATACGCCAAGCGAACCATATAGAGACCATGTCTTTTCGGTTCCCAAGCCCAGGCATCGTCCCTAATATGTGTACTTAGAATAGCGTGAGCATCAACATCCACAAAGATTTGTTTGATTTGATCAGCTCGGTGTCAGGAGGTCCACCACATTAGCTTGTGGGTTATCAGGTATGGTGATCGGTCTCCCGCCAAAATGATTTGGGATCCACCGGTCTTGCCATATACTCGTCGAACTCCCATCTTCAATTCTTCATAAGAGCGCCTTCTGTAACACACATCCTCCCCAACATAGCTAGGTTGAACAATTTTAGATCTTGAAAACCCATTCCACCATATGGTTTCAGCCTCGTTAGCAGTTCCGCTCAGCGCTGCCAATGCATATGTTAGAGCAAAAGTATAATAATGCTTACTCAGCCGGCTAAATAGAGCAACGTCAGAAAAATAGAGTGATTTGGCAGAGAGAGAAAAGAAGAAAGCAAACAGCCGGCGCTTGACTCCCAGCCCGGCTGAATCGACCATGCAGCTTGCTCCCAGCCAGCTGTAGGCTGTAGGATCGGCGCTCGACTCCCCACCATCCTCGTTCTAGCTGCTGTGATACGTCCACGCATACATAAGCATTAAATACTTACAGTCACTGTTGCAGCTAATCTATAATATGAGTTGGCTAATATGATGACTATAGCTGACATGGCAGTAGCATACAGCCCGCTGCTAGCTGGGTTATTAACCATGCTCTTATCTGCTGAGCTGCTCCACCAATAATTGGAGATCACCGTTCTCATCATTCGGCCCTGTTATCTGCTGAGCTGCCCCACCAATAATTATCTTTGGGGACTAGAAAGCAGCTCATAGGATAGGTAGGAACTACTTGTGCAATTGATTTTAGCAGCACCTCCCTGCCGGCACAGCTTGCTTCGCATCCACTCCAAGCCCCTCAGTCTGTTCAGCATGTACTCAAAGGCTCCCTTTGTCACACGCCCCAGAGCAGTTGGTAGACTTAAGTATTTCTCGGCCAAAGCTTTTGTCTCGATCTATAGCACTGATCTCACCTCTACTTTAATTGCATCCTCACAGTTGGTGATAAAAAACATAGCTGATTTAGGCTGCGTTTAGTTCGCGAAATGAAAATTTTTGGATGTCACATCGGATATTTTGGGGATACCGGAAGGGGTTTTCGGATACTAATAAAAAAACTAATTACATAGCTCGCCTGAAAACTGCAAGACGAATTTATTAAGCCTAATTAATCCATCATTAGCGCATGTTAGTTACTGTAGTACTTATGGCTAATCATGGACTAATTAGTCTTAAAACATTCGTCTCGCGATTTCCAACCAAACTGTACAATTAGTTTTTTTTTGTCTATATTTAATACTCCATGCATGTGCCGCAAGATTCGATGTGATAGTTTGGGGTGAAAATTTTTAGGAACTAGACCAAGCCTTATCTTTATTCGCCTACTGTCCCGAGCCTCTGCTGTAGATGTTCAGGATTTCCTGTGGCCGATTGGCCCCCCTCCGTGACGCTTCTGAAAAAACAAAGCAATCGTGGGTGAAAGAAGATGCGAAGGGGCATGAATACCCACATGTTAGCTACTGCTTTATCATGTGAACACACAACAAGGGAAGACGACGCTGAAAAGACTCCCTGCTGTAGTACTGTAGCCGCTGTAGAGGCAGGCATCGAACGGCTCACCTGCCAGACTGTAGCCGCATGCAGGGATAGTCGCAGAAGTCAGTGCTGCTGTGTTATTTAGTCACTGTTGTAGCAGGGCAGCTGTATTAGAACTAGATGGATAGATTTATATATATAGTTTGCTACTGTAACTCAGCAAAGAGAGTTCAGATTTGCCATCTCCTATACAGGGCTCCGGCCAACGCTGGTGTCTCTGTCGTGTGTGTATGCTCTGTTCTCCCTCTTCTTCTATCTCTAGCCATAGTGTGTGTGGTTGGACAACGCTTGTTTGTGGTCGGCTTAGCTAGTGAGTGCTCGGCAACACTAGCGGATGCTCGGCAAGACTAGTGAGTGGTCGACTCACCTAAGCCGGTGATCCTGTGGGCTAACAAGTGGTATCAGAACCGTACAAGCGCCATCACCGGACTAACCGCTGGCGATGACGAACGGTTCGGAGATGGACGACAGCAGTGGCACTACTATGGCTGCCCAGCCACGACCGGAGGTCGTTGTTCGCATGGTGCGGGAGGTCAGCGGCACCAGTTGGTGGACGCTGACTCGCACTAACTATGGAGAGTGGTCGGTGACCATGAAGGTTAAGCTCAGAGCCCGATGGCTCTGTAATGCTGTTGACAAGGGCACCGATAATGAGGAAGATGACATGTCAGCATTGGAGGCTATCCTCGCTGCTGTACCGACGAAGTACAGGGAGCCGTTGGGGGCGAAGAGCTATGCTAAGGAGGCGTGGGAGGCTATTGCGACGATGCGCGTTGGTTCCGACCTTGCAAAGAAGGCGACGGCCTAGCTTCTGAAGCAGGAGTATGCCAACCTCAAGTTCAAGAATTGTGAAATGGTGGAGGACTTCTCCCTCCGCCTGTAGATGCTCATCAGCAAGCTGAAGAGTCATGGCGTCACCATCGACAAAGAGGAGGCGGTCTCCAAGTACCTCGACTCCGTGCTGACAAAGTACATCCAGATCACTCTCTACATAGAGACAATGCTGGACTTGTCCACCCTCACCATTGAGGATGTGACAGGCCGTCTGTAGGCAGTGGACGAGCGCTTGGAGCAGGTGACAGCAACAAAGGACAACGACAAACTACTGCTGATAGAGGAGTGGGCTACTTAGAGGAACTCCGGGGTAGCCTCCTCCAGCCATGGTGGCGATGGTAAGCGCCACGGCAAGGCTTCTTTAGAGAAGAAGAAGTAGGTCAACCCCAACGCCTGTCGGCGCTGCGGGAAGACGGGCCATTGGGCATGGGAGTGCCCAAATTGCAAGCAAGAGAAGAAGGCTAAGGCTCATCTGGCATAAGCTGATGATGATGAGGCCACTATCCTAATGGCGATGTTCTGTGCTCTGCACGACGTCGAGGCCGAGGAGAAGGAAGAGGTGATGACGATGGAAGGACCTAGGAAGGCCCTGAAGGCTATCAACCTCGATGAACCATGCGTCCAAGTCCACCTCGAACGTGTGGGCGTCGACCAGGAGCAGCGGTGGTACCTGGACTCTGGTGCCAGCAACCACATGACGGGCTCCAAGGCATCCTTCTTTGAGCTCGACGACGATGTTATCGATATGGTGAAGTTTGGTGACGGCTCGTGGGTGGCAATCCAAGGGCGCGACACCATTATCTTCATGTGCCAGAACAGAGAGCACTGCACGCTAACGGATGTATATTACATCCCACAGTTGCGTTCCAGCATCATCAATATTGGTCAGCTGGATGAGCGCGGTAGCGAGGTACTGATCAAGAACAGAGTCCTTAGGATCAGGGACCGGGAGCAGTGACTTCTTGCGAAGGTGAAGAGGTCCCTGAACCGGTTGTACCTGCTCGACCTAAAGGTAGAGTAGCCGATGTGTCTGGCAGCAAGGCACACCGAGGAACCATGGATGTGGCATGTCCGGTTCGAACATCTCAGCTTTGACGCGCTTGGTCGACTGGAGAAGATGGTCCGAGGGCTACCCCATATCAAGCACGGAGGCAAGCTGTGTGACAGCTGCCTGGTCAGGAAGCAGAGGAGGCTACCATTCCCAAAGGTGGCCAAGTATCGCACGAAGGACGCTCTTGAGCTTGTCCACAGCGACCTTTGTGGGCCGATCACGCCAGCTACAAATGGTGGTCGGCGGTACTTCCTCTTGCTCGTGGATGATTGCAGTCGCTACATGTGGCTACAACTCCTAACGAGCAAGGATGAAGCGGCGGTGGCAATCAAGAAGTTCAAGATGAGCGTGGAGGCCGAGAGTGGCAAGAAGCTCCGCGTGCTAAGGATTGATTGCGGCGGTGAATTCACTTCGATGGAGTTTGCTGCGTACTGTGCGGATCAGGGTGTGGTGTGACACCACACCATGCCGTACTTGCCACAATAGAATGGTGTGGTGGAGAGGCGGAACCAGATGATGGTCGTTATGGCTCGATCCATGATGAAGGCCAAAGGCATGCCGACAAGGTTCTAGGGTGAGGCGGTGACCACAGCGGTGTTCATCCTCAACCGTGCTCTGACCAGGGCCCTGATGGGCAAGACGCCATTCAAAGCTTGGTATGGGTGCAAGCAAGCGTGTCCTTCCTCTAGACATTCGGCTGCATCGGCCATGTCAGGAAGACAAAGCTGATCCTTACCAAGTTGGAGGACAGGAGCACACCGATGGTGTTCCTGGACTATGCGGAGGGTACCAAGGCATACCGGCTCTACGATCCTCACAGAAACAAGGTACTTGTCTCGCGTGACGTCGTGTTCGACAAGAAGGCAGCTTGGGACTGGAATAGTCCGAGCATAGGGGAAGCTGGCGGCTTCACCAACACCTTCATCATCAAGCACCTGGTCATCCATGGTGGTGGAGACATTGGGGAACAGGTGCTGAGCACTCTGAAAGGGGTGCCGAGCACTCCAGCGGTAGAGCTGAGCACTCCTAGGGCCGTGCCAAGCACTTTGGGAGGAGTGCCAAGCACTCCTGGAGGGATGCCGAGCATGCCAGGAGTGGTGCCACGAGGTTCTACAGTGGTGGCGACCACTCTAGGACGGATGCCGAGCACTGCAGGAGTAGTGACAAGCTATCTAGAAGTAGTGCCAAGCATTGCAACCAGGGTGCTGAGCACTCCGGCAGAATAGGAAACTCCATCAACACTGATTGAGTTCGCCTCACCTTCAAGTGACATCACTGAGTTTGTGGATGCCTTCCACGAAGGTGAGGAGGTGTGGTTCCACAGGCTGGATGACATCGTCGGTGGCACAGGGCCCTCAGGCCTGGCTGGTTGACTGCTCAATGATCAAGAGCTACTGCTTGTCAGCGCAGAGGAACCACCCACGTTCACGCTGGCCGAGTGCGACAGAAACTGGCGACGGGCGACGCTGGAGGAGATGAAGGCGATCGAGGAAAATGAGACATGGTAACTCATTGAACCTCTAGGATGCCATCCGCTCAGCCTGAAGTGGGTGTACGGGGTCAAGCGGGATGAGCTCGGTGCCATTGTCAAGCACAAGGCGCACCTCATTGCCCGAGGCTTTGTTTAGCGTGAGGGCATCGACTTCGAGGAAGTCTTTGCGCCAATAGCACGCATGGAGTATGTCCGTTTGCTACTAGCCTTGGTAGTAGCAAAGGTCTAGCGCATCCATCACTTGGATGTTAAATCGGCCTTCCTTAATGGCGAGCTGGCGGAGACAGTCTTCGTCAGGCAACCTCCAGGTTTCGCCATCATGGGAGAGGAGCACAGGGTGTTCCGACTGCGCAAGGCGCTCTATGGGCTACGGTAGGCCCCACGAGCATGGAACGCCAAGCTTGACACCACGCTAGGCGAGCTTGGGTTCCAGCGGTGCGCAATCGAGCACGCGCTCTACACGCGACGATGGGGGAAGGAGGAGCTCATCATCGGCATGTATGTGGATGAGTTGATCATCACCAGTGTGCGCATGGAGGACATCAACAGCTTCAAAGACGAGATGGTGGCTTGTTTTCGAATGAGCGATCTTGACACACTCTCCTACTACCTCGGCATCGAGGTGAGATAGGGGAAGGAGGAACTCATGCTCGGTCAGAGCGTGTATGCCTCGAAGCTGTTGGAGCGGAGTGGCATGGCTGAGTGCAAGCCATGCGTGACTCTGATGGAGGAGCGGCTAAAGCTAGCAAAGGCCAACACCATGGCAAAGGTGGATGCAACACTCTATTGGAGCATCGTCGGCGGTCTGCGCTACCTAGTCCACACAAGGCTGGACATTGTGTTCGCCATGGGCTACGTCAGTCGCTTCATGAAGGATCCTAGAGAGGATCACTAGGCTATGGTAAAGCGGCTACTACGCTACGTCAAGGGGACAGTGGATTAGGGGATCATCTTTCCCAAGATAGGCGGGAGTAGGCTGTAGCTCACTGTGTTCAGCGATGCAGACATGGTGGGGGACATCGACGGACGGCAGAGCACCTTTGGAGTGCTTGTCTTCCTCAGGTCGGCTCCAATTTTATGGCTGTCACTGAAACAAAAGGTGGTGGTGTTGTCTACGTGCGAGGCAGAGTACGTAGCGGTGGCCACAGCGGTGTGCCAAGTTGTGTGGCTACACCGGTTGCTGGGCAAGCTGACTGGTGTAGAAGCTCACCCACCAGCACTGATGGTGGACAACATGCCCGCCATCGCCCACGTGAAGAATCTAATTCTGCATGACCGGAGCAAACACATCGATGTGAAGTTCCACTTCCTCAGGGACTATGTCGATGGAGGGCAGATCATCATCGAGTTCGTTGAAATTGGTCGGCAACTCATGGACATCCTCACCAAGCCACTAGGATGTCTTCGACTCACAGAGCTAAAGGAGATGATTGGCATGGAGGGGGTACAAGGGATAGTAGTAGGATTAAGGAAATAATTGTTAGATAATCTACTGCTTCCTTGTGTGAACACACAGCAAGGGAAGGCGGCACCGAAAAGGCCCCCTACTATGGTACCATAGCCGCTGTAGAGGCAAGTGTCGAACAACTCACTTACCAGACTGTAGCCACATGCAGGGACAGGCGCAGAAGTTAGTCCTGCTGTGTTATCTAGTCACTGTTGTAGTAGGGCAACTGTACTAGGAATAGATGGATAGAGTTGTATATATAGTTTGCCACAGCAACTCAACAAAAAGAGTTTATATTTGCTATCTCCTATACAGGGCTTCGGCCAACGCTGGTGTCTCTGCCGTGTGTGTATGCTCTGTTCTCCCTCTTCTTCTACCTCTTGCCATAGTGTGTGTGGTCGGACAACGCTTGTTCATGGTTGGCTTAGCTGGTGAGTGCTCGGCAACACTAGTGGGTGCTCGGCAAGACTGGTGAGTGGTCGACTCACCCGAGTCGATTATCCTATGGGCTAACACCACATGTACCCCCCTTGAGAGATGCACTGGCCCAACTGACATTAGGAGACAAGAAAGTCCCTCTAATGAGATAGGGGGAAATAGGATCACCTTGGCGAGGTCTGAAAGGGCTTGACAGTCGGCCATTCTCCCGCACTAAGAAAGACACTAAAGTGACCATCTCAATGATATTCACAAAGCTCTCTGAAAAGACCAATCATAGCATAATTTCATGTAGATAATTCCATTTCACCTGGTCATAAGCCTTTGCCATATCCTACTTGATAGCACACGCCCTAGTCTTCCCTTTCTTCCTCTTGAGATAATGGGTGCACTCACAGGCAACAAGCACATTGTTTGTGATCAACCGTCTCTAGAAATAACCTCATCCAGAAACACCCGAAGTTTATTAGCAAGCACTTTAAAGCATAATTTATAAATGACATTTTAGAGCGAAATTGGCCTAAAGTTCTTGAGATCTTACGAATGCTTTATTTTTGGAATCAGGACAATTGTTGTTTAATTTATTCCTTTCGGCATCCACCCACCATTCAGAAAGTTCAAAATAACATTTGTCACGCTTGGGCCAACAATTTCCTAGTGAGCCTGGTAGAAACCTGTTGTAAAACCATTAGGACCTGGTGCCTTATTGGCACCCATCATGAACAAAGCTTGTATATGGATTCTCCCGCGCCTCATTCATCACATTTGTTACCCGAGCCGGCACATGGACCAACACCTCCTCTAGGTCCGACTCTGGTTGGGCCATAAACAACTCCCTATAGAAGGTAGAGGCCATATCCTCTAACTCTTCCTGGTCTGTAACCAACAACACAATTGAGCACAAAGCACTAGTTTGATTACACTTTGCATGCTCCTTCGCTTTGGCCTAGAATAGCTTGGTATTCCGATCACCTTCTTTCAGCCAGGTGACCTCAAGCATTGTTTCTCTATTATTTCTTCTCTAGCTAGTAACTCTGCTATTCTAGACATAAGTTATCTCTCTCGCCTTGATGGTCCCATATAAAGGGTTCACCTCCGCTCGTCCTCCAGTTCTTGGCGCAAACTCACTAGATCCTATATGACTAAGCCAAAAACTATGTTCCTAATCTTGGAATGATAACTGCATCTACCCCAATATAGTCTTCAATTGGTTCATATCCTGGTTGGTATTTGCATCCCCCACGTTTCCTCCACCAATCGCAAATATGAGGGATCCCGATGCCAAATGTTCTCATACTTCAAATTCCACATCCTTCTGCCTCTACTTCTGTAGGATCTACAGGAAGACAAAGAAGGCCTAGAGGGGGGGGGGGTGAATAGGCCTATAAAAATTTAACTCAAAACTCTGTTAGAACAGAGGGTGGCACTGCCGCTCTATAGAAATTAATCTAACACAGTTGAGATTTAACAGATATGAACCTGACCCCACTAGCTACTTAATCCTGCAATATAACTTCAAGATCTAGTTCGAAGACTGGATACCACAGAAACTTCACACAAATGTAAATCAAGCAACTAAACCCTAACAACAGCTAGCAACAAAGTAAATAGCAAGTAATCAAGATGAAGCACACAAGATACAAGATTTATCTCATGGTTCAGCTCACCACTAAGGTTTGCCTAAGTCCACGTTGTTGAGGAAGCCACAAAGGGCTTGAGCTTGCCACAAAGGCTCGCCTTACCCTCGTTCTCAAATCAAGAGAGTGAACTCTTGAAGTGAGGGGTGATTTCTTAGCTTTAGAATGAGGTTACAAACCTCCCAAGGCTGCCACACAAGTTGGCAAGCACAAAGGCGATGCCTAGCCAGCTAGGAGCAAGCTCCAAGAGTAATAAACCCTAGAACCATCAGCCAAGCTTGAACCAAATGCTCTTAGACTTTGGGAATCAGTGGATCTACTCTCCAATCGAGTTTTGCTTCCTTTTCTCTCAAGTTTTGATGGTTGGAATCAAGGATTTGCTTGAGGGATGGAGGAGCAATAATGGTGGAGAGGGATGAGCTTTGGTTCTGTCTGTTTTCGAGCAAAGTGACTCTGTGTGGAAGATGACCATTGTGGGCTGGGCCTGAGGGGTATAAATATCCCCCTGAGTCCAATGGTCGGTTAAGGGTGGCACTGTCGCTCTTAACAGGGCGGCACTACTGCCCTAGCCAAAACAGGTAACATGATCTGAAATTTGGTTGGCTGTTTTGACTAGGTGAGATGATGTAGATCTATGAATATGAGCATTTGGTTCAACAGTTGACCAACTATCCTAAAATCCCTCTTAATAGTACGACTTTCCCTAAAATCAAATTCAAAACAAAAATGAATTTAAACCTCTTTTGAGCTGGGTCTAGCCACCTTTCGTAATTTGGACACTTGTAACCTATACATCATCCTCATTCTTTGATTCCCTGCTTGTCATCTCGATAAACCTCATTAGTCCTCTAATTTGGTGGTCATCAATGCCAAAACCCACAATAGGGCTTGATTGCACTTACAATCTCTCTCTTTTTGGTAATTGATGACAACCCAATTAGAGCTTACATATGATATGAAATTTAAACTGAGATTTTCAAATCATGGATGTAGGAGCCTCCCCCTAAATCTGTGAATAGAGATTTGAATTCTCAAACTGGCCTAAAAGGCCATGATTCACATTTTAGGTGTGAAGGGAGCCTCCCCCTATATCCATGCCTGCTGTGGGGTGCTGAACAAAGTGTCACAGGAATAAACAAGATGCATATGACAGGTTATATCAGTTCAAGCACACGAGATTCTGGCTGATACAGCAGAGGGCGGCACTACCGGCCCAATAGGGCGGCACTGCCGCCCTGACTATGTCAGTCAGGTAGCAAACAAATTTCTACAGTAGATCATATATATATAAAACAATTTAATCTTAGAATATGACGAGCTAAACAGTAACCATGAATACATGTCCATATCTGAAGCAAATAAAGTCACAAAGTAGCATAATTTCATAAATAAGAGTTTTGAGCGACTCTCAAACTCACAACCTGACAACTACTCTCATCAGATCTGAACATAAGCGTATTGAAAAACTATTGACCCCTCTAATTTTCTCCCCCTTTGGCATCAAGTACCAAAAAGAGAAGAAGAAGAAGAGAGATCACTCATCACTGTCGGAGTCGACGCGGGCACATCCGGCGACGTGGGTGTGCGAAGTGAAGCGAGCTGAACGTCGTGGAGGAACTACCCTAGCTGATGTAGAAGGCACTAGCTGATCCATCGAAGGACGCGGTCTCCTAGAATAAGTGCGAAGCAAAGCTGCCTGAACCTGTGGATCGGCCTCTGTAGGGTGAATCTCTACACCAAGGTCCTCCTGCCTTTTGGCTCCTCAAAATGTTGCCCCTGTGAGTACCCATAGTACTGACTGAATGGCTCATATGAGTGTCCATACTGCTGATCTTCTGGCTACTCATCATGGTGCTCATCTGCCTGATCCTGCTCCTCATCAGAAGAAGAAAGACGAGGCAAGTTAGGAAACTGAGGTGGTGGCTGCACTGGTGGAAGTGGTGGTAGCCCTGCCATCTCCCTAGCATGCCTCACTGCTTCTCTGTTCTCTATTCGATCCTCATAAACAGTCTATGAGGCATATGTACACTGAGCAAAAATTGCTTTCATCCATGCACTCATCTTTCCCCACTTTGACTTCTTCTTTTGTTCCCTAGCCTTGGACGGCTCAGGAATATCTCTATGTTTAGCTCTAGAAGGATGAACGCCTGCTGCCCCACTATCTCCAAGTCCTCTAGAACCAGTGTGCTGAGTAGCTAAGCCAAGTCCCCCTAAACCACCATGGGTCTTTTTGATCTTATACACAGTATGCTCACAATCCTTAGGGAACCACATGCCAGTCACTCTCTCAATCATAAACATGAGGTAAGGGGCATAGGGCAATGATCTCCTCCCATCATCCATGGCATATGCAAGCTCAACCCAAATAAACCTTGGAACATTGAATTTCTCACTGTTGGGAAACCTAGACAACACATGAGTGATATAGCCATTCAAATCTGTTGCATTGTCTTTAGGGTTGAGAGTGATCCTAAAAAGATTGTTCATGATGTAATAAAAACTCTTGAGCTTTGTTCTTGACCAATCAGGAACTGCAAGATTTTGATCCTCCCACATGAAACTTACTTCCATTGGCTCAAAACGATGCTCATTATGTATCCTCTCATATGCCCTGTGGATGTGTCCAAAACTAAGAATTTGATAGAAAGTGACAAAATCAATGCGATAATGTCGCCCATCAGTCATCCAATGAAGCTCATCCACTTCCCTATTCTAATAGTAAGTAGCATGGAATTGAGCAAGAATCTCTCTGTTCCAGTCATACCTGAAACTCATGATGTCTGTCATCTCAAAGCGGTCACAGGTCTTGATTGCTGTAGCAAACTGATGATCATCCCTGCTCTCCAAGTCACCAAAGTCAATGTACTGCATCTTGCTAATCTTGCCCTTGGACTTAGACAGAATGGCTATAGCATAAAAATTAGATTGGAAAGCATTCCAAAATCTATAATCAATACCATTTGATCTATCAGAAGAGTAGGGATCAATCTCTCTGGCTTCACCTGTCTTCTTCCAACTCATGGAATAATCAACAACTCTATGATCATCACTGTTTTGGGGAGGAATGAGATCGAACCTATCGGTGTTATTTCTCATGTAGCTGCTATCGAACTCTGAAATGTGTAAAGGAGAATCAGGCCATACACAAATAGTTCTTCCCATCCTCTGAATGTTTTCCTCTTCAGCAAGGTCTTCATCAAGATCTCTGTCTCTGGGAGTATAGCTCACCTGTCCCCTACCTCTCTTGACCTTTTGCTTGGTTGTCAACACCTTCCTTTTACCTCGGTCCATCTATGCAATATGAATGAGACTTGATAAGAAACTGTAAAAGATAATGAGTTAGACATAGCTGCAAGCAGGTTTTAACAAGAAAAAGAACTTTGAAGATGACATAGAAAGCTGTGCTGGATTTGAAGTCAGCATGGAAGGGCGGCACTGCCGCCCCCTGAGGCCAGCACTACCGCCCTCAGTAGCTTTACTATTTCATCTTCAATTTTCTCATTCTGGTTAAATCCTATTTCCAACAGTGTCTATTCATCATCACAATTTCAGAACCATAGTCTAAACAGAGAACACATGAAACCCTAGCCATGGATTTGAAAGATTGAGTATGAAAAACTTGTAAAACAGTTTTTGATAAGTGAATCCAATCCATTCTAAACTTCATCGGCTATTTGAAATTGAGTATATCAGTTAGAATCTGCGAGGGGTGCCATTAATGGTCCCAAGGGTGGCATTGCTGCTCTCCCCAAAATCATCCAACCAGTGAAATCCAAAATCAACTCGATTCAACCATCAAAAACCTTTCTAAATCCTTTATACTCCCCCTAGAAACTGAAATCCATGACCAAAAGTTTCACATTGCATAGATTGAGAAGGGGTTAGGGTTTCACCTTGCTTCGAAACCGTTGGAGTGGAGAGAGAAGAGAAGAAACGGCTTGGCCAAGAGCCTCCTGCAGTGACCAGCGAAGAAAAGTCTCAGCCGGCTACAGGGGCGGCACTGCCGGAGTGGTAGTCCACAAGGAACGGCGGCGGCGTGTGCTTGTGAAAGAGGAAGAGAGAAGCACAGGCGTCGGCGTCGGCTGGGAGAGAAGGAGAGAGTTGCGTCGGGGGCCAGAGAAGGAATAAGTAGAAGAAAACGGGCCCCACGACCTAGCCAAAATTGGCTAAAAACAGCCCAGTTTTCAAAGAGCGGCACTGCCGGCCATAATGGGCGGCACTGCCGCCCTGCCAATTTTGCAGGGATTATGCTAAAACTTTATGACTTTCTTAACCTAAGATATGGATATATATTCTCTAAATATCATGACCAGTAAGCAATCAACAATACAGACAATGGTCATGACACTTATTTGGTCTTTTTAAAATGATTTTGAAACACAATGTAATATCCTTTTAAATCATTTTCCTATATTGCTAGGTTGTCATAATAGAGGTGTGCTATATTTCAAACCATGTTACGAGAATCAAGTATATTTAGCTCACTACGCAAAGCACAAAACCTTGACTCATCGAGAGGCTTAGTGAAGATATCGGCTAGTTGTTTTTTGGTGCTCACATGATGAATTTTGATATCTCCTTTGGTTTTGTGGTCTCTCAAGAAATGATGTTGGATGTCTATGTGTTTGGTTCTTGAGTGGCTTATGGGATTGTTTGCAAGTTTTATGGCACTTTCATTGTCACACAAGAGTGGAATTTTGGTAAATTGACATCCAAAATCAAGAAGGGTTTGCTTCATCCAAAGTAGTTGAGCACAACATGCATCGGCTGCAACATACTCGGCCTTAGCGGTGGAAAGGGCTACACAATTTTGCTTCTTAGAACTCCAAGGCACTAGGGACCATCCAAGGAATTAACATGTCCCTGAAGTGCTTTTTCTATCTACCTTGCAACCGGCATAATCGGAATCCGAATAGCCAAGTAGATTAAACGTGGAGCCTTTGGGATACCACAAGCCAAGGTTCGGAGTGTGTACTAAATATCTCAAGATTCTCTTAACAGCCACTAAATGGCACTCTTTTGGGTTAGCTTGAAATCTAGCACACATGCACACACTAAGCATTATGTCTGGCCTAGATGCACATAAGTAAAGTAAAGAGCCAATCATGGAACGATATACCTTGATGTCGACGGCTTTCCCTTCTTCATTTAGATTAAGATGTCCATTAGTTGGCATGGGAGTTTTGATAGGCTTGGCATTCACCATGTCGAACTTGTTAAGCATATCATGGGTGTACTTGGTTTGGCTAATGAATGTCCCTTCCTTCATTTGCTTGATTTGAAATCCAAGGAAGAACTTCAGCTCACCCATCATGGACATCTCAAATCTCTTAGTCATAGTCCTACTAAACTCATCACAATACACATGATTAGTACTACCAAATATTATGTCATCGACATATATTTGGCACACAAATATATCATTTCCATCTTTGTGAGTAAAGAGTGTAGGGTCAGCTTTGCCTATTTCAAAGCCTTGTTTGAGCAAGAATTCCTTAAGGCATTCATACCATGCTCTTGGTGCTTGCTTAAGCCCATAGAGCGCCTTTTGGAGTTTATAGACATGGTTTGGGAATTTGGGATCTTCAAACCCCGGTGGCTGCTCCACATACACCAACTCTTGTATTGGGCCACTGAGGAATGCACTCTTGACATCCATTTGGTACAACTTGAAGTCATGATGGGCAGCAAAGGCTAGAAGCATTCGAATTGCTTCAAGTCTTGCCACCGGTGCATATGTTTCTTCAAAGTCCAAGCCCTCTACTTGAGTGAAGCCTTGGGCCACCAATCTTGCCTTGTTCCGTGTCACCATGCCATTTTCATCTTGCTTGTTGTGGAAGACCCACTTGGTACCAATGACATTGGTATTGGGCCTTTCCACTAAGTTCCACACTTGGTTTCTCTCAAAGTTGTTAAGCTCTTCTTGCATGGCCATGACCCAATCCAGATCTCCATGTGCTTGTTCTACCTTGAGGGGTTCCAAAGAGGAAACAAATGAGTAATATTGACAAAAATTTGCTAAGTGTGAGCGAGTTGTTACCCCCTTTCGAATGCTCCCAAGAATGTTGTCAACGGGGTGATCCCGTTGTATAGTTTGACGTAGCCTAAGATGCTCAACACCTCCTTGTTCTTCTTCTAGACCTTCAGTCTCTTCTTGTATGAAAATAGGTTTCAGGTTGAGCCCTTGAAGTGGTGGAGTAGGAGTTGAAGCAGCTATTGCTGTGGTGGATGGGGCGGCACTGCTGCCCTCAGGGATGGCACTGCCGCCCTACTGATGTTCAGCAGGTGAGTGCTGCCCTTGTCGATGAAGTACGTTAGCGGAAATTTGTGCAGCAACTGCCTAGGGATCCTCATCATCAGTGGCTCGATCTTCTTGTGGCCTAATGTCACCGATAGCCATTTGCTTGATTGCCTCACATGGTGGATCCTCCTTTCCTACAACACTTGAATCAACTTGCTCCACTTGAGAGCCATTAGATTCATCAAATGTCACATCTACCGTGACTTCAACTCTTCCCATGGTTTTGTTGAAGACACGATAGGCATGCTCATTTGATCCATAGCCAAGAAGAATTCCTTCATCAACTTTAGGTGCAAATTTAGAGGTTTTGGGTCTTTTGTTAAGTATAAAACACTTGCACCCAAACACTCTAAAGTATGACACCTTTGGTTTGTTACCGGTTAGAAGCTCATATGAGGTCTTCTTGAGTTTCTTATGTAAGTAGAGACGGTTGATGGCATGGCAAGCTGTGTTGACAGCGTCACTCCAAAAGAGATCCGACGTCTTGTATTCATCTAGCATTGTCCTTGCCATATCAAAAAGTGTACGGTTCTTCCTCTCTACTACACCATTTTGTTGAGGGGTGTACGGAGTTGAAAACTCATGCTTGATGCCCTCATCATCAAGAAACTCTTCAACTAGAGTATTCTTGAATTCAGTCTCATTGTCACTTCTTATCTTCTTGATAGAAAGGCCGAACTCCCTTTGTGACCTTCTCACAAATATTTTGACTTTTTCTTGCACCTGGGACTTATCATAAACAAAGAACACCCAAGTAAAATGGGAATAATCATCAACAATAACGAAACCATATTTATTACCCCCGATGCTTATGTAGGCGACCGGTCCAAAGAGATCCATGTGAATCAACTGCAGTGGTTGTGTGGTAGTCATGATGCTCTTTGGTGGGTGTGGTACACCTACTTGCTTTCCGGCTTGGCAAGCACTACAAATCCTGTCTTTCTCAAATTGAATATTGGTTAGTCCAAGAATGTGGTTGTCTTTTAGGAGTTTGGCCAAGTTCCTCATCCTAACATGAGCCAGTCGGCGATGCCATAGCCAACCCATGCTAGATTTTGCCACTAAACAGGTCTCAAGCTTAGCTTTACTTTTGCTGAAATCAACTAAGTAAAGCTTGTTCTTGAGGTGACCCATAAAGACAATTGAGGAATCCTCCCTCTTAGAGACTTCCACACCCTTATCCGTGAAGAGACAATTGTAGCCCATCTCACATAATTGAGAGACGAACAATAGATTGTACTTCAAGGAATCAACATGTAAGACATTTGTAATTGAATGATCAAGTGTAATAGCTACTTTACCAAGTCCAATCACACCCCCTTTTGAGTTATCACCAAATATGATATTTTCATCTGAATTTGTAGTTGGGGAATATGATGAGAACATACTCCTTTCTCTGGTCATATGATTTGTACATCCACTATCAAGCACCCAACTTAACCCACCGAAGGAGTATTCCTGCAACACAAGTTTAGTTCCTAGTCTTAGGTCCCCAAATATTCTTGGGGCCTTGCATGTTAGTCACAAGAACTTTAGGAACCCAAATAGAAGTATTATGATAAACATTTCAACCATTGCCAACAAACTTGGCAAGCACCTCCCCCTTGCTGTTGTGCTGCAAAACAAAGTTAGAATCCAAACATTGAGGAGGTGATTTTGCCTTTGGTTGATAAGCATATCTATTTGGAGTGACCCAGATAGATTTCTTTGGTTTCTGAACAACCTGCTCTGGAAGTGACACCTTCTTCTTGGGCTTGTCATGAGTAGAGGAGTAGGAGGTGGTCTTCCCTTTTCTATGGGTAGCGGCACTGCCGCCCTTCACAGCGGCACTGCCGCCCATAGGCCGCGGTGCTGCTCTGGACTGGCCTTATGCCACCTTCTGTGCAGACCTATCTGTACATTCCTGCCCTTTGCTCATGAACTGAACACACTCATATCCATTTATTACCTTTCTTCCATTGGTTTTACCTCCATGAGTATGCCCAAGCCCATCTTTGATGCGTGGATTTCTTCCATCTTTGTATTATGGCTTCATTGTTTTTTCGCCTTTGCCACTAGCAGGTTTCTTACCTTCCATGCCCCTTTTTCCTAACATAGCATTGAGCCTAGCAATCTCCTTTTTCATGACCTCCAAGTTTGCAAGGTTAGTGGAATAAACTTTTAAGTCAAGATTATAGCATTTTCCACACCCTTGGCTAGTGGAGGAAATAGAAATGTCATTTTTGTTGGAGGGAAGTAGGGTGTTCTCGCATAGAAGGTTATATTGCTTCTCAAGTTTGTTGTGCTTTTCAACTAAGACACAATACTTGTCATTGAGTGTAATATTTGCTTTCTTTGTGAGAGCATGTTCTCTTTGTTCTTCGGCCAAGGCCTTGTTCAAAGAGTCCACCTCACTTCTCTCTAACTCAAGAGCTTCCTTGCAGCCAATATACATCTTTTCGGTTTCCTCAAGATAATCATCTCTATCGGCTAGCTCAACTTTGACACTTTCTAGTTCCTCCATTAGATTCATGATGAAAAGCTTGGTTTTAGAATCTAACTTTTTGGTCAACTTAACATATTTCTCAACATCACTAGTATCATCATCACTAGAATCACTAAGTTCACTACTAGAGATGTCACTAGGAGGTGGAGGAGATTTAGCTTTTCAATTTACCTTCTCACCCTTTGCCATAAGACAAACGTGAGTGGAGCGGTGGTCATCATCATCGGACATGTTGTTGAAGAGCCTTGATGTAGAGGATGACTTTTGAATAGCCACAGTTGCAATCTTCACATCCTCTTCACTTGACTCTTTAGTTGAGTCCCACTCATGCCCAATGTGCGCCTCTCCCATTTGCTTGTATCTCTTTTTGTGCTCATGCTTGCCCTCATTGTTGTCCTTCTTATATTTGTTCTCTTTCTTGTCATAAGGACACTTAGCAATGAAGTGCTCCGTGCTGCCACAATTGTAGCAAGTCCTCTTCTTCTTGTTGGGGAACCTTCTTTGCACTATTTTATACCCATTCTTTTTCAACCCCTTGTGATAGCTCTTCATGAACAAAGCCATGTCATCAATCTTCATATATTCAGCCCCATCATCTTCATCTTCACTTGAGGATGAACTTGGATCATCATTTTGTGGAGTTGACTTGATTTCCTTAGGTTGACTTGTTGATGCTTGCTTGCTACCCTTTACCTTGTTGGAGATGCCTTGATTGCTTGATTTGTTGGCCTTGAGAGCTACTTCCTTGATCTTCATGCCTTCTAGCTTGGCTTGCAACTCACCAAGTCTTCTTCTCTCATTAGCTTCTTCTCTTTGCATGTCAAATGTCAACAATCTTCCAAGCACATCATTAGGTGTGAAGTGCTCAAACTTCTTCTTATCCCTAATCAAGGTGACTACGGTCTCATTTCTTGGTGAGTAGGCCTCTAACATAACCTTCACAACTTTGTGATCATCAAGCTCATCACACCCATAGCCTCTAATCTTGCCCACCAAGGTCATCATTAATCTATCAAACATCTCTTGTGGCCCCTCTCCATCTATAATCACAAACCTATTGAGCTTGGCCATCAACAAATCAATCTTTGCTTTCCTCACTTTATCTACACCTTCATGTGCTAGATGCAAAGTGTCCCAAATCTATTTTGCAACATTGACATTCATAACTCGGTTGTACTTATTTCCATCCAAGGCACTACGGAGAATACTTGTGGCTTGGCCATTGAGATGGACAACAGCTAGCTCTTCATTTGTTGGCGCTTCGGGATCTTCCGGTGGCTGCAATCCATTCACCACAATCTCCCAAAGACCGGGGTGAAGACCTACAAGATAGGCACTCATCAAGTGCTTCCACTTGGCAAAGTTTGTCCCATCAGAATGAGGCAACTTTCCCATGGGTACATTGACAAAAGACCTTTTGTTATGGTTAGACAAATAAGAATAATTAAAGGATACGGCGACATATTTGTTCTTGTTGTTGTTGCTGCCCTTGTCCTTGTTATCCTTCTTTTTGTCCTTGCTCTTCACCTCCTTGCTATCTTTTGAAGCATGGTATGATACATCATCATCTCCATTGTCCGAGCTACTAGAGAGCTCACTAGATGATGCATCATACTCATTCTTCTCTTGCTCTTGAGTTCTTGCTGCCCTTCTCTTAGCTCTTGCCTCTCTTGTGATTCTTCTTTCTTCTTTTCTCTTCTTCTTGTCTTTGAGACGCTGCTCTTCCTTCTTCTTTTCTCTAGCTTCTCTTGTCGAGATCTTTGCGGCTTTTCTTTCTTTTTTTGCCTTTCTTCTTTCGGCATCGGTGGTCTTGGGTTCTTTGATGGTGGCATCACTTGCTGTGGACATGGACAGCTCGCTGCTGCTGTCGACATCCTCAACATGTACACCACTTGCGTCCGCAACGCGAATGTTCTTTGAACCTTCTCCTTCTTCCATACTTCACGCGGTGAAGCGTATGTGAAGCAACCTCGCTCTGATACCACTTGTAGGATCTATAGGAAGACAAAGAAGGCCTAGAGGGGGGGGGGTGAATAGGCCTATAAAAATTTAACTCAAAACTCTGTTAGAACAGAGGGCGGCACTGCTGGCCTTACAGGGTGGCACTGCCGCTCTACAGAAATTAATCTAACATAGTTGAGATTTAACAGATATGAACCTGACCCCACTAGCTGCTTAATCCTGTAATATAACTTCAAGATCCAGTTCGAAGACTGGATACCACAGAAACTTCACACAAATGTAAATCGAGCAACTAAACCCTAACAACATCTAGCAACAAAGTAAACAACAAGTAATCAAGATGAAGCACAAAAGATACAAGATTTATCCCATGGTTTAGCTCACCACTAAGGTTTACCTAAGTCCACGTTGTTGAGGAAGCGACAAAAGGCTTGAGCTTGCCACAAAGGCTTGCCTTACCCTCGTTCTCAAATCAAGAAAGTGAACTCTTAAAGTGAGGGGTGATTTCTTAGCTTTCGAATGAGGTTACAAACCTCCCAAGGCTGCCACACAAGTTGGCAAGCACAAAGGCGATGCCTAGCCGAATAGGAGCAAGCTTCAAGAGTAATAAACCCTAGAACCATCGGCCAAGCTTGAACCAAATGCTCTTAGACTTTGGGAATCAGTGGATCTACTCTCCAATCGAGTTTTGCTGCCTTTTCTCTCAAGTTTTGATGGTTGGAATCAAGGATTTGCTTGAGGGATGGAGGAGCAACAATGGTGGAGAGGGATGAGCTTTGGTTCTGTCTATTTTCGAGCAGAGTGACTCTGTGTGGAAGATGACCATTGTGGGCTGGGCCTGAGGGGTATAAATACCCCCCGAGTCCAATGGTCGGTTAAGGGCGGCACTACCGCTCTTAACAGGGTGGCACTGCCGCCCTAGCCAAAACAGGTAACATGATCTGAAATTTGGTTGGCTGTTTTGACTAGGTGAGATGATATAGATCTATGAATTTGAGCATCTAGTTCAACAGTTGACCAACTATCCTAAAATCCCTCTTAATAGTACGGCTTTCCCTAAACTCAAATTCAAAACAAAAATGAATTTAAACCTCTTTTGAGCTGGGTCTAGCCACCTTTCGTAATTTGGACACTTGTAACCTGTACATCATCCTCATTCTTTGATTCCCTGCTTGTCATCTCGATAAACCTCATTAGTCCTCTAATTTGGCGGTCATCAATGCCAAAACCCACAATAGGGCTTGATTGCACTTACAACTTCTTTTATTACGGCAACACTCCATGAACGAGCAACAATGATCATATTATGTTGTTTGCGCATGTGACACCTTAATGTCCTTAAACATATCAAAGAAGACCACATCTGCAAAGGCTCTATCTTGCTAAACCTTGATGTTTTGATCACCATGTTGATGGTTGTCCCATGTGTATGGAAATCCATAGAAGCCAAGGTCAGAGAAACCACACACTAACATCATCCCAAAAGCCATCCATCTGCCCCTCGAGCCTTGTCACACCACCAAACTGCTCTGGAGCATCCAATGTTTTGTTGAAGTCCCCAGCACAGATCCAGGGAGCGCTTCTTTGGACACTTAGAAAGTGCATTAGCTCCCAACTTTGGTATCTGCGTTCTCTCCGCGCTTCGCCATAGAAGCTAGTGAACCGCTAGCGCTCTGCACCTGAGATTGGGTCAACCAGGATGTTTATCATAGGTCTATAACTTCACACAGATCTCATGCATCTAGAGAAGGGCGAGTCCTCCCCCTGACCATACCCACCCACTCCCACCCCATTAGGAAGGCCCAAACTTCTCTTCAAACCTTCCATACTATTGTCAAACAATCTCATTTCTAAAAGAAAAACCACCACTGGGCGATATAGCTATACAAGGCTATGGACTTCTTGAACTACCTCGGGCTACCCCAGACCTAGCAGTTCAAGCTCAAGAGTTTCATTGAGCCCGACGGGGGCTGCCACCACCAATCTTGCATCTATTTGAGTATAGGATCATTTCTATTTCTTTGGCAATTCCTTTGAAGCAGCCACACCCACCCTTCCACATTCTATCCAACTAGTTCACTCTTGAAGTCACCAGACCCATTAGGACTAACACTGATGTGTCGACAGGCGGCAAATTGAGGTTCGGCGTCAGGGATGAGCTAGGTTTGGAGCCCTTTGACTTCTTCTTTCACACCGTGCACTGAGAGTCACCCTTCTTAGCTTGAAAGGGTTGGCGGCTTGTGTTTGTTGCCACCAAAATGCTAGCTCTACCTGCACAAGGTGCGGCTACCTTTAGAGCTGAGGTAACTTCTTCCCCTCTTCTCAACCCTGAACCTTCCTTTTGTTTTGTAGAATGGAGGTCATCCGACCTAGACACTGAGCCCCATGATTGCTTCGATCCTGATGAAGTACCACTCCCATAAGGCTCCGCTGTTGCTGCCAGGAAACTCTGAAGCTTCTGCTTTCTCACTTTAGGGTCTCTGAGTTTAATATCATATGGTAACATCTTGCAAGTTTAGGAGGATGAGGGCTAGCTTATAATTCTTGTCATTCCAAATGTAGCACCTCAAGGTTAACCCTTTTACACGAAGCTAGGACGAAAGTATAAGAGTGGTGCTATGCGTATGCAATCCCATTCCATGTGTAGAGTTGGACCATATAAGTAGATTTTGGATGCAAGGTGTTACATCAATTCACATGGGACCCTGAGCATAACCTGGCAACTTGTTTTTGGTGCTTAAGTTACATTTCTAACCACCAACTTTCATATAAAAACTACTAAAATAAACACGGACATAGGGCTTTTAGAACTAACAATTTCCACAAGTTTTGGTGTTTGACCATTTGTAGGAAGGCATTCAAGGAACATATAGAAAATACATTCAAAATGTGCAAAGAAACAAAGCATAATACCATATTGTGCAAAGCAAAAGAGCCCAAGGGGAGAAGGCCCACTACCGAGCCAAATCAGGGCCCAGTCATGTGGAAAAAAGAGCCCAAACCCAAACCAAATGATCTCCAGATGGCGTGAAACTTCATAGGCGTGACCCATACATCCCCAAAGGCCCACTAGGCAAATGCAGTGTCGAGAAGGGCCACCTAGGGTATGGCTGCACCGCCCTAGCTGTGCCAACCGCCTTCTGCTGCCACATTTCGTCTCTTGGTGATCCCTCCATGGCGGTTGCATGCGGGTTCCTCCAAATATATTCCCTAAACTGACCTCTTGAATGTTATAAAAGGAGGCAGAAGGCTCCCATTCTCAACACAACTCCACAAGGAATAAGAGCACACCTCACTTGAGTTAGAGCAACACTCCAAAGGGCTTTGGCTCTAGTAGCTAGCTAGAGTTGTAAGGGAGAGATGTGAGGGAGAGCTCGGGGAAGCACCGAACTTGTCGGTGTCTCCCTAACTTGTACCTCGACAAGTATCTTTATTTCAATGGGTTCTCCCGCTAAGTGAGTGTTCGTGGTTCTTTTGGTTGCAAAGTCATTGATTAGTCAAACTTTACTCTTACTTGTTTGAGGGTTCATCATCCATCCCCGTGGTGGATGCTCTAGTAGAGGACTGATGATAATGATGGATGTTCCTGACCAACGCTAGTGTAGTAACCAATAGTCTAGACATGGTGTTTGAGCTAGAAGTTACCTTCATTTGCCTCATGCCCCATGGTTGAGGGGTAGGCGGTAGGTGGTGACAGCCCTGTCTATCCCTTGTAATCCCCCACATCCGAGTACAACGTAGAGCTAGAGGCTGGCAACGTTTGGCAGACCAAGTGTTCTCTGGTGCCCAGAGTGAGCAAGTAGAAGTAGTGTTTATCTATCCATAGACCCAAAAACCATAAGAATCCATCTCTACCCTCTACCTACTCTACCTTTGTGTTGTCCTTGGACAAACTAGCTAGAAGAGTACCTTCGTTCCCTGTGGAAAATACGATACCCTGAATAGTTCTGGGTGAAATGCAACAACAGTAATTTCGTGCGCTTGCGGATCATTTCTGTATGCGTTAAGAAATACCAACAAGCATTTCTAGTGCCGTTGTTGGGGAACGGTTGCCGTATTTTTTTCGAACCTAGTTCATCCTCATATCTTGTATCTTTTCTTTTTATATAAAAAACACAAAATATATTCACCATGAAGCCAACCTCATATCCAAACCTTACTGCTTCAAAGGGCGAGTTTAATGAGCCACCACCAAAACCAAACCTTTCATCTGGCAGTGGACTCCACCCTAGTTTTATAGCCATGGTTTAGGCACAACTCTTCTCAGGGCATGATAATAAAAACCCTTGCCTTCACCTGCATGAGTTCGAGGAGATGTGTTCGTGCCTGAGCATCTTAGGCACGACACATGAAACACTAAGGTGTAAATTGTTCCCCTTTTTTCTCCTGGAGAAGGAGAATCAATGGTACACTCAAGCCGTAGAGAGCATGAATGGAGATTGGGATAAACTTAAGGATAAGTTCTGTCTTGCATTCTTCCCTATATCTCGTATTGTCTCTTTACCAAGGGCAATCTGTTACTTCTAGCAGTATGAGAAGGAGTCTATAGGTGCTGCCTAGGCCAGGTTTTCAATGTTAATACATGCTGGACCAAACCTATCTATACTCGATGGTGTATTGTTGCATCTCTTTTGTTCGAGTATTGACATAGATGCTGTCTTATGCCTAGACGTGACTGCCGGAGGCCGGTTTACACACAAACCCATGACGGAACAAGTGAAATACCTTGAAAACTTCCTAGAAAGTCACACTTCCTCCATCATGAGAAATAGAACCCTCTAGGCGAAAGTCATGTCGAGCGTTGAGGAGTCCTCATCAGTCAAATATGAACCTATAGCCTCCTTAGATTCAACTCATGAGCCCTCACCCGAACCACGAACACTGAAGGAAAGATTAATTCATCCATTGAAGTTCCCGATTGAATTTGGCGATTATGGCAATACCTCGAAATACCTTGGGCACGAAAAGCTTACACTTCCTGTTAAGAAAGATTCACCCAGGGTAAAACCATCAAAGAAATGGCTAATGGAAGTAAAACATTCTTCCAAGACAATTTGGATTCTTTCACCTTCCATAACCATACCTTGTTTGTTAAGGGGAACAGTCATAGAAACCCTGCCCAATCCCACAAACAGGACTAGTATCATATTAGAATTCCTAGCGAAAAACCTTTTGGGTAACATGCCGCTAGTCTCGACCAACAAACTCTTCAAAAGTCCATCAGGACTCATTTTTGAGTGTTGTGGGATTGCCAGGGCCGTGCCAGTCATAATTGATGAAACCGAGGTTCACTTAGACTTCCACATATTTTCCACCCTCGAATTTGATCTTCTCATAGGCTACCCTCTAGAAAAACTTTTCCAAGAAAAACCTTCCCATGGGAGCCTTAACAAAAAGTTCGAAACAACTGCTTCTGCCACTCCTATCCCTAACCCAAAAATCAAGATGGCGAAGCACCTTCCCAATCATAACTTGTTCGAGGAGGTGAAATTCGTAACCCCATTTGTTTTACCATCACCCTTGCTCAAATTTAAGACATGTCCCTCTAGCCATCCAAACATCGTTTTCAATAGTAGTCTAGATTCAATCGATGCATCCCTTGAGAATGAAAACTCTCGTGCCATGGACATTCATAAAACACCAACTCTAGAGTCCAAAAGGAGGGATTTCACAAACGTGCATGAAAGTTTTACTTTTGAGACCCCTCACGTTTCATTCTCAATTTTGAAGTCTCCTGAGTTTGTTTCACTTAGCATCACGTGTTTCTACAAGGGTCACAACCACCTCTTGATCCTTGTCTGCAAACTTTTTAAGAGGATGGTTGTGGATGCTTTTATTTATCATAAATATTGCAAATCTCATGGATGCACTGTGGCACTAACCTTGTAGCTTGAACGATAACGTTATATGTTTGGTGGTGAAACTAGGAACTACACCACCATGGTTAGTTGCAAGATGAAGTTCCCACAGCCATGCTTATGACCATAAACAAAGCACTGCCAGGAGATACCCTGGATTATGATAAAAAACTTTCCTTTTTAATAAAAGCAAGAACATGTTGTCAAGTTAGTATGCACCTTTGGGTATTCTTTATTGCTAACCCTTTCAGGTTGAGATCAAGAAGAACAAGGTACATATGATGCTAAAGAACATGGGAGCTGCATCAACCATACACATTGATGTCCTTTTATGATGGAACACACTCAAAGGGAAACCCCCCGATATTGCACACTTGACTTTTACACAAAAGTCCAAGTGTGGGGGATGGTGGTCAAAATCTCACTATAAATTTCCATCCACACAAAAGGCAATCTTAGGTTAAAAGAAGAAAATAAACTGATGTCACTCTACCTTGCTATAAAAAAATATGGAAACATAAAAAAAGATAAAAACAATATATGATATAAAAAAGAGAAAAAAGAGAAGAAAAGAAAGGAGGAGCCGCAAGACAGTTGCTCCTCTAGGCCTTTGCTGCTACCACCAAGGACTATGGTCTATACACACTATTTGTTTGTGTGGCATAGCCTTGTTGGTTGCCTGGGTAAGGGTCATATCTAATCAATCCACTATTGCAGCAGTTTCAAAAGCATCCATCCACATAAGCTGCCAGTAAGTATACCCATGTATGCAAAAGTAACTCATTGTTCACCAATTCCCTTACTCATGTTTATCTCCATGTGAATATAGCTTAATCATAAAAATTCATACTTCTCTTGCTTATGATATATGCTCTGGTTTAGATGAACTCGTTAATGGTACATCCATAGGTCTTTTGAAATTAAGCATGGTGCTTAGGTTAAAAAGACCTTCTTTTAATCAAATTTAGACATGGTGTTGAAATTTGGTTAATGAACTTGAGTTAATATTTTCATAAACAATGGAAGTAATCTAAAATGGACATAAACCAAGGCCTAATTTGCATCTTTACCATATGCCCAGTTTGAGTTATTCTAAAAGACAAAAAGTTTGGTGAACCAATAAATAAATAATTAAAAAGTAACAAATGCATAAGCTAAAAACTAAATATAAAAATAATAATTAATAAACAATAATAATAAAATGATTTAAGCTCCCTAGTGTCCAAACCTTCAGAACCCTTATTTGTGTCCACCATTGTATCTTTTTGTTGAGTAAAACATGTATAAAAATAAGTGTGGGGGAGATCTCTTAAGCACGACACACACACACACACACACTCGAGATCTCCCACCAACACATTGCACAACATCGAAAGATCTAACGAGCAGAAGGACAGAATAGATGGTTTCGGAGAGGATTGGCTAAACCTCTGGTTTAGCAAAACCATCTCTGACTCCCCGTAGCTCCTTCTTCAATGATGGTTTGTGCAACACAACCCTCAACTCCATACAATTTTGAGTTTTAACAAACATAAATCTTGATCACTAATTAAACTCAATTTATCCTTGTTATCGCCTCCTAATGAACAATGCCCCTATGCACCACACTTCATTTAATTTTTTTGAAGTGACATGTTCATAATATCTTTAAGATAGAAGCCTACATAAAGTTTGTTCCACATACATACACTTATGCTTGTGGGAAAATATTCTAAGAGGGCAATCATGTTGACTAAGTTGTTGAGAGGTGTGATATAGTTCTGACTTAGAAATCCTACCATTTCTATTCAAAGCACTTGGAGAATTTGTTTTGATAAAAATAATACAAAACCATAGTATCACATACTGCTCAATTGGCGAAAAATTTCTACCAAAGCTAAATATGACATCTTGTAAGTTTCAAGCTTTCTACATAAGCTGCTTGTTATTGTGTTTAGTTTGGTCAAGTCTTGTTGACCCTTGTTGAGAGATTTATCATGCTCCCAAGATCACGATCATGTACACTCCACATACACATGCCGCTCCTACACTGGTAGTATGCAAAAACATGCTTCCATCCAAATCCACTAAAAATTATGTTCCTACACTGGGAATAAACAAAAATATGTTAGTTAGGGAAATACTTCATGTTCTAAAAAGATAATGATCTCTCTCTAAAGAAGAAGAGACATGGGCTATGCAAAAGCTAAACAAATATGGACACATGAAGGTCCAAAAATATATAAAAAAGAAAAAAAATATGATGAGCATACGAAGGCTCTTATATTGAAAAAAGAAGGAAGAAAGATAGTCATGTTTCAAAACAATAAGTTATAGAGAGATATCATATCTACAAAAGGAGTATAGTTTGAGTTTACCTTTTTCCACACACATGCACATCTTTATCTAAGAGTATGGCACTTCTCTCCTTGGATCCTCGATTTGACTTTACAACATATGCAATACAAGTATGCTATATTATCTATCCCTACCTAAAGCTCCACATAAACCTTTTTAGAAGTAGGAGAAAACAAAAGAAGGCAAAACATGCTATGCCTTAGTAAGGATTTATACACCATTGAGTGATTTGAGAGTGCCATTTGAGGAGTATAAAGTGAACTATGCTTTTTCTTGAGAAAAACTTCCAAAACTCCAAGTTGCTAAGATGTAAAATTGGGAAGATGAATTTGTTTCAAGAACTGTTCTGCTTTTCAACAACCCAAGGAAACATGTTAGCCAATGCCACAAATCCCACTTGTGTAAAGAATGTGTTGGAATAGCTTTCATGAAAGCTCATGTTACTTTTATCTCTAACTTTGCTCGAGGATGAGCAAAGGGGTAAGTGTGGGGGAGATGGTTGTTGGTGCTTAACTCACATTTCTAACCGCCAGCTTTCATATAAAAACTATTGTAATAAACACCAAGCTTAGACATAGGGCTTTTAGAACTAACAATTTCCACAAGTTTTGATGTTTGACCATTTGCAGGAGGGCATTCAAGGAATATATAGAAAATACATTCAAAATGTGCAAAGAAACAAAGCATAATACCATATTGCGCAAAGCAAAAGAGCCAAAGGGGAGAAGGCCCACTACCGAGTCAAATCAGGGCCCAATCATGTGGAGAAAAAGAGCCCAAACCCAAACCAAACCAGATGGCGTGAAACTTCACAAGTGCGGCCCATACATCCCCAAAGGCCTACTAGGCAAAGGCGGTCGCAAGACGGGCCTGTAACACCCTAAAATTTGAATGTTTGGAAATAGGACTGAAATGATTTATTTGTGATTTTTAGTGCTCATAAAATATAGGAAAATAAAAATTTTCATTTAATTAAAATTCATCATAAGGTTTAGCAACATGTTTGTGCATACATGCCCTTGCATTTGATGTATTTGATAGAGTGGTTTTGATTGAAAATTCAGAATGGTTTAAATTGCTTTTCAAATGAAATTAAAAATGGCTTTGAAGTAAAAGAAAAGAAAGAAAAGAGAATTAGAAAATAAAAGAATTTAAAAAGTTGTAAAATTTATTTTTGAAAACTTATCAAAATTTCTCATTTATGTTTGAATTGAAAAGTGTATTTGAAATCCTATTCAAATTTGATTTGGTTTACATTTGAATCGGTTTTGAAAATGAAAATAGAAAAGAAAATTTGGAAAAGTATTTTTCATTACTCTCCCCTCCTATTTGGCCCAAAGCCTGCTGTCGGCCTGCTTCTTCTCTCTGTTGAGCTGGCCCAGCTCTCCATTTCCTTCTCCCTCCCGGTCCACTGCTCCTTCTCATCCCTCTCTTTTTCTTCCACTGGCCCAACTCGACTTCACTTCCCACGGCCCGTTCCAGCTCTATACGCGTGGCCCGTTTCCTGTGTCAGCCTAGTCCCGTAGTGGCCTAGCTTCTCAGCCCAGCAGCCGCACCGTACATCTCTCCTCCCCTCCCTTTCACTAACCGTGTTGGCCCACCTAGCAGCCGTCTTCTTCCCTGTGCCATCGCCGAACCGGACTCCACCGTCGCCGCTCGACTCTGCTGCGGCCACGCTGCTGTTGCCTTGCACCCTACAAATGTTGACCCTTAAATAGCGAGCCCCATGTCGTGCCTCCTATCCTCGCACCGCCTTGCCTCGAGCAAGCCTAGCACCATCGCCTGGATTCCATCGGGAGGAGCCGACGTCGCCGAGCCAATTGGACGCCCCTCCATCACGGTAAGAAGATCCTCAAGCTTCAGGAGTACTCCTAGAGCATGCTGAGACCCTTTTCTTCCCATTTTTCCCTCTAAGCTATGTTGCGCCGCATAGGAGTTGCTGCACCACCACCCTAGCTTGTAGGCCGCCGTCTCTGTCTGCCAATAGATGCAATAGAGCGTAGATTCGAGTTCGTAGTGGTCTTCTCCATCTTTTGGTGCCCTTGCTTCATGCTATCGTGTCCCATAGGCTCCTATTCAAAAACACCGGTGGCCTCCTCTGTCACCCAGCCATGGCGCCGCTGCCTAGAAACCGCACGTCGGTGACCCCATCTTCCCCTTTCACTCTCGATCATCCATCTGGAGATCTATGGCTCTGATCAAAAGGTACTGGTTCGCAGGAAATTTTGCTAAAGAGCCCCTTCACTTTTCTGATTTCGAACCCGTAGTCCAAAGCGTAATCACAGATTACATCTTCTTCTTTGGAAAGCGTAGTTTCGTTGGTTTAGATCCAAAATACGTTTTCACTTATCTATAGTTTTGCCACTATTTTCTTTGGGCCATAACTTCTCTGTTTTAACTCCGATTTAACCCGTTCAACTTGTGATAGGTTTGTAATTTCATAACCTACATGTTTATGCTACTGTTAGATATGTTTTCAACTTTTAAAATCCAAGGTTAGATTTAATCTTTTATTTTATTAAAGAAAATCTTGTTTATTTCATATCTTCTGCGTTTTAACTCTGTTTTAACCCATTCAAGTTGTTCTAGATTCATAGAAACAAGATCTACGCGTTAGTAACAATGTTTACCATGTCACTACTTCTAGAATTTCATGGTTTAAATTCTAATTTGAATAATAATTATGGAACAGGATTTTATAAATAAAATATGACTTATTTTACTTTAGTTTTATAATTCAAATCTAAATTCAAATTAATTCAATTTATATAAGCTTTTATATAGTTAAAATAAATGAAGCCTATAGTTTTCTTTTCCACGCATAAAGCAGATGTATCGGTAGATGTATCTTTTCACCGTAGCTCCGATTAGCGTGCCTCTCGCGTCCGTGTGTTCGTAGCATTGCGTAGAATTATGTTTCAAACTCTTTTACTTATTTTTATATGACTGGTGTATTGCTCTAATTTAGATCTATTATTTTATTCATGTATGATTATATGATGATTGTGTGGTGCTTTATGATTAAGTCCAGTTGGTGAGATATACGTGGTGATCAAGAAGAAGAAGAAGAACGTTGAAGATTAAAGCTTACTGAAGGATCGGTGTTTAAGGCAAGTATAGCATGGGATCTTCCTTGTTGTCCTATACACCCTTAATCATTTAATTCATACTGCATGTGTCTACCTTGACTACCACTAAGGATTTTCTAGTACTTTGTACCTTGTACCTTGATACCTATGAGGTATTGCGTTGGGTAGTATGATACTAGTGCTCAATTAAAGACCATGATCTTGTAACTTGACTAATAGTATATGTAATAAACACTAAAAGATGCCTTTTAGCAACATGGAACAAGGGGGCTAGAGCATTGGGCTATTTTATGGTGCTCTATATTCTTCTCCCTAAGGACTTATCTGTAAGTGATCATCCAGGACTTACAGTACAGCTGTGAGGGCTATATGGCTCTGGCTTTAGCCCAGTATGAGGACCTTTTTTAGCTTGTTAGTGGTTACCTTTATTGGTATAAGAATGGCTTGATGAATTGGGTATAGTGCGGCCTCTGTCCCCTTGAGTATAGGCTGCGCGTCATTGTGCCATCGGGAAGGGGGGCTCTATATCTATTTGCCGAGTGAATCTAATGGCCCTAACTTGTTAGACGAACCTTTGAAAAGCTTCATAGTGAACCTTGCTGACCTTCCTTAGAAGTGGATCAAGAGATTATCTACCTTGTTTGAAAGGGTAAATCACGACTCACAGTGAAAGTGTATAACCTCTGCAGAGTGTAGAACTGGTATATCAGCCGTGCTCACGGTCATGAGCGGCCTTGGAACCCTTATAGAATAGATAATCACTAATGGTTAATGATGATGAACACAGATGATACTGATGATGAATATGCTCATTAATGATTTTTGTTTATGCTATTCATTATTCATGTTTACCTGATCATGTGTTTATGTGGGCTTCTAGATAAACTTGTTGCTACTCCTTTGCTAAAATTGTGACAATTAAAAGCTAATCATAGTTAAACCAGTGTCAACCTTTTGAGCCTCATGAACCCCATGTTGTATTTGTTGAGTACGACATGTACTTACGCTTGCTTTACTTTTTAAATCTTTGGAAAAAATCTTAGATGGGTACCAGATTGCTAGAGTTTGGAGGAATTAGGCTTGTGATCAACCAGTTAATTATCCCTATGGAATTGAAGTCTTCGTCCAAAGATTAGAGTTGTCTTTCCACTGTTTGCTGTCTAAGGTTATATCCTTTATACTACGTACGTTATATATTGAGCATTGTCTATTGATATTACCCTTATTTGTAGCTATATGTGAGATTTGACTTCCTGGGCTCACATATAGTGTGTATCTGGTTTTGTTCTTAAAACCAGGTGCTACAAAGTGGTATCAGAGCAATACTAACTATAGGACACAAGCCTAGTAGAAACTGGTCATTCTAGGGTTTAGAAGTTGCTAAAAAAATCCTTGCTCTACGAACCTTGATATTTTCTTTGCTCTACGAACCAGTTGCTAAAAACAAGCATAAGTATAATGACAAATCAACAAAGCAATAAAGGTGCACAACTCAATCATTGACTCAACTTGTGATACTATCGTTTTCATTATGCTAGGGGTTTTTACTAGGCTTGTGTCCGTAGAGCAAGGATTTTTGTAGCAACTTCTAAACCCTAGAACAACCAATTTCTACTAGGCTTGCGTTCTACAGTCAGCATTGCTCTGATACCACTTTATAGCACCCGATTTTAAGAACAAAACCAGATACACACCATATGTGAGCCCAGGAAGTCAATTCTTCCCCCCCTTAAAATGAATCTGTTTTGATAAAAATAATACAAAACCATAGTATCACATACTGCTCAATTGGTGAAAATTTTCTACCAAAGTTAAATATGACATCTTGTAAGTTTCAAGCTTTCTACATAAGCTGCTTGTTATTGTGTTTAGTTTGGTTAAGTCTTGTTGACCCTTGTTGAGAGATTTATCATGCTCCCAAGGTCAAGATCATGTACACTCCACATACACATGCCACTCCTATACTGGTAGTACGCAAAAACATGCTTCCATCTAGATCCACTAAAAATTATGTTCCTACACTGGGAATAAACAAAAATATGTTAGTTAGGGAAATACTCCATGTTCTAAAAAGATAATGATCTCTCTCTAAATATGTGGTTTAGAAGAAGAGACATGGGTTATGCGAAAGCTAAAAAAATATGGACACATGAAGGTCCAAAAATATATAAAAAAAGAAAAATATGATGAGCATATGAAGGCTCATATATTGAAAAAAGAAGGAAGAAAGATAGCCATGTTTCAAAATAATAAGTTATAGAGAGATATCATATGTACAAAAGGAGTATAGTTTGAGTTTACCTTTTTCCATACACATGCACATCTTTATCTAAGAGTATGGCACTTCTCTCCTTGGCTCCTTGATTTGACTTTACAACATATGCAATACAAGTATGCTATATTATCTATCCCTACCTAAAGCTCCACATAAACCTTTTTAGAAGTAGGAGAAAACAAAAGAAGGCAAAACATGCTATGCCTTGGTAAGGATTTATACACCATTGAGTGATTTGAGAGTGCCATTTGTGGAGTATAAAGTGAACTATGCTTTTTCTTGAGAAAAACTTCCAAAACTCCAAGTTACTAAGATGTAAAATTGGGAAGATGACTTTGTTTCAAGAATTGTTCTACTTTTCAACTACCCAAGGAAACATGTTAGCCAACACCACAAATCCCACTTGTGTAAAGAATGTGTTGGAATAGCTTTCATGTAAGCCATATATCTTACAATGTTTTGCTCATGTTACTTTTATCTCTAACTTTGCTCGAGGACGAGCAAAGGGGTAAGTGTGGGGGAGATAGTTGTTGGTGCTTAACTCACATTTCTAACCACTAGCTTTCATATAAAAACTGCTATAATGAACACCAAGCTTAGACATAGGGCTTTTAGAACTAACAATTTCCACAAGTTTTGGTGTTTGACCATTTATAGGAGGGCATTCAAGGAATATATAGAAAATACATTCAAAATGTGCAAAGAAATAAAGCATAATACCATATTGCGCAAAGCAAAAGAGCCAAAGGGGAGACGGCCCACTACCGAGTCAAATCAGGGCCCAGTCATGTGGAGAAAAAAGCCCAAACCCAAACCAAATGATCTCTAGATGGCGTGAAACTTCATAGGTGCGGCCCATACATCCCTAAAGGCCCACTAGGCAAATGTGATGGCAAGACGGGCCACCTAGGGTGCGGTCACGCCCTGGGTGCGGCCATACGCTTAGCTACACCAACCATCTTCCGCTGCCACATGTCGTCTCCTGGTGATCCCTCCATGGTGGTTGCATGCGGGTTCCCTCCAAATATAGTCCCTAAACTGACCTCTATAGTGCTATAAAGGAGGGAGAAGGCTCCCATTCTGAACACAACACCACAAGGAAGAAGAGCACACCTCACTTGAGTTAGAGCGTCACTCGAAAGGACTTTGGCCCTACTAGCTAGCTAGAGTTGTAAGGGAGAGATGTGAGGGAGAGCTTGGGGAAGCACCAGACTTGTCGGTGTCTCCCCACCTTGTATCTCGATGAGAATCTTTATCTCGATGGTTCTTTTGGTTGTAAAGTCTTTGATTAGTCAAACTTTACTCTTACTTGTTTACGAGTTCATCGTTCATCCCTATGGCAGATGCTATAGTAGAGGACTCCTGATAAAGACAGATGTTCCTGGCCAATGCTAGAGTAGTAACCAATAGCGTAGACATGGTGTATGAGCTAGAAGTTACCTTCATTTGCCTCATGCCCCATAGTTGAGGGTTAGACGACTGGTGGTGACATCCCTGTCCTCCCTTATAATCCCCCACATTCGGGTATGATGTAGAGCTGGAGGCCGGCAATGCTTGGCAGACCAAGTGTTTTCCGGTGCCTGAAGTGAGCAAGTAGAAGTAGCGTTTATCTATCCATAGACCCAAAAACAATAAGAATCCATATCAACTCTCTACCTACTCTACCCTTGTGTTGTCCTTGGACAAACTAGCTAGAAGAGTACCTTTGTTCCCTATGGAAAATACGATACCCGAAATAGTTCCGAGTGAAATGCTACAACGGTAATTCTGTGCACTTGCGGATCATTTCTGTATGCGAAATACCAACACAACTTAGGTTTAATAAATAAAACATGACTCTAAAAATTCTTACTGTTCATAAAAAAACTAAAAAATGCTTATAGTAGTACAACTGAGTCTAGCCTTTTGAGCCATGCGTAAGATCATGTTATATTTGTTAAGCATGGTGCACTTAGACTTGCATTACAATCAATAAATCCCAAATGGGCCCCAGAAGGTGGATCCCATGGGTTCTCCTAAGGAGTTCCATGAGTACTAGGCGAGTGCTCCACATGTCAACCGGCCTTGTGGAGTATGGAGGCCTAAGATGTAGATTAAGAATAATTTCTATTGTGCTCTGTTGTACATGTAAGTCTTAATGTAATTATGTTTATGATATATAATAAAGCATTATTTCTAATATTTTCTATTTTTGTCACTATATATGTTGTGTGGACACCCTAGGCACACATATAGGTAGCGCTAGGTCTTCTTTGAAAAACCAGGTGTGACGCATTACCAATTGTTATTTGAAGAAAACATGTTATTATATTTTCTACGTGGGTAGAAGAAAACAATCCATATGAAGAACATCCAAGAAAAATACAAATGAACGCCATTAAATGAACATGTGTGGTAGAAAAATTAAAAGAAGAGCAATCAAATTGGGAGTTCTCACAAGGGAGAAATATCAGTTACAAGTTTTAATTCTAGATTAAAAATAAAAAGGTGAACTATTCTTTTTTTCTTCTTGATGTCAATCTAGTTGGTCATAAATCATGTTTATATAAGATACTTTCCTTTAGAATACCAAAACAAGTCTATAACTTAGTGGTGTATGTCGCCCATAGTGAATGGAAGGTTTATATTTTGAGTCCCGCTTGAGCACTTTTGCTCCCTTATTTCTATTTTTTGGTTCCTTTTCCCATAACTATCAACACAAGTTACAACTTTGTAGTCAAGAAGGTTTTGATTTGAAACTATTTAGAGTCCCAAAATATTGTTTTAAATTCACTGATTTTTGAAATTTAAAATTTAAAATTTTCAAGCAACCTCAGATGTTTGACAAGGACTTTACCAAAGCTCTAGTTATCAGTGTAGTCTGCAACTTTGTCCTTGTAAAGTTGTTTAGAGTTCCAATATGTGTTTTATAAACTTATATTTTGAAATTTAAAATTTATAATTTTCAAACAAATATAGATTGTTCATATGGTCAATACCAAAGTTGTAGAGGTCAACCTAATCTATGAGTTTATTGTTGATAAGTCTTTTTTGAAGTTATTTAGAGTCTTAAATATTTATTTCACATTCACATATTTTTAGATTTGTTTTTTTTGAAATTATTGGAACAATATTGGACGGAGACACATCCTATACCGAAGTTGTACTGCTTGAGTTGATTTAAAAAAATTATAATCAAAACTTTTTTCATTTAAGTTCATTTAGTAGCTAAAATATTCAATATAAGATTATAAAATATTCATACATAAAGATAGCATCCTATATATAATCACAAATGAGTGTGTTGTACCGCAATATGGAGGTGTTGTGTAAGTTGAATGTTGTGGATTCAAGCCATGTGAAACATCTATTCTTTTTTTATGGGTTTTTTAGCTTTGTTGTTAACGACATGGTGGACCGACAAATACGTAGCATGATGGGCCTGGCCAGGTAGGCCTACAATTACACATGGCACTAGTTTAGACCATTTATTTTCTATTTTTTAAAGTTGCATAAAAATAATTCATAAATTTTCTATATGAAGTTGAATGACGATGAACTTTATGTAAAAATTGTAGCTCTCCGCGCAATCTACAACTTTTAGTTGAAAAGATTTTGATCTAAAACTATTTAGAGTTCCAAAATATTGTTTAAGTTCATAGATTTTGAAATTTTAAATTTTCAAACAACCTTGAATGTTCACATGGTTAATATCAAATTATAGAGGTCCACCTAATCTATAATTATGTTTTTGATAAGTTTTTCATTTGAAATTGTTTGGAGTCTCAAATACTTATTTTAAATTTATATATTTTGAGATTCAAATTTTTGATATTTCCAAGCAATCTTAGATTGAGACACATCCTATACCAAAGTTGTACTGCAGATTTAAAACTTTTATAACTGAAACATTTTTTATTTGAATTCATTTAGCCAAAGTATATATCCAATGTAATATTACAAAATATTCATACAAAAAGATAGCATCCTATATATACTCACAAGTGAATGTGTATTGAAGTGATTGCGAGGCACTATGTGAGCAAATTGTTATGGGTTAAGTCTTCAGAGGCACTTAATTTTATGCATTTTTTTAGTTTTCTAGAAACCATTATTAAGAAATGCAAACATCTTAACACGTCTGTCTCTCTAAATGGTTTAATGATGAAGAGGTGTTCGTTATAGGTCAAAAATAGAGCATCACATATGAGTGATTGATTTGATGACAAAGTTGTGTTCATTTCAGTTCGAAAATAAATCTTCACGGATGAGTAATGCGAGGGGCATCTATGATGATATCATGTGGTGTTCAATGATAATATCTATGATGATATCATAGTTCATCATAAATAGTCAGCGCCCAAGTCTATCATCAATGATCCATGGCAAAGAAAGTTATCATAGTTATGCACTATTCTGTGACACGATTTTGATTTGTCACTAAAAGTTCGTCACAAATATGTGCATTTCTACTATGATGAACCAAGGCTCTTATATCTTGAGTCTAAAGTAGTTTCTTTTTTGTAAATTGAGTAAATTTTTGTAAATAAGTATGTTTATGTGTAACATGGACACTAATTAAGTACATTCACATTTCAATCTACATATGCTATATTTAAGAATATCATTACATGGACATATTACTTTCTAAGATTGTAACACCTCGGGTGTTTAAATACTAAAACCTGCCATGTCATTATATGCATTGCAAAGCATTTGGCATTTAGTGAAAATTTTGATATGCATACACTAAAACAAGTTTACTTTTATGTGGTATGTGTTGAATTGTATTGTTTGAATCAAGTTCAAAATTTGGTTTGGATTTGAATTTTCAAGAAAACCCTGATTTTCAGTATTTAAATTCTACCCTGAAAACTCATTTCAAAATCTAAGCATATTTTGGGGTTGAGCCTAAGAGAAAAAGTGTAGAGCTTGTCAAGTAATACAAAGTTTGTTTTTGGAGTTTTCAAAGTTGTTATGAAAAATTTGAAGCAATTTGAAAAGGCGAAATTTGTTAAATGTCCCCTATTTGAATTTAAAAGTTCATTTCAAAATGTAGACCAAAATAGGGGGTGGTTATAAAAGCAAAGTTGTAGAACTTTGAATTTTGAGCAACTTTTATTTTTGGAGATTTTTGAGTTGTTATACAAATTTGGGAGTAATTTGGATTTTAAAACAAATGGCAATTCTATAATTATAGTGAACAGTGCCACAACCACCGCCCCACCGCCAGCGTCCTTCTGCTCGGTTCTAGACGCACCTGTGGCCACCCTTGGCTTTGCGCTGGCACGGAGAAGGCCACTGCGTGTCGCCTCCTTGCTCTCTGGGCCGCTCTATAAAGCTCAAACGCCGTCATCGTTCTTCCTTTCTTTGCTCTGCTTTTCCCAACGTCGCCGATCATCTCCGTCGAGGCCTCGCCATCGAACCAGCGTCTTTGCCATCATAGCAAAGCACTTAATAGCTTCGCCTACTCCTTGTGTGCCTAGTCGTCCAACTATGGTCACTTGATTTCACCGAGAATCGTCGTTAGCCGCCTTTCTTCCTCGCGGCTGGCAACCTCTCCGTCGTGCTTGCGTCGTCGTGGCCAGCGCTCTCCGATGAGCCTTTGCTCTTGCTCAGTGCACCTCTAGCTCCGCCTTGTTCCCGAGATGCTCTATGACTAGTTGATTGCTCATTTTGTCCATCATAGTCGCCTGAGCACCGCCGTCGCCGAAGTTTGCTCCACCGTGGCTGCTGTGAACGTCAACCCGCGTCACCATTGCTTCTCCGGTCTCGCTCTTTGCTCCAACGTGTTCGTGGTGAGCTGCTAAACCTTCCCATGCCTTTTGTTTACACTCTACCGGCCTTGTTTCGCCAGAGTGGCATCACCGAGCCACCGCGTCTGCCATGGCCGACGTCAAGCTTCTAACTCGCTATAATTGCTCAAGCTAGTGCCTTCAAGTGATGCGAGGTGGTGTGGGGAGTGTTTTGGTACTTTGGCCGTCGCCGTTGGTCTCACCATCGGCGAGTTTTCATCGGTCAGCGCCGTCGCTGTCGTGGTCAAGGCGGGAGGTCGGGGATGACATGTGGGGTCACCCTGTCAGCGACTGTGTAGTTGAAAAATGAATTTACTGTTTTTCAAATTTGAATGAATAGTGATAGTTTTTGTTATTTTTGTGTAGATTTATTTAGAGTTCCAAAAATTATGAAAATTTTTGTGTGACCTCAGTGTGATGTATATTATTTAAGAAAAATATGAAAAGTTGTTTTCAGTACTTTTCAAATGTGATAAAAATTGCTCCATTAATTAATAAATGGGTTTCCATGATTTTTCTAGGCTTAATTAATTATCTAAAAATTATGAAAATTGTTTTTCCACTTAGTTATCATGTGTTGAACATTTACAAAAATTTTGAGCTCAATTGGAATAAGTTGATTTATTTCATAATTTTAAATTAAATAATTAATTCATAAAAGAAAATAGTAACCTTTAATGATTTAGGTTTTGTTTGAAGTTTTGGATTGAGTGATGACCTTGGGTCATTAGTTGATAATGATCCTTGGCAATTGATGTATGTGTTACGAAAAAGATTTAGTTAGTTTGACTTGCAACTGTACCGCGAAGGAGAGTTGTATTCGAATTGTTAATTTTGCATCCATCATTAAGCATCATGTTTTGTATCCCGCATCATGTTAAACATGGCATTGTTACTACGTGTAGTGAACGAAGGTGAACACGTGGTAGTTAATCAAGTTGCGGAGGAGGTTAATCCGTCTATTGAGGTTGGATCTGATACTTGTGGAACGTCGGAGGAACCTAACTTTTCCATCAACAAAGGCAAGCCCCGGATGCATTTAACCCTACCTTGTGTTTTACAATTTTTATCGCTTTTGCTTTTCTTTACTGCATTAAGTGATTAGGAGTCAAGTGGAAACCTAATTGGTGCATCACCAACCTTGTTTTTCTATATCTACCTTGATTACGTGTTTTATTCATAAATACCTAGTTATGCTTAGTCATGCTTAAGGTCCGTCCGTTGTTGAATTGCATAAGGTGAGACTTTGTAGTACTAACCACATACTCCGGTAAGCCTTAACTTGAAGATTCTATTACAAGAATGGCTACTCGTGCACTAGGAGTGGAGAGATGGCGGGAATAGCATGTACCCACGTGGCATTGGGCTAGATTGGTGGAGTACTGTATTCTCGGGTGGCGTGGACCCGTTCTTATTTTAGAAGATCCGAGGGTAGGTTGATATATGTAAGTCGAGGACCTACATATGTCGTGTGGTCTAGAATCCCTAGCTGGGTTAATAATCGGTTCGAATCGTCGTTGCTCCTCGGTTATGGAGACTCAACTCACTATTCATCATCGTAGTTAATAACTAAAACTTGAGCTGGATTTGAGAAAGAGTTTGATATGAAGTTCATGATCTCATTACGGATCATGGCAGATTCATATATTGTTCTTATGAAGTTTAAATGTTGAAATACTAAAATTTTGTAAAGAGCTTTTACGCAAAAGAACTTTGAGTATTGCTAAAACCATACCTTGAACCCCCGAGCCTGCATTCCTGAGTCTTCTCAGTTTTTATTTTGGTTAAGTCTTGTTGAGTACTTTTGTACTCAGCGTTCGTTGACCCTTGTTGCAGGTGAGCCTCATGAGCAGGTATGTTTTGGACCTTACTGCATGACTGTTGTTCCTGTCGATGACGATAAGTGAATGTGTGATCCTTGGGCAGGATGCTTATTTTGTGTGTTATGTTTATGTTAATTATGCCACTTCACTACTACTATGGTTTGTAATAATTATTGAACTTAGTTTGTAAGGTTTGAAACAACTGGTTTGTAAACTAAGTTATCGTAAGACTTCTGGTATTTTACTCTAATGTATATATTTGAATAAATGTTGTGATACTGCAATGACTCTATAATGTGATCCTGCTCGGAAATCGTGGATGATTCAGGGTTCCCTGAGGACACCCGACAGACTTCTTAAGTTACTAGGAACATATGCATAGTTGTCAAAGGTCGTTGGACAGTGACAAGTGCATGTGGATCCTATAATTTAGGAGATTCTGCCATAGAATGGTATCAGAGCCAACGTTACAAAGTCTTTGTTGTATTGTTTTACAAAAACTTCAAAATGATTTGGGACAAATAAATATAACTTGTTAATTTGGTCCAAATTGCTTCTAGCTTATCTTATTTCATTCTCACCATTCCTTAATTGATTAAAAAGGCTTTGTCTGGTGGAGTAGTAATCTTATTATGCCCTATATAAAAATAACTATGGTTATGTACCTTATAAGCTTTGATGTTTTTGTTCATAAGAACGATTCATGCATCATGATTAATTCACTTGTTACTTCCTGCACCCTGAGTCTAGGTTGGGTAGTGAGTTTGGGTTGAGTTATGTAATCCATCCTAGATGCTCTTTAGATTTCGATCTGATGGTCTTAATTGGATTAATCTTGCTTCCTATAGTATGGCTCGCACCAAGGTAGCGCCCCATAAGTCTGTTGGGCCTAAAGGAGTTCCTCATCACCAACTTGCCCCTAGAAATGATGGTGCTAGCAGTAGCAGCTCTAGGCCTAATCCCTAGGTAGAGATATAGAGGCTTTCAACAGAGTTAGCATAGGCTACTAGGGATAGAGCCTTGGATACTATCCGGCTGGGCAAGTTAAAGGATCAATTGAAGTGTAGCACCACCGCTCATAAGAACTATGAGCGTATGTTAGTTTGTATGGTGGAAGGGAGAAATGAGGCTCGGCATAGGGAAGATGTAGCTAGAGCTAGAGCGCATGAACTAGAATTTTATGTAGAAGATTTAGAAGAACATAATACTACTTTGCATGAAGAAGTCCATAGGCTGAGCAACCTCCTAGATCCAAATCATGAACCTCAAGCTAATGCAATGGACCCTGGTGTCGTCATTGCTGATGATGATGAACTTGAAGAAGAAGATCCAGAAGAATTAGTGATGGTTGATGAAAGTGATAATGAAGGCGGAAACATTTCCAGAATGGATACCGATCATGCGGTTTGATGTGGTCGAGGAGAAGAGTAGAGTTGTAAAATAGGAGATCTAGTTAAGTTAAGTAGTCTTGTTTAGGTGCAGGCTTGTGCTTAAATAAGTAAAACCAATGTAATGTGTTTGTAGTGAGCTCTTTTATATCTCAATAAAAGCTTATGAGTAAAGTTTGGTTTGTTATGAACAGATGCCTCGTACTCGTGCTTCGGATATTCCTAGTTCTTCGCATGAAGAGGGTGGTGTTCTTGATCCACCACCATTTCCGCCAACTTTAGCTGATGCTATAGCAGCATTGGTCCACGTGACCGTAGAAAATGCTCGATTGCTTTGAGACATAGCTCAGAGTAATCAGAATATGGTGCATAATCAGAATATTGTGCAAGGAAACCATGACCGAAATCATAACAGGCAGAAGGCAATGTATGTTGATTTTACAGATATAAGACCACCAGTGTTCACTAAGGCAGATGAACCACTAGAGGCTGATGATTGGCTTCAGACCATGGAGCAGAAATTTGATCTTATTCCATGCATAGAGATGTAGAAACCTATGTTTGCTGCCCAGCAACTTAGAGGTGCAGCAGGTGCCTGGTGGGCAAATCTAGTGGCTATGCAACCAGCTGTCATTCCAATAACTTGGGCTGAGTTCCATACTACCTTCAGAGCTCATTATATTCTAGAAGGAGTGATGGCCATGAAGCTGGATGAGTTCCTTGCTTTGAAGCAAGGGGATCAAACGGTTATGCAATATGTGGGTAGATTCAATCACCTGTCACAGTATGCATCTGAACATGTCAATACAGATGCCAAGAAAAAGAAATGGTTCATGAGAGGACTGAATACCAAATTACAGACAATGATGACTGCATGTGCCAATGTTACTTATCATGAGGCAGTGAATATTGCAATTGCTTCTGAGGAAAAGTATCGACAGCATAAGTAGATCAAGAAAAAGAAGAGTGTGCCGTCTGGATCTTTTGGTGGAAATCAAAAGAGGCAAAAGATAATCTATCATCCAGTCAACCATTATCGTCCTCCTTATCGTTTGCCATAGTTTCAAGTTGGGCAACAGTCAAATGTCCGTCCTGCTATAACCTAGCTGAATTCCCAATAGACAAATGCTCCTGGTGGCAATGCTCCAACGTCCCAGGGTCACAATTATCCATGTTACAATTATGGAAGGACCGGTCATTTCTCTAGGGAATGTCCGTATCCCAAGCAGGCTAATCAAAATTATTAGAATGCCCCTGCTAATCAACAACAAGGTCAAGCACAGAACAAGAACCACAATTAGAATGCTCAAAAGGGCAAAGATGAAAGGAAGACAGGACGGGTGTTCTATATTCAAGCTGGAGAAATTCTGGAAGGGGAGCCAGTGATGATGGGTATGTTTCCTATCACCAATCACCCTGCTATTATGCTTTTTGATTCTAGTGCATCTCATTCATTCATTAATAGAACCTTTGTCGTAAAGCATGCAATTCCAATTAGGGAAACAAAGGAAAGTTTCTTTATACAGTCGCCCGGGGGACGTCTATGTACTAAGGAAATGGTATACTAGGTACCCATAAACCTAGGTGGGCATATTTTTCCCACTACCATGATTATTCTCAAGGATCAAGATATAGATGTGATCTTGGGAATGAATTGGATGTATCAGCATAAGGCTGTTATAGATGCTTTGCATAGGACATTAAGGGTGAGTTTGCCTGATAGTAATTCTCAGCTTCTTATCCAACTTCCAACCTTAAGGAGATCAGTGGAAAGAGTTTGTGCAACTTTTGTCAAGGAGATTAGAGATATCCTGGTAGTTTGTGAATTCCCTGATGTGTTTCCTAAGGATTTACCTGGTCTACCACCAGATAGGGATGTTCAGTTTAACATAGAGTTAAAGCCTAGAACAGCTCTGATCTCTCAGAGAGCTTATAGGATGCCTCCTAAGGAATTAGCCGAGTTGAAGACTCAGTTGTAAGAGTTGATTGAGAAAGGATTTATTCAACCTAGTTCATCACCTTGGGGATGTCTTGTGATTTTTGTGAAAAAGAAAGATGAGACCCTGAGGTTATGTGTTGACTATCGTCCGTTGAATGAAGTGACCATTAAGAATAAGTATCCCTTACCTCGGATAGACTTGCTTTTTGATCAATTGGCTGGAGCCAAAGTTTTCTCCAAGATTGATTTAAGGTTAGGCTATCACCAAATTAAGATTAAACCTAAAGATATTCCCAAAACGACATTTACCACGAGATATGGATTATATGAATACATGGTAATGTCTTTTGGTTTGACAAATGCCCTAGCTCATTTCATGTATCTGATGAATTCGGTGTTCATGCCTGAGCTAGACAAGTTTGTGGTGGTGTTTATTGACGATATCCTAGTTTATTCCAAGAACAAGAAGGAACACGCGGAACATCTCAGAATTGTCCTGACCCGCTTAAGAGAACATCAACTATATGCCAAATTCAGTAAGTGTGACTTTTGGCTTAAGGAAGTATAGTTTCTTGGACATGTCTTATCAGCTAAAGGAGTTGCTGTTGATCCAAGCAAAGTTAAGGATGTACTTGATTGGAAACCGCCAACCACTGTTCATTAGGTTCGGAGTTTTCTAGGAATGGTGGGGTATTACCATCGTTTTATTCAAGATTTCTCTAGAGTATCCAAGTCCATTACTGTGTTGTTGAAGAACCAAGCCAAGTTTGTCTAGTCATCTAAATGTGAAGAAGCTTTCTAGACTTAGAAGAGACTGTTAACCACTGCACCAGTATTAGCCCAACCTGATATCGAGAAGTCATTTGATGTTTATTGTGATGCTTCTGGTATTGGTATTAGATGTGTATTGATGCAAGAAGGACGAGTCATTGCCTATGCTTCTAGACAGCTCAAGCAACATGAAGAGCACTATCCCACTCATGATCTAGAGTTAGCAGTAGTTGTCCATGCTCTGAAGATTTGGCAGCATTACCTGCTTAGTAATACGTGCCATATTTACACAGCTCACAAGAGTTTAAAGTATATCTTTACTCAATCAGATTTGAACATGCGACAGAGAAGATGGTTAGAATTGATTAAGGATTATGACTTGGAAGTACATTACCATCCTAGTAAAGCAAATGTAGTTGTAGATGCCCTCAGTCGAAAGAGTCATTGCAATTGTCTGATAGTAAGAACAATGGGTTTGACTTTATGCCAAGAGATGGAAAAATTGAGTATAGAGGTAATTCCACAAGGGAGTTTGGCCAATATAACTATTGAAGCCACTATTCGAGATCAGATTATTGCTTCTCAGAAAGAAAACAAGGGTATAGCCCATATCAAAGAAAGAATCAAGGATGGGAAAGCGGAATGCTTCAAAGTAGATGATGAAGGTGTGTTATGGTTCAAGGATCGCTTAGTGGTACCAAAGGTTCCAGAGTTGCGACAGTCAATTCTTGAAGAAGCACATGCTACTAGGTTATCAATTCATCCAGGAAGTAATAAGATGTACCATGACTTGAAACAAAGGTTTTGGTGGACCAAAATAAAGATAGAAATTGCTCGGTATATAGCCAAGTGTGATACTTGTCAAAAGGTGAAAGCTATACATTTGAGGTCTGCTGGAGAGTTACATCCATTACCTATTCTAGCTTGGAAGTGGGAGGATATTAGTATGAACTTTATTGTTGGTCTACCCAAGACATCAAAAGGTTTTGATTCAATATGGGTCATTGTAGATCGACTAACTAAGTCAGCACATTTTCTTCTAGTCAAGAGTATATATCCTACTATCCAGTATGCCAAGATGTATCTAGCAAGAATCATGAGTCTACATGGAGTACCAAAGACCATAGTGTCAGATCAGGGTACACAGTTTGTCTCTAGTTTTTGGAAACACTTGCATACTTCGTTAGGTACCAAACTCCTGTATAGTACAACTTATCATCTCTAGACTGATGGTCAGACTGAAAGGGTCAATCAAGTATTTGAAGATATGTTAAGGTGTTGTGTCCTTAACTATTCCAAGAAGTGGGATGAATGTTTGCCTTTGGCTAAGTTCTCATACAATAATAGTTATTAGGAGAGCATTAGAATGGCTCCATTTGAAGCACTCTATGGTTGTAGATGCAGAACATCACTGAGTTGGTCTGAGCCCGGAGAAAGAAGGTTCTTTGGAGTTGACCTTGTGAAAGAAACAGAAGACAAGGTTAGACAAATACAAAGTAATTTGAAGATAGCTCAGTCCCGACAAAAGAGTTATACAGATAAACGACGTAGACTGTTGGTGTTTAACAAGGGAGATTTTGTATATTTGAAGGTATCACCAATGAAGGGAGTTACCCATTTTGGTGTTAAAGGCAAGTTCGCACCTTGATATATTGGGCCATTTCAAATTTTAGAGAGGTATGGAAAAGTGGCATATCGCTTGAAGCTACCTGAATATCTTTCAGCTGTACATGATGTGTTCCATGTTTCTCAATTGAAGAAGTGTCTCTGAGTGCCTGAGCAGAATGTTGAGGTTGAAGGAGTGGAACTTGAACCTGATTTGACCTATTCCAAATATCCTATTCAAGTTCTAGATTAGAAAGATCATGTCACATGAAGAAGGACAATCAAGTTTTACAAGATACAATGGAATCAACATTCCGAAGAAGAAGCTACTTGGGAATCCGAAGATTACTTGCTAGAAAAATTTCTAGACTTTCTTGCGTCAATATAGAGTAATGTTAGTTGAGCTCGGTTGTTACAAATTATGTTTTGTAAAGGAACCTCAACTGTTATATGGACAAGTTTTGGATGTTTTTGGACTGACACGTTTCCTTTTCCATTACTTACCCTATGGCTTTGAATCTCGGGACGAGATTTCTTTTAGGGGGAAGGATTGTAACACCTTGGGTGTTTAAATACTAAAACCTGCCATGTCATCATATGCATTGCAAAGCATTTGGCATTTAGTGAAAATTTTGATATGCATACACTAAAACAAGTTTACTTTTATGTGGTATGTGTTGAATTGTATTGTTTGAATCAAGTTCAAAATTTGGTTTGGATTTGAATTATCAAGAAAACCCTGATTTTCAGTATTTAAATTCTACCCTGAAAACTCATTTCAAAATCTAAGCATATTTTAGGGTTGAGACTAAGAGCAAAAGTGTAGAGCTTGTCAAGTAATACAAAGTTTGTTTTTGGAGTTTTCAAAGTTGTTATGAAAAATTTGAAGTAATTTGAAAAGGCGAAATTCGTTAAATGTCCCCTATTTGAATTTAAAAGTTCATTTCAAAATGTAGACCGAAATAGGGGGTGGTTATAAAAGCAAAGTTGTAGAACTTTGAATTTTGAGCAACTTTTATTTTTGGAGATTTTTGAGTTGTTATACAAATTTGGGAGTAATTTGGATTTTAAAATGAATGGCAATTATGTAATTATAGTGAACAGTGCCATGACCACCGCCCCACCGCCGGTGTCCTTCTGCTCGGTTCCCAACGCACCTGTGGCCGCCCTTGGCTTTGCACTGGCATATAGAAGGCCACTGCGTGTCGCCTCCTTGCTCTCTAGGCCGCTCTATAAAGCTCAGACGCCGTCGTCGTTCTTCCTTTCTTTGCTCTGCTTTTCCTGACGTCGCCGATCATCTCCGCGGAGCCCTCGCCGTTGAACCAGCGTCTTTGCCGTCATAGCAAAGGGCTCAATAGCTTTGCCTACTCCTTGCGCACCTAGTTGTCCAACCGTGGTCACTTGATTTCTCTGGGAATCGTCGTTAGCCGCCTTTCTTCCTCACGGCCGGCAACCTCTCCGTCGTGCTTGCGCCGTCGTGGCCAGCGCTCTCCGGTGAGCCTTTGCTCTTGCTCAGTGCACCTCTAGCTCTGCCTTGTTCCCGAGATGCTCTATGACTGGTTGATTGCTCATTTTGTCCATCATAGTCGCCTAAGCACCGCCGTCGCCGAAGTTTGCTCTGCCGTGGCCGCTGTGAACATCGACCCGCGTCACCGTTGCTTCTCTGGTCTCGCTCTTTGCTCCAACGTGTTCGTGGTGAGCTACTGAACCTTCCCGTGCCTTTTGTTTACACTCTACCGGCCTTGTTTCACTGGTGTGGCATCGCCGAGCCACCGCGTCTGCCATGGCCGACGTCAAGCTCGTAACTCGCTATAATTGCTCAAGCTAGTGCCTTCAAGTGATGCGGGGTGGTGTGGGGAGTGTTTTGGTACTTTGGCCGTCGCCGTTGGTCTCACCGTCGGCGAGTTTTCGTCAGTCAGCGCCGTCACCATCGTAGTCAAGGCGGGAGGTAGGGGATGACATGTGGGGTCACCCTGTCAGCGACTGTGTAGTTGAAAAATGAATTTTCTGTTTTTCAAATTTGAATGAATAGTGATAGTTTTTGTTATTTTTGTGTAGATTTATTTAGAACTCCAAAAATTATGAAAATTTTTGTGTGACCTCTCTGAGATGTATATTATTTAAGAAAAATATGAAATGTTGTTTTGCCACTAGGCTTAATTATTTAAGAAAAATAAGAAAAATATTATTTAAGAAAATTTTTGTGTGACCTCTAGGCTTAATTAATTATCCAAAAATTATGAAAATTGTTTTGCCACTTAGTTATCATGTGATGAACATTTACAAATATTTTGAGCTCAATTGGAATAAGTTGATTTATTTCATAATTTTGAATTAAATAATTAATTCATAAAAGCAAATAGTAACCCTTAATGATTTAGGGTTTGTTTGAAATTTTGGATTGAGTGATGACCTTGGGTCATTAGTTGATAATGATCCTTGGCAATTGATGTATGTGTTACAAAAAAGATTAGTTAATTTGACTTGCAACTGTACCGCGAAGGAGAGTTGTATTCGAATTGTTAATTTTGCATCCATCATTGAGCATCATGTTTCGTATCCCGCATCATGTTAAACATGGCATTGTTACTACGTGTAGTGAACGAAGGTAAACACGTGATAGTTAATCAAGTTGCGGAGGAGGTTAATCCGTCTATTGAGGTTGGATCTGATACTTGTGGAACATCATAGGAACCTAACTTTTCCGTCAACGAAGGCAAGCCCCGGATGCATTTAACCCTACCTTGTGTTTTACAAATTTTATCGCTTTTGCTTTTCTTTACTGCATTAAATGATTAGGAGTCAAGTGGAAACCTAATTGGTGCATCACCAACCTTGTTTTTCCATATCTACCTTGATTACCTGTTTTATTCGTAAATACCTAGTAATGCTTAGTCATGCTTAGTCGGGTGATTACCTGTCACCTGCAAGTTTTAAATGGATCTTTGGTTACTTATGTTATCATGAGATATGAGCATGGGAAGTAATAAATCTAGACCGGGTGGACTCGGTGTGTGAGAGCCACAAGACATGGAGGTCTTGTGAGCAGCTTCTTTCCGCCTGTGTCGATTAATGTCCGTCTGTTGTTGAATTGCATGTGAGACTTTGTAGTACTAACCACATACTCCGGTAAGCCTTAACTTGGTGATTCTATTACGAGAATGGCTACTTGTGCACTGGTAGTGGAGAGATGGTAGGAATAGCGTGTACCCACATGGCATTGGGCTGGATTGGTGGAGTACTGTATTCTCGGGTGGCGTGGACCCATTCTTATTTTAGAAGATCTGAGGGTAGGTTGATATATGTAAGTCGGGGACCTGCATATGTCGTGTGGTCTAGAATCCCCAACTGGGTTAATAATCGGTTCGAATCGTCGTTGCTCCTCGGTTATGGAGACTCAACTCACTGTTCATCATCGTAGTTAATAACTGAAACTTGAGCTGGATTTGAGAAAGAGTTTGATATGAAGTTCATGATCTCATTATGGATCATGGCAGATTCATATATTGTTCTTATGAAGTTTAAATGTTGAAATACTAAATTTTGTAAAGAGCTTTTACGCAAAAGAACTTTGAGTATTGCTAAAACCATACCTTGAACCCCTGAGCCTGCATTCCTGAGTCTTCTTAGTTTTTATTTCGGTTAAGTCTTGTTGAGTACTTTTGTACTCAGGGTTTGTTGACCCTTGTTGCAGGTGAGCCTCATGAGCAGGTCTGTTTTGGACCTTGCTGCATGACTATTGTTCCTGTCGATGACGATAAGTGAATGTGTGATCCTTGGGCAGGATGCTTATTTTGTGTGTTATGTTTATGTTAATTATGCCACTCCACTACTACTATGGTTTGTAATAATTATCGAACTTAGTTTGTAAGGTTTGAAACAACTAGTTTGTAAACTAAGTTATCGTAAGACTTCCGGTATTTTACTCTGATATATATATTTGAATAAATGTTGTGATACTGTAATGACTCTGTAATGTGATCTTGCTCAAAAATCGTGGATGATTCGGGGTTCCCCGAGGACACCCGACAGACTTCTTAAGTTACCAGGAACATATGCATAGTTGTCAAAGGTCATTGGACAGTGACAAGTGCATGTGGGTCCTATAATTTAGGAGGTTCTGCCAAAAAGATGAACATAACTATTCCACTTATTGTATTTATACTATTGGTTTGTCAGCTGGCTGAACCCAAGGTGAAATGAAAGTGGAAATATATGAGGATAAAATGGTTTTTGAATATTTAAGATACTAAGTTACTGAGGTTAACTCTAATTCTTGCTCTTTTGTGTCAACTAATTATTATGAGCACTTATAGCCTTTGATAGGAAGACCACTTGTGGTTTGCGACTGATCAACAAAGACTCATCTATGATGCAATAAAAAACATTTGTTACCAAATTAGTTAGTCAACTCTATCCTGCATGCATACATAAATCATGAAGGTCTGAAGAAAACATGCAATTCATATCTTCTTAGATCATTCGAAACAACTTCTCAAGAAAATAGGGAAGACCAAACCAACCACACACTAACCTAGTTGTATACTTCCAATTAACAAAATTACTTATACTAACATTCATTTGGTACATCTGTACTAAATAAAACTATTATGTACCATATCACAAGAAAAGATATGCATATATTACACGATTTGAAATGTTCATGATCATTTATGATGCAGTAGCTCATCAAGATATTTGAATAGATAAATATATATCACACATGTGAGATGAAGCATTGCAATCATTAGACTTCCCCATTGACGATGTAGTCAACTAATAGTAGCTAAACCAGATGCTGGTATCATTCTATCCTTTGTGCCTAGGAATGACTTCAGTGGTGGTATGGGCACGCATGACCACACATGTCACCCTGTCAATGGCAACATAATTGGGCGCACATGGGTCTGCCTTGAAACCTCACCTCCACAACCAAATTAGACTACACTAGTGTTTCTCTACCTTTTCTACTCTCAAGTTTGTGCTCTGCATAGGAAAACTGTTGACGTTGGCAAGTTGACAATGTGTATATGGTGCTTATAGCAAATTTCTAGCACTAAATATTAATGCATTTAAGAAAAAAGTCACACAAGTAGAGATATACTATATATATAGGTTGTATAATATTCTTTGACTTTGTTATCAAAATCTCAATTTTGCCTTCATATCAAAGTCAATTGTCCAATTAATCAAAATTAGGACAAAAAGATTCACATGAGGCCTATAAATACCAGCCTTGGTGTTTGCCAATCTCCACAGCCCAACAACCCTCATTCTTAGCTCAAACTACCAATTGTTGCGTAGTACTCAACCACATGGATCCTAAGTTCAAGGGAGAGTGGAGTGCCTCTGAGATCAAGATAGTGAAATCTCTCATTGCAAGGGACAACGCCAATAACAATTATGCTAGTGATATGAACAAGAAGCACAATCAAATTGTGGATGAGCTCCAGGCAATGTTCCCTAGCAAGGAGAAGCATCAGGTAACCAACTTGTACATTGATGTCATGGTGGATATGGTGCAAACATTGCAGAGTGGCAACCAACATGTGGAAGCAAGTAGCAACCTCATGAATCAACCCTTTGGGGTGTTTTTGGGGCATCCATCCATGGGCAACATGGAAGCATTTGATGGTTATCAAAAAGTGGAGATGTTTGGCACGAGGAGTGTGAAGGAGATTCCATGGAGGAAGCCAACTCCTCGGAAGGAGACCCAACACACTAGGAGGTTTTGGACTACAAACGAGCATAGGTTAGTTATTTGCTAGATCCTTAAACATCTCATACAGATTTTTAATGCTTGTCACATGAAGTTTTAGTACCCTTATTAAGCATAGGTTATGAGGTATTACTATGATGAGGTGTTTATATAATATTTTTCATTTACCAATCGTGAATATATATGGAAATGGAATCTAAACTTATGTCTAATTAGTTCACTTCAAACTCTACCTCATTGTAGGCAATTCCTCTGTGGTCTACATGTGTACGGTCGTGGAAATTGGAAGAACATCTCTAGGCACTTTGTTACCACCAAGACCCCAGTGCAGGTTTCCAGCCATGCTCAAAAGTACTTCCTCAGGAAAGAAAATGGCACCAAGAAGCAGCGTTATAGCATCAATGACATTGGACTTCATGATTTTGAGCCCTTGTCAAAGACAAATGCTTCTGTTTGGAAGGGCCTTGCCTTTGATGGAGGTGTCTACAGCACAAATCAGTACAACTTTGGTGGACATCCTACTTCCATGAACAATGTCCAGGCTTGGTCACCATTCCTATACCACACTGGCCATGGAAGTAGCAGCAATAGCCAGATGGCCACCTTGGCTATTGGCCAGCAACAGGAGCAGATGGGAGCTAGTAATTCTTTAGTGGCTCCAACCATGGAGGCGGATGGGGGCCACATGGGCTGGACTAGTGATGAGCTGGGAGATCTTCTTGATACTTAGTGGATGATGAATGCAGACATGAACTAGGTTTTATACACCATCTAGTATGCCAAGTTGCATGGTGGCCTATTAGTTCATCCTATATATGTAGGTTAAGCATCATAGTATTCTCTTATGCTAGTGTGTGAGCAACTTCGTTCTCATGAAATATTGTGTGGTACTTTCAAATGTATGTGTCTTGTTTCATTGTGGCATTTTACTTAGTTTGGTGTATTGGCTATGTCAGAATCAATATTACATTGAGCTTATTTATTTATTCTCAGCTATGCACTGGATTTTATTACTTACCCTATTTTATATTATTTCATTGTTTTAATGGTTGGTTGTGGGACTTATACTCTAATACATATTGATCACTTAGACATTAGACAGATTAGAGGAGTAGATGATGGAAATTTCATAGGCATATATCTATCACTAAGGAAATGTAAGACTCCCATGTACAAACTGATCCTAAACTATGCACACATGTATGCAACTTGTTCCTCTAGAGAGTGGCATGTTGCACATTACATTGTTGTACGATTTCACTTCGAAGTATTCTATGGTTTTTGAATTTTTACATGGAATCAATTGAGATTATGACATTAAATTTCCAAGTATCTAAATATTACCAGCTAATCCAAACAAGGGATAAATTCATAACAAGATGAAACATGTAGGATACAAATAAATAATCAACACCACAAAGATATATTAATACTCCCTCCATTCCTTAATATAAGCCATATAGTTTTTAGCACCAATATTAATGCACGGTTTGGGGAAGGATATGAGACCGAGTAAAAAAAGGAAAATCAGGCCATCTTCTTTCTTACAATCAGATTGCTTCCTAAATCTAAGGGATTGGTTGGGGCATGTGCTATGTACGGTGGGAAGGTTTTCAAACTAATCGGCGTGGTAGCTGATACGTACCTATATTTTGGAATTTTCTTTAGAAATCTATATGGCTTATATTAAGAAACGGAGGGAGTAGTATAAATGGCGAGGAGGACAACAAGACAAGGCTAGGTTCCTATAACGACCTTTCCTCAATAACATGGTCGAGGAAGAAAGATTATAGCAAGTGCAATAGTAGGGGATCGATCTACCATGAATGAGGTTAGTAGACCACATGACCCTATTAACATGATGTGTTGCTACTATATAGCACTGAAACACAATGATTCAAGATTTAGACAAAGGAAGAGGGCCAAAACACCTTTGGCATGGCTGGTAGGCCACTTGATGTGTTAGGCAACCATTAAAAGAACCTAGCATCTTGCTCCTTTGCTCTATCTTAACATGTTGGAATCCAAGAACATAAATGCCAAAGATTTTTTTTCAAAGGTATAAATGCCAAAGATGAATAGTAAGCGAGGGAGAAGGGGGTCAGACAACCCCTCAAGTGGTCGTACGATGACCCCCTTGCTCTCCTCTATAAATACCACTGCAAGGTGCTAAAGTAAACCCCCAAATCAGGCAAGCATATGTTTAGCCCCTAAGCTCCCTCCCTCTTCATTTATCTTGGCCTTGTCACAACCTACTCATGCATATCAGTAACCATGCCCATCATGAGCATAATCTCCCTACATGGATTTGTGAGTTGTCAACTTCTAATACATCCCAACCCCACCTATCAGCATAGATGGCATCCTTTCCAAGAAGCAACGTTAGAGAATCAATGACATTGGACTTTATGATTTTGAGCCCTTGTCGTAGACGAGTGCTTCTGCCTAAGAGGGGCCATCCTTTGGTGGAGGTGTCTACAACACAAATCACTACAACTTTGGTAGAGATCATGTAACGATCCAAAAATCATTACATGTTTTCACAAGCACCTTGAGCATAAAATGCACCTAAAAAAATTCTAAAATAAAAAATCTTGCATGTTACTTGTGAACTTGTTGAGCATCATGTGCATTTTTAATTCAAATTAGAATTTGACTTGTGCTTAGACTAACCAAAACCGAGCACTGCTTGTTTTGGCGGACCATCTGTCATCACCACCGGACCGTTCGTCAAGACAGCTCACATACTTAGAATAATTTTAGCCAACTCGTGCACTAACGTAGTGTCCGTCGCCACTAGCGGACTATCCGTCAAAACCGTTGCACAGTCAGCCAGTCTATCGGACCGTCCATCGCTATGGCGGACTGTCCGTAGAATTACACCGACATGTGTATCATGCAGCTACTACACTGTTACACTCACACACACCTTGGCCCCACATGTAAGTTTCTCTCCCTCACACCAAAATCCACCAGCCCCTCCGCTCCCTCCCTCTCATTCATTCACGTGAGAAACCAGTGAGAGCAAAAGATAGAAGAGAAGAAGTGGGAAGAGGAGAAGAGAGAAGAAGAGAAGGAGAAGAAGGGAAGAGGAAGGAGGCCACCCACCCCTTGCAGCAGGCTAGTGGCAAGCTCCTCCACGCCCTCAACCTCACCGGAGCTGAAGGAGACGTCCACCCCAAGGTCTTCTTCAACCTCAAGCTTATGAAGGTCACTGGCGTCGATCTCCGTCCTCGAGCAACTCCAAGCCAAGCTGCTACGTATGGAGGTCCCCTTTGACGTGGTGAGCACATCTCCTAAGTCCCAATCCATCATCCCCCTCGAAATCCCCCACCCCCATGAGCTCCATGTCTCATCCATGGTGGTTTTCACCATTGTTGAACTCGAGCTCACCACAGCCAATGCATGACACAACCAACACTTGGAGTAGCTTCACTATATCACTAGAAAGTCGCACTCAATTCGGAGTCCAGATGCCCCGGAAATCATCTCTGACATTTTTGTATGGCTGCTGTTCGTCATTTTGATAGAGAGTTCGCTGATTTATTGCCAAACCCAAGAGCAGCCTTGATTTTGCGGATGGTCCGTGGTTAGAGTGTCTTGTAAATTATAAAAACAGCACAACCCAAACTTGTAAAATTTATAGAAAATTCATTTTAAATCCAAAAATTGTGAAACAAGTTTTGTTGTGCTGCTTAGAATATTCTCTATCATATAAACATAAATTTGACACCAAAAAGAATATTTCAATTTTAACTAAAGTAATGCATTTTCAAATTTATAAAATACATAGCTTATTCTCTAGTTTTCCTAAATTAATGAAACTTGTTTTGTTTGCTTCCTTTGGGCATGTGCTATCTAGGAGACACATTTGTGAGCATCATCTCATCTCATTTGTGCATGTGACATATCCTTTATGCCTCACACACTTAAACCAAACACTAATTAAATGACAGAGTCCGCTAGACCCGGCAGAGGATTGGTCAAATTATAGAGCTTGATCTCTAAGTAAACCCTAGGACACCCAGTCCCACCAGAGTGTCCGTGGTTTCACACAGAGCGTCTGTCAATTTATAAATGACCAACCCTAGAAACCCAAAGACAACTAGTTTTCTCATGGAGTGTCCATCCATTATAGCGGACCATCCGCTAAAACATCTAGATTCAAAAAATGCCTAAGTCCTAAATCACTGGAACGTTCTTCTAAACCTTCCGCAGGCAACGAAGAGTCCATTGCCCATGACAGAGTGTCCGTCAAACCAGGTCGACAACACATATACCCTATGCCACCTACACAATAGTGTATATCGTTAAGTAATAAGCAAACAACACCAATGCATATTATGTCATGTCATTCATTCTTATGCATTTGTACTCATCAAGCATCATATTTATTTATTGCACCTTGCACTCATAAGAGTTGAGCCACACCTGCTTCTCTCATCTTGTACTCTCAATTCTCTCTTGCATATTTCATATGATATCATGCATACATGGATATCTCATACATGTGCATACATATAGGTATGCGATATCAGAGAGACGTCAATTGATGTTCCAAGCTATTGAGACCTTGCTCTTCCAACAGGCAGGCACCCCACTACTATGAACCTTATTTTGGATACTTATTACTTGTTTCATTATTAGTATGCATTTCTTTTGAATATGATTAACCACTTAATATTGTTTCACTAATTTAGAACTACTCACTAAATAATTATAGCCTTCACCAATGGGATGGGAGCTTTAATTGCTTATCTGCAATTAGTTGCATTTAGAAGTCGAGTGGAGAAGGGAACTCACTCTCGCGAGTGTAGGAGCTTCACCAGGATAATTAACCACTTAAAACTTGTGAGGGTATTAACTTGATTCATGGTTATTCAAATATGACTAGGACAATTATAAATCTTTTCAGCAGGTCTTTCCCTATTCAAAAGAGAGTTCGAATCCTTTTCAAAAATCAATTTGTTTCCAAAGTGATTTGTGAACGATTTATCAAGCAAAATGCTTGCGAAAAGGTTTTGTTTAATAAAATCTTGTCCTCTTCTAGTTTTCAAAAGTGTTGCTTTGAAAAGGTTTTGGGAAATCCAAATTTGTTTGCAAAAGGTTTACCTTTCAAAAAGAGAAATGATTTCAAGTCAATTTCAAAACTAGTTTTGTTTACTTCAAACAAAAAGGGAGCAATGTTTTGTGTGAAAATGGAAAACAAGTATCAAAACCTTTTGATTTGAACTCGTTTCTAAAATGCTTTGTTTTGCCAAACAGAGGCTTTTCAAAAGGACTTTGGTTTCCAAAACCTTCCTTAAAGGACCAGCCCCAACTTGAAATATAATCATGATGATCAATTTGTTAATCTATACTCATGTGAGGGGTAAGGTCACTGTGAGTGTGGGATCTCAAGTGACATAGCTCATGGAGCAATTAAGGTCCGTGCATTGGGATAGCAAATCTGAGTAACCACCCACATAGACCATGATGACCCGAGCTCGTTACAATATAGGCGATCATTTTGGACCCTCAAAAGAAGCAATCACTCAAGCTCCTATATAGATCACTGATGCCTTGAGCAAGACTGATCATTGAGAATTCACCGATTCATCCCCCAAACACCTCGGATGGCCATGGTCAGGCTCACACCTGAAGTAATATAGGAACTCTCAATTGGATCAAGAGTCATCCTATTGATACCAGCAACACCAGCTCAACCTAAGAGAGTACCTTAAGACAAGATAACTTGGTCCCTAATACCCATCCACCTAATGATTTGATCAATTTAGCAAACAAAGGGATCTACCAGATAGTCCGCCGCTCAATTGGACAATCCAATGGATCACAAACTAGCAACATTAAGTGGGGAATGAGTTGTTTCCCACTTATGAGAGTGGGACCCACATGTCAACATGAGTTGAGACATTTCACCAGCTGAAGCCACCCTCCCTCACCCACTCTCTCACTCGCCCATTCATTTGCCACACTCCCACTCTCTCTCTACACCCCAAGAACAAGGATGAACCCTAGAACTTGAGAGAGAAAGGATTAGGGGAGAGATTGGAGATGAGAAGAAGAAAGAAGAAGGAAGCACTAGCACCACTCCATGGACACCATCAACATATTCAATCTTGTTCATGGTGAGCTCAAGAAGTGTAGCTCTCATTTCTTGGATTTTCCACGAAATGCCTAATTTATGGTTTTAATGAAGGATTGAAGGATTTCTTGCTGGTGGTGGTTCCATCATATGTAGAGTAAGTTCTAAAGATCTTTATCTAGCTCAACCACTCAAGCATCCCATGGATTATCTTTTGACTCATATTTTTGGAATATTGCAATAGAAAGTTGATGAACAACCCATCTCTTAGATGAAGAAGCAAAGGGTAGAAAGGTGTTGGATCTTCAAATTTTTGGCTACGGAAGCTCTCAAATCTTAGAGCTAAGGATTTCATCTCAATCTGAAGATCTATCTCCATATTCTCATATTTCTAAGTTTGATCCTAAACCTATAGCTACACTTAGTAAAACAAGCTTTGAACCTAGCTATCTTGAGCCTAGTAAGCTACCTAAGCCACCCTAGAGACGTCTTGCACATGCATAGATCACAGCTTAGCACATCTAAGTTTAAAACCCAAGATCACCCAAGAACATAGGTTCTATTAATAGTATGATAGAGTGTCCATCAACCCGATGGAGTGTCCATCAACTCTAGAAGAGCACCCATCAGAGCCTTATCTACTATCGACATGAGTCAACAGAGCGTCCACAGCATCACCGTAGTGTCCATTGATTTATAAGAGTGAATAACCTAGAAACCTGAGAGCACCAAGTTCTTAGCGAAGAGTAGGAGACCTCTCACGGTGTGTCTGCTGATTTATAAACTTAATAATCTAGAAAACCTAAGACCTCCAAGTTCTATCGAATTGTTCGATACATGGCTCGGACCATCCGATGGATGATGTAACCCCTAGGAATGCCTACATCATAAACCATCGGAGTGTTCCTCAGAGTATCCAAGTTCTCAATGGAGAGTCTATCACATCCAATGGAGCGTCCGTCAACCCAAACAGAGTCCAACCAGACCTAAGTCACCTTGGAGCCCAACCTGACGAAGAGTCTACCACCTAGGTCGGAGTGTCCGTCAAGGTAACAGAAGATGTGAGTTGTTCAAAAACTTACCCAAGAGGTCAACAATACTAGGATAGGCTTAGTTGCAAATAGGGCAATAGTAGAGCCACAGTTAGATGTCTATTGGTGTTTCTTAATGTCACTACTAGGAGTATATCCCAGCAACAGCGCTAGAAATGCCTATTGATGATGGTTCATAAGTGTGTGTATAGGAAAGGGTATTCCGCAAGCGCACAAAACTATCATGTAGCACTTCGCTCGGTGAGTACCGAGTGTTGAATTTATATTTTCCCAAAGGAAGGCAGTTTGGCGTGTAGGGAATTATGGCTAGGTAGACTAGGTAGGTCGGTTTAGCAACATTGGGCTGATGAGCGTAGTATGGATGATGGACGGAAAAAGATAAAAGGGTTTTGATCACAAAGACAGAGGTAACTAGAAGTGTAGTGTAACTAAGTGTAAGAAGTAGAGTATGTAATCTTAATGCAACAAAAATAACTTAATGATAGTGAGATCATCCTTAGTACGAGGGGCGTTGGATTTAACCAAACACAAAGCACGAAGAGCCCAATATTTTAATAACTAGACCCTACGTGGTGGAATATAGAGGAAGGACAGGGCTATCACCACCTGCCAACTACCACAATCTATCCGGAGATCTAGCCGTACCTACAGGCAAGATATAGCCTAAGCACCACGCTTAATCTGTGAACTCACTGTTTCTATCCGAGCTCCGGTGAAATAAGATCAAAACACCCTAACAAGATGGTAGGACAAGTACTAACGATGAACGAACTAAACACTAAGGTAATAATGATGCAAATGCTAAAGAACAAGCACCTAAGCTCACTAATGATAGACTATAGTAAGACAGGACTGGAACTAAGCAAAGCTATATTACTGAATAAAGTACATGACAAAGTAAAGTACTAAATAAAGTAAATGCTAAAAGAAAGATTACAAGAGGAGCTATACCAGACCAGAAGACTCTTCTAGACTCCGAGGTGAGCTCCGCTCTACTCTTATCACTACTAGCTAGCTACTACTTCTAAGCTACTGCTCTTGGAGAGCTTCTGAGAGCTTGGAACACTTGTAATACTTGAGAGCTGCTGAGTGATGATATCCACCGAGCACCACAACCCCTTTTATAGTGTGTAGAGGGCATAGGGGTACTTGTAGGCTAAGATGAGGCAGTTTGGGGTGACTTAGTCGTTGGGCGATGTCAAGGGCCATTGGCCGATCGTCCATTCCACCGCCTCACCATCCAACGGTGATGGATGGCCTCTATATGGCGGTTGCATGCAGGTAAGTGAGTTACCGCGGTTTGGAGGTCTGTTTGGCCCTCTCCAAGTGTATGACAATGGGCCTGTGGATCCAAGGCAGTTCAACGTGCACCTTTGGATCAAACCGCCATGGATCAACACTAGAGAAGCAGTGAGGAGGCTTTCATGTGGATCAGTGACATGGCAAGGGGGGGTGGGGCCATCCGCCGATGGTGGTCATGGTCAGCCGACGTGGCACTATGGGCCCATGGTCCCCTACCATGTCCACTTGCCTCCTATGCTTCATATTTGTCCATTTTTGTGATTTTCCCTGCATACGAATAATTTTTCCAAGTACAAGTGGAACTAGGTGAATTATAAACATAATATGGCACATGTGATGCTGTTTTACCTTGATTTGGGTGGAATGTTGATGGTCAAAGTAGGTGTTTAGTGACCATCAACAAGCTCCCCTAAGCTACCCCGGCCCTTTGCTCATCCTGAGCAAACATGTGGGATAGCATGTTGGATCAGGAATTACTTCAATGTAACGCCCTGCAAAAACTCATATACAAACCAATACTATCTCTTGAGTTGAGCACGTTGGTGTTAGAAATTCATCATCAGTCTTAGCCATATGGGGCTTATAGCTTTCACCTTGACATAAGCAGTTGCAAGATAGCATAGCATAGACATAAACTTTCTTCCCTGCTTTGGTTTAGCTAAGACTTCCTGATGGTTTTCAAGATTTTGAAAGAAAAACTTGCCTAGTTCCTTAAATGGTACACTCAATCTCTCAATGGTGTTTAAGTCCTCTCCAAAGCTAAAAGATCTTGGCCTTTTTCCTACTCTAAGGCTTATGTGGAGTTCATAGGTAGGGATAAAAAGCGAGGCTTACTTGAATTGAATTTATTGCTAAATCAAACTCTCAAATCACAAGGAGCAACAAGTCATACAAAATGATCAAGATGTGCAAGTGTGTGGTATTTGGTGGAAGTGGTACTCCTTTTGAGAACTTCCCTTCCTCTAGCTTTCTTTTTGAGAGGGCATGGCTACCTTACCCTTTTTCTCTTCTCTTCTTTTTTTTGAGCTATAGAGCTTTTGCTCTCTTTTTTTAGTAGCCCATGCCTATCTTTATAATGATAGATAGCTAGAGGGGCATCAACATATGTCTCTTATGGAGCAAAGGGTGCATAAATATGGAATGGTGGTTGCATACTTCCAATGTAGAAGTACCTTATATATATTTGGAGTGTACGCGATCTTGATCAAAAGGTATGACAAGTTTCTCTACTCAGATCAACAAGGCTTGACAAAGCTAAAAAAACAAGAAGCATTTTGTGTAGGCTTATCATATCAGAAATCATATATTTGGCTCTGGTAGGAATTTTTCACCATTGAGGAACTTCTAGCAAGGGTATTTATCTTTTTGTAAGAACAAACTCTAGGCTGTCTCAACTATTCCTTAGACAAGGTAAAAAGAATTACTCGAATCTTTGCCACACATATCTCACAAAAGCCTATACTTGGTTCTAGCATTCGCGACCCACAAAAGCAGTCAACATAAGATGAACTCTAATTTTGCATGCTCAAAACTTGAAAAGTAAAGGGCTATATAGCAAGCTTTTGCAAAGTATCACAGAGCAATCATTCATCATTTTCAAAAGGTATTTTAACATCAATTTTAATAGCAAGAGTGTTTAAGGCAGCTTTAATGATTCTCCTCTACAATGGTTATAATAGCATAGTTGTATTCATATTCTATTGTCATTGTCATGCTACTATTATTATTGTATATATCATGCATTTTTCTAATACAAAAAATTAATGCAGATAAAAGAGAAGGTGTAAATAACTTCATACCTAAGCGGGTGAGGTTCTCCCCCAAGCTTGCCTTTTGTGGAGGTTGGAATCTTCTTCTTGGGTGGCTCTTCTTGAATCTTTCCTTATTTATTACTCTAGTACGATAATTTATTACTAAGCCTATTTATTTTGAGATTTAATTTATTGAAGTATTTATAGATTTTTTTATATTATTATGAATTTATTCTAAATGCTAGTACTTTGTATGTACCTTTATTGAAAATGTAAACATGCAATGCAACTAATAACCTAACATGTAATGCAAAGTTGAGAAGGGAAATATGCAAATGCAACCTATACTAAATGCAATGGAAATGCAGTAAAATCGTACCTTCTAGTACCGGCTCATGGCTATTCTTCCTTTCATGGGGTTCTTCTTCCTTGTAAGGGAATTCTCCCTCCTTACTCTTCTCAGAGATGTTCGTAGGATTAGGCGACGAGGATGTAGATGACGCTTCCTTCTTCTTGCGCCACGTCCCTCTTGTCTTTGGCTTATTCTTTCTAGGCTCTTTCTTCTCCTCAATTGGCCTTGGCTTTCTGGTTCTTCTCTTCTTGGTTGCTTCTTTCTTTCCTGTTTCTCATAAAAGATAGGTTTTCCAGAGGCAAAAGAAAATGTTTCTTTCTTTCCATGTAAGTGGAATTGAATGCATCCAGATGCCACATATATACAAGCATTAGTAGTATTGAGAAAAGGATGGCCAAGGATGAGGGGTGCATCCTTGCTAATTCCCATATTTAATACTACAAAATCAGCGGGAACATAAGCATCTCTAACCTTGACCAAAAGGTCTAGAGCTATTCCTTCTACATAGCACACTAACTAATCGGCTAGTTACAAATAGATAGAAGTTGGAGCTAATTTAGTGTAAAACAAGTTTTCATAAGTTTCCTAAGACATTATGTTCACACTAGATCCAAGATCACAAAGTGCATTTTCAAAAGTATGAGGACCAATAGGGCAAGTAATAATAGGACTTCTAGGATCACCTTTCTTAATAGGAACACCCCAAGCATCTAAACCAAAATCGTACCTTAATGTGACAAGGTTGGCCATCTCCATGAATTCTTCAGACTTGCTAGGAATTCTTCCTTTCTCAATAGTTGTGCTAATTGGGTTTTTAGCATCTTATTAAAGCTAAGTTGATTCTTTATAGCGGAAGAAAAATCATCCAATTTAGCATTTATGTTTTCCAACATCTTGTCATTAGCATGGAGTTTCTTATTTATACTATCAGTCATTCTACCTTGACTATAGACAAGATCCTTAAGGAAAGGATAACCATTACCTTGATTACTCGGGCATTGCGAACAATTATTGTAATTATTACCTCCTTGTTGTTGGAACGCTGATTCCATCCTTTATTTTGAGGACAAAAACCGTTGTCATTATTGACAAAGTTGAGGTCTTCATGGGCCTCAGGGCAGAAATTGCCTAAATGTCCAATCTCTCCACAAACTTCACAAGTCATGTGGGTGTCCATGGCTTGTATAGTTTCTTGGGCACTCATTTTGTCACAATTTTCTAGTCTCTTTGCAAGCAGATCCACCTTAGCTACAAGCATGTCAGCTTCTTTAAGAAAATGCATACCTCATTTGCGGGGCTGTAGTTGTTCATCACTTCATCCTTGGTTGGAAACCATCTTCTCGATCAATGCCTTGGCATTTGTGACATTAAGCGGAAAGAATGCTCCTCCTACGGCAGCATTTAAATGGCTCCTATCCAATTGAATTAAACCATGATAGAAGTTCTAGATCAAAAGCTAGTCTTCTATACCATGGTGTGGGCAGGAATCAACTCATCAGCTTGCTGTTGAAAGCTAGAGATTCTGTTGCGAAGAGTATTGGTCTTACCCATCAGGAAGAACTTAACTAGGAAAGCATTGGAACACTTATCCTATGTATCTATAGCATTGCGAAGAGTAGAACTATTGTCTCACTTTTCCTAGCAAGGAGAAGGGTAAAAGATGAAGACGTATGGCCTCTTGGGTCACTCCCTTAATGGTAAAAGTATTACAAATCTCCAAGAAATATTGGAGATGTGCATTAGCATCTTCATGGGCTTAACCACAGAAAAGACTAGCTTGCACCATCGTGATCAATGCGGGCTTAAGCTCAAAGTGAGTGTCTGCATTAATGACATTGGGGCCAGTGGCTACATTAGCAGCCGAAGGGGTAGAAAACTCACGGATGGTCCTATTGGCCATGATCATGCTAGGAAGAAAAGAAGGTAACTAAAGAGAAAAAAATGAAAAGGAAAAGAAGGTTGCTAAGACAGAGACCTAGCTAACAGAACCTAATGATAGATTCATAACATGCACCAGTTGTCTTCCCTGGCAACGGTGCCAGAAATGCTTGTTGGCATTTCTTAACATCACTACTAGGAGTATATCCTAGCAACGGTGCTAGAAATACCTGTTGATGATGGTTCATTAGTAGGAAAGGGGATTTCGCAAGCGCATAGAACTATCATGTAGCACTTTGCTCGGTGAGTACCGAGTGTCAAATTTATATTTTCCCAAAGGAAGGCGGTTCGACATGTCAGGAATTGTGGCTAGGTAGACTAGGTAGGTGGGTTTAGCAACATGAGGGTGATGAGGGTAGTATGAATGATGGATAGAAAAAGATAAAAAGGGTTTTGATCACATAGACAGAGGTAACTAGAAGTGTAGTGTAGCTGAGTGTAAGAAGTAGAGTATGTAATCTTAATGTAACAAAAGTAACTTAATGATAGTGAGATCGTCCTTAGTATGGGGGGCATACTTGTGTTGGATTTAACTGAACACAAAGCACAATGAGCCCTATGTTTTAATAACTAGACCCTACGTGGTGGAAGATAGAGGAAGGATAGGGTTGTCACCACCTACCAACTACCACAATCTATCTAGGGAGCTAGTCATACCTATAGGCAAGATATAGCCTAAGCACCACACTTAATCTATAAACTAGCTGTTTCGATCTGAGCTTCGGTGAAATAAGATCAAAACACCCTAACAAGATGGTAGGACAAGTACTAACGATGAATATATTAAACACTAAGATAATAATGATGCAAATACCAAAGGACAAGCACCTAAGCTTAGTAATGATAGACAATAGTAAGACATGACTTGAACGAAGCAAAGCTATATTACTAAATAAATGTTGGTATAAATTAACGCACACAGAATAATCCACAAGCGCACGGATAATATACCAATGTAGCACATCACTGGGAGTACCTAGTTTTATATTGAACTCGAGGAAACATGTGTGAGAATAACCAAATCTAACTTATCCCAACTTCACAATCAAGGCTAGATAATAGGAGCGTAGAGAAGATCACAGCAGTCTTCTAGTTCTAACTTCGGTAAGCTTTGTCTTCTATTGTTCAATTTTGGGGATATTACTAGAGAAAACATAGGCAGAGTGTGTTTCCTATAGCAACAGAGTCCTGCTAGGCCTACTAACAGGAGGAGGACTACAGAAGATTCAATGAGGCTATAATAGTCACCCTCACGAGCTACCACCAATCCAAAAAATAGGGTACATCCATGAGTAACCGAGTCTAAGCACCATGCTTACACTACGAATACTACTTTAACCCAGGAGCTACAAGGATTAAAGTACTCAAAAGAGAGTCGTAAACCTGAAGAACAATATGAACAAGATGCTTACTTGAATTAGAAGTCGATTACTAGAGAAATCTTAGAAGCAAGCTCAAGAAGAACTTAATTTCACCAGGGTACAAGCCGTAGAGAGAGCACCGACAGGCCAAGACTCCTCTAAACTCTTCCCTCTCACTCTATCTCACTATCTGTAATACAAGACTAGATCCTATTGAGGACTAATGTTCTCTTGATTGCTAGCTCTGATCCAGGTGGACATATGAATTAGGGTTTCTAGCTTCTCAGCTCTCAGGATCAAATGAGACATGCCCTAAAGGGGGTGCAGGCTGGTATATATAGGCCGAAGCATCAATCCTGAGCCCTCGGATCAAACCAACTTAAATAAACGGTAGAGATGCAATCCTTAAGGCGGTGGAGAACCGACATAACACAAGGCTAACAGGTGGGACCCATAGGAGCTAGGTGGCCTCTAGGTGGGGCCGGGTGGCCCCACATGTTAGAGATATGTGTCCTGCTTTGGTGATTCACATTCTAGAGTCTTCTAGAGTCTTGCCACGTCGATTACGCGGCAGAATTCCATGATTTCTTTTTATGAATAGGTCCTCCTTGGCGGTTTTCTGATTTAATCCTGCTAAAAACATAGATTCACCAAAACTCACAGAATTTGTCAGTTTAAACCCCTAAGTCTACATTGGTGATCTATTTTAGCCATTTATACAAGTTATATTGATGGTTTATGATGAATGTTAACTACCGTCAACAAACTTAGGATTCAAACTCCCCCATACTTAGGATGGATTACTTAAGACATAATCTTAGGACAAGGCATCAAGATAAAACCATTCCTAGTCATGCATGCACTGCAGGATTCAAAGTGTCTACCATGAAACTTTGGGCGATTGAAGAATGGAACAGCTTGAAATAGATCACCATCTTCCTTCAGTCAAGTCAATTGGAGAAATATTTTAAGATTTTTGAAAACAAAACATAGCTTACCTTCTCCATTTGTAGTACTCTCAAATCTCTCTCTCTATATATATGGTATTTTTGGATCCTCACTAAGGCATTGATGACTTTGCCTTCTTTTGGCCTACTTCTAGCAGTTTATGTGGAGCTCAGGTAGAGATGAATATGAAAACATACTTGCATTGCATATATTGTAAAGTCAAAACAAGGATCCAAGAAGAAAAATGTCATACTCTTAGATAAAGATGTGCATGTGTGTGGATATGTATATGGTGGCTATCCTAATTCTACTATGCTCCTTGAAACATATCTCTCTTGTTTGAAACTTGAAAACTTTTGCAAGAAAACATGGGCTATCTTATTCATCTCCCTTTCTTTTTTTGAGCGGGTATCTGAGTACCCATTGTTTTATCTCGGACACTTGTCCATTTGTTTCAATACTTTCTTTTTCTTTTTCTTTTATGAATAACTTTTGCATAGCCCATGCTTCTCTTTCTGCAATTGAAACTTTTCAAAAGAGACATTTACAAGAACTTGGAGCATTTATCCTATCAAGCTTATTTTTGTGTCTATTCCTAGTGTAGGAGTAGAACATTTTTGGGTGGATGGAAAACATGTTGTTGCATACTCCTGTGTAGGAGCAGCAGATATACATGGAGTGTATGTGATCTTGATCTTGAGAGCATGATAAGTTTCTCAACAAGGGTCACAAGGTTTGACCAAACTCAATACAATGACAAGTAGTATATGTAGAAGGTTTTCCTAGTCTATATTTCACTCTGGTAGGACATTGCTTGCCACAAAGGAGAGGTATAGCTATTCGTTTTACTTTTTGAAATAAAATTCTCCAATAATAAGACACCAAGAATCAAGTTCTTATTATTCTACTATATCTCATTCCACAACAACTTAAGTAACATGGGGTCCCTAATAATAAGTTCCCAATAGTAGCATGACTTCTAGGAAAAGTATTATGTGAGTCTATCCTTAAGTCATGATTGAAATAATCTTTCCTCGGATTTTAAAGTTGTCATATTAAGGATTTTCAATTCGGTTCGAAACAAAAAGCGAAACATATAAAAATAGAGTATATTTGACTCAAACCTGACCGTGGATGAAGGCGAGGCGAGGCAGCGCTGTGATAGGCCAAGCGGCCCACTCTCGGGCCCATTTCGGTCCAACTTTGGTGAGCATGGTTTTTGTTCTGTTGCTTTCTAAATTTCATCATGTTGTCGCGGTGTGTCTCCCCCACACTTGTTTTCCTATATACCTTGATTCACAACATGTGGAGGCAAACACATATCCAAAAGAAGTAGAGAACATATAATAATAAGACTCCATTAGTATCATAAGGCACTTTATTACACAAGCACAAATTAAACACAAACTTTTGATGACCTAGCACACACTTTAATATTCGAACAATCTAAGCTAAGCGAGTAACCTACACATACTATCTTTAAACACATGACCTAAACACTCGTGCCTTATTATTAGCTACCTAATTCTCACATCTTCATCTTAGTAACAAAATGATTTAAAGCATTTAGGTCATGTTGTAGGCTCTTGCGATAGACGTGTTCTTCGTCGATCCTTTGCTCTAGGGTATATATAACATCGGAGAGGTCTTCAATCTTCTTCTCTGAAGGGACCATGATGCCTAAGATGGGGGGGGGGTGAATTAGGCAACTTAAAATTCTAACTCCAAACTATGGCCTCTTTTTCTAACCCTAGCAAAACCTATGCAAAGATAAACTATCTAGATGTGCAACTATGGTTTTGCTAGTGTGTTGCTATCTCTACCGCAAATGTAGTAAAGTAATCAATGTAAATGCAGAAGCTAAAGAGCAAGGTAGAGATATGCAAACTCCCGTCGATGACTCTGGTATTTTTACTGAGGTATCGAGAAGCACGCAAGCTTCCCCCTAGTCCTCGTTGGAGCCCCTCGCAAGGAATCCCTCGCAAGGGCCAAGCTCCCAGTCGGGTAACTCCATGGATAGCCTCGGGCCTTCCCCACGCACAAGTGGGTCTCCGACGTGCCTTCCGGCAAGCCTCTCCCAGATGCTCTCCACCGTCTTCACTATCAAGTTTCCGGCCGAAACGCCACGGGCCTTGTTCCCTTCGGTACACGGTGGCGGACACACCACAAACACGATTGGTGTGATCTCGCAAGACTTCAAGACCCTCCGATGTACAACACTTGTGCTCGCAAGCACGGGGTGGCAAGAGGTATGCTAACCTCACTAAACACTAGGCATACACCTAGAGCAAGCGCATAAGCGGTGGTCTAATCAACCTAAGCACTTCGCAAAGCACTTATGCTAATCACCTAATAAAACACTAAGCTCTATGCAACTGGACATCACTAAAATGGTGTATCAATGCCCTTGGTATGTTTCCTCAGCTCCACACACCTCAAATGGCCGGTTGGGGGTTGTATTTATAAGCCCCACTGAGAAAGTAGCTGTTGGGGTCGAATTCCCGTGAACCTGCTACTGACCGGATGCTGAATCGTCCTGACCGGACGCGTCTGGTCGTCTCGACCGTTGAGTCGGCAATATACTGATCAGACGCTGGCTAGCGTCTGGTCGCCTACCACCGGACGCGTCCGGTCATAGATATGCCACTCTGGAACCTTTCTGTAATCGATCGGACGCTGTGTTCCTGCGTCCGGTCGGTTGCCACCAGCGTCCGGTCCTCTCGTCCGGTCGCCTGTCTGTCGAGCCACCAGTCCAGCGTCCGGTTGCGCTTCTAGCGTCCGGTCCAGCATCTGGTCGCCTTTGCGAGCTCGTTTCTTTATGATCTTGCATATGGCTTGGTTCCAATCTTCATGCTTGGACTTTGCTTGATCTCTTGGGTCTTCTCTTGTGCTCCTAAGGTCTTACTTGAGGTGTTGATCATCGGATCACCACGTCGCCTTCGTCCAAGTCACGTCTTGCACCTTATTGAACTACAAAATAAACACTTGCAAATTCATTAGTCCAATTTAGTTGTGTTGGTCATCAAACACCAAAATCCAAAGTAAATGGGCCAAGGGTCCATTTTCCTTACAATCTCCCCTTTTTTGGTGATTGATGCCAACACGACCAAAGCAAGCAAATAATAAGAGTTTGGAAGTTAAAAACTACCTACTGGCTAGAATGCAATGCGAAGGGCAAGGTTATATGATACTAATTGACAGATACCAATTAAAACTTTACTTAAAAGCTTGTTTTGCCCTTGCAAATGTCCCCATGTGATATTATGGATTAAAGCCTAGCTTTCAAAAAAAATTTACCATTACTTAGACTAACCCATAATTTACTTCCCTCCCTTTCTCGGACCATTACTACTTGTAGCTAAATGCTTGTCTTTGGTCCTTCAAATTCTCCCCCTTTGGCATCAAACACCGAAAAGGAAGACAAGTAGCACAAGGGAGGGTCAAATTTCGTGATCCTTTGTGTATAGAGTGAAATGGATCACAAAATTTGACTCTCACATTATATAGACTAAGCTCCCCCTAAATATATGCATACATATGGTAGAAAGCAAAGCATCTGCATAATTAGCAATTTATTGTACAAGAGAGTTTAATCTATATAATGCATGGAGAAACCATATGAATATGAAATGAAATCAACATGAGACTACTACACATGTGATAGGTTTGAAAATTTTGATACCATTTGAACAAGTGTTAGTCTCAAAGCATCCAAGTTGTGGATTAAGCTCCCCCTAAATTTGTGCACACAAGTGTTGAATACTTGTAAAATTTGTGAACATTGATTTAAGTATCAAAATACCACTTGAAAGATGATATTTGGGAGAGATTATCTACAATTTGGACTTTGGCACATATTAGATAATTAATTGTAAAACAAGCTATGTGTCGTGCTCCTAAACAATTTTAAACCATGTAGGTTTGCTCCAAGGGTTGATAATGAAACCGAGCAAGCCTACCATATGATATACCTATTCGATGCATGACAAAATATTTAAGCATGTAAATGCAAACATTAGGCATGAAAGATAGCTAGATGCTTTAAGAGTATATCAATTGAAAAAAACAATATCAATTGAAATGAATACTAATTGAAAGTAATGACATCTAGTTACCTAACATGGGAAGGGGATTTTGGGTCCATAGTATTCACTAACCTACTTGGCAATGACTTTGTCCATCATGATGCACCCCATGAAATGCACCCAAACTTTTCCAAGTCTCCAAATTCCCCGTAGACCGATGGACTTCTCACTTCCCTTTCGAAATCCAAACCTTCTTGGTGCTCTTCATGTTGGAAATGATTTCCTTTGGCACCCAAAAGCATTTGACCCCATTGTTGGCTTGCTTGTTCACCTTGATGGCCACCACCTTGTCATTTTTCTTCTTCTTCAAGAGATAAGGTGTGGAGGCCTTCTTGTCCACCTTGTTGGTGTAGGTGTTGGAGAGCTTGCTTGTTTGCTTTTTCTCCTTCTTCTTTGCTCCTCCCCCATTCTTCACCTTGCACTCATAGGACTTGTGACCTTCCTTGTGGCACACGTAACAAATCATGGTTTGTCCTTCATCAAGCTTCTTCACTCCCTTGATGGTGTTATCTTGATGAAGTTGGGCTTGCTTCGCCTTGCCTTTTACTTGAGTCAAGTCCTTGGTGAGGCGAGCTACTTCTTGCTTGAGTTGCTCATTCTCCTTTGCAACCTCTTGTGTGCATGTATCTACAAAAACTTTCTCAACATAAACTTGGTTGCACAAGGGTGAGTCTAAACATAAATCATTACAAGAAGTAGAGGCATCCTTTTTAGACATGTTAAAGATAGAACTTTTCTTTTTAGATGCCTTGGTGGAGTGTGTGCTAACGGCTTCAAGATTAGCAACTTTATTTGTTAGCTTATCACAATGTTTGCACATGGCTTCCATTTTAGCAAGCAAACTATTATATGCTTCTTGTGAGCTAGCTAACTTTTCTTTTAATTTTTCATTTTTCTTTAAAAGTTGCTCATCATTGATTGTGCATGCATTTGTTGTTGCACTAGCCTTAAGTAGCTCAATTTTAGTAGATAGTTCAACATTAAGATTTGCAAAGTTTTCATATTGTTCAAGCAAATTTTTGTATGCTTCTTGTGAACTACCTTGCTCTTCTTTTAAATTTTTGAGCTTCTTTTGTTGACTAGTGCAAATTTTAGCATATTTAAGATTTTGTTGCACAATTGTATTATAAGAAGGCAAATCATCATCACTATCGCTCTCACTAGAGGATGAGCTTTCGTTACCTCGTGCCATAAGGCACACACGTCAAGAGCTTGATGATGAGTGCTTGCGGCCTCGCCTCTTGTGATGGTGTTCTTCTTCACTTGAAGAATCATCTCATGACCTTATTGATGTGAGGGCTTGGTTCTTGCATGCCTTCTTTGTCTTGGGTGTGGGCTTGTTTGGACAAACTTCCACAAAGTGTCCCGACTCACCGCATCCATAGCATCCTTTCTTTCTTTGCTCATTTCTTTGATTGGTGAAAATGAGATCTTGAATTTGGATGGGCACACCCTTGACATTGAGTCTTTGGATCATCTTCTCCACCTTGTTGATTAATTGGATTGATTCTTCATCAAGGTCGGAGGTGGAGGAGGAAGATTGTTCGTCATCACTTGAATCTTCATCATCATCATCATCCTCATCTTCCTCTTCTTCACTTGAGGAGCTTGAGCTTGAGCTTGACTCAATTTTCTTGCCCTTCATCTTTTTCTTTTCGCTACAAGCGAGAGCTTTGCCTTTGCTTGATGAAGAAGCTTCTTCTTGCCCCATCTTACGTGACATTTCAAATGTCACTAACTTGCCAATGGCTATGCCCGGGGTCATATTGCTCAAGTCCTCCATGTTGTGAAGGATGGTGATGATGCTTGCATATTTCTTTTGTGGTAGCATGGAGATGATCTTCCTCATGATGTCTGCATCATCTAGCTTTAATAATCCTACAGAATGAAGCTCATTGATAATTAGATTCAAACGAGAATACATATCATGAATAAGCTCATCATCATTCATAGTAAAGGAATCATAGTTTTGCTTTGCTAGACAATGTTTTTGCTCACGGACATTGCTTGTGCCGTCATGGAGCTCTTGGAGTTTTAACCAAATTTCATGTGCCATATTTAAAGTGGATACTTGGTTAAAAACATCCATACTAAGTGATTCAAACAAGCAATTTTTAGCTCTAGCATTGAAGTGCATTTCTTTTTCATCACTCTTTGTGGGTTTTTCGGGATTCTTGATGGGTTTCATCCCATCACGAGTGACTCTCCATACACCCAAATCAACTGCCTCAAGGTGGCAAGCCATTCTGGCTTTATAGTATGGGAAGTTAGTGCTGTCAAATTGTGGAGGCCTATCGGTATCCATCCAAACTACTCTACAATCACGTCGGCTCAATGGCGGTTAAGCCAAGGGTCCAAATATGAGCCAACTGGCTCTGATACCAATTGAAGGGACCGTGACGCCTAAGAGGGGGGGGGGGTGAATTAGGCAACTTAAAATTCTAACTCCAAACTATGGCCACCTTTTCTAACCCTAGCAAAACCTATGCAAAGATAAACTATCTAGATGTGCAACTATGGTTTTGCTAGTGTGTTGCTATCTCTACCGCAAACGTAGTAAAGTAATCAATGTAAATGCGGAAGCTAAAGAGCAAGGTAGAGATATGCAAACTCCCGTCGATAACTCCGGTATTTTTACCGAGGTATCGAGAAGCGCACAAGCTTCCCCCTAGTCCTCGTTGGAGCCCCTCGCAAGGAATCCTTTGCAAGGGCCAAGCTCTTAGTCGGGTAACTCCATGGATAGCCTCGGGCCTTCCCCATGCGCAAGTGGGTCTCCGACGTGCCTTCCAGCAAGCCTCTCCCGGATGCTCCCCACTGTCTTCACTATCAAGTTTCCGGCCGAAACGCTGCGGGCCTTGTTCCCTCCAGTACACGGTGGCGGCCACACCACAAACACGGTTGGTGTGATCTCGCAAGACTTCAAGCCCCTCCAATGTACAACACTTGTGCTCGCAAGCACGAGGTGGCAAGAGGTATGCTAACCTCACTAAACACTAGGCATACACCTAGAGCAAGCGCATAAGCGGTGGTCTAATCAACCTAAGCACTTCACAAAGCACTTATGCTAATCACCTAATAAAACACTAAGCTCTATGCAAGTGGAGATCTCTAAAATGGTGTATCAACACCCTTGGTATGTTTCCTCAGCTCCACACACCTCAAATGGCCGATTGAGGGTTGTATTTATAAGCCCCACTGAGAAAGTAGCCGTTGGGGTCGAATTCCCGTGAACCTGCTACTGACCGGACGCTGAATCATCTTGACCAGACACGTCCAGTCATCCTGACTGTTGAGCCAACAATATACTGATCAGACGCTGGCTAGCGTCCGGTCACCTGCCACCGGACGCGTCCGGTCACAGATATGCCGCTCTGGAACCTTTCTATAATCGATCAGACGCTGTGTTCCTACGTCCAGTCGGTTGCCGCCAGCGTCCGGTCCTCTTGTCTGGTCGCCTGTCTACCGAGCCACCGGTCCAGCATCTGGTCGTGCTTCCAGCGTCTGGTCCAGCGTTCGGTCGCCTCTGTGAGCTCGTTTCTTCATGATCTTGCGTACGGCTTGGTTCCAATCTTCATGCTTGGACTTTGCTTGATCTCTTGGGTCTTCTCTTGTGCTCCTAAGGTCTTACTTGAGGTGTTGATCATCGGATCACCACGTCGCCTTCGTCCAAGTCACATCTTGCACCCTATTGAACTACAAAATAAACACTTGCAAATTCATTAGTCCAATTTAGTTGTGTTGGTCATCAAACACCAAAATCCAAAGTAAATGGGTCAAGGGTCCATTTTCCTTACATTCTCTAAGAGAGCAATAGTCATCCATGGACGCTTCTCAGCCTCTGGGATAGGTGGTGATGGCGCCTTCCTCTTCTTCTCCTTTGGAGGAACAACCTTGATTTGATATGGCATAGCCCAGACTCCAATGGTGGTATGAGGGGTAACCGACTTGTATTTTGCACATGTGATGTCTCCAAACTTATTGGTTTTAACTCTAGTCAGCACCTCGTTTGCCCTTTGAGGAAGGAGATTGATCTCCTTTGTCACCTTGATCGGTGGTGATGCCTTAGGTTGACGTGGCTTGTCCTTGAGAAGTAGACGTGGTGGCAGCGGAGCAATCATCACTGGACGGCGGATGGCTCGGGCGAAGTAAGATTGACTTGAGCAAATGGGGGTAATTTCTAGAGGAGCGATGGTCAGCACAAGCGCATCGGGCTTCTTTCTAGGATCAAAACCATAGGGGACAATCTCTTTGTTGGCTATGGGAACTAGAGAGGAGGAAAGCTTTGTTACTATTGGAGAAGGCTTTGATGGGATGGCTATGGAGGCAGGTTGAAGCTTGCTTATATAGGGGGGACAACTTGCAGTAGGGGTCAAGATCTATCCATATGAGGTCTCATAATGAGGAAAAACCAAATGCATCGAAAAACTATGGGATTTTAATAAGGAATGATCTAGAAGACACGAGAGAGTTGACCGGGCGCGAGAGGGCTAACAGTGGGCCGGGCGACCTCTAGGTGGGGCCGAGCGGCTCCACATGTCACCCTCTCATAGTGATTTTCTTGCGGTGGTTTCTAATCCCTATCTAATCCTGAAAAGTATATTTTCACGTTACGAATCGTAAGGAGGATGGCAGTGGTGTAAATCTATGGTAAAATCTAGAAATCTACCTTATCCAAATCCTCAGGTGGTTTTTAGGTTCTAGAAAGATCTTGAGACGGTGGCCATTTACCTTGAATAACATACCTTCATCATTTTGAAGTGTTACCGCTCCATGCGATGAAGTGCTTATCACCTTGAATGGTCCTTCCCATTTGCTCCAAAGTTTTCCATGCCCGAATAATTTAATCCTGGAATTAAAAAGTAATACCTTATCTCTAGGGGTGAACTCCTTGATCCTATTGCCATGTGATCTTTTTGTTCTCCTTGTAAATCTTGGAGTTGTGATATGCTTTTTCACACCATTCATCAAGTTCAGACAGTTGCATCTTCCTCTTGGTTCATGCGGCTTCAAAGTCCATGTTCCATCACTTGATGGCCCTGTGAGCTTTGAATTCTAGCTCAATAGGTAGATGAAAGGTCTTCCCATAGATGAGTTGGTATGGTGACATCCTAAGTCATGTTTTATAGGCCATTCTGTAAGCCCATAGTGCATCGAGTAGTCTATCTTTCCATGTAGTTCCCATTTCATTGATCGTCTTTTGTAGAATGTTCTTGATTTGTTTATTTCATGTTTCTACTTGGCCACTTGTCTAAGGGTGGTATGGAGTAGCAACATTGTGATGGATCCCATTCTTTGACAAGTAGTTATGAAAGTTCTTGTTAGTGAAGTGAGTGCCTCCATCACTAATCACCATCCTTGAAACTCTGAATCTTGGAAATATTATCTCTTCAAACATTTTCTTGGAGTTCTTTGCATCAGTAGCTTTGCATGGCATGGCTTCAACGCACTTGGAGACATAATCAACTACCACCAAAATGTATTCACAATTCTTCAATTTTGGAAACGGTCCCATGTAATCAATACCCCATACATCAAAAAGCTTGATCTGGAGGTTGTTGGTGAGTGGCATGGCATCTCTTGAATTGATATTCCTGTGCCTCTAACACGCTCCACACCTCCTGATGAAGTCTTTCGTGTCTTCATACATGGTTGGCCAAAAGAATCCACTTTGCTAGATCTTTGAATGAGTGCGGAATGCGCCATAATGTCCTCCATATGGTGATGAGTGGCATTGCTCAATGATCTTGATGCCTTCTTCCACTGGTACACACCTTCTGAGTAGGCCATCAGAGTAGACTCTGAAGAGGTATGGTTCATCCCATATGTGGAGACGACTTTCATAGATGAGCTTCCTTTTGTTTTCCCTCGGTGATACATAACCTGCAACCATAAAGTTAATAATATTTGCGTACTAGGGGTCAGATTTCATGACCTTGAGGAGCATGTCGTCCCATAGAGAATCATTAATGGCTAGTTCCTGTGAATTCTCAAACTACATTCTGGACAAGTGATCGGCAACATAATTTTCAACTCTTTTTTTATCTTTTATTTCTAAGTAAAATTCTTGGAGTAACAAAATCCATCTTATAAGTCAAGGTTTAGCATCTTTCTTAGTGAGCAGGTATTTTAAAGTAGCATGATTAGTATAAACAATCACCTTTGCTCCTATTAAGTAAGATCTAAACTTATCAATAGCAAAAACAATAGCCAGGAGTTCTTTTTTAGTTGTTGCATAATTAAGTTGAGGTCCTGTCAGAGTTTTGCTACCATAAGCAATTGCATGATGCTTTTTATCTTTTGTTTGTCCCAAAACTACCCCACAACATAATCACTAGCATCACACATAATTTTAAAAGGTAGCGACCAATTAGGGGGTTGAATGATTGGTGCAGAGATGAGTGCTTTCTTAAGAATGTTAAAAGATTTAAAGCATGCATCATCAAATTCAAAGAGAACATCCTTAGCCAAAAGATTTGTAAGTGGTCTAGCAATATGAGAAAAATCTTTTATAAAGCGATGGTAAAAACCAGCATGACCAAGGAAACTATGGATCCCTCTAATATTTATGGGAGGAGGTAACTATTTAGTTACTTCAATTTTAGTTTCATCTACCTCTATCCCTCTTTCGGACACCAAGTGTCCAAGCACTATTCCTTCTCAAACCTTGAAATGACATTTTTCCAATTAAGGACTAAGTGCTTTTCTTCACATGTGTTACAAAACCTTGTCTAAATTTTTAAGATAATGATCAAAAGTTTTTCCATAAACAGAAAAGTCATCCATGAAAACTTCCATGATTTCTTCAATCATATCAGAAAATATAGACATCATGCATCTTTGAAAAGAAATTGGAGCATTACATAGTCCAAAAGACATTCTATGGTAAGCATAAGTTCCATATGGACATGTAAAGGTGGTTTTGCTTTGGTCATCTGGGTGGATCGAAATCTGGTGATAACCTGAATACCCATCAAGGAAACAGAAGAAAGAGTGATTCGCTAGTTACTCCAACATTTCATTAATGAAGGGCAACAGAAAGTGGTCTTTCTTTGTTGCCTTGTTAAGTTTTTGGTAATCTATGCACATCCGCCATCCAGTGACAGTTCTTGGGGGGATTAATTCATTCTTTTTATTTTTAATAATAGTCATGTCTCCCTTTTTAGGCACAACTATGCGGCACAAGATAGATGATCTCGGCATGCAATAGTTTTAAAACCTCTTTCTTAACAACCTCTCTCATCGCATTATTAAGCCTACGTTGGGGCTCCCTAGAAGGTATAGAGTTAGGATCTATAGGGATGCGATGGGTGCAAAGAACAGGGCTAATTCCCTTAAGATCTTGGAGTGAGTAGCCAAAGGTAGAACAATGCTTTCTAAAATAGTAATCAAGCGTAGGGATTCTTACTGAGAAAGTTTATCACTTATGATCATAGGAGAATCCTGATCATTATTAAGAAAAGCATATCTAAGACCAGAAGGTAGGGGTTTGAGTTAAATGGTGGGCTTAGGTGGTTCTAGTAATTCATCAAGAGGTTCAGACTCTGTAGGATTTTCCTCTTCTTCCTCGATGAAGAACTGAGCATCATCCTCAAGGTTGGGTTCAATCAAATTATCAAGAGATGCAATCTTAACCTTTTTCATTGAGTCTTCCTCGGGAATTGGCTCACTCTCAGCATTTAGAGAATGAGTATTGTGTATAGAAAGCTTAAAAATTTTCCCATGTCTTATATTCAACTTCCCTGTTTGTCCTTCTTAGATAAGTCTTTCAATTGGTTGTCCTATCAACAGGTCGAACTCCATAATATCAAAGATATAGAAGTTCAGATGAACCTTGGTTCCTTTTACCTAGATAGGAAGGACATAAAGTATCCCCAAACTTGGGAGAATGTGTCCTAAAAGACTTTTCAATAACTTTGTTGTTGGGGTCAATGGCATGTATTTCAATAAACCATGAACAAAAGATGCGGAGATGATATTAACACCCACAATAGGATTGTAAAGAGCATCGAAAGGAGCTTTATTAATTTGGCAATGAATGGATATAGAAGGTGAATCTAAGTGAATCACATTAGAGGAAAGCTCTGATTCTTTTTAAGGAAAGCTTTCTCAGAAGGGTCTAAAGGTTCTTCATTGGATGATGATTTCCTATACTTTTGGGGTATCCTCATAGTATGGTAATTCGAGGTATTTCCATATTCATAAAAAAGTTCATCCTCAAATTCAAGCATGAAGTTCGAAATCAGAGTTTCCTCCTTTTTTCGGTGGTTTAGGATTCAGGATAACTGAAGTTGGTGATGGGTCTGGTAAAGATTCAGGTTTAGCTATCTAGGATTCTTTCTCTAATGGCTTCTCTTCTACTTCTTTGAGGATGTTCTCTAAGATTTTTGTAAGAATGCTTCTCCCCGCATTGGCGGAGACATGCAAGAACGAGCCACCCAAAGCCATATTAAGACACCTTGAGGTTTTCCTATCAAGACCCATAGAGAAGTGTTAAAGAAGAATGGGGTCTTGAATGGCAAGGTTAGGGCCAATATGAATAAGAGTATTAAAGTATTCCCAAGCCATGCCTAGAGATTCTTTTTTCTTTTGTTTAAAAGATAGAACCTCTGAACAAAGTTTGACTACCCTAGAGATGGAAAAGAAATACAAGCAAAAGCTAGAACATAGGGCTTCCCAATCTCCTTGTCTACTCCCTATGGTGAGATTATACCAACGTTTAGCTTTTCCCGTCAAAGAGAAAGGAAAAAGCTACCATCATAAGGTTTCGTCTAACATGCCTGCAATGCACAAGCATACACAGGTATGCTCAAACTCAGTTGGGTGGGAATAGGGGTTTTCATCATCTTTACTCGAAAAGGGTTGATCCTGAACCATGTTGATTAAACATAGGCGCAACTCATAGCCAGGTGTTAGGATAGGCTTTGAAGACCCTTTTGTCTATAGGCTTGCGCTCATGGGTGCACCATATTGGTAGATAGGCATGGATTCTAGATCCATGGTAAAAATAATAAAAGAATAATGATACAAGGATAATCTAGGTTCGAAGTTAACTCAACAACCGTTTCCCCAGCAACGATGCCAGAAATGCTTGTTGGTATAAATTAATGCACACAAAATAATCTGCAAGTGCACGGATAATATACCGATGTAGCACTTCACCGGGAGTACCCAGTTTTATATTGAACTTGAGGAAACATGTGTGAGAATAACCAAATCTAACTTATCCTAACTCCACAATCAAGGCTAGATAATATGAGCGTAAAGGAGATCGCAGAGGTCTTCTAGTTCTAACTTCGGTAAGCTTTGTCTTCTATTGTTCAATTCTAGGGATATTACTAGAGAAAACAAAGGCAAAGTATGTTTCCTATAGCAGTAGAGTCCTGCTAGGCCTCCTAACAGGAAGTAGACTACAGAGGATTCAACGAGCCTATAAGAGTCACCCTCGCGAGCTACCACCGATCCAAAAAATAAGGTACATCCAAGAGTAACCGAGTCTAAGCACCACGCTTACACTACGAATACTACTTTAACCCAGGAGCTACAAGGATTAAAGTACTCAAAAGAGAGTCGCAAACCTAAAGAACAATATGAACAAGATGCTTACTTGAATTAGAAGTCGATTACTAGAGAAATCTCAAAAGCAAGCTCAAGAAGAACTTAATTCCACCAGGGTACAAGCCATAGAGAGAGCACCTACAGGCCAAGACTCCTCCAAACCCTTCCCTCTCACTCTATCTCACTATCTCTAATACAAGACTAGATCCTATTGAGGACTAATCTTCTCTTAATTGCTAGCCCTGATCCTGGTGGACATATGAATTAGGGTTTCTGGCTTCTCAGCTCTCAAGATCAAATGAGACATGCCCTAGAGGGGGGTGCAGGCTAGTATATATAGGCCGAAGCATCAATCCTGAGCCCTTAGATCAAACCAACTTGAATAAATGGCAGAGATGCAATCCTTAAGGTGGTGGAGAACTGACATAACAATGAGGCTGACAGGTGGGACCCATAGGGGTCAGGTGGCCTCCAGGTGATGCTGGGCGGCCCCACATGTTAGAGACATGTGTCCCGCTTTGGTGATTCACCTTCTAGACTCTTGCCATGTTGATTACACGGTGGAATTCTATGATTTGTTTTTACGAATGGGTCTGTTTGCACCAAAATTTGGGAGAAGAATGCGAGAATTTGAAGGCTTCCAAGATTGTGTCAATCAAGAAATCGATTGCATAAGGATCGATATCAGCTGATTTAGATATGACTCTAGAATCGGATCTCTTTGGATGACGTCAGTAGATAGCGATGGTGAGCTACGGTTGATGCCAAGAAACTATATATCGGACTCTACAAAAAGGGAAAGATTAGGATCCAAGTTATCTTAAATTAGAAATGTTTTCATCTATGCTGAAGATTGTAATGAGTCATGCTCGAGTAGGATTCATGTTTAGGCTCTGGGTATAAATATTGGACCCCGGCTATTGTAAAACACACACAATCAATCAAATACAAGTTACTTTTTTGGCTCTAGCCACCCCTTAGGAGTAGGAGTAGAGTAGATCTCGGTGAGTTCTTCAGCGAGCAGGGCTGCATCAGTCCGACCGACCTCCGGCTTGTCTATAAGTACAATCATGGCTTATACTTTCATTTGTACAGCTACATCGATCCGGTCGACCTCCACTGCGACTCTAGTATAAGCTAGTTATTGACTCTTGTTTAGTTCAAGTATGGCTACATCGATCCAATCGGCCTTCACTGCTCGAACTAGATTAAGGTCAAGTTATTGGCTCTATCTAAGGGTGGCGTCCTTCGAATAGATTCATGAAGTTAACGATATTGCTTATTGATTTTATTATTTATTTAATTATAGCAATATCACTTCACCCGATTGGGATTGATCTAGATTGGCCTTTATCCTGTTTAACCCATCATTTGTTTATCTAAACTGATCTAATCTGCATCTTAAACGATGAGTTATGTTTTATCGGCTATTTTATGTCAATCTTGATCGTACATAGTGTGTGGTTAAGGCATGTCTGGTCTTGAATAGATCTATTGGCTAACAAAAACCGTTCCATGGCCCGTTATCATGGCCTGTGTGATTCTGCCTCACACCCCACTATTAGCACCATGGAGTGTGGATCGTTATTTGGTAGATCTGTTCCTGATAGGATATGACCTTAACTGTGTGCTATGCCTGAATCGACTATTTTAGCCGATATCGAGTGCTTTCACATATACAGTTCACGTCACGAGACCATTGAAGTAAAGATAGGTTGAAAGATGTGTTAGCCCCATGATTATATTATTGTATTACGGCCTGCATGATTCTGCCTCATGCCCCACTGATATTAGTAATAAGTTAGGGTTGTTGAATTTATCACTGTTTCTACAACCTGCATGATTTTTCCTTCATGCCCCACTGGTCATAACGATTGATGAGATCTAATATGTTCATTAAATTTATCTCTATTAAATGGTTAAATGATGATGAGCTGCTTCTTTTATATAAAAAGGGATTCGCTTACTTGCAGTCATTGGCTTAGCACAAACTAATTATTGTTGACATCCTATTGCCATTGATTAATATTTGTCTGAATAGCGAGATTCATCTTGAATGATAACCAATTTTCCTTCCATAACTCCATGAGCTTTAACTGATTTATTCTTATGAGTATGATGGAATCGGCTATTTAGTCGATCTCCTTCCACATCGGCTCTCAGAGCCACACATTCGGGACTGTCTGGCAACACCGACATGCTCCATCTTAAATTACTGATTAACTTTCTCTCCTTGTCAATTGCAGGGTCAAATTGACTAGCACGTCTCGGGAGGAGTGCGCATGATCGATAATCCCTGCGTTGAAGCTAGGCGGATCTCCAGCTCCATCGAGCAGATCCTTTCGGCTTGCTCGTGTGCCCCGCATGGGACAAAATTTCGTGCCGACAGGGTCCTCCTTGGCGGTTTTCTGATTTAATCCTACTAAAACACATATTCAACAAAACTCATGGAATTTGTTAGTTTAAACCCCAAAGTCTACATTGGTGATCTATTTTATCCATTTATACAAGTTATATTGATGGTTTATGATGAATGTTAACTACCGTCAACAATAAATATGCTTCATATTTGTCCATTTTTGTGATTTTCCCTGCATACAAATAATGTTTCCTAGTACAAGTGGAACTAGGTGAATTATAAACATAATATGGCACATATGATGTTGTTTTAACTTGATTTGGGTGGAATGCTGATGGTCAAAGTAGGTGTTTAGTGAACATCAACAAGTACTGAATAAAGTAAATGCTAAAAGAAAGATTACAAGAGGAGCTATATCAGACCAGAAGACTCTTTTGGACTCCAAGATGAGCTCTGCTCTACTCTTATCACTACTCGCTAGCTACTACTTCTAAGCTACTTCTCTTAGAGAGCTTCTGAGAGCTTGGAACACTTGGAATGCTTGAGAGCTGCGGAGTGATAATATCCACCGAGCACCATAGCCCCTTTTATAGTGTAGAGGGCATAGGGGTACTTGTAGGCGAAGATGAGGCGGTTTGGGGTGACTTGGCTGTCGGGCGACGTCAAGGGCCGTCGGCCGATCGTCCATTCCACCGCCTCACCATCCGACGGCGATGGATGGCCACTGGATGGCGGTTGCATGTAGGTAAGTCGGTTGCCATGGTCTGGAAGGTGATTTGGAGGTCAGTTTGGCCCCCTCCAAGTGTATGACAGCGGGCCGGTGGATCTAAGGCAGTTCAACGTGCACCTTAGGATCCAACCGCCATGGATCAATGCTGGAGAAGCAGTAAGGAGGCTTCCACATGGATCAATGACGTGGCAAGTGGGGTGGGGCCATCGGCCGACGGTGGTCATGATCGGCCGACGTGGCACTATGGGCCCACAACCCCTACCATGTCTACTTGCCTCCTATGCTTCATATCTGTTCATTTTTGTGATTTTCCTTGCATACAAATAATTTTTCCAAGTACAAGTGGAACTAGGTGAATTATAAACATAATATGGCACATGTGATGTTGTTTTAACTTGATTTGGGTGGAATGCTGATGGTCAAAGTAGGTGTTTAGTGGCCATCAACAAGTACGGAATAAAGTAAATGCTAAAAGAAAGATTATGAGAGGAGCTATATCATACCAGAAGACTCTTCTGAACCCCGAGGTGAGCTCCGCTCTACTCTTATCACTACTAGCTAGCTACTACTTCTACGCTACTGCTCTTGGAGAGTTTCTGAGAGCTTGGAACACTTGGAATGCTTGAGCTACTGAGTGATGATATCCATCGAGCACCACTGTAAAAACAAAACCGAATGCACATCACATGTATGCCAGGATCTATTTATTCATACATGCGATGACAATGTAGTGATACAAAACAATGTTTATTACAAAAGTGATTACATATTATAAAATGACCAGAGGGTCTAAACAAAAATTACATCAAAGTTCGAGCGAAGCAGGGTCTCCATCCCCGCAGGTAGCCGACTGGTGTACACTAGCCTAACAATGACACCGTCTTCGGGAAACACCATCTTCTAGAAACTCCATTTTCTAGTCCGAACAGCTGGGTGGGGTAGCAAGGGGGATAAAGAGAAGGGTGAGTACATCTAAATGTACTCCGCAAGTGTAGGAAAGTATGACATGAGGACCAACACAAGGAAAGGCTTACAAGGTTTGACACAAGCACTTAAACGACACATCCTAGTTTACCTTAAATCCTTAGCACCTATTTACTAGGCGAAACCACTGTCTCCTCAGAGAACCAAACCATCTCCAACACTTGGATTCCATCCAAGCTCCATCTAAACCATCCATTCCCTTACCAACGAAAACCAACCAGCCACCAAGATTCACTAATCATGAATAAGTCCAGGCCTGCTCTTGACCGTGAGCACGACTGATATATCAGTTTTACACTCTGCAGAGGTTGCACACTTTCACCACGAGTTGTGTTTCCCCATCACGCTAAACACTGCCTAGGTGCTCAGCAGGGTCACACTACAAGGCCTTTACAAAGCCCCTCCAAGGTTTCACCGCTAACAGTGGGTACCAACACCACTGCAGAAGCCCCCTCTTGTGCCACACAAACCGACCCAATGTAAACCATAACTCGGAGGAAACTAATTAATTGGCCAGATCCAGCCCATCTAGACCTCATGGTTGCGCTGTTAAGCCAGGTTACAGGCTTCGAGAACCGGTCCTTAGAATCTATAGCATGTACCGGCACCAAAACAAGAAATCAAAATATATCAAAACCAAATAACCATCATACCAATCTTTCCATCCTGCTCAGATTCACCAACCCATAACCATGATCTCGCAAAGTTTCCAACTTTGCCACATATCAACACCATTAAGCAATTTTTTTGTTGAATTACCCAAACTAACCCTGAATGCAAAGCTAAGCATGAACTACTCCCAACCAACCCAGGTTTCAAGGATGATATATGAATTTCTAGTAAACCCTAACATGGGACTCAAGTTAGACTCAGCATGCAACTAATGGTCTAACTACACTAACTCAAAATAAAATAAATATAGGTGCAAGATGGTCAAGGACACTTGCCTCCGAAGAGCTGTTCAGACAATCTTCTGGTTCAACCTTGATCAGTTTTTCTTCAACAGATAGCATAGCACAACAGGAACAAGCATGATAAATTACCTAGAACGGTACATCAAACATTATAAGAGTTACTAATGTCTAGGCCTCGTCGCTATGATCGAATGAGCGCAAAAACCAACTAAAGCAAAGCTACGATTTAAAAGTTATCAGCTTTTGAAACTTTAGAGATTAAATTGCAAAACAGACATTTTTAAAATAAATATGGAGAAAAGTGAATTCATGTAATTTCTCGATGAACAGTGACATGATCGAGTATGAGGGACTGGATTTCGAAATATGCAAGGTCATCGGAATTATGGTTAGCCAGAATAGAATAGCAACGTACTAGACAAGATAAAAAGTAGGTGCTAGATTGTTGTACGGAGATTTATAGAATTACTGTGTTGAAAAGATGTATATGTAATCGGAGATCATGATGGCATAAATACGTACATGAACTTTTGGGCATACTAGTTTATGCACGGCTCCGAATATGTACTGTGGACGCTAGAGCGAAACTTCTTCACATGTATGACGCTGGATAGAATCAAATTGCAGGATAAGTATGTGAAGTTATACGGAGGCATCTCACAGCATGAAGGGAATTAGCAGCAACGTGAGATGGGCGATGAAGAAATGAAGTATGGCACTGGGGAGCCGGAGAGGTCTGGTGCGGCAACAGCGATGTTCCGGCAGCAATGTGATCAGATGGCCAGGCAAAACAAAGGAAGGTAAAGATCAATACATATCAGAGTAGTAACCATGAAAGACACTGTGGCAGGGCTCTGACCAAGTGTCGACAGTGAGCAGATTAGTTTGCCGAGGAAGACGATCAGCAGCTCGCCTTTGGGAAATGGAAGAGTTGGAATACCTGGCCCCTCCTTTTGTAGCCGCAAGGAAGGAGAGCAGCAGCCTGCTTGGAATTAAGGAAGACGGTGGAGCTGGTGCTAGCGTTAATACGGCAGCGCGTTTCGTCTCTTAGTGATGGAAATTGATGGAGCCGGTGAAAACTGATGGAGAGATAAAAGAGTGGTTTATGGTGGGCTTTGATGAGTTTGATTGCACATTTGTAGCAGCATGCATCTGACGGCAGTGAAGGAGATACTCTAGAATAGAAACGGAGTAGAGAATGAATGAAGAGAAATGGCTTAATTCAACAACGTCATTAATTCTTGACGATGGCCCACATGGTCTGAATGGAACCCACGAAGGAAAGAGAGAGATTAGAATCACAAATATTGGTGTTAGCAACATACATGAAGGACATGTCTGCTAGCTTTTCTTTGGTTAAACACGTGCAAGGAAAAGAGGTCCAAATGGGGGGAAAAAGATGACTTGCACAAGGAGAATTTGAGGATCAAGGAAGAGAAGACAAAAAGGTTGACTGGAGTTTGAAAATGTTTTTGGAGAAATAAGGACTCAAGAATTTTATTAGAATTTATAAAATGAATTTTCAAATTTATTTTTAAGCTAAATTTTGATTTTCTTAATAGAACAAAACCTATTAGCATCCTAAACGAATTTTTTAATTCATTTTTCATTCAATAAAGTTTGCAAAGGCATGAGTGCAAACAAACATATCAAATTGAATTCTAAAAAGTTTAGAAAATCATATTTTTGCACTATTTAAATTGTCAACAGCCTATTTAAATCTTTGACAATTTTAGTAAATTATAAAATCATTTGTTTTTTTAGTGTTTCTATTCACAACCCAAAATAGGAATTTTGGGATGTGACAACCACGACCCCTTTTATAGTGTGTAGAGGGCATGGGGTACTTGTAGGCGAAGATGCGGCAGTTTGGGGTGACTTGGCTGTCGGGCTACGTCAAAGGCCGTCGGTCGACCGTCCATTCCACCGCCTCACCATCCAACGCTGATGGATGGCCTCTGGATGGCGGCTGCATGAAGGTAAGTTGGTTGCCGCGGTCTGGAAGGCGGTTTGGAGGTCGGTTTGGCCCCCTCCAAGTGTATGACAGCGGGCCTGTGGATCCAAGGCAGTTCAACGTGCACCTTTGGATCAAACCGCTATGGATCAACGCTGGAGAAGTAGTGAGGAGGCTTTCACGTGGATCAGTGACGTGGCAAGGGGGGTTGGGCCGTCGGCCAACAGTGGTCACAGTCGGCCGACGTGGCACTGTGGGCCCACAACTCCCTACCATGTCCACTTTCCTCCTATGCTCACTGGGCCATTAAGAGCTAGAACATGGATGTGAAGCTAGCCGATAGAAATCGTCAAAAACAAATTGCCGAGCTAGAAGAATGGCGAGAGAAGGCATACCACAGAGCCAAGCTCTACAAGGAAAGAACTAAGAGATGGCACGATCACCGAATCTAATACAAAGAGTTCAAGGAGGGAGATAAGGTTCTTCTGTTTAACTCCCGAGTCAAACTCTTCGGTGAAGGAAAACTAAGAAGCAAATGGCAAGGACCATACACTATCATCAACACTTCACCACACGGCGCGATCACCATTCAGGACGATGATGGTAACATTTTCAAAGTTAACGGTCAAGGTTTAAAAGTTTAGAAATAGATAGAATAAACTTAATTGCTTTTGATAAATTCACTCAAAACTTATAAAAATTTAAAAATTAATTATACTAACATATTCTTTCATTCACTTAAAATATATAAAAAATTATCTTCTTAAGCAAGTCATCATGATAAAATGACCTTTATGCCTTCACTAGACAAACCATGATTCTTGCTCTATCTTGCTTGATTTTTGCTGATCACATGTATATTCACTCATTAATACAAGATCATGTGAAAATTTTGCAACATGAATATTCTCTTGATTCATCATGATCATGGGCATCTCACTCTATCACACGCTAATCCTGCTGAATCAAATCCTAGCACCAGCATCTCTAGGATCCACACGTATGCATGTGCACCTGGACAAAATCCTCGGCCAAGAGGAGCACCTAGGGGTGCGGGTGCACCCATGGTGCGGCCGCACCACCCCTGGCTCCGCTGGCTCCCAATCTTCTCGTGCATCTTCTCGATCCTCGGTGTATCGTAGCCATGGCAGTGCTTGGTTTGTTTCCATCGTGGTAGAGGCCCGAGCTCCTATATAAGCTAACCATAGCCTCTCCTCTCTTCACACCAAGCTACAAGCTCTCTTCTCTCCCTCCACTTAGCACTCAAGCTCCAAAAGCAAAGCAATGGCTAGCCACACTCTCACCTTGTACAAGGGCTCTTGCTCCACCTACAACCTTGATGGCATCTCGGTCTCCATAGACTTAGTACCTGAGAGCTCATTCGTAAGGGAGGAAGCGAAGGCGATCTTGGAGGCACCACTCGCTATAATGCCACCACCTAGCTATGCCATGAGTGGTGGTTCAAGCCTCAAGACCACGACGTGTTCCAAGGCGCCCCAAGGTGGCACCAAGGAGAAGAAGATGGCGCCAACACGACCTACCACCGGTGCCATTAGACTCAAGCGGAACGCTTCCGATGTTAGCGGACCTAGCAAGCGCCCTATTGTAACGCCTTCGGGCAATACGGTCTCCCGTGTTAGTTTGTCCTTTCAAACCACTTGGCCTAGTCTCTCCTATATTGTGGTAGGAGTGCACAAACCCGAAGGAGGGTTTGGGAAGGCTCTCATGCGCAAGCCGGCTAAGAAGTCGGTAAGCAAACCGGCTCCATCAGGGAAAGTGCCATTAGAATCCTCTGGTGCGCCCCTTAGGATAAAAAGTTTTAGGAAGCTCCTGCCAATCAAAAGACCCACAGGGCAATATGAGAGTAGTGATAAGGAGGACGCACCCTCCAAGGGCCCTTCCATCGCCTCTATTATCACCGAAAATGATAGCCTACGAGATCTCCTTTGGGGCCTTAACAACAACTTAGCCACGAACCTCCTCAAAATCAGAGATCTAGTCGATGACATCAACAGCTTGCGCTTCAAGCTCGACTAGAAATTAGCTAAGGTGGCTAAGGTAGTAGGAGTGGTGGATGTTCTAGATGAACCTTTGTAGGCCACTCCCGCTGCAACAATAAATTTAGGCGCATCTTTATCTTTTCAAGTTTTCATTCCCAATCATTTTGAATTACAATCTTGTAATGCGCCTATTATTTTATCATTAAAGAAATATTTTATTAATAGAAATATTTTGTTGCACTTGTTTTCTTTTCTCTTTGTTATCATAATAAAGATAGGTGAGAAAACAAGTGTGGGGGAAGAGCCACACTCACCTCTGACACAGTTGCACAAAAGACGGTTAAATTCAAATTCAGTCTGTGCAACTCTCTCATTTCATATTTGAATAGAAGCTTAAAAAACTGAAATAAAATTTATAAACATAGTAAAAAGAATATGCTCCATCACCATGTCTTCCTATGATTAAGAAGTTTGTATACTTTTTATTCCTTACTAATATTCCTAAAAACTTATGAACACTTATTATAGGGAACCCATTTTATCTAAGTAATTGATGAATGAGATATAGTAGGATGACATAACACTTACTCGTTCTTGCAAAGTACTTGGGATTTATTTTTACAAAACAAAATTCAAATAGCATGTTCCTTGAATGACATTCAAATACCTACCAAGGCCATGTATGATCTTACATGACAAAACCTTCCATATATGCCTCTTACTTTGTGTTGAGTTTGGTCAAGTTTTGTGACCCCAGTGAGAGATGTTTCATGATCCCAAGATAAAAAATCACATACATGTCCCAAAATAAATAGCTATTCCTACACTGGGAATATGCTAAAATATGTTTTCCATCACCACCAACATAAATACTCCACGCTCTAAAATATGATCTCTCTAGCATATTTTTAGAAAGAGACAGCAAGGCTATGCAAAAAGATTGAAAAAGAATGGGGCACATGAAGGTCCCAAAGTATAGAAAAAAGGTAAGGACACAATGAAGGCCCAAAAGTATCCAAAAGAATAGAAAAAATGATGATGAGCACATGAAGGCTCATGAGAAAAAGCTAGCCATGTCTCAAAACAAAAGCTAGAAAAAGAGATCATATCCAATAGAGGAGTATAATTCCACCAAAAATTCCACACACTTGCACTATTTTGATCTAAGAGTATGACGCTTCTCTTCGGTGTGGTCCGGGATTTGACTTTACAACAAATGCAAGGTAAGTGTGCCTCACAAATTTTCATCCCTACCCAAAGCTCCATATAAGCTTATTAGAAGTAGGATCATCAAAAGAGAAGGCAAAACTTCAAAATATGCCTTGGTGAGCAACCACTTACAAATTTTGAGTGACTCGAGAGAATCATTCAAGGAACAAAAGCTATCTTTATGTTTTCAAAAACATACAAAAACCCAAGTTTCTGAGCATGAATAGAGTAAGAAGATTTGAATCCAAGCAATTCTATTTTCAATAGCCCAAGATATTTTGGTAGACACTTGGAAGTTCATAGGTTCAGGTGAAGCTTGGAATAACCTGTATGCAGATTTTCAAATCAAGGAGAAACAACCTCTTAGTCCTTAGAGCTTTACTCGAGGACGAGCAAAGGACTAAGTGTGAGGGAGCTTGTTGGAGGTGCTTAACTCATATTTCTACCGCCAACATTTAAACAAAATAAAACGAATATGAACACCGAAACCTAGAATTAGGGTTTACAACTCACATTTTTCATGAGTTTTGGTGTATACATGTTTTGTAGGCACAAGTATGAAAATTCACCAAAATGCGCAATCAAGAAGGCGTATTCAAGCAAAACATATGCAAAAGCCCAACCAAATTCCAACTTCGGGCCAGAACACCAGTGTGGGAGCCATCCATGCCTAGCCAACAACCCACCAGAGCAAGGCAGTGGCGTGCGGGCACACCGCCCCCAGCTCCGCCCGGTACCACCTTACTCTGGCGGTGCATTCAATGCTGAGGGAGGCGGTTGCATGTGGTGCTTTCCTAAAATACATGCAGACCGACGTCCTCCAAGCCTATATAAGAAGACCCCCTCTCCACATTCAAAGCATCATACACATTTGAGAAAAAGAAAAAGGGCTACACACATTCCATTGGCTTCTAGCTAGACTAGAGTAGGGAGTGAGAGAGGGAAGAGTTAGAGGAATAGCGGAGTAGCGGTGCCCTCTACTTCTTGTACTCGGCAAGCCTTGTACATCGAGTGGACGGGGTGCCGGACTTGTCGGCCCCTCTACACTTGTATCTCTACGTTTGTCTTACTACTTGGAGTAAGAAGTTCATGTACATCTTTTGGTTTGATCTCTTAAGTAAAAGTTACTTTGTTACTACTTACTTGCGGGTTCGTCGTCCGTCCTCGTGACGGATGCTCTAGTAGAGGACTCCTGATAAAGACTAAAGTTCCTGGCCAACGCTAGAGTATTAACGGTTAGCATAGATGTGGTGTCTAAGCTACACGTTACCTTCGTTTGTCTCGTATCCTACGGTTGAGGGGTAGGCGGTAGGTGGTGACAACCCTATCCATCCTTCATAATCCCTCACATTCGGATACGGCGTAAAGCTATAGGCCGACAACGCTTGACAGACTAGTGTTCACCGGTGCCCAAATGAGTCTGTAGTAGCAAAGTTATCTTTGCTTAAGGTTTCTACCCTTAGAAGAACCTCACTCCCCGAGTTACCCTTTAGCTTGTTCTTCTAGGTAAACTAGCCAAGAGACTACTTACACCTCTGTTCCTCGTGGAAATACGATACCCACACCGGATGAAGTGCTACAACGGTATTTTCATGCACTTACGGACCCACCGAGACGGTCCAAGGCCATGGCACCCCTCGGTCCGAAACCCTGCAGTCGCGCCCTTCCTCGTGTCGAAGCCGCAAACGCCTAAAGCCGCCAGGCCGGACCTGTGATGCTACTCGGTCCAAAGGCACAGCTACCGCGCCCGGGCTTCACGCGCTGCTGATCGCTGTGCACCGTGCCAAGGGCCCGAGGCTGCTGGCCATGCGCGAAGCTGAGCCAGCGCCCAGGTCTGCTGCAGCCAACGAAGAGCCCCATTACATCCCATCGGACACGCGCCGTCCGCAGTCGAACCCGAGAACCTTCTCGTCAAACCCGCATAGGCCAGCGTCGGTCCGCTACTCCCACGCGTGGGCGCACCTGGCAAATGAAGGCGCCACCAGACCCAAGCAGAGCCGGGTCTGAACTCATGTCGTCTAGGGTCCGACGAAGCCGTAGAGTGCGGTGCGCATCTCTATCTGTCGCTGCTCAGCGCCAAGGACTGGCCCATGTGCGACCACGCCCATGCACTTGGGCCAGGGACCGTGAGGCCCAGTAGCTCCTCTACTCTTTTCTTTTTCTTCTAAGTGCTATTTCTTCTTAAATGTACCACACAAAATTGGCACTTAAGAAATAGCTTTTTCAAACAACTTAACCACTTCACCCTTGATTCCAAATTGCTAACAACAAAGTGTCTCACCATAGTACACGTGTGTTAGCATTTTTCCAAATATTTTTCAAGGGTTAATTTGTTAGCACACTAGGTCCTAATGCATATGCAGGAATCACTTCACCTAGTGGAACTTGACAACCATTTTAACCGAGATTCTCCCCTTTTGACAGTATAGCTATCTATCCTAAATCCACTCACACCCACTTGGTGTCTAGAGTGGCAAAACAAAATGGCCATATCAAATATACCTTTGTCTTGAGCCCATTTTGTTTTTCTCTTTCATCGTTTCCAAGTCCGGAGCATCATCATCATCATCACATGTCCATCACCATCACCACGGACTTCATCTTGCTCCACCACTAGGATTGGACCATCATATCTAGTCACACACTTAGATGCATGGATTAGTCCAAATAGGTTTCATCAATTATCCAAAACCAAACTAGGGCTTTCAATCTCCCCCTTTTTGGTAATTCATGACAACCTTTATAAAGATATGAATTAAAATAAATTTTGAATCATTGTTGCTTGCCCAAGCATTTTTACCATGTGTAAAGGATTTTGGACAAGTTTCATGAACCCAAATTGGTAGCATTGGCTCCCCCTACATATGTGCTAAGAGTTTGGATTGAAAGCTTGCACATATGCATAGATAGGAAATGTGGAAAAATAATGTCTACCAAATGATGCTAAGGTATAAGAGATGGAGCTTTGAAGCATGATACCAATCGGAGTGCACCAATATACCATCCTTAGCACCATTGCTAGTTAGATGACACTTGCAAAACACAAACACTAGATACCTCATGAGATCAACATTATAAGCAAGGTTTTAGTACCACTTGTGAAAACAAATGCAAGTCACATCTAACTATCATCCTATGCATGCTAGTTTTTCATTTCATCATTCACGCCTACAACTAGCATACAACATACAAGTATGTATATTCAATTGAAACTTGACAAATGCAAGCAAGCATATGTGAATACGCATTTAAATGCAACATTCAAGTTCATGAGCTTGCTCCCCATACTTGTGTGCTCAAATTATAATTTATCCCCTTCCTCTGTCATATTTCTCCCTATCACTTATTCTTTGTTCTTCTCCCCCTTTGTCATCAATGACCATAAAGGTTCAATTTTAGATAGGTTAAGATTATCAATGTTAATCAATGGGCTTAGGATCATTTTCCCAAATTTGGTTCAATCTAGAACACTTGCCAAAGATATTTAACTCGGTTTGATCAAAGGACAAGCTTCTTCACACCTCATTTCAAGGGTTATCTTGACCATGTTCAGTCAAACACTTATAGCTTATTTTCTAGATCAAACACTAGGTTCACAATCCCACAAACATGTCATATGCTACCACTAGATCAAATCAAGCATAGAAAGAATAGTGGTACCATACAAGCATCCAATCCATTTGATTTTCATGAATGGGCCTATAGAACATGAGGAATTACTAGATGCACTAAACATGTCCTTACCAAAGAATGTGTGCATGCCAATCAACTTTTACCTTGGATTGCTGGAAGGAGAGGCATGTCATATTAGTGGGGGGGGGGGTGCATCAACACATATTTGAGAAATCCAATATGTTCAATTTATTCCTTAGCTTGCAAAACCTTTTCTCATCAAGTGGCTTGGTGAAAATATCGGCAAGTTGATCTTTGGTGCCCACACTCTCAATTAAAATGTCCCCTTTTTGTTGATGATGTCTTATGAAATGGTGGCAAACACCAATGTGCCTTGTTCTTGCATGTTGTACCAGATTGTTGGTGAGCTTGATAGCTCTCTCATTGTCACATAGCAATGACCAAGATACAAGTGATCTTCCCAATAGTTGACAAGTGCTCGAAGTGCTCTTTGTTTCAACCTTGCATCTCGCATAATCGGAGTCGGAGTAACTAACTAACTCAAACTTTGCTCCTTTGGGATACCTCAAACTAACATTTTGTGTATGCTTCAAATAGCTCAATAATCTCTTTGTAGCCTTCAAATGACTTTCTCCTAGTGAGGCTTGAAATCTTACACACATGCATACACTAAACATGACATCCAGGTCTTGATGCGGTCACATAGAGTAGGCTTTCAAACATAGAACGATACAACTATTGAATCCACCATGTTGCCACTTGCATCACTATCCAAATTGCCATTTGTTCCCATTGGTGTACTGATTGACTTGGCATCAACCATTCCAAATTTCTTGAGCATGTCTTTGATGTACTTGCCTTGACTCACAAATGTACCATTCTTCAATTGTTTGATTTGAAGACCAAGGAAGTAACTCAACTCTCCAATCATGAACATGTCAAACTCATTAGCCATCATCTTCCCAAACTCTTCATAAAAGTCTTAATTGGTTGATCCAAATATGATGGCATCCATATATATTTGCAACACAAACAAGTCCCTGCCAATCTTCTTGGTGAAAAGAGTGGTGTCAACTTTTCCCATAATGAACCCTTTAGAGAGTAGGAAGTCCCTCAACCTTTCATACCATACTCTAGGTGCTTGCTTGAAACCATACAATGCCTTCTTCAACTTGTACACATGGTTGGGCTTCTTGTCATCTTGAAAATTGGGAGGTTGCTCAACATATACTTCTTAATTGATGTAGCCATTGAGAAATGCACTCTTGACATCCATTTGATAGAGCTTGATGTTGTGGGCACACGCATAGGCTAGCTAGATTCTAATTGCTTCCAATCTCGCAACTGCGGCATATGTTTCTCCACAGTTAAGACCCTCCACTTGAGTGTAACCTTGAGCTACCAATCTTGCTTTGTTCCTTACTACTATCCCATCTTGATCTTACTTGTTGCGAATGACCCATTTGGTTCCAATCACATTGTGTCCCTTTAGCCTCTCAAACTTGATTTCTAGTGAAGTTGTTCAACTCTTCATGCGTAGCATTCACCCAATTGCTGACGGTAGTTACCATCCATTATAAACCAACAGCATAACTTGAATAAATGCATATAAATGATCACCAACATAGACTTAGGGGTTTAAACTAACAATTTCTATGAGTTTTGGTGAATCTATGTTTTCAGCAGGGTTTATCCAGAAAACTGTCTAGGGGGATCAAATCATTAAATTAAATCACGCTTATCCGCAGCGAAAACAATCCTAGAAGGTTTCAGAAGATTCGAGAGGACACCACGCCAAAGAGAAGGCTGAGGCACTGGCCGGCGGCTGGCCCCAGCTATAAGCCAGCCGTCCCTGAGCCCACTTGTCAGGCCCCCATTCAATGTTAGTTCCTCCACTGCCTCCTAAATTGCATCTATGTCGTTTATCCAAATCGGTTTGATCCGAGGGCTCAGAATTGACGCTCTGGCCTATATATACCTGCCCATGCCCCCTTCCTTAGAATCTGCCATAAGTCAAGATCAGATCAGAAACTAGAGTTTCTAGAGAGAAGAGAATAGAGCCCCAATTCTTCAAAGTTCTAGTATATGCTAGCTAGCAAGGTTTAAGTAGAGTTTGGGCTATTGCTCTGGATTCCAGATTCGCTGTCTGGAGGCCGGTATATCCTTTGTATCCCTCTTTATTTTATGACTTTGTGCTATTTTAATATTAAGTTGCTATTTAATATGTTCCTAGTTTGCTCTAGTAGTATACTTAATATTGTCATGATTAATGATGAATTTATGCATATGTTCGCAAAAGCGCTTAGCTAATACTCGAGTGAGTTAAGTGGTCGACATTATGTAAGCGTGGTGCTTAAATATTGTTTACCTGAGGATGCACTCTACACTTTGGGTCATGTTGTAGATCACGGATGTGACACTCACATTGAGTCCTTTGTAGTCCACTCCCCGTTTGTAGAGCAAATAGAGCTCGGTTGTGAAGGGAGTCAAGCTTTGTTCTTGATCTTCCTTAGTAATGTTCCTTATGCATAGATCCAAAGTTAATTATGCTATAGATAAGAGTGTATAAACTAGAGTGTGCAATAGACTTAGTAAATAAGGACTGACTTAGGAATCTTTCGCTCTTAACTAATCTCCTGCCTAGCCATACTACATTTATGAGTATCTATTCCTATCTCTGGATTACTATCAATGCCTTACACTTATCATTTATTTATCATTTGACTAACTCCTGCTATAGCATGAGAGTTAATGATCTTGTCATAAGTATGCATATTTGTCAATATCTCCAGCCACCCCAACGCTTCTCCCCATGGATAAAAATATAAATAACGATACCTGGTATACTCCTGGGTGAAATTCTACAATGGTATATTATCTATGCGCTTGTGGATACTTAATGTATATATATATATTTACAAGTGTTCTTAATAATTACCAATAATGTATTTCTGGCATCATTGCTAGGGATGACAACTTAGTAAAGAAGTGATGCTAAGAAATGTCAAAAAGCATTTCTGGCGCCATTGCCGGGGAGGGGTACATGGTTATAGAGAATTGATCAAATAAATACTTATAGACGAGATCATAACTTTATACCTCTGCTTTAGCAGGCTTGCCCTTGTTTGTCTTTTTTCATATCTTATACAGGGTATTGCAGGATTGGTTCTGATTCATTAACAGATTCCATCAATCACAATCAAACCAGTCAAGAGGAAGCTCAACACCAATTTCTAAAGCTATGGCTAAAAAGACTCTGCGTGAGTTTTCTGCTCCATGCACTGAGAACATTCACACTAGACCAACACTCAAAACCAACAACCTTGAGTTTGAGCTCAAGCCAAGCCTCATCAACATCGTACAAGCTACCCTGTTCAGTGAAAAGACACATGAAGATGCTAGTGCTCATCTTTAGAATTTTTTGGAGATTAGCAGCACAATCACCATTGCTCAAGACACCATACTACTCCACCTATTTCCATTCTCACTAGTGGGAAGGGTGAAGTAGTGGTTCTACACCAACAAAGAAGACATCAATACGTGGGCAAAATGTTTGAAGGTCTTTCTTGCAAAATTCTTCCCTATAGGCAAGACCAATGCCTTAAGAGGAAAAATTTTCAACTTCCAACAGTAGAAAGGAGAAACCATTCCAGAAGCATGGGAATGTTTTCAAGAATATATTTTAGATTGTCCTCATCATGGGATGGAAGATTGGTTGCTCATGCAAGGCTTCTACCATGGATTAACTCAGAAAGCTCATGAACAACTAGATGCTACTGCTAGAGGATCATTTATGTCACTCACCCTTGGAAAAGTTGAAACTCTCATGGAGAAGATAGCCTCTAATCAAGGCTGGTCTCAATGCAATATTCAAGCATGCAATAAGAGCGAAGAAGTTCCAGAAGTGGTGTGTGCACTGTCAACTAAGATGGACGTACTGTTGAATTAGCTTAAACAACAAGCCAATTACAAGAAAGACCGTCAGGCCATTCAAGATGCCTTTAATTCCCAAAACACATGTGGAGAATATTTGGGGGTTGATTTGCTTGAATCTCAAGAAGATGAAAACATCATCGTTAACAATTCTGCTCCAAAACAACAGAGACAAGGATGTGGCCAATAATAACAACGGTTAACTTACCAAGGTAAGTACCTAGGTAATTATTCTCCTAAACCTAAGCAACCATCCTTGAGAGACTTGATCTTAGAACAAGCCAGGATTAATGAGAATATTTCTAAACAGCTTGCTTTTAATGATAAGGTCATAGAAAACATAAATACTAAAATGGACAGTTTTTCTTTTGCCATCAAAGACCAATTTAGCTATAATAAAAAGATAGAATCACAATTAGCTTAGTTGGCCACTACTCTGCCTTTTGCCACTAACCTTGAGAAGGTCAACGCTATAACCACAAGAGGTGGAAAGTCTACTTGTGATCCTCTATATCCAACAAGGACAGGTAATTAAGACATCAGCAATAGTACAAGAGGAGAAGAAGGACGATGAAGTTGAAGAAGTTGAGCCACAAGCATAGGAAATGATGCAAGACTTTCATGACACCACTTTCCTACCATTTCCACATAGAAATTGAAAGGCTAAAATGGATGAGCAGTCTGGTAAGTTCGTAAAGGTAATTCAAAAGTTATATATCAATATTCCTCTACTAGATGCCATACAGGTACCTACCTATGCGAAGTACCTCATAGATATTCTAAACAACATGAGACCACTGCCCACCACTAAGGTAATCAAGTTAATAGAGGATTGTAGTGCGACCAACCTAAACACATCACCTATCAAGAAGAAGGATCCAGGATGTCCCACTATTGATTGTTTGATCGGAAGCCAAAACTTCAAGAATGCGCTATGCGATCTTGGAGCAAGCGTCATTGTCTTTGGGGGGTATAACCCTAGGTACCCATGGCAATGGACATGGTCTGCACCACCAAGGGAGGTATAGCCCATAAGATCAAGGCCTGTGGTGTTCGGCTCTGGTCGGCGTGCACCGCAAGGCAATCAGAAGGCATCTTGGCGATGAAGGAATATCTTTTCGAATATGATAGATATCGTATTCCTTATAAATACTTACCATATATCCGAATAGATCTAGGCCTAAACTAACTTGTAACCCTACCCCCAAACTATATAAGGTGGGTAGGGACCCCCATCGAATTCATCTCATATTCAATATAATCCACCAAAGACACAGGACGAAGGGTATTACATCGATCAGACGGCCTAAACCTATCTAAATCACTTGTCTCTATGCTTGTGTCACCATCCGGCTCCTATTACGTGCACCTCCACCGATTCATCTACTACCATGGGCATACCCCAAGGTAGACTGCCGACCATATTTCATCGACAGTGGCGCGCTAGGTAGGGGGTGTGCGTGTTGATTCCATGGTGAGCCAGATGGTCTACTTCTCGAGCTTCATGATCCTTCCCGAGCCAGGCTAGACCTTCATGTTCGAATCTATGACCTTGGTCATCGGCACCAATGACGTCGAGGAAATTGTGGAGGCTGTGCAGAATCACCCTAATCCGATCGTGCCAACGTCTACAATGACATCTCTGATCCCAATGCATCGCTGCTGGGCTAGGAGATCTATTAGCAATGATGATCTAATCACATCCATCGATCAGGTCATAGACCGCTTAGTGGAATGTTAGCTCCTTGTGGATTCGGTCTTAGATCAATCTAGAGCAAGCGACGAATTTCTCATACTCCAAGATCACCATGCCGCTGCAATCGGGCGACCTACTCAGCCACATCATTCAAGGCGGCCACATTCTGATCTAGTGATCATGGCAACTCTAGAAGGGCATGTCGTTCAATGCTGACCACTCCCCGCCCCGACGGATAACATATTGAAGCCCTATTCTTTTGGGCTAGTGGGTGCGGGTCTAATCTATTAGGACACCGTGCACCATCTTTTCGCCGACCACGCCGAGCATAACCACATCAATGACCTCTAACAGATCAACTTCCCTGAGGCCGACCAGCCTACGCTAATGGTAAACATGGTGCAAATCCAAATAGATCTTTCGGATGACATGCTCCACACAATCCTGGAGGAAAGCCCTGAGCCATACTCTGAGGGTTCTACTAGCAGTTGTCCACCTTTCCCTCTAGGCTTTGGGAGAGAGTTTTTCATGGTTAGCCACGATAGCATTGCTGTCAATGGAGAGACCAGTGTCCAGCGCCGTGAGCACGAAGCCAGGAACATTGATCGCCAATGACGTCGCAATGAAGAAGCAGAAAACACCGCCCAAGCCGCCAGAGGTGGCCCACCGCATCTCACCCGTAATCTCCAACAAGGGTTCCTCATGGTGGACAATCAATGAGTGGAGCAGATGCCGAGCACCAATCTGGCTGTGGCCACCCACGAGTTGGCTAGACTCCCACAAACGCCGGAGATACTCAAGATTCAAGCGCTGCTCAAAGCAGCTCATGCCCAGGTCAATGACATCTAGAATTGGATGTGGCCACCCGTGAATTGGCTAGATAGTGAGGCCATCTCCACTTTCATCGGAGGACTCCATCACCGTTAGGAGCTGTGCTCCAAAATTTACCACAAGAGGTCCTAGACCATCGATGAACTCCTCAAGGTTGCAAACTCATACATAGATTCCAAAGAAGTTGATTAGCCAGAGGGATCGAGGGCTCCACAACCATGTCACCGCCGACTAGAAAACTCCATCGACAACATAGAGCAGCCATATGCTAAGAGAAATTTCAATGCTACCTATGAAGAACTCCTTGACGGTCCATGCTTAATTCACAAGAACAACAAGCACACCATGTGGCAATGCCATGGCATGGCCAAAGCTTTCCGTGATGAGGAGCAGAAATGGCGAACGCGCAAGGATGGCAAGTCAGACGATGGCAAAGGGGAGGAGCGTCCTAAGGATGCACGACCCACTACCCAAGATGCCAACAAGACCGTCGCAATAATCTCTGGAGGGTATGCTGCCTTCAAGAGCAAACATAGCAGAAGTTGACCGCTTGGCAGGTCATGTCAATCACCCAATACGGCATGGGCACCAATCCCAAATATCTAGACTGGTCAGAGTATCCTATCACATTCAGTAGGGCCGACCAGTGGGCAGATATTCCATACCCAGGGCATTTCCCACTTGTGTTAGATCCCACCATCCTCATCGTGCTATTCAAGAAGGTCCTCATCGTCGGTGGGAGTGCCCTCAATATCCTCTTCGTCGAAGCCCTAACTGAGTTTTCGACAAGCTCAACTATTCAACACTCACGCCAATATCGATGTGCCTATGACTAGCCAACCAATCGGTCCACTATCCTGCAAGAATCGCTGAGAATATTTTGGTAAAAATAAGAAACTTCTTTGTTCCAGTGGATTTTGTAGTACTTGATATGCAAGAGGACATGAAGACACCCCTCATACTTGGGAGACCCTTCCTGAGTACTACTAATGTACACATTGATGTCGGAGTAGGAGAAATTAAATTCCATATCAATGGCAAGGAGCAGTGATTCGCCTTCATGCCAAGACCGAAACAATGCTCTAATTTAGAGTGCTATGAGAAGCTAGAACAACCATCAAGGTCTCCATCTCTATGACCAACTGATGCACCCGAAGAATAAATGCAACCGGAGAAGTCCAGTTCGGCGGACTTAAAATTCTGAACCCTCACCAGGAGGTAAAATCTGTAGTTATCCATATTTACTTTTTCACATTGTATTAATCATTTTATCTTAGCATATTTACTTTTCAACACCTACATTATAAAATAAAAATTCTTATCATGGCATTATATAAATCCAAGCCCCATGTAAATAATTTTTATAGAGCATAAAAACCTATAATAAATATTTACCGTGGAGGTGTAAAAAACTAAAAATACCATCCATTCATCTTCTTATATTTTATAGTATTATAAAATAATTTTTGCATTACATATATATACATGTGTATATGGTAGAAATATAGACATATGGGACCCACTCAACCACCATCCATCACTTCCATCACCTCCATCTCCACTCTACAACATCCAACTCCACTCTCCAGTGAAAGAAGCATATATTTTTCTTAAGCACTAAGCAAGGAAGAGTCTAGAGGAGGATGAGGCCATTTGGCCACAATGTGGGGCCGGCTGGCCTGTTGCTCTCCTGCTAATAAATACTGCCCGTCCTACTTGCTCTTGGCCACAACCACAACTACAATCAAGCATCCCAAGTTCAAAATTCCAAACTCCAATTTCGTAGTTTGAAAATTCACTTAGTAGAAGTGATTTTAGAATTAGGAAAGAAGAGGAAGTTTTAGAGTGGAAGTGTTGCTAAAATTTGAGCAAGAGTGAGAGAGATTAAGAGTAGAAGTGAGAAGGTTTAAGAGTGGAAGTGTTGTTAAAATTGAGAGGAAAAATCAATAGAATTAAGGGGGAAGTTTTGCCAAAATCTTGATTAGAAAAATTCATTAGGCAACCTCGGATAACTGACCCTCGAACGACTTACTCTAGGATGGCTAACCACTGATATTTCTATTTTCCTAACCCGTTCCACGAGTTGTGTTGTCTTGTGTAGGAAGATGAGCAAGTTTGTGAGCAAGCTCAAGCGCGCGGCATCATTCCGTTCGACGAGAAGTTCTTCTTCCTAGGGGAGCGCCGACAAGTAGATCGATGTTCCATCTCCCGCTGTCATAGCATTGCCATCTGGGTTATCATCTGCAGAGAAGAACATTCTCCTAGAGGAGAAGCATCTCAGGCTTCAGAACAAGACGAAGAAAGATGCCTTCAAGCAACTAAAGACCCGAAGGTTCATTCTTACTCCTTCCTATGACCCAGCCCTTCTACGCTCCACAGGTATGGACACTGAATTTGAAATTATATTTAAAACTGTTGGATGGGAAAATGTTTGATAAATTGATGAGCCGAGGTCTAAACTCTTAACACTGGAATTTCTATGCACCTTGCAAACAACTGATTCTGAAGTTACATTTAGACTATTTGGGAAAGACTTTTCTGTTCCCTAGAAGAATTTTAGTGAGCTTCTAGGATTCCATGCTCAGTGTGTAGTTGATGTAGACACTGCTATACAAGATTTCGATAGGACAAAATTTTGGAGAGAAATATCTAAAGAACTTACTTGTTACCATACTTATACAAATCAAATTCATCACCCTACCCTACGCTTTATGCATAAATGGCTAGGATTTTCTTTATTTCCTAGAAATGCATTTTGCACTATAAGGAATGATGAACTTAAACTTCTCTATGCCTTGGTTAAGAGAAGAAAGGTTTCACTAGTCAAATTTATGATGCTGTAACACCCCAGGTGTTAGTCACAAGTTAAGCAGTGGATTTAGACTTAAGTAAACAATTTCAAGCAATGATCATGATCTCTAGTTCATAATTTTGAAGTGATGATGAAGGTGTTGTGGTCCAATCTATGAAATTGAGTCCCAACTTGAACTTGGACAACACACCTTTGCTTACATGTGGGCCCTTGTTAAGATTTCACATGAGTAATGTTAAACACGCTTATTTCATGAACATTACATCAACATGCATCCATCTTGAACAGTGGAAAAGTTTCATGAAGTTTGGAGCCAAGAAGTCACATGAAATGATAAGTTATAACCTTGATTGAATTGCTTTATTAAGTAAATGGGAATATGAGATGTTGACCAAACCTTGCTACCTTGCCCAAATGACTCTAATTGAATTCTAAAACAAAAGTCATGAATGGTTCATGTTGAGCAAATGTCAAGAAAATGCTTCTAATAAGTGTGGGAATGGCTAAAATTGTCTTTTTCATGATATGGTTTTGACCTGTGTTGACCAATTGTCTAAAGTTATTGCATGGAGTTGGACCGTAAATAGAAGTTGAAGTTTGAGTGGAGTACAACAAACTTTATTTTTGGACCAAGACCTATTTCAACTCCTAAGTGGCTCAAACAGTGGTCTCAAGTTTAAATGCAGTGTTGTTTTGGCCCCTCTGAAATATTTCTAAGTCCCTGATTAACAGCTGGAAGTTGACATGTTGTGACATTTTTATCTTCCAAATTCATATGGTAACTCAATTGGATTCCTTAATATGAGTTGAATTACACTTTGTGAAGAAAACAACAAAATAAGTCTCATCACTTTTGGAGCACATTTGGACCGCCAAATTCAATTCCCAAAACTGCCAGTTGCATTGAATTCATGGACCTTGGACTGAATATCTGAATCTCGTTTTCAGTTTCATGTACTCCTCTTTGGGAATTTATATCTCGCAAACCAGTTGGAATTTGATCAAGCACCTGTAAGCAATGTTGTTGTACTCTTGTAGCTCTACACAATGGTGCAAGTGGTTGAATAAATCATAAACCGATTTGGGAGTTAGAGGAGGAGGAAGATAGTAGTTCAGTCAGTTTTGAATATCGCTGAACGCAGCTGAAGTTTGTTGTGGCTGACTGGTTTCAGGTGTCGCGCGCCGTGTGGCCTCCCGTGTGTGCGCCACTAGCTAGCTTGCCTCGCATGCTCGCCAGCTCAACCATGCTCGCCTATTTGGAGAACCAAGCGCCCTCCCTTTCTCCCCACTTGCTCTTGCTCTCCGACCACGGCCGCGCCGTGACCGCCATGGCCAAGCAGAGTGGCTGCCACCATTCCTCTGCCTCATGCTCTTGTAGGCCAAGCCAAGCTTGCCTCTGGCCCTACAACCCCTTATCTAGCTCGGTGAAGCTCCAGCACCACCATGCCGGCCTTCCCTCCGTCGTTGTGGTTCATCATCGTGAAGCCTTGTTCGTCATCGCCGCCTGCTACCATGGACAAGTAGCTGCTAGCTGCAGCTGACCAAGGCCAGGGTCAGGCGCGGCATGGCCAGAGCCTAGCCACCCCCTCCAGCCGCCTCCCCCGCTGACGCTCGCCACCGTCAGAGCCACGACCACTATAGATCACTGCCTCTAGGACCAACAGCCTATAGACCATCACTGCCCAGGGTACGCCCCTTGGCTGGTACACCTGACCATAGGGAAGCTATGCCACCACTTCTCCACCACCGCCATCGACCACCTCGCCGAAAAATTGGGCCACTGCCGCTGGTCTGCCCGTGCACGTGGCTAGTACACCACGGACCGTCTCCAGCCAAGCCGAGGCCAGCCATGGTTGCGCTCCGGTCACCTGAGGCTTCTCCACCACTCCACCGTCGCCGACGAGCCTCCTCCAGCCAGTATTGGCGAGTTCCCATGCCTCCTCTGCTCTGATTCACGGTAAGGACATCGTGCTTAAATTCGAAGAAAGGGAAGGGGTTTTCTGCAGAGTCATGACTCATGTGAATAGTGGCTAAAACTTTGGAAAATCATAATAAATTGTAGAAAATCATAAAATAGCAAATGAGGACTTTTTGGAATCCTTGTGAGTAGATCTATATAATAGAGGCATCTTATGATATGTGTTAGTAGAAGATTTTTGTTGTTTTTATTTATCTATGTTAATTAGGGTTTTCTAGGGATAAATTCATATCTAATGTTGTGGTGCTCCAATTACTGTGAAAATTCTATGGTAGGCTACTGATACTATGTGTGTACTATGGTAAAAATTTTATGGTCATTGTATGTAGTATGATTGAATTATTGATTTAACTGATTTAATGCTTGATAAATGGTTTTAAATGGCTTATAAATAATTTATATGTGCAAAAATGTGAAATGTGGTTCCTTTGCCCTTGCATGGTGATAATGTGGCCTGAGAAACCCTAATATGGTTATATTTTCTTAGAAAATAATGATCTTTAGATTTATCTTATTCTCACAAGTTTATTTAATAATTAAGATTTGTCTTTTTCATAGTAATTAAATTATAAAACCTATGCAAGTAAGATTTTCATGGTGATAATGTTGTTTTCTGTAGATATGTTGAATACAAAAGTTGTAGATAATTTCCTTATCTTGCTTTTCCTAAACTTTCATGATTTTAGGCCTGATGGTTTAGGAGTTATAGATTTTAGAATTTTACTGTCAGATTTTTGCATGTGCTCTGGATAGATCTGAAGGATTATATTGTTTGGCTCATTTAAACATAGAATCATGTATTTGGTGATAATAGGAGAGTTGTAGTGCTTTTCCTAAGCTTTCTAAAATATCTAAGATCACTACTTTTGGTGGTCTAGAACTCTAGTTATTGCTATTCAAAGTGGAATGGCAGGTTATGTCTAAATCTGTATAGAGATGTCTTCATTGTGTTGTTTAACCCTTTTAGCTATGAAGTCATGCTTAGATAATAATAACAAAGTTGTAAATAATTTCTTTAGCTTTACAGAAAGTCTAGGATCACCTTTATTGGATGCTGGGATCTCTGTTTATGACTAAAACAAGTGACTATTGTGCTGCTGTCCAGGAACTGCATGTGTAGGTTGATTGCTTTAACTTGCCCTAGTTGGTTAAACATGTTAAGTTGAGATCGATTGATGAATACTTGCCATGGCTACACACAAGTAATTGGGCACCATGCTTGCCATCTCCTATGTTATGCTTGAGTGATGATTAAGTTAAATAGCTCTAGGTGCTTTACATCGGTTTGTT